>NC_086195.1:138991257-139620090 GCF_035770615.1 Melospiza melodia melodia
GAGTCAGGAGAGCCTGTATCCCTATTTCCTGCACTCTTTGCCCAAGCCTTGACTCAGAAATTCCCCAGCCACAGAGAGCTTTGTTATCCTGCAGACAGCACACAAGAGCAGATTTCCTCTGGCACAGAGATTTGACAGCAAAAGGCAGCTCAAGACCGAGCAATGCCCTGCAGAAGCAGCCTCAAACTGTTGGGAACCCCCAGATAAGTCCTGGTGAACAGAAGCTCCAAAGCCATTCTTTTCCCCTGCATTCCCCATTTCTCTGCCCTTCTGAGCCTTGCTTTGCTTTTTTCCCTTCTGGTTCCCTATTTATTTTTGCAACAGCAGTTGGTATCTCTACTCATAAATTAATGGCATCACGGACTTTTCCCAGGACCATGCACCTGGGATTGCCACTCTGCAGGTAATTCTGCAGCCCAGACCCCTCATTTTCTGTGAATAGCACAGAAATTCACCCTAAACTTGCATGATTTATCCTTTGAGAGCAATGCAGTATTTTACAGGGATTTCCAAGCCAAATGAGTCAAAAAATCAAGACATTTTGAAAAGCTGAATCTTTAAAAGACTAGACACTGCCCCTTGATCTTGTCTTTATCCCAGGTGATTTTACCAACGAGGAATGAAATCCTCCCCAGGCTTTCCATGGAGCCAAAAGCCAGCAAATGTCCTGTGCTACACATGAAACGCTTTGTGTTTAAATCAGTGACTCCTGTGAGCACACTGATGGCAGCAAGACCCTGCTGGATGCCCAGATAACCTCTGTGTGGAGACACTGGCTCAGTGTCTAGTGCTCATCCTAGGGCATGATGATGGCATGGCAGCTCTGAGGCAGGGAAATGCTCTGAACAGGTTTTTCTATAAGTTCATCCTTGCCTTCTTCTGTGCTGTAACCTCAGGGTACCCCATCCATGTTTTATGCACTTCCCATCTTTATGCTGCCACATTCCTTCTAAACAAAAGAGTAACCTTGGTTAGACCAGCTCCACACTGCTGATTTGGCAATTATTATAACACTCCCAGCGTGTTTTGGTGTCCCACTCCATCAGCAGCCTTCACACACTGTTTTATTTTGTGTGTGTGTGCACACCTTCACCTGTAGTGAAGAAATCCCTGAAGCCATGGAGTGGCTCTGAAAACCAGAGGGTGATCTGCAATTACAATCTGAGAAGACAAAAGAGAATCTGAAATACTTGGGCAGAGGGGCTCCAGCTGACACCTCCTGCTCCAGCTTGGGTTTCAGGACTTGTGCAGATCCAAATCTCCTGCTCTCTGAGTCAGCCTGGGCCGAGCCAGCTGCCCGGGTATGTCCAGGCTGCTGTGTTTGCAACATGAGTGAAACCGCGGCCCTGCGCAAATCACCGCGATGTTCCCAGCCCGGCGCCAGGCAGCAGGTCAGATCCAGCGAGGAGCTGGGTGTGGAACCTGAGTTACTCACAGATGGGGGCTGGATCATGTCTTAGACTTTTCCCCCCACTGCAGAGTGGGAGGAGAGGATGGAGAGCTCTGCAAACCAGCAGGGACACACGGCCGTGGGGACAGAAGGACGTCTGTGACTTGGAGAAACGAACAAAAGAAGAGACTTTCTGAACCTTCTCCCCTTCTCCATTCCCAGCCTGTGTGACCCTGATAGAATAAAAAAGGGCTGGGAGCACCCCTTAATCTGGATGTCCTCAGAAAGTTTGCGTATTTTATTTCCTTTAGAGTTCAAATTCCTACATCTTGCTCAGCACTCTTTTGATTTCCCAGCTTGGGAGCAGAAGCTAGATGTGGCATTTGTGTAAGAGGGGCTGGTAGGGGAGATTTGCCACAAAGACAGACAAAAATAAATTTGTTAATTTTTTCCCCTGCAGTCTGTGTCTCTTGCTGACAGGATCACTTTGTACTTCCTCTATATTTATCTCCCAGCTGAAGATGTTCTCAGATAATTTTCCTAATTCCTGCAGCACCACTGCCATGCATGCTACTGTCCTCACAGCAGTTTCTGAAATTGAGGTCCTCCCCACTGCTTAAGGCTGTAGTTTTCTTCAGTGCTTACTAAATCTCTGTCTCACATGCTCCCCAAGCAGCCAGCCCTCTCTTGAAACTGATAGAAGGTGAAAGTAGCCAGTAACTAGGAAAATCAAGTATGATACCTCCCACATAAGCCCACTTCAAAGTCAAATAATCACAAATTAAAATTTTTTTTGGTGTAAAGTATTTGCCCACAGCCATAGCTAACACTAACCAGCGCAGCTAACAAAAAACACTGCAGGCCTGCCAGCAGTGTTTTAACTTGTTAGAAAAGCTGGTCTGTGCTCAGGCTCTGACTCACGGATGCTCTGCAGACAGCCCCAGCAGTCACAGAGGTGACACAGCCCAAGGTAAGAGCTCAGCATGGAGAGTGGTCACTAAGCACTGGGACCCTCAGGAAAGCAGAGCAGCCCAGAGGGGTCTGGGAGCTCCAGAAGCTGCAGAGGAGAGGGAGGAGAGCCTGGGGCAGGTGCTGCTGGAGCACTGAGGGCAGGGCAGGGCAGGGAAGGGAAGGGCTCTCTCCTTTTAGGAACCGGGTCTGACAGAGAGCTCTGCTCTCTCTGAAGCACTTCCACAGGGACCAAATCCCTGTCTGCAGGGCACTCAGAGGGACACCTCCATAGGGACCAAATCCCTGTCTGCAGGGCACTCAGAGGGACACCTCCATAGGGACCAAATCCCTGTGTGCAGGGCACTCAGAGGGACACCTCCATAGGGACCAAATCCCTGTCTGCAGGGCACTTAGAACTACACCAGAGGGTGCCTGCTAAGGCAAGAGCAGCAGTGAGCAGAGACTTTTCCTTCAACCGTCTTTTCTAACAATTTTTATGTGATAGATAGGAACTGGAGCTCATCAGAAGGTGGATGTCCTTTTAGCTCAGGGTAGGTAGAAATGCCACCATTAGCCATCAGTCAGCACTTTCTTTTCAGTCAGGCAGTCCCCTGGGACAATGATATTTTAAAAGCATAACAGTGAAAAAGCAGAAGCAAAGCCCGTGGCATTTCCGAGTTGGGAAAGATTTACATATTCTCAAATGAGCTCCTGAGACTCCCAGTGGTGCTGCCCCTCCAAAGGGGACAGAACAGCTACAATTAAACATAAAGTTAATCTATTTCAAAACAAAACTGACCTCCTTGTGCCAAGTGAACAGACTTCACTGCATCCAGCACACCTGCCTTGCCTCCCTATAGAGGATACCACATCCACGCATGCACAGCATTTATACTGGGAAACACATGCTTAAAAGGAAGGAGAAACCTTCACCCTGGAGAAGAGAAGGTCCCAGGAAGACCTTAGAGCAGCCTTCCAGTGCCTAAAAGGAGCCTTAAAGAAGGCTGGAGAGGGACTTTTCAAAAGGGCATGTAGCAATAGGACAAGGGAGAATGGCCTCAAGCTGAAGGAGGGAAGGTTTAGATCAGATATTAGGAAGAAATTATTTATTGTGAGGGGGTGAGGTACTGGTTCAGGTTGCCCAGGGAAGTTGTGGATGCCCCAGCCCTGAAGGTGTTCAGGGCCAGTTTGGGCAGGACTCTGAGCTACCTGCTCTAGTGGAAGCATCCATGGCAGGGAGCTCAAAACAAATTAAGATTTAAGATCCTTTCCTACACAAACTCTGTAATTATGTGAGAATTTCTCTGAATGTGGAAATTCTCCCCCAGCCTGGCATGACCTTGGGATGCAGCCAGACAGCAAACTCATAATGATCTCGTGCCTTCCCCATGCAAGCAGAGGGGATCTGGGTCCCTTTCCCTTCCATCCCACATGTTCCTGTTCCGCCTTGCAGGGCTCTCCAGAGTCTGGTTTAATACACCAGTCTAAAAAAAGAGAAAAAAGGAAACTTTCTGCTAAGCTGGAGGGTGCAGTAGATAATCCAGGGATCAGACACGTGCAAAGAAGAGGAGGATCACAAACCAGAGAGGAGCAGGGTTGCATCTCCTGGTGGCAATGACCTGTTTGCGTCCCTCAGCTGTGACTCCTGTCTGCATCCATCCCCTTTCAGGGGGCACAGTGTAGGTGTAAAAGCAAACTGGCTCTGAAAAAAGCTAACTCACCACAAGAGAGGCAGAGGGATAGCATCAGTCATTTATATCAGATTAATTACCCCCATTAAACCACACTTGGAACTCAGAATCTAGGCAGTGATGAGCAGGAAAGGTGAGAGGGCATAAGGGTGGCATATTCTGCTGGTAATCTACCACAATTAACAAAAGTGTCCCATCCAAACTTTGCATGTTTAAATGCAGGAATGTCCAACATGCACACAGCAACAAGGACACAAATGTCTCAGTGATCCAAGAAATGCAAAAAAGCTGCTGCAGTCAGAGCAACACGAGGTCACTGCAGCTATCTGGGTTCATTCCGATCTAGCTGGAAAAAGGAAATGATGTGGGTGAAAGGAACATTTGACCCATAGCCTTACAAACTGGGCATTTATGCTTTTAATCTATTTTGTGTGTTATAACGTAGCTTGTCTAAGTTGAATTTTCTGTGGTTTTCTTCCTAAGGAATGCTTTCATTTAAGAAGAACTCAACAGAAGAAGTAAAACAGTCCCTATAAGCAAAGAGCAGTGGGCTTTGGCTGGGTTTCTGTTTCTCCAGACAAGCCCTTACAGCAGGTTTCACTCTGGACAGACTGACAGACAGAAAGAGGAGTTCCTTACATCCGCTGCCCTGGGTTTCGAAAGAGTTTTTTTTCCCATGTGTCTGGAACAGGAGACAGAAACTCATCCGAAAAAAGAAATTAAAACAACAGCTGAAGGCATGAAGGGGAATAGGTCAGAAACTCAATTTGCATCCGCTGATCAAGTGGGCAAATCCGGTGGGTAAAGAAAAATTTCTGCCATCCCCACTGTGAAATCTGCCCCAGCACAGCCCATAGCACAGCTGGCACGGAAATCAGACACCAAGCACCTAAAGGTCATTGCCAGACACTTCAATATTCAGGGTGGCCACAAAACAGGGAATCTTTCTCAGCCCTTACTGTCCCTTTGTGAAGCCCAGCTCCACTCCCAGCTCTTTGCTGGGAGCCAGAGCAGGGAAGGGGATTCCCGGAATGAGTTACTGTGAGCCACTGCTGGCTGACAGAAGTGGATATTCCCCCTCCCTTCCCAACTCTCCAGTAATTTAGAAAAGCTGTAGGGAATTTTCTTCAAAACTTCTCAAAAAATTTCACCCCTGGGAAGAAACCGAGAGCTAAGTGGTCCCCAGCTGGAAGAAAAGACTCCAGGGAAGTTTAAAAATACTCCATGGACACCAAGCTGGGCTTGCTGGGTCCCTGAAGTCAGTGCCTGTGGTTTGTTTGCACACAGGGCAGGGAAAGGTCATACTGAGGCACTTCAAGCTGTATTTTTCTAGGATAACAAACTGGGACTGAGAACATCCTACAATTTGTATGTAGGTGTGAAGGTGCAGTGGCAGGACAAATCCAAGCCCGTGGGGATACCAGCGGTGCGTTCAGATAATAAATAAAAGTGTTTGTGCAGTAACCAAGGCTGTTTTGCCATTTTCTGCTGAGACAAGGGGGTGTTGTTCATGGACATCTCCAGCAGCAGATGACATCCCAGAAGCAGCTCTAAATTACACTGGCATTTCAGTGGGACACCTCAGGTGAATATCAGAGTAGCAAAATTCAATTCAAAAGAAAATAAATGGATCTACATAGCTTGCACATACACGAAATTCCTATGAATCAACCTTCAACCTTGCCAATGAAAGACAACCTTCAAATCCCTTTTAATTAAGCCCCCCATTAATGCTTTCCACTGCTGTGACATGAAAATTCAGCCAGGCATCCCCTCTGTTACTATTTCACTCACATGAGTTTTACAGAGGGCACATGTTTCCATCCTAGAATGCTGCCTGAACCTTTTGCTACATCAGGGAGGTTTGCCAGCATCAGCACACCTGGGCCAAACCAAGGACACGGGCTCTGGCTCAAGCCCTGACTGTGCCTTGATGTGGTCATGAGCAGTCCCATGCGGGGTCAGTCCTGTAAAATGTGTAATTTTCTGTAAAATGTCCTGTAAACGTGGTGACTCACTCAGAACTGTGTGGAAAGTCACTGCCAGGCTGATGGCAGACACCCAGGGCTCCACTGTTTTGCCACAACAAGGTCAGGGCTCGGTCCTTGTGGTCTCTGTGGGCAGCCTGGAGAGGGCATCACCCACAAGCACCAGCACAGCTTTTAAAACCCAGTCCTCAGTGGGTACTGCTCCATGTATTTTCCAGGAGTACTGAGGTAGGAATGCTGATCTTTGGAGAGAAAGGGTTCAGAGTGTGTGTGAGTGCATACAGAGAGGAAAACAAATGCATCAGCCACATTATCAGTCTGCCAAGCACTGCTCCTGAGGCACCAGGACTTCCACTGACTTGTTGCTTGAGAAGCATCTAAAAATTGTGCCCCAAAAGTAAAACTAGAGGAACAGTTAGTTTTCTTATCAAACTCCTGTTTCTAGTAGTGGATATTAGCATGCATCAAACTATACATCCTTTAGCATCCTTTATACATCCTTTAACCAGAATAATTTTCAGAGAAATTACATGACTGGCAAATTACCATATTATTGTAATTACATTATTAACATACCACAAGCTCTTAAATTACTGTGAGAGAAACAGTTCTCTCTATCTCATGATAGATTGTCTGCCTGATGCAAATACAAGCAAAATATATTTGTGCTTGGCAGATGCTTTGCAAGCACAGAGGCAGGGGAAGGAGTGAGGGGAAGACACAAGAGCAGAGATCCCAGAGCAACATTTGAGGTCATTGCTTTCTTTACAGTGAGCTCTGCAATTCACTCCCTGATAAATTCTCCAAGTTTTATCTTAAAATTCTGAGGCTGAAACTCAAAATGAAGCCTGGCATCAAATACCTCCTGTTTCACAACAGGAGCATGAAAAGCTCCTCATTTTGCATGGCTTGATTTTTAACAAAAGCCCCAGTTCTGCCTAGGTTTGCTCTGGAGCAGCAAAGAAACACTAAAATGCCAATAAGCACAACTTATTTTGCATCCACAACGAACTCCAGCTCAGAAGTGAATTTTGTGTGGTTTCCAGGTTAACATTTCACACATCTGAGAAGACTCATCCCAAGCCTGCTGAGGCAAGGAGCGATCTGTGTGAGATTTATGGCACGTCCTCAGAAAAGGACAGGGGACAGCCCAGGCAGGACTTCAGTGGGGATTTGTGCTGCTGGAGAAAGAACTCTGCTCTGTGCTGAGCTGCCCAGGAGGTGCAGAGCACCACGAGCTGCCACCTTTGCCAATCTTTTCCACCATGCACCCACTCTGAACCCCCAAAAAGCTGCGGAAACCACGCCGCTACTGAAACCGAAGCCCAAGGGTTGTGCCATGTGCTCCCCACAGACATCAGCTGACCAAAAAAACCCTCATTTCTCTCACCCTCATTTCTGTCACCCTCACCCTCATTTCTCTCACCCTGGCTGGGATGGGAGAGCACCATGCCTGTCTGGGAGCCAGCAGCCTGGTGCAGTGGCCCGGGAAGCCGAGAGCTGAGGGCTCCTCAGTGAAGTGCCAGCTGCCCCAAACCCTGGGCTCAGCCCTGGCAGAAGGCACCAGGAGTGTCCTGAGGGCCACCATCCCCTGTTGACCATCCCATGGGTGCTGCTGCTGGTTGCCAGCCCCTTCCCACACTCCCATCCTGGCTCCTGCTTACCTATCCCAAGGCAGAGCAGCACCAAGAGCCCGAGCCTCAGGCACGTCCTCAGCGCCGGTGGAGAGGCAGGCAGGCACATCATCTTCCTGCAGCTCCTGGGCTGGGAGGAGAGGGGAATAAGGTTAGGGAAATGGAGCCTGAGGAGTCACAGCACCCTCCTCTGTGTCCCTCTGCCTGCTGCCACCACCAAAAACCCCGAGCACAAGGCCAGCGTTTCCCTCCCCTGGTACCTGGCGTTTCCCTGGCGGAGCAGCGCCGAGGCCAGCCCTGAGCAGGGAGGATGCAGGGGCTCAGTGCCAGGCCATGGGGGCCTGGCTGCTGTCCCAGGCTGCTGAAACGCTCCCTGGCAGGGTGCAGGGGGAAGTTGTAGTACTGGGAGGCTGCTCAGCCTCATAAGTCACCTCACACCGCCCACGGCTTCCTCACGGGGCGTGCGCCGTGGCCAGGACGCGGCGCCCGCGCCCTCGTCACCCCCACAGGCTCCATCCCTCAGGATGCTCTGGGTGCTCCTCCAGCCAGGAGGGGCCAGGCAGAGGGACCCTGCCTGTGGATCTAAGTGTCAGGCAGTGCTGGGGGCTTTGGAGGTTAAAATGCAGCTGAGTGAAGCCCTGATGGTGCTTTGGGAGTAGTTGTATACAGCTGTGTTTGAAATTAAACACAATGCCTGTGCCACCATTTCAGGCCCAGCAGGATGTAATCCATCAAGGAATGGATTTTCCAAAGAAAATTTAAGGAGGATTGCTTGGGCTGCACGTGATGGATGTCATGGCTGACCACCTGGACAGGGAGTAGGATGTGACAGCAGGGCCAAATGTGGATGGTGGTGGTGTCACCAGAGAGCATCCACCAGCCCCGTGGAAGTGGAACAGCACTTGCCTCCCCAGAACTGTGTCCTGCCTTCCCCAGAAGGCACCCACTGCTCACCCAAGGCCCCAAGGGGAGAGGTGTAAGCAATCCCTGCAGACAATCCCTGCTTTGAAGCCTGGAAGGGCAGAGCCATCACCAACCCAAGCCAGTCCAGAGCAAATCCTGGGCAGAAAAACAAACCACTTAGTAAGTAAGAGCCTGAGGGAGTAAATGCTTGCTAAGTGATATAGATTTGTACAGATACTGCACACCCTCCTGCAAAATAAATAAGTCCTGGTATGGTGCAAGCAGTTACAGTGTAAGGGGTTTTATTCAGCTGTAATAACCACAGCAAGAGGGTTGCACACCAATGAAAACAGGGTATTCTTCAAGGAGAAAAAAAAGTGGAAATACAAATCAAGAGTCAAATAATTTATTTAAATGCAGACTTCTGGTTTGCTGGTTTAAATTATTTTGATTTAAATGAAATGCATCCTTTTTATCAGAAACGATTTGCTGCTACATTGCTCCAGCTTTTCTTCAGTACAGGTTCCTTGAATTAGATAGATTAGATGGACTGGGTTGAATTACAAATCAGGCTTTTATTTTGACATAATTAAAACGATGGTACTCTGTAGAGAAATCAAATGCAGGTTATAACATTTCTGTAGAGAGAAAATCATTGTACATGAAATGGCTGAGAGGAGTCTCTTATTGAGTCAGACTGGCTTTTTCTCCATCACAGGGTTTTGAGTGCCTGGGTTTTGTGTTTTGGGCTGTGATCTAATTCCTGTACATTTGTGCTCCATCCATGCATTTCCCACCAGCATGTTTGCAAATGCAGATGACAGCAGCCCCGTGTGCTTACGTAGAAGAGTTTCCATGGTGCTCAGAGGAGAAGAAAATGTCATTAGCAGAGCCAGCCACACAGAGCTTCCCTACAGCTCCAGCTCCCAGGCAGGGACTGCCTCTCTGGGAGTCAGATGGAATAAACTTTCTCCTGCTAGTCTAATCAAGAACCCTTATCATTACAGAGTTACTGCCAACCCTGCTACAGCTGTACAGTTCATCACCTCACTTCCATTTTAAATTCAAGCTTTTTTTAAACACAGATTTCTGCCATTAGCATATTACAGCTAGAAGGAAACTCCAGCCTGTTACGTTTGTGTCTGCATTTCTTCCTCAGGACTTAACCCTGTTTTTGGATGAGCAGTCCCAGGGAAAGTAACTGAGCTCATCAGCTGCCAGGCTGTAAAATGGAAATACCACAACCCCTTATCACACACAGAAGAGCCTGGACCAGCTAAAGCTGCCTAAATTTTAGACAGACAGCTGAGCTCAGGGGTGTTATTCTCAGGCAGGGCTCCTTCTCTTTTCCTAGGTATTACAATTCTTGGTGCCTTCTCCTCCAGAGATTTCCCTGATTGCAAGGAGACTGAAGTAACAGAGAGAGGAGCAGTCAAGAGCTTTGCTCTGCTTTGATCAGAGGCAGAAGTGGTAATTTTTCCATCACTTAAAGCTTCCCTAAGCACATATCATATCCTTGATTCATGAAATCCATCAGCTCAAGGGAAGAGGTGTTATGCATCTTTAGGATGTTAACAAAGCTGAAGGACTCATTCATACTGAAGTCACAGAAGAGAAGACAGCACTTTTTTGAGCACTGCAGAGAATAACATAAGCCCACCAATTCACAGCAAAATCCCCACAGAAATAAGGTTTCTTGTGCACCTGATGAGGCCTTCAGCATTTCACCTCTGTGTGCTCCAGAAACAGCTTTAAATAGGTAGAAGCATTGCAGAAGAGAAGCTAAGATTTAATAAGAAAGGATGGCTAAATTCTGCTAAAAACATTTACTGCAGAAAAGAGGAAGATGTGAAAGCATCACACAACTACATTGTTCCATTGCTTTCACAGAAAACCATTAGGGAAAAAGCAGAAAAGACATGTGAAATCTTGCAGCATATGTGCTGTGTAGGGGAAATTAATTTCAGTAATCAGCACTTGTGGTAGAAATCCTTTGCACCCAAAGGGAAGTACTTCCAAATATATTGCTGCTAGTGTTCTCCTGCAGACCCACTGACATCACCAACTTTTTCCACCTCTGCAGAAGTGCACTTCCAGTGCAGTTGAACATCATTGCTTTGAACATTTATCGATTGTCAGGAACATACAAATAAACCCCAACCTCCCTCTCTTTCTCACCTGACATCTCAGAGAACTCTCAGAAAGGTCAGAACTGGGTAAACACCAACCCAAAACACAGCACCTACTCTCCTACTTATGATGATTCATAACCACATTCCCTCCTACAGGACTGGGGGACCCTTCACTGTTTTCAAAGTGAACAGCCATTCCAATCTGCTTTAATCTGAACTAAAAGCACATCTGCCTGTTTTTAATACCAGAATGTCCAGGTTGGATGGGAAGCACCCAAGATATGTTTCCAGAGATGTACATCATCAAAATATGGTTGTGCAAATCCCCTAAAAACATCATTGTCAGAGAAATGATCCCATTGCAAAGCAGAATAACATTTTTAGGGATACTTCTCCATTGTTTCTTTTATCTTTCAATGTCTAATTTTGTTTATCAGCAGCCCTAAAGTTTATTCATAAAAGCAAATATCTTTTTCCATTTCATCAATCAGTGGAATCCTTCCCATTGTTTCTTTTATCTCCCAGTGCTGGTTTTATCTACCTGCAGACCCACAGCTTGTTTGGAAAGACAAATCCACTATTCCTCTCATCCTGACTACCATTTTCTTTCCTTTTTTTGTGCTATTACACGGAAAAATGTAAATGGGACCAGGAGCAAGCACTGCACAGGGTGCACAGAGCACATTCCCTGCCCTGCCTCTCCCTGCTCCAGGAGCCAGCAGTGCCAGGGTGCAGCTGAGGACAGCCAGATCCCTGAAAATCCTGCCTAATCAGGCACTTTGCTACTTGGCACAAGTGACTCCAGCAAGGGGAAGGTGATTTTGGAGCTGTTTCCTATCCAGGACTGCATTTCCCTGTGTTATCCTTGCATTCCCTGGGGAGAAAAGTGTAAGGTTCTGAGCTGGCTTCAGAGTTCGTCACACAGAGGCAAAATCTGGACCTTGGTCCCAGGGGTTTTGCAGAGATCCATGGAAATTCACGCTGTCCTGGTCATGGAAGCACAGTGACAATGAGAAACTGACACAGTGCAAACATAAGCAAGTAAATATTTAAGTCTGTGTGCCAAGATGATGATGATATGTGGATGTGAAAATGCACCTGCAAAAGGAATGAATCAAGGCGTTGATCCATGTTGATTCAATCCGTGTTGGAGAAGCAGCACTTTGGATCTGCCTTCTCCTACCACTAACAGTAAGAAAATAAATGTTTTTTTCCTTTTGCTGAGGCTGTGATTGTAATATCCTTATTGGGCTCTGGCTTGTTTCTGTCTTGGAAGAAGAATTCAATGGTCAGAAGAGCATTGTCAGGGCCCCTGCTTTTTCCAGCTATTCTGGTTTTGAAAGGAATGAATCAAGGTGTTGATTCATGTTGATTCAATCCGTGTTGGAGAGGCAGCACTTGGGATCTGCCTTCTCCGTGAGGTCTGCTGGGCATTTGTCCTGCCAGCTTAGGAATCTGTCAATGTGATTAAGGACTGACAAACTCTAAATGTGTTTTGCCCATCAAAAAGTTGTTTTTGATTTGAGTAATCCACAGCTGATTCCCATGATGCTCAGTTTCTAAGATGCAGGCTTACAAAAATCCCAAGAATTACTTCCATACGGTTGATCAGAGGCAGGGACAAATCTCACCCCTGAACATTTATCCCTCAGTGTCCCCTTGGAATTTGGTTCAACATGCTAATTCTGCAAAGAAAAAAAAATTAAACAAAATTCCTTTTCTTGGCCACCTTTGTGAGTTGCATTGATTTACTGGAACCAGCATCAGCAGCAGGACGTGGGGGACTGAGAAAGAGAGAAGGGACTGCTGACAAAAAATGGGCATTAAATCAGCTCCAAATGTTATATATATATATTCACTCAAATCATTATGTTCAAACCTCTCCTGCCTTTAAGAGTGAAGCAAAATAAATCACCCCTGGTGCCCACAAGAGCATGTAATCAAGGAATTAATTAGAACCAATGAGCATGCTGCTATCTTGCAGCCCAGCTTCCTACCTGCAATTTGCCCATATGGACAAGCACCATATTTGTAAGTGTGAATGCCATTCTGACACAGATTTATATATAAAAATGCAACACTCTTTTCAATGGAAATCATGCCCAAAAAAGCAGAATTATATGCTCTGTTAAAAGCTGAGCTGAAAGCACTACCTATAATCAGTGCTGCTAGGCACTGTTGTTGTCTGCTTTGGCTGTGGTTAGGCTTAATTTAAAAAATTTAACCCCCTGGGATGAATTTTTTTCTTCTTTTTCACATCACATATGGTTTAGACAGATCTATTAAAAATCCACCAAAAAAGAAGAAAAGAAACATGTCTTTCTACTACTAATAGTAAGAAAATAAAGTGTTTTTTTCCTTTCTCTGAGGCTGTGATTGTAATATCCTTATTGGGCTCTGGCTTGTTGCTGTCTTGGAAGAAGAAATTCAATGGTCAGAAGAGCACTGTCAGAGCTCCTGCTTTTTCCAACTGCTCTGGTTTGAAAGCAAAACCAGTGAGAAGTCAGAAACACAATTTATTAGGAAAAGGATAAAAAAAACCCCAAATACATCCAACAATACAGAAGAAAAACCACTGACAGAGTCGGAATACAACCTGACACCCTGCTAGTTAGGGTGGTGGTAGCAGTCCAGATGAAATGGTCTTGTCAAAGTGGTGATCCCACAGGAAAGCTCTGGTGGCTCTTGTCCTCTGGAAAGCAGTGGGTAAGGGCAGCTTGTTCTGTCCCAAAGCCCAGATTGTTTCCAGGTGGGGATGCTGAGCTCCTCCCCCTGGGCAGAGCATCTCACAATGGGCTGGTATCATTCTCTGGGTCATGCAGTGGGTCCATAAAACAGAAATGGCTCTTAGAGGGAGTTATCTCTGTGCCAAGGCATTGATGGGCCCATCAACAGGAGATAAGGAAAACAATGCCCCTCCTGGTTTCAGCAGCTCTTGAGGATGGGAATAGAATACATCTCTATATTGTAACCTAGGACACCAACCCTTTGAAAAATTATGCCCATATGTATGTTAGGGAACATTAGCTGGTTTCATTTTGCATGAAATGCAAATCCTGCTCAGGAGAGGGATCAGTATAGAAAACCTCCAAACCTCCATCTGCAGCAAGGTTGTGCTGGCAACCCACAGACTGGCCAGTTTTCTTGCCAAACACAACATTTCTTGGCAGATTTGCTTTCTCAGAGGCAGCCATGTATCTGCCCTTGCTGATGCATCAGAAGACAGCTCACTGTAGTGTACACACAGATCAGACAGCAACATGGGAAGTGCAAATTCTGGGCTTTCAGGAAGCAAAGCTCAATTCCAGAAACCTGCCAGCTTGACATTTGGAGGTAGGAGGGGGAGTTCAGGACAAAACAAACAAAAGCAAAAGCCCCCAAAACCTAAAACAAGAACCAAACCTGAAAACATTCAGAACCTCAAACCTAAATGTGATGTCCAGCTTTGGTTTGTTTCTTTTCCATTTGAACATAAAGAGAGTAATTTCTGTAAGAGTGAGCTGTACCCTTTTAAATGGGTACCGCAATTTTTTTGATGGAAATCCTCAGGCTGCCGGGACAGGGGTGTCTTTGGCTTGGATCTGCCTTTCTTCATGGGCCACATCCACTATCTGTGAGGCTCAGGTGAGGCTGTTTGGACAATACAGCTCCTCCATCCATGTATCTTGTCTTCCACTTAGGGCAAAGACTGAGGGGAGGCCTGAGATCCAAATGTGCCCATGAAAATCTGCCAGGAGAGACAAAGCAATGCCACAGCACAGGTGCTGTGTTCGCCTTCTTCAGCAGATGTGCTCACCTTCCTCTTTTTCTTTGCTACACTATGGTGAGAACTCATCCTCAATCAAACTCCTCTTATTCTGTATTTTTCAAATGGCAGAGAACAAGCTAGGAGCAAAACATCTTACAGCCACTGTCTGCATATGAAAGCTTGCACTTTGTGCTGCTGCTTTTTACCGTATTTCCCCTATTCCTATCCTCGATGCCATCAGTTCTTCTCTTCCTGTAGCCTGAGAAATCTTTGCAGTGACTTAGCCCTTCAAATCTGACCAAATCTGATTACAGCTTGTTTTCCTGCTGGGTAAACAGGATCACCCCTTGGAGGAGCATCATTAATAACCCCTTTCTACCCAGCTCGCTTCCCCTGAGGCACAACCTCCTGACATCCTTTCTTTAGGTAAATCCTTACAATGCTCACATTAATCCTCTGGTTCTCCAGCTTAATGGCTTTGCCTGTAGCACTCTAAGTGCTGCCTTACTGAAGTCCACTGTCTACATAGTCAATTATCTTATCAAAATAAACCTACTAAGATAGCCAGGCCTGAGATAGCCTTGGTAAACTCATTTTGCACTTGATCTCATTTCCCATTTACTGAGGTCAAGCTAGTTGGTTGCTTGGGGATCCCAGCTTACACAGCTCCCCAGCCTTAGTTTCTTAATGATGGCAATGACCTTTGCTACTGGTAGAAAGTCTCACCACTGGGCTGTGTTTTCACATGCCAGTTCCTGAACGGGGCAATTATGTTGCCCCTCATTTCCCTTTGCCACCACCCACACCCTTTTCAGCAAGGAGCGCAAGAAGCTCTCCTGCTTTGCTTCCTCCTGCAGCTTTTCTGGTTTGCTTCCTGCTGGCCACAGCCCAAGGTTCAGAGGGGTTCCTCAGAGCCAGCCCTGTTTCTGGCTGGACACAGCAATGCCAGTCCAAGCGTGGCCTCACAGGTTTCACTATCACAGCCAGAACAGCTCAGGCCACGCATGAGCAGCTGACATCAAAGCTGGCATGGCAGGGATACTCAGCAGAAGGAAATGAGAAGGCTCTGGGGACTGAGGACAGGATAAGCAACATTTCACTTTCCAAGTGCAAAGCAGGTGACTGAACAGCATAAACAGCGAGCACAGAGATCTCACACTCCTCTGCCTCTTGCAGCTCCCCAGCTACTCCAGAGCGAGCGGTGGCAGCGCTGACAGACTGGAAACCAACACATTTCCCACACCCAGCAAATGTCTGTGCTGACACAAAGCCTGGGCTCATGCTCTTGTCACATCCATGTCAAACAAGGAGCTGTCCTTGTTGCTGTGGGGCTGGGGGAGAGCACAGGGATGGGGCCTTTGATACAGGATGAAAGCACAAGTGTGATTTTCTCTCTGCTCCAAGCAGAAGTGAGTGCTCAGAGGCAGTGCAGAGCCTCTGTCATGGGAGAGGTTTGGATCACAGCAACTCTAAACCTACAAGAAGGGCAGCATCCTTATTCCTGTGCTTCTCTCTCTCTCTCGGAGTTATTTTCTTGACTTTCAACAACATGAGGTCTGACACCACATCAAATATGCTTAATTTTTTTTGCCCCAAACCAGATTCTCTTACACTGTCTGGCAGCTTTGTGCAGCCACATACCTGGCAGATCAGTGGCCATGTCCTCCTAAACCTCAAGTGCTGTCTCACTTTTAAGAGCAAGAGGTTTCACAGTGTCCTGGTTTGAAAAGGAAGTGAGTTGCTTGGGATGCTGTGGTCAAACCCATAGGTGCTCAGATTTGAATATTTGCACCTGAGGACACGGATACGCCTCTGAGACACAAGAGGTTTCAACTGTGTTTCCTGGGGAAGCCTGTGGTACAAGAGGGACTCCTCTCTTCTTGATGAACTGAGAATTGATTATCTGAAGGGTGGTGATGGACTGAGAGTTGGTGATCTGAGGGGTGGTAACTGAATTGAGAATTGAGAATCCAAGGTTTTGTCCTACTGTGATGTATTGGAAATTTGGTGGGGGAGAGGAGGGATGTTTTTGGAAGGTTTTCATTCTGAGTTCTGTGAGTGTTTCTTTTTACATAAAGTTGCAGGTTAATAAAATTTTTTTTTCCTTTATTCCTAAGTTGGAGCCTGCTTTGCTCTATTCCTGGTCACATCTCACAGCAGACTCCAGGGAAAATACATTTTCATGGGGGCACTGGCATTGCACCAGCGTCAAACCATGACACACAGTGAGCAGCTTCCTTTGCCTGGTGATTGCTGTCAGCAGCTTGCCTGCCCTTTCTGCTGGACCAGGCTGATCCTGGGAACACACCAGGGGACAGACCACAGCACCAGTGTCTTTGGTGACCCCCCTAAGGCCTTCATTGCCCTGTGAGTTTGGGTACGTGCACAGGGTGAGGGTTAAGCTGGAAGAGCGGATGCCACTGTCAATGTGATGCAATTCAGTGAAGTCATTGTTTTGATGCATGGAAAACTCTTCCTGTAAGGAGCAATCCTTACAGGAAGGCTTTTCCACGCATCAAAACAATGTCACCACTGAATTGCATCATACAAAGCATGTAAATGGAGAATGGAAACATAGGCAGATATTTTTAAGCCCTGTCAGACCAATGGATAAAATAGAGCATTCAGTGATGTTGCTCACATGTTCCTCTTCCGTCACAGACTAGCACTTCCCAATTCTCTGAAATTCAATTCATGAAGAAACAAATGCAGAAGTAACTTTTCAAATGTTGAGCTTTTTGGTGTTCCTAAGCCCTTTCTCATGAATTCTCATGCTCTTTTGTTCTTTTGGTACATGTTCAAAAGCAGGAGTCATTCCCAAGAACAGCAGTATTACAGAGGAAGCTGGTGAAGAAATAGCCACAAGAGAAAGACAAGAAAGAAGGTCCTGGTCACAACTCAGCATCAAAGAAATCCCTGTGGTGGAATATAACCACCCAGATAAGTAACTCAAAGCCACCACAGGGCTTTTCCTAACTTATCATACCCACAATTTCGCCTACTCTCAGTTTAAGTCATTCAAGCTGAGGAAATTCATCCTTCAGCCTGCTCCTGGTACTATACGCTCTCCCCAACAAGCTAATAGGAATTTCTGAGTATCATTCCCATCCTCCTGCTTTCCTAAATTTCAGCTACTGCCTCCAACTCTCCCTCCCTCAAGCTTAGCTCCTGTGCCTGTACACAACCCATGATTTCCTCAGACACCTTGAACACACTTGCAACTTGCTAGCAGAAGAAAGAGAAGCCCTTACTTATCAACCTTGCTCCTTTCTCATCCTTATTTGTACACTACTTCTATCCTTGCAAACCCAGGAGCCTCAGCAGAGCTTTGTCTGGGATTGGAGGGTTTTCTGTCCCAGAAGACTGCAGCTGTTCTTCATTTTCCTCACACCTGGGACATCTTTTCAACACTGTGGGCTGCAATCATGTTCCCCAGACTGTCTCTTTTCCCACAGCAAGGAGAAACCTGCTCTCAAAGCAGAAAGCACATCTAACACTTCCATCATCACTACTTGCACAATGCAGGAGGAGCATCACTGTTTCAAAACCCACAGCATGATGAAATCTTCACCCCTCCCATTGCTAAGCACCACATTCCATTAGGGTTTATGTTCATTGGCAATGCCAAGGGCCTCCAAGTTTAGCCTGCTGGTGCTGTAGGGTGAGTTGAGAGTGGTTGAAAGGCAGGATTGATGGGTGCCTCTGTTTGCAGGCATGACCCACTTCTGATGGGCTCCCCCTCCACCCTGGTACTCTCTGAAAGGACAGGGACTCAAGGCCAGCAGCTCCTGCAAAGAAAGAACCTGAAGGGACAACAACACAGACCCTCAGACACTGCCACCATGCAAGCGGGGGACACAGTGCCAGCACACAATCCAAAATGAAAATGTCACTTGATTCACAGCAAGGAGCAACCAGCCTGTCAGCCCTGGAGCTTCAGATCCACCACCGGGACCAGATACCAGCTCCATGAGAGCTTGACTGATGTTCCCAGGCTCAAAAGCAGGATCTGGAGTGCACTAGGGAGGCCCCTGTCCACACTCTCCCCTTTGCCAACATGTCATTTACGAACCTGATGAAGGGCAGCAAAGATGAATTTGCAGTTCCATTTTATAGATGTGGACAAGGGAAAGGTGATGACACTCCAGGAGATGTTCCCTGTGTCCCTGACCTTCCTGGCTGGCCCGAGCTGGCATTGCAGTGCCTCTCTCTGTGTAAGGCAATTACCCTGCTTATCTTCTGCCCTGCAGAATTATAGTTATTAAGCATCATGAGAAGAGCACTAGGTGCCACAAAGAGGAGAACACACAGATTTTCCACCATTTCCCTTTCGCCCTGGAGAGTGAGTTGGGACCACTCTTGGACAGTTTGTAGAAGACAAACCTGCAAAGAACCAGGCTGATATTTCTGCAATAACTCTGTTTTGTCAGCAGGAAACCAAAGGCCAGTATTCCCTGTAACCCAGCTGCCCAGAGGCACCTCTGGTCATGCAAGGGCATCCTGCAAGGGTCAGTGCTTCCCTTGCACAGGCAGGGAGGGTCAGGCACTGCTGCCCCACCTGGCTCACTGCAGAGATCCAGACCTCATGTGGCACTTGCTGCCTGGCTTGGAATGCCCCTGCTGCAGAGCATTGTTATTTACTGGCCACTGACAGGGCACTGAGAACTGGGGTAAGCCCAGAAATATTCCCCACTCAAAAACAAAAAGGAAAAAAAAAAAAAAAAAAAAAAAAGCCTGCTGTTGTTACAGAGAAAAGGTGCTATTAAAAGAAGGAGAGACTGGTAAGAGTTTGGCACTGGTCCAAAATGAACGTACTTTTAGGGCCCAAAAAGATTCTGTGGAAAGTGTGGGGAAGCAAAAAGAAAAAGAGGGGAGGTGAAAAATGAGAATTCCAGATGTGCCTTTGCAGTCCCATTTTGGGGACAGCTGTAGGATCTAGAACAGGAACACTGATGTGTTTAAGTGCACCATGCATTTTTAATGTTCAACTTTTTTCTAACTCCTGGCCTGAAGGGCTCTTGCAGTTCTGAGGAAATGTCCTACAGGGTCTCAACCAGTTTGTAGCTCCTGTGCTGCAGTGCTACCCTCCACAGCCCCCTCAAACAGGAGCCCTCAACCCGTAGCTCATCTAGAAAGGCACATTTTTTTAGTCAGAAAGAATTACCCTTTTTTTCCAGATGAATGCGACGGAAAATTCTAAGTCTAAATGAGTGCTAACCACAGTGTCCAACACACGGCAGGGGCAGCTCAGCAAGCTGCTCCAACATGGTGTTTTCCAGAAGGCATATCCTGGCCACTGGTGCACAGAAGCCTAAATTTTCATTAATAAAAGATTAAATTCCCCCCCAGAATGGTGCAACATGGTGAGTCTAATGCTTTGCAGTGCTCAGCATCAAAGGGCCATCTTTGCAAAGGGGGAGAATCGTGCCCAGCTCCCCACAGCACAGTCTGAACCAGGGCAACACTTCCCTGCAACATCTTGGAGATGGAGGTGCTCCCTGATGGACAATTATCCTCTTGTGGACATCCCATGGGACTCACACACAGAGATCCCTTTGGGATCAGTGCATCCCTTTGAGCTTGAAGACTGCTGCTCTCCCCAGTTTAGGTTTGCAGGCTCCTGCTGATGGTTCCTGCTGCTGGATCATCATCCTCCATCTGTCTGTGGGGAGCCTCAACACTTTTCTCTGACATCTCTTGGATGCCACTTAACTGCACTGCACATCATGTTTTCAGTTTTTAGGAAGCTGAGAATTCAGGAAGCTGGAAGCAATTATGAGAACCAAACATCTCAACGCCTCAGGCCATTTTTTGCCAATGTGGAGATGTTGTCCCATCTTCCTTCTCTGTTTGAGGAGCTCTGTGACCTTCCTCTCCACTCCTCTGTCCTTGAGGCTGGAGCAGAAGCCATTCCTCACAGGCAGCCATTCCACAAGACAAAAACACGAGGGGTTTTCCCTCTCACAGGCCCAAACCTTAGGAGCGAAAAACCCCGCTTTGCTTTTGAGCACTGCACCAACCTGGGTAAATTCAGAGCTGTTCTAGAGAAAACAAAATGAACCAGAGAAGCAGAAAAGGTCATCAGGTACTGCTGGCAGTGTTGGAACATCGGCAGCTTTTTGTCCCACTTCCTTTTCTGTTACTATTTCTTCTGCTAGATGCTCCTCAAACTCTGCATTTGCAGCAGGGCACAGAGGATGGGTAGATCTAGGAATGAACATGGCATGATGAAGCATCGAGGCCACCAGGCTGATATTCCCATGCAGACCTGTGCTCTCAGCCACCTGAATTCCCCCAGGGCGCCCTCCAAGCCCCCTCCACTCTGACTTGCCCCCAGATTCCCCAGGGACTCTGCTCTGACCCAGCACTACATTTGTGATTGCCCTGAAATCCCCCAGGGCTGCAGCTCAAAAACTACCGCTGCTTTCTCCCATAGGCACCAAGGGGGAAATTTTTTTTTTCCCTCCATGTGAGAGGCGCTGGTACCTTCTGGGGTGAACAAGGACGCTGGAGACCTGGTGTGGAGGTGATTGTCAGCTGGTTAAAAAGTTCAGCTTCTACAAAGTGCAATTCCAGCCATGCTCAGTCCTGTTTCTTGCTCCTATCCCTTCCTCACCCACTGACCAGACTCCTTTAGCTGCCTAACCACTACCAAAAATAAAAGCAATGGATAAAGCAAGGCAATGGGATCACAAGGTGCCTCAGGACACTATTAAAACAGCACTACTAGACACAGCAAAGATCAGCCCTGGTTTGGGAGGGGTTGGGGTCACCAGGGAGCTGATCTGGGCCATGATGGGGTTGTGGGGAGAGCATTGCCCCCAACTACTGAAGGAGGCTGTCTAGAGAAGAAGAGGCTCAGGGGTGACCTCACTGGTCTCTACAAATACCTCTTCTACAGTCTCTTCTACCATGCCTACAGAAAATGGCCTTAATCTGGGACAGGGGAAATTCAAACTATGTATTAGAAAGGGTTTTTCACTGTAAGGATGGTCAGGCATTGGAACAGATTTCTCAGGGAGGTGGTGGAGTCACCATCCCTGGCAGTGCTCAAGAGGTGTCTGGATGATGGTTTTGTGGTTAAGAGGTTAAAGTGTTGTGCTGGGTGGATGGTTGGACTTGGTGATCTTGAAGGTCTCTTCCAACCCTGATGATTCTGTCGGAAATGATGCAACTTTAAAAATTTTAATGTAACTTTAGGTTTGTTTCCCTTTGCCCAGGGGGAGGGGAATTGAAGTTTCTCTTTAAAATATTCTGTTCAAAGAGGTTGGGTGAGGTCTGACTAGTTCAACGTCTACAGATTGGGAGTTGCCAGCAAATACACAGGAGGTAAATGAACATTAACAAATATTACACAGGGTGGGGTCAGAAGAGATTGATAAGAGACCCAAAGAATGAGGACTTAACCAGCATCAAAGGTGAAGAGCTCAATAACCAACAGGAGATTGAATACTAAGAACGGTGTAATTTAGGACCAATGAACACGAATGTCTTTGGAGTTATTTTTATGTATACACAGGTGAAAAGTCTAGTAAAGAACCACGTATGGTGGAATGATTTTCACTGCGCAACCCGGATATGTGTGGATGATAATTTCTACTGCACATCCTCGCCCGAATAAAGTAACGCTGTGATTTTCTAACACTGAAAAGATGTTGTCTGAGTTCCTGTTTTCCTTGCAGTTTCAGCAGCAATTCTGTGGTTCTGTAAGGGGGTAGGCACAGGGGCAAAGATTCCTGGCAAAGGCTGGAGGCTCTGCTCAGGCTGCAGAGCAAGGAGGGGAAACAACCCAAAAGTGAGGAAAATCCTCCCCAAACCTGTCCCCTGAGCAGACACAGAGGGGGATCCAGCCAGTATCAGGAAGGGGCTGCTCAGCCAGGAGGAGGGAGCGCCTGTTCGTCCACGGGAAATGCTATCAGCGCTTTTGTAAAAAAAAGAAACAGTTCGTTGCCTTGCCCCTGTTTCACTTTCGAGTCCGAGGGCTCAACCTGGCTCCCCTGAGGGCAGCCCCGAAAATGAACGCCAACCAGTCCGTCCGCTGGCGCCGAACGGAGTCCAGCGGGGGTGCCGAGGAGGGCCCGGGGGGCTGGCAGGGAGGGCCCGGCCCCGCTGCCTTGGAGGAGCCGTGCCCGGTGACAGCGCCGCGGGAGGCCGCGGATGGCCGGGCTGAGCGGAGCGGCCCGGGCCGGGTTCAGCAGGCCGCGCCCAGGGCCGCGGAGGCCGAGCCGCGCCCCATGGAGCGGGGCGGGTTCCCGTGCGCTGCTCGGAGCGTGCTGGGAGCGGCGGGATTGCTGGCCGGGCTGGCGGCGATCGGCGGGCTCGCTGTGTGAGTAGCCGCGGGTCGGGAGCGGCCCGGGGCCCGGCTGAGGCGGGGCCGCCGGCGTTCGCCGCTTCTGCTTCTGAGCAGTGAAAAGGAGAAGCGAGGCCTGAGCTGCGGAGGGTTTCTGGGGGAGGGCGTGGTTGGCATTTCATGGCTGAAGTACCTGCGGGGTGGGGGCGCTGCCTGTGTGAGCAGCCGCTGTTGTAGCCTGCCCGAGGAGCAGGGACAGGTGTCACTGCCATGGCCTGGCCCTGCCAAGCCTTACCCCTCACTTCTGTACCCCCGAGGGTCAGCCTCGCCTTACTCCAGTGTACAGGAGCCGCTGGGTGCTGAAGTGAGCTTGCTCGTGCACTCAGAAAGGTGGAGAACATGGTTGTGGTCACATATACTGCAGCCCTGCCCTGGGTTTTTAGCCTTTGAGCTGGGTAGGATGTGCAGTGTTATCCTGCCAGCATCTCAGCATCTCCAGGTGCCCCTGGTACAGGGCTGGGCTGCCCAGGAGCTGCCACACACCCACCCATGGTAGGTGCACAGGGTCCATGTGCTGTGAAGAAATACATCCTTTGAGTGAGACTCGTGTGACAGGCTATCCAGCCTGCTGGAGCTTAGCAGGACAAGCCCATACTGAACTGGGAAAGATTTCATTCTCCTTCTCCTTTTTTTTTTCTTTCTCATAGTGTCTTCTACACTGGAGTAGCTGTGGGACAAAAAATGTGTCCTAAAGGAGTGGAAAACTATGTGGCATCCATGGTGCTGAGTGCAGTTGGTGACACAGTGGCATATTACAACGGGAGATGGGAGTTCCAGAAGAGTGGCCCAGTCATCCACAAGGAGCTGGCAGACATGGGGGGGCTGGCCAACATCAGCCTCCAGGGCTGGATAGTCAGCGATGACACCGTGATGCACTTGGCCACGGCCGAAGCTCTGGTGGCAGCTGGGAAAAACCCAACGTTACCACATCTCTACACTCTGCTTGCAAAGAACTACAAGGAGTGCATGAATGACATGGAGGGCAGAGCTCCAGGTAACCCCTCCATCCTGCTGTCGGGGTAGAGCTGTGCTGTTGGTGCTCATGTCTCTCCTGCAGCTCGGAGCTGGGGCTGGCCCCGGCTCTGCTTTTGGCTCTTTAGAGTGTTTATTGTATTTCACGTAAAGGAAAAGCATTCCACACTCAGTACCTGTTTCAGGATGAGCTAAAGAGAACAGAATAAGGCAAGCTGAAGTGGTTTGGGCTTCTCTGAACTAGATGAAAAAGATGTTTTGTTCACATTTACAAAACATGGGTGTGTTTGAGCTTGACCTCGAGAAGGGTGATAGCTTTTGAACTTGAAATTCCTACATTCAGTGGCTAAAAAATTCACATTCAGCTACTGTAATGCACACCCTGAGATGCACCCCACAGAATTAATACAGAACTTCTCATCATAAACACAACAAATTACATGTAAAATATATTTAAGGGCATAAAGATCCTTGCTTGGAATAATTACACTTATTGAACCCAAAGTCTGCTTGTGGCTAGCTCTGCATGCCTGATTTGTGCACCAGGACAGTGAGGCCAATGTTCTTTTCTGAACCCTGTACTTCCATCATCTCTTCTCTGCATAGGTACATTGGTGCTGAGTTTGTGTCACAAGCAGTGGGCCTGGCAGTATTCAGGAAGGGCACCTTGACAGGCTACAGTAGCCAAGACATGTACAACATATCCCTGTAGTTCCTGCCCTCCTGAACCAGCTCTTCCCTGAGGATTCCATCTGTCTCTGTGCTGGTGGCCCAGGCTCCTCTGGATGCTTGGATTACATTTACATTGGAGCTGCTTAGGCTGCGCCTCTAATTTGACCAGCACAGGAGGCATGAAGTATCCAGGAAACACTCAAATTCAGCAGTCCTGTGCAAAGTTTATACATTGAAATTGTATGTATGCTGAGATGTGCTTATTTGGAGTGGCCAGAGTAAGTCAAGAGTGTTCTGTCTTGACATTAAACATGGGAAAGGCCAAATCTTGCCACTGAGCATAGTATATGGGAGCTGTGCATTTCCAAAATAAACCAGGCTGCAAACCTGAACAGGAATTTATTCTGCTTAGCTTTCCACAGTGGGCTCCTGTCCTTGTGTAAAGAACTAAATTATCAGTCTTTTTTTAACACCCACATTCCCAGTTGTCGAGTGGCCTAATTAATAAAATATTTAGGAAGAGGTAATGATGCTTGTCAGGACAGCTGAAGGTGGCAGATGAAACTTTCAAGAGATTCATGGCAGTTGTAGTGAAGCAGCATGGTTTAGTTCCCTCAGCCAAGATGGATTAACCACAGCTGCCAATGAGACAGCACCTGGAAGGATCTAAGATGAAAAGGAGAAGAACCTAAAATTTAAATATTAGTAAATAATATCTAAGGATAATATCACACCTACTGCATTCCTTCTGTGACTAAACTGAGCTGCAATATGCCCAAAAGAATTCCTTTTCCTGGAAGTGATGATTTGAAAGCAAACTTGCTATGGACATTAAGAGGAGTGACAAGGTCAGGTCAGATTATCTAGGTAAAAAAAAGAAATGCACATTGTTTAGTGGGTCCAAAGACAATTAAAAATTTTGCAATCAGAAGTGCTCCTGCTGCAGGTATGAAAGGCATTCAGCTCTGAGAATTTAAATCCTGACCCTTGGCAGTTTAATTCCCACTGAAGGGAACACCTAATCCATACCCTGAAAAGCTGTCTGGATTCTCCATGGCATATTGATAAGTCCTAATGATAAAAGCTGCATGCCAATAACTTCTTTTGGCAGTTGAGAATAAATGGATTTTAACTGAGAACATAACCCAGGGTGGAGCTCTTCTGGCCTAAGTACTCACCAGGGAATTGCAGCCCTGAAGGCTGAGAATGGAAAGTTGCTGTTGGAACTTTTGCCCAACACAGAAGAGATTTCCTTAGAACAGTGGGGGAAAGTCACATTGTTGGCTCACATGAGGCAGTCCAGACCTGAAAACCCAAAGCTGCAGTAACAAAGGGATTCCCACAACGTTCTGAGTCACAGGACAGCCACAGCAGGGTCCCTCAGGGACACAGCCCCAGGAGAGAACTCTGGGGTGGTAATTCAACAAGGTAATCCCTACACCCACTGCTGCTATTTGTGATGTGCCACAGCCTCACATTCATTGTTCCTTGCAGATGACAAAGCCATTGAATTAAGCAACACAAGCACAGACATACTTCTTTTTTCATGGTACAACTAGAGCACTTCTTCAGGAAACCTTCTGCTTCAAAACTGGTCCCAGTCCTCTCCCTTTGGAATCATTTACCACTGTGTGGTTTGTTTAACTCACCTTTTTTTATGTGTACTGATCAATCCCAAACAACTGTTACCTGAAGAGTCTTGGTCCTATCTCAAAAATTGAGTCCAGCTGTTCTTGAAACTTTTTCAGGTTGCCCTAATTCACACACTACTTTTTCCTTGTATTTCTTTTTTCCTTAGACCAGTACCATGCTTAGGTTACTTTTAATTTCCTCTTGTTAGTGCAAAGGATTTCTAACCTAGACGTAAAGGATTTCCAAAACAATTTGCTAATTCAAAAACTCCCCACAGCAGTTTTTTTTAAACCTATTTTTTAAAAAAAGAGACCGGATGTGATTCCATCTTAAGTCTTCCTAAATTGGCTTTCCAATGTTTTAATATTTTAACTGTTCAAAAGTGTGAGGGATACTACTTGTAATACTTCATAAATTGTAAGTCTTAGCTCTCATACACTGGTTTGGTATACACGTTGTCATACACTGGTTTACACAATTTTTTCCACTTGCAAGTTATCAGTAGTCATTTCCTAAAATAATATGCACAGGCATAAAGCTGCAAGCAAATTGTATTGCAAAATAACCAGTCTTTCTTTCCATTTAAAGCCTCATCATCTTCCCTTTTATTTTAGCTACAATTAGTGCAAGAACAATCTCACTTTTTATCAAGCACTGAGGTGTGTGGTCTCAGCCTGCCCAGACAGGTCTTGGAGAAATTATTTTCTCAAAGTTTCAGCAAGAGTAATCTTTACTTTTGTTATGCAGATTTTGATTTTAAACTTCCTTAGTCCCTGTGCTCTCTCCCTTCCCCCTTGCTTTCCTGGAAGAAGTTCTCTTTTACCAGAATTGACAAATAGAGTAGTTGGCACAGCTTTTTAAAAATGTGGCTTTGTTTGACAGGTTCATTTTAATGTCCTGTTACAGGTCACTGGGTTCAATGCTTGGTAAGGTGAGATTTTTAGAAAAATGCCTCAATTTTCTGTTAGTCATCATGAAGTTGGAAATTATGCTGCTATCCCTCTTAACAATTTTGATACACAGCAGCCAGCACTGAATTAGTAAAGTACATGAAATTTAGAGGCTTGGACATGTTCCCACACTGACACATCCTAAAAGCAAACTCACAGACATTTCAGTTAGAGGTTGGTTGTGACTGGTCCCAGTATAGCTAAAGACACTTGGCCCAGCACGTGACATTATTCCTGACAGTGACCAGCCCTTAGTTATTTTTAGCATATGTCCAGAAGCCAGCCTTAAAGCTGTGCTTGGATTTGGAGATATTTCAGTTACAAGGGGGCTGTAAATGCAGGTAAAACAGGCTGCCATAAACCAAACCTTACTGTACATGGAAGTGCAGAAGCCAAGAGCCCTGCAGGGGACTCAGTGCAGTACCTGGCTGTGATGAGCAAGGTCACAGATCATGGTGACTGAGTTGCACCAAAGTGAGGTGAATTTGCTTGACCAGGCTACTCTATTCTATTTAGTTTGACTTCCAAAGTAACAGAGCACATGCAAGTTCATCAGCTACCCATCCCAGTGAGGGAACAAAGTCTAGTTTTGGGGGTGTGATAACAGCCAGCTGCTGCTGTTATCCTGTGTGTCTGAGAGGACTCAGCACACTGGGGCTACTCTGTTGAGCTCACCTTTGCCACTGTCCAGCACTTTAAAACTTAAATGAAACTGCTCAAAACCTGCCTGGATTTACCTTCCTGCTGGAAAAGAAGTATTTACAGTTGGGCCAGAAGAGAAGACTAGGAGGAAAAAAAGCAAGGTAGAAGAGAATCAAAGATAATTCAGTGTTCCAAACCTATTTCTTCTTTACACACAAGCATTTGGGCTTGGCTCTCAAAACATTTCACTGTCTTGGCTGGGGAAACTGGCTGGGCTTTGAAATTTGGGTGTGTTTTCTTTGTCCTATGAATGTGTTGGACTAACAAGTGTTAGTCTGTAGAAGCAGCACTGAAAGAAACAGAGTAATTTCTTTAAAAAGTAAATAGAAATATGAAGGAGATGGAGGTGGGCTTGCCACATTTCTTACAGTCTTTCTGTAGTTACCCTTTAGTGGCAGTGTTTGGAGATGAACTAGTGAGCTGGACAAACCTTTGGTCCCACCTAATACAGTTGCTCCTAAGCTTTTGAAAGAGGAGTACAGTAGAGCCAGTCATGCAGACTGTGTTGAGGTGAGACAGGTGCTGCACTCAAGGCTTCCTGTCAAACTTAAAGTACAGCAAGGGAGAGATGGAAAACATTTTCTACCAGTACATTTTCTATTAGTGAGGCAAATGAGGAGCTTGTGGGGTCTCTGCCTTTCCAAATCCTGTGAAAAAACAGTTACCTAGACTGGCCTCGTGTCAGAGATCCTACAAACCTTTCTGTTTACAGAGAAAGAGATATCTAGGTATGTGCGTATATATCTATTAGTATATATGGCTTTTTTGGATAACACAAAATGTAAATATAAGCCATGTCAGGAAATGAGCAATGAGGTGTTTCCTACCCCCTAGACCTTATAATTGCTTTCATAAACAAAAATTATCAGGTCTGCTGGGGAGGACGTAGGTTGCTCCAGCAGTTTAAGGCAGGATATGCATGTGAGCAGACAACTTACGGTTTTAAAAGGAAGCTCAAATCCCTTACACAGAGCGATGCTTTCTTCCCCGGTGCCCTGCCTGTCTTGCCCCGTTCCCAAGCTGCCTCCTGCTGATGTTTGTGTTTCTCCCTTCCCTCGGCTGTCTCCAGGTGCCATGTCTATGGAAAGCACCAGGAAGCTGGCTCCGGGGCAGCCCGACGGCTGGCGGATCCCGTTCAGCCCGCGGGCAGGGGGCTGCGGGGCCGCCATGCGCGCCATGTGCATCGGGCTGCGCTTCTACCGGCCCGCCCAGCTGGACACGCTGATCCGCGTCAGCATCGAGAGCGGCCGCATGACCCACCACCACCCCACCGGCTACCTGGGGGCCCTGGCCTCAGCCCTCTTCACGGCTCACGCGGTGAACGGCGTGCCCCCCGTGGCCTGGGGGAAGGGGCTCGTGGAGGTGCTGCCACGGGCAAAAGCCTACGTGCAGGAATCCGGCTTCTATGTGAAGGAGAACATGGAGCAATGGTGAGCTGCATTCCCTGCAGTGCCACTTCTTAAAGGCCTTGTACCACAGGGCGAGCTCTGCTCGTACTTAGGTTTCAGAAATCACATTATGGCAGACTCCTAGGGGGGCCCACACCTGGCACAGTATCAAATCAATCCAGAGTACCTTAACTTGGAGCGGGGGGGAAAAGGCGGATTGTGTTTGGGTCAGGTACTAGTGACCATTTTTTGGATCCAGTATGAAGTAGGGAGACTTGTCATCTCATGCAACTGTGGTCTTATGAAAGATGGCAAGCAGGGCTGGGGAACAGCATCAAGCTTAGGGCTGAGCTCACTTTGAAAGTTATAACCAAATCTGCATATTCACTGCACCTCTGTGTGCAGGGGCACACACAGAGGTAGAGCTGCTCTGAATTTGGGAGGATGACTCAGTTCTCACTCTGAGCCTTTGAATCCTGCAGGTGCTGGGCTGCCTACTCCCATGTGACTGGAGGGAGGGGAAATCTAACTCACTGAAACTTGTCCTTGTGCCTCTTACCGTAAATCATGCCCCTAGTTTTGACAAATGGGGGCCGCCTGCCATTTTGCCGAGCCCTCGCTCCGGGCTGGTGACGTGGTGCGTTTCCCGCTGGCGCCTGCGCGGTGCTCAGCTGTGTGCCGCTGCCCTGGGACAACTTACAGCCGCTCCATCCCCTCGTGTTTGGCAGGTATTACTTTGAAGAGAAGTGGAAAAAATACCTGGAGGAGAGAGGCATCTCGGACGGGGTCTCATCACCCAAATTCCCGGCCAAGTACGGCGTGGAAGAGAGAGACTCGTTCTACACCTCGCTCAGCTACAGCGGCTGGGGCGGCAGCAGCGGGCACGACGCGCCCATGATCGCCTACGACGCCCTGCTGGGCGCAGGGGACTCCTGGACGGAGCTGGCTCACCGCGCCTTCTTCCACGGCGGGGACAGCGACTCCACGGCTGCCATCGCCGCCAGCTGGTGGGGCGTCATCCACGCCTTCAAGGGCGTTCCCCCCAACCTCTACGCCCACCTGGAGTACAAGGAGCGCCTGGAGAAGGTGGCCAAGGACTTGTACAGCATACTGTAGGCAGGAGATGGCAGCCACACCACAGGCACAACTACTCAGCAGCTGTCCCGTGCTCTCTCGCTTGGTTTGCAAAGCTGCCAGATTAAATCTTGAGAATGTAAGCCAGAGTCAGACCTGCCTTTTCTCTACCATCAGATCAAATGTCATTCTGAGGGGCTACTGTAATCACAAACTTATTCTCAGCTATCCCCTACATTGGACAAACACCAGTCAAATGAGCCTGAGGTGGGTTCTCTGTCGATAACCCCACACTACCTCGATTCTTTGCCCTTCATTTCCTCCTCTCATTCGTCATCATAGGCCCCACACTCGGCCATCTCACCTTCCCCCATGAAACAGGCTCAAATAACCCGCTAGGCATCCCCTCAGACTGTGACAAAATCCCCTTCCACCCATACTATATTATTAAAGACATCCTAGGATTCGTACTAATTCGTGTGCTGGCTTCAGCGGGGAGGCCACATCGGTGCTAGTTTGGGGCTGGTGGTTTGATGGGAACACACAGTGGTGCCCCAGACATCCCTCCTGTGCTGCAGGGTGGCTGCACATCGTGTGGCCCTCAAGAGGAGCAGGAGCACCCACAGCAGCCCTGCTGGGCCTGCTGCAGCAGCAGGACAGGCAGCAAACCCCACTGAAACCCCCCAAACCAGCATCGGGCAAAAGCAGCCAATTGTGTCTGGGGGCAACAGAGCTTTCTTATAACATTATTTTAGCAGAGGATGTTTTTTGTTTCAAATGAATGTGGAAAAAACCCCCAAACCCAACCTTAAACCCAATTCTACACCACTCCTGCAATACACGTACAATGCATCATGCTACTTGCCTATTTCAGTGAATATGGGAGAATTCAGGACTCCTGACCAAATCCTTACTTAAGGCAAAGTGGGTAAGGAGAATTAAATAGGTTGCATTGTACCTCAGCTTCATCAGCTTCTGTAGTGAACTATATTCTGCTTTCATCAAGGTTACTAGAAGTAATTTGCTTAACATTTGCTACGCATAATTCTATGAAAATAAGGTTTTTCTTCAAATCCAGACTATGACACAGCAAAGTACTTCTACTGTTTTCAGAACAATTTCAAAATGAGTGTGTTCAATAAAATGTCCTGACAGACCTCTGTTAAATATTCTATTCTATTATGGCATGGGCTGAGGGTTGGATGGGATATGAAATCAGAGGTGCCAGGTGTCTGCAAGCTCCAGCTGCAACAGAGAGGAGGTGTGCTACCAGTGGTAGGGAGAGAAGTTACTGCATCAAGGAGTAGGAGCAGAGGAAGAGGGTTCCCAGGAGCAGGGCCTCAGCACACCTTTATGTTCTGAGTGTACATAAAGGAATAATAGAAGCCCAGATCTGACAAAAACCAGCAGCAATAGGATTCACAATTTCAACACAGTTTACTACAGCTCTCGGGTGTGTTGTATAAAACATGTTTTAGTGCAACATAGTACAAAGTTTTTGTTGGGTTTTTTTTCACTTTTTTCTTTTTTTAAAAATCCCAAACATTTTTCCACATCATGCATGGATAGGGTCTCTCTTCTTGGGTTCATTACAGACAGTTACTGCAGAGAGAGTGCTTTGAAAAGCTTTGTGTCAAAAGTCATTACAGGAAGAGGCTGCCTTATAAAAACTGAGAGAAGTTTGAGACTGGGCAACACACTGCCAGAGCAATGGAGAAATGTCACCAGCAAGGTACATTCAGGGACCACTGTGGGAGCCACTTGCCAGGAAAGGCTGGGCTGTGTGGCAGGCCTCCAGGAGAGCCCTGCTCTGGGGCAGACAGGCTGGCGAGGAGGAGCGTGGCTCAGGAACAGAGCAGAGCTCTCCCAGGACAGAACGGCTCCCACTGACTTCGTTCTCTCTTCTTCCTTAAAGCTGAAGTGAGTCGTGGTTCCTGCCCAGGAGCAGTACATACAGGAGATAGAACAGTCAGGAAACAACAGCCATTGGATTGCAGCTGCAGCTGTTTGCACCTCAATTCTTCATTTCCATTCACTTCTCATCCCACTCCTCTCTTTGCAGACGTCTTAGCCAGAAAGGGAAGACAAGTGTGCGGGTGTGCGACACGTACAGATACAGGAATGTGATTGTATGCATATGCTGGGGCCAGGAAGCAGTTACTTCTCCAGGAGGCAGACTTCACAGAGGGCGAGTGAAACTGGGGCTTCCCAGCAGCAGAAGAAACCAGTCCTGTTCTGGTGGAGGTGCAGAGGTGGCCAACTTCAAACACCTTAGCACAGGATGATCTGCAGCCACGTGGGTCCTCTCCTAGACAGGAGCAAGGCTTCATAGTGCAGATCTCCTACCTGAAGCTTCACCACCTCTGAAATATCAAGGCATCAGGGTCTTACTGACTTAGTGCTACAGAGCATCTGCTGAGGTCCCCTCTGCTCCCAAAGAGCAGTCCGACCCTCCGGAGAGGACAAGGGCTGTGGGTATGGCACCTCTCACACGTGAGGCAGGGGGCTCTTGTGGCTGCACCCGTCCGCCCCCGTTTGGCTTCAGCCATGCTGCAAAAAAAGAAATGGCCGGATTTGCCAGGAAGACATCAAGGAAGACACCAAAAGGCCATTTTTGGCAAACATTTTCTTCCGCCAGACGGAACGCTTACAGGGGTGGAGGCGGTTCCTCCACAGGACAGGGCAGGGGTTCTTGGCATTAGGGTGCAGGGGGTCAGGTGCCCCACGTGGCCAGAGCCCTGGTTTGGTTCAAGAGCATATCTTTCACAGAAAGAACAGCATTTCCTGCCACAGCGACTCTTACAAGAGCAGGTGACATTGCCAGGAGGGGGAGCTTGTGGAGAAATGGATTCTCTTCCTAAAGTCTCAGGAACAAATGGCAGATGCACATATACACAGGGGGAAGATTTCTCTTCACATCACAGGGTGCTGATGGGCTGCAGGCCCCTTGCTTTGTCCAGGTTCACCCTGGAGAGCAGTGCAGCCACAGGAAAACTCGTGACACATGGTGGTTAACTGCACGTCCCCACTACGTGGCATGTTTGCTACTTGGGCTCCTGGGCTGAACCATCCAGGGACTGTGAAAGTGACCCGTGGAGCTTCTCCTTTCCTCCTTCCTAGAGTCTTTACTTTGGTCATGTTGAAGCCTTCAGAGACTGGATTAAGCCTCCCATTCCCAAATGACTGGGGCACAGAGGAGATCTGCCTCATCTGAGGTGGCAGCATGGACACCAGGGAGGAGCATGACTCTGGTGAGGCCATACAAGGACCCTCTTTGCTACAACACAGTCAGGACTTTCAGGTGTCCTTCCTTTCCCCCCTTCAGTTCCATGAGACAAACTCAACTGCTTTTGTCCTGACCGCAAGCACGCTCAATATTCAGTCTCTCCAAGACCTGGGAACACTCCCAAAAAGTGAATTGCTCCCTCCTGAGAAAAGGAGTAAGGTGGAGGCAAGAAGATGCTGAGGCTACAGCCAGTCTTTAATGAACCTCTTGACAGACAGCCCAGTTAACCCCTCTGGGGACAGACCTGGCTTTGTCTGTTTTGGAAGAGGGAGGAGTTAGCTCAGTGCACCTTGGGAAAAGATCTTCTTCACTGTGGCACTGAGTCTGAGAAGGAAAAACAGTCTGTTTTGGAAAACATATATGTTTAGTTTCAAAGAGATCATCCTAGGACCAAATACCCCCTGGGAACTCCACACTGTGTGGAGGGCAGGGAAAGTCTACAGTTCTTTGAGTGACCAAAAAATAAATGATAAAAAAGCAACAGCCCAAAAGACAGCAACTGATGTGAGTCGAACTAGTCCGAGAGGAACATCTGCTATGTACAGCAAGTGCCTCTGTCCATTGGGGTGAGGGGGTATGTTCCCACAGGTGCTGGAAGAAGCCTTGGACCTTCCTGCTCCTGGTGGCTGCGCAGAGCTCAGCCACTGTGTCGAGCACAGAGACTGAAACAAATGCAACAAGAACAACAAACCCCACTGTGCTCCTCAGGGCTCCTGGTGTATCTCTACTTCTCTCCCTCTGTGCGTCCCTACAGGTGTCTCTGCCTCTTTAGTCCATGGTTCCCGGGTGGATGCTGAGGACTGGTGGCTCTAGGCAAGTGGGAGAGTAGTTGAGGTGAGGCTCTTTGATCCACAGCAAGGGAACCCCATTCTTGCCCTCCGAGTTCTTGCTGGAGTTTCGGCTCTTGAACCGCACCAGGAGGATGGTGATGATCAAGATGCCAAAGATGGGGAAGGGGTAGAAGAACACAAAGTAGAAGAGGGCGTCATTGGAGCAGATGACAGACTGCAGCGTGGAGCCTGGAAAGAGACACAGGCTGGTCACATTTCATGGTTTCTCTCTAATCAGGGCATGCAAACTTCCTCAGAAACATAGAAAACCAGATGCTCATTATTCCATGTAAAGCAGGAGGTGGAGCTCTGGGAAAAATAACAGTGTTGGAACACAAAGTTCTAACGGGGCATGTTTCAGCTTTATCCCCCCAGGAGTTTAATGAGTGATAGTCCTCGGTTACTGTTATACTTTTCGGAAATTTGTTTTTGTTTAGAATTTTTTTTGGGAAGCTGAGAAGCTTCAGAAAGAAATGAAAATAATAATTATCTAATTATTTATCCAACAAGCAGTTGTTTAATTGGTTTCATGTAAATTGTTTTAACTTAATGACCAATCATCATCCAACTGTGTCAAAACTCTAAAAACAATCATGAATTTTCTTAATTATTCTTTATAGCCTTCTGTAGGTATCCTTTGTCTATTCTTTAATATAATTTTAGTATAACATTCTTGAATAGAATAGAATAGAATAGAATAGAATAGAATAGAATAGAATAGAATAGAATAGAATAGAATAGAATAGAATAGAATAACATCCTTCTAAAAACATAGAGTCAAATTCTCAATTCCTCTTTTGTCCTAAAAATCCCAAAAATACCACAGTCCTCCCTGGTGGAGATTTTATAGTATCTTATAAACCCTTGAGCTGATTGGAAAAGTACCAGCACCACAGACTTGCCCCAGTTTGGTCATCAAACTATAATGACCAAATAGTTTAATTTGGTCTATTTAATGACCAATCACCATCCAACTGTGTCAAAAACAATCACGAATTTTCATAATTATTCTTTATAACCTTCTGTAAGTATCCTTTCTCTATTCTTTAATATAATTTTAGTATAACGTTCTTTAATAGAATAGAATGCAATAATAAATTAACCTCCTAAAAACATAGAGTCCAACTCTCAATTCCTCCTTCATCCTAAAAACCCCAAAAATATCACAGTCCTCCCTGGTGGAGATTTTATAGTATGTTATGAACCCTTGAGCTGATTGGAGAAGTACCAGCACCACAGACTTGCCCCAGTCCCACTCACTCCTTGGTCTTTTCATCTTGGTCGAACAGAAGATGCAGGGGATGCCAGGGCCACGGCCCCAGACAGTCACCAGCAGTTCTCACCTGCATCCTGCACATGCACAGCCACCATCCCCGACTCCTCCTGGGCCAGCCGGTACCAGACGCCGTTGGGATGCGCCAGCCACTCCTCCACTCGGCACGAGTAGTTGCCGGTGTCGGCAGCGCCGGCCTGCAGCACCGTCAGCCGGAAAAGCACGGCCGAGAGCCTCTGGAAGCGCAGGCGGCCCTCCCAGCGGCCAGCCTCGGGGCTGAAGATGGCATCAGGGCCCACACTCAGCACCGCCTCCCTCTCCTCCTCCTCCTCTTCCTCCTCCCCCTGCTCCGCGTGGTCGCCCGCCTCCTTGGCCCGCAGGCTGTACCACGTCACTGCGAAGTGGGACTCGGGGCTGGAGCGGGACAGGATGCTGCAGTCCAGAGGGAAGGACTCCTTCTCCTGCACCGTGAGGTTGGCCGTGGCTGTGTCCACCTGCAGGGTGGGATCTGAGATGACAAGATAACAAAAATCAAGAGGTGAGTGCTGAGATATCATCAAAACCACTCTATCTCAACACAAACTGTCATGACTCTGGTGCTGGGAACAATCCAAGCAAAACCCCAATCTTGATGCAGCCTGCCAAGACTCACAGGGACCTCTGAGGCCAACCCTGCAGGCACAGCATCCGCACCTCACCACGCACCATCTGGCACAGGGTCAAACAGGTGCTGGCTGAAAGCACCCTCCTACCCCTGCCCACCCTCACCCCAGCTAAGGGATGAGAGGAGAAAGCTGGGCAGCTCATCCAGACATGCAATGTGTCAGGATACCAAGGTTTGGTGCATGTGCTATTCCTCCCCAGCCACTGCTGCACAGAACATTGCACTTCGTGCTTTTTATTTCTCTGAGAGTGCTCAAAGGACTTGAAAATCATTATGACAGAAGAGAAGACCTTTTCCAGCAACTTGGAAAGTCCTTAGGTAAGAGGTTCCTCCATAGAGATGGTCTCAACACTGATGCAGCAAGGATGCTCCAAAAGTCTTCCTCATTTTTTTTCCTCTAGTGCTTGCTGCAAGGCTAAAGAGATGTTTTTACCTAACTGAGACACAGTGGCCAGAACCCACGATGAGTTGATTAAAGGCTGACTTCAAGAGCAATTAACATTTGGTTTAGTCATCTTGCCAGGGAGCACATACTCCAGGGATGACAATCAGTCTGGATCTAAGCTTTCATTTAAAGATTAAAAAGCCTTTTCCAAAGTGGAGCTGAGCAGGAAGGGCAAGTCGATAACTCACCAAAGAGAGAGGCACTTTCTTCTCCAGTGAGGAGAGCTGGGCAAGCCCTCCCTTGTGCAGACCCTGGGTGGCTCTCAGGAGGGAGCTGCTGTCCCTCAGCTCTCATCAGCCACAGAGCTGCTGTGTCCAGTGGGCTTCTCATGACAGCACCTGCCCAACACTATTTAAATGGTCCCGTGAGGAAAACCTCAATTAAGGCCTGAGTTCTTCAGGCCATAAGCAATATGAGTATTTGCAGTTCACACCTTCCCAAAGAAAACTCCTGAGCAGAAACGGGAATGAGTTAAGTCATGAAATTTTGGGGACTACGAAGGCAAAAAGGAGGAAGGGAAGGAAATGGCTTGTCAAAACTAACACAAAGCCTCCCTCACCTTTAGCGGGTTAAACAGAAAGAGGAGAATTGATGTCTGAAGGTGCTGAGAGGTTTTTCCCCCCCTTGCTGATGATTATAGCCCTGACAAATGAGGCTGGAGATCCTCAGTAATGAGACATGAGTCACAAGCACAGTTAGTCATTTTGTTAAGTACTGACTGCTATGAAACAAAAACAAACAACAACAAAGCACTTCTAGAAAAAAAAAATCTTCAATTAGTGAACTCCCAACTCCCTCTCTTCTTCCCACTCCACATTCTTCTGCAATTCAAGAGGAGCCTCAGAGATTTTTCCTGCTGTTCATTATCCCCTCCATCAGGGCTGGCAATTACCACACTGGATGGAGAGCTGTACTGACAACCCAGCACGGCACAGGGATTGCCTGGGGAGGTCTCGCTGCTCAAGCCACTTTGGCCAGCAAAAGTTCCCAAGCAAAGATGTGGCTGATAAGAGCTCTGCTGTCCCCTGCTCCTCCTCCACAGTACAAATCTCTGCCAGGAATGACCACTAAAATCTTTCCAGAACCTCATGCTTTTGCCAGCTCTGCTGCACAGCTAAAAGGCTGACATCTTGCTGGGATGGGCAGCCATGAAGCACTGCAGAACATGCAGAGTGGTTGCTTTAGAAGCTGGAAAGTACTCAGAGAAGGAGCACTGTACTGTTATTTGTCCTACGGCCTTTAAGATAAACATTTAATCTTGAGTCATATGTCTCAAAAACTAGGGAATTTGTATTTTCCAAGGTAAACTGCCTTTGCATCTTATCTGTTGTTAAAACAGGCAAAACTTAGCAGAGTACTCTGGGAATCTGCTTTTAAGGGTTTAGGAGTCCATCAGTGCTGGTCAGTCTTAAGAACCACCTTTTGGGAGCACAGGAGCAGGCAGCTCCACTGAGTCCTAAGTCAAGCAACGTTGGCTGAACAGCAACTCCTTGTGGAGCTCAAGAGGAGGAAGAAATTGTATGATCTCTGGAAACGAGGCTCTGCAGGAAGATTACACAGCTGTAGTTCTCATATGCAGGGAGAAGAGACAAATGTTAAAGCTCAGTTAAAGTTGAAATTAGTCAGTGTTGTGTCAGCACTTTTTAAAAGCTGTTAATAGCAACAAGATGTCTGAAGAAGATGTTGAACTGATACCTGTTGAAGACAGTTACCTATTTAATAGGGATGAAGAAAAAGCAGAGGCATTCAATGTTTTTCTGCCTCAGTCTTTCATAGTACTGATAGACCTTGGGCTGCCCAGTCCCATGAGTCAGAGGACCACGAGTGCAGGAACAGTAACTTTTCCATCCACAGACTCTGGAATTGTGAGGGATCAGCTGTGTCAGCCAAGCATCCACAAGTCCATGGGGCCTGATGGGACTCATCAGGTGTTAGAGCAGAACTCCTCCTGAACATATCCAAGGGCCCTGGGAGTCTGGGGAAGTGCTTTTTGGCTGGAAGCTGGCCAGTATATATTCCAATGTACAAGAAAGACATGAGGGAAGACACAGGAGACTACAGACCTGTTAGCCTGATCTCAGTTCCTGGAAAAACTATGGAGAAGATTATTCTGGGTACTACTGAAAGACATTCAAAGAACCATGCAGTCATCAACACAGCCAACATGGCTTCACAGAGAAGAATAATTTAATATTCTTGTTTCACCTGCTGTGTCAGTGGATGAAGGGAAAGCAGTGGATGCAGTTTTTCAATTTCAGTAAGGCTTTTCATATTGTCCCTCACAGCACCATTCCAGCTGTGGGATGGGGGGTTCATGGTGCACTGGGTGAAGAACTGGCTGAAGAGCAGAGTTCAAAGGGACACAGTGAATGGGGCTATTTCTGGCTGGTAACTGGTCACCAGTGCTGTTCCTCAAGGTTCAGTTTTAGGGCCAGTGCTGCTCAATATATTTATCAAAGATCTGGATACAGGAGTTGAATGCACCATTAGCAAATTTGCTAACAATACCAGACTGGGAGGTGCTGCTGATTCTCTTGAAGGATAAGAGGCCTGACAAAGTGATCTAGATAGAGTGGAGCTCTGGACTTTAATTAATGGAATGGAATTTAACAAGTTGAACTGACTGGTCCAAGTAACACCATGTACAAGTAGAACTAGGAGAGAAGTAGCTAGAGAGCAGCCCTGCAGAAAAGGAACTGGGGGTGCTGGTTGACAGCAAGCTCAGTAAGACTCAGCAGTGTGCCTTCCACTGCCCTCTTCTCATGAAAGGACCTTGCCTCTGAGGCACACGCCTGGGAAGCACAGGTAGCTTCTTCCGTCCTATTCTCAATCAAAATGTGTGCAAAAGCAGGAGCCTACCCTATTTAATCTGCCAAAAGTGCTGAAGAAAAATAGAGTAAATGATAAAATGCCAAGCCCATCTAGTTGTATTTGCAGAACTTGCTCTACACCCTTTCCAGAAAAGAGTGCAATCAAGAAGACAGAGATAAAGGAATCAGCATGGTCTGTCCTGTGGTCCTGCCTTGTGCCCGAACCCAGTGTCACTGACAGACAGATGGCAATTTGTGTGTGTGCCCTAGAAGGCACAAGGCTGCTCAGGGCCCCAGACTCCACTGACCTGGCTGCCTGACGGTGAGGGTGCTGATCCCACTGTCACTGACACACAAATGGTGATTCGTGTGTGCCCCCAGAGGGCACAAGGCTGCTCAGGGCCCCAGACCCCACTGACCTGGCTGCCTGACGGTGAGGGTGCTGAGCCCACTGTCACTGCCAGACAGATTTGTGTCTGCCCCAGAGGGCACAAGGCTGCTCAGGGCCCCAGACCCCACTGACCTGGCTGCCTGACGGTGAGGGTGCTGATCCCACTGTCACTGACACACAAATGGTGATTCGTGTGTGCCCCCAGAGGGCACAAGGCTGCTCAGGGCCCCAGACCCCACTGACCTGGCTGCCTGACGGTGAGGGTGCTGAGCCCACTGTCACTGCCAGACAGATTTGTGTCTACCCCAGAGGGCACAAGGCTGCTCATGGCCCCAGACCCCACTGACCTGGCTGCCTGACGGTGAGGGTGCTGATCCCGGAGAGCTGCTCGGCGCGCTTGTACCAGCGCTCGCTGGGGTCGAGCAGCCACTCCTCCACGCGGCAGCCGTAGGCGCCGCTGTCGCGCACGGTGCAGTTGTGGACGGAGAGCAGGAACAGGCCCGGGGCCGGGCTCTCCAGGCGCAGCCGGCCCCGCAGGTCGCCCAGCGCCGCCGGCTCCCCGTAGTGCAGCGTGCTCTGCCGGCTCAGCCAGGCCAGCACCTCGCTGTCGGCGCGGCCCGGCCACCGCACGGACCACTCCACCGCGAGCTGGGATGAGGGGCTGCTGCGGTTCTTCACCAGGCACTCCAGGGTCACCCACTCGTTCTCCAGCACCGTCAGGTTCTTGTGCGTCTGGCTGACCTGCAGGCGGTTATCTGTGGGAAAAGCACGTTAGAAATGCAACGTGACCGAGGGCTGCAAGGGCCCTTTGTCACCCCACGAGCCTTTCCTGCATGGCCACAATCCTGGGGTGTGATGGAAGAAATAAGGAAGTAGAGGAAAAAATGATGGAGAAAAGAAAGGACAAAAAAAATACTAGAGGAGGAGAAAAAAATAAGGTTTGTGTTTTTTAGTGTCTTCTGAAAATCTCAGGCTAGTCACCAACAATGAGCCATTTAGTGCAGGGAATTGGAAACCCACCATCTCCCACCAGGACCTGGGAGGTCCTAAGTGCACAGAGACCTAATGAAGGGAGATCACACCTCACTTTTTTCTTGTTCTCCTCACAGGATGAGGCAGTAGCCTCATCACACCCCAAGCAGTAAGCCCCCTGTTGTGGAAAAAGGAAAAAAACCAGCAAGGTAGAGAACAGACAGCTGATTACAGGGAAGCCCCGCTGCAAAACAAGAAGTGGCATGAGGGCACAGTCACACGCAGTGTTTGCTGCCTCGGGAATGTCCCTGGTTTGTGCTCCTCAACTTCATTGATACCCGGGAGGGTGACTGGAAGCAGCTTTTATGCGAAATGACGTGTCCAACTCTCCCAAATCCCTCACAATTCTTTCCAGGGCCAGCCTGGACTTCCCTGGTACTGCTGCTGCAGCAAGCAAGAAGCACTGTACTTCCCAGAGAGAGCTGGGTGATGCAAATGAGGGGACAGCCACAGCCCCCTGTCCCTGACCACCCCTCAGCCATCTTGGGACTCTGCAGACAGAAATGCGGAGCTGGCACTGGGAGCAAGCCATGCCCTGCTGTGCTTCCTGTGTGTGTGACCAGGCAAAGCTGCACTGGGGCCCATATCCAACATCCCTCTTGCACCCTTGTCCACAGAGCTTGTGTCTAGCCAGCCAAACCCAGACAGAGAAAATGCACTAAATACCCTACTCCAGCCCTAATAACCATCTGGCCTGAGGGATTTTATCTTCCAGACACAGGCAGCTGGAGCAAGGACAAGGCAGGCTTCCTCATGAAGTACCAATGCTCTGGACAGTTCCTGCCTCCCTGCCTCTCCCCTCTGTCCCAGCTTGTGGGGGCTATATTTAGCTCCTCCACCAGCTCACCTTTATCAGTGTCATCCACTGCTCAGAAACCACCCACAGAGCAGATCTCTCCTTTCCTGGCAGCCAGCTCTCCACCTCATTAAACGTTATTCCCATCTCATTTGCAAAGGGAAAAGACACAAGGCTCCCTGTGCCTGCCAGGATCCAGGCACAGAGTAAAATTAAACTGTGTGCAAGACATAAAATTGCTTTCCCAGAGAGGCACACACACAGGGGTTCTCTCTCAGTAAGTCACTAGCTGACACTCTTGCTACATGATGCTCTCAAGGATAATGAAACCTGGCTGGATGCAGTGGCCCTGTAGACTATGGGGGATGGACAACCTTAATGTGGGGACACGGAACAGCTCAGGTTGGAGGGAAAACCAGTCAAGGAAGGGAAAACCTTCCTTCCACGCAGGGATGTGCAGGCATGAGGACGCCAGGACAGGGTGGCAATCTCACAGGAGCCAATAGACCACGAGGTCCCCACCTGGCTGCTTGACGGTGACCTCGGTGCGGCCCGACACCTCCTCTGCCAGCTTGTACCAGGCGTGGTTGGGGCTGAGCAGCCACTCCTCCACGTGGCAGTAGTAGCTGCCGCTGTCGCGCACCTCGGCCCGCTGCACCGTCAGGCTGAAGAGCCCGCCCGAGGCGGAGCGCTCGAACTGCAGCCGGCCCCGCAGCCCCTCCTCCTCGGCGTAGGTGCCGTACTCGAAGGCTGAGCTGTGCGTGGTCTTCAGGATGAGCTTCCCGTCGGCGTCCGAGGGCTTGTGCACGTACCACAGCACGGCAAAGTGCGAGTCGGGGCTGGTCTGGGACTTCACCGAGCAGTTCAGGAGGATGGGCCGGTTCTCCACCAGGGTGATGCTGCGCTTCGACTTGCTCACCTGCAGCTTGGTCACTGCAAGGGAATGGAGAAGCATGGAGAGAGGTGGGTCATCAACACAGGAAAGAAATTCAACAGATTTAGGGTGGACCAGAGTGCTCTCTTGCTTGGATCCCACATACCTGTAAGACATTACTCAAATCTCTTCTTTCAACCCCTCTCCACTCCTGGATCCTCCCACTGTGTCCCTCAGCAAGAGAGGCTGCTTTTTCACAGTCTGACCTTTAAAAGACTCTTTTTAATTCATAGTGGTCTAAGGCACCAGACTTAGTAAGATGACTACGCCCAAACTCAGTGGTTTTTCTCATGGTGAAATCATAACCCTTGTACCTCAGGGCAATGAGCTGTTGACCAGTTCCAGAGAAAACCACTTCTGAGAAAGCAAATTAACAGAGACCCCAGTGCTGTCACATGCCAGCCATCTCAGTGAAATGCATCCCACAGACACGCAATAGCCAGGGGAGGAAGTGCAGGCACAACTCGAAAAGGAGAAAGAGCACCAGACTGGAAGGGATCAGCAGGGAGCAAGCCAGGAGATCTGGCTCCAAGTCCACCACAAACTGCACAGCCTAGGACAAGCCACAGGCCCATCACCTCTCTTGGCTCCCACACTGCAGCTAAGCAGTCCCATGGTGTTGAGGATGATACAGCAGAATCATTGGCTCTAGTTCCTGTAAGGAGAGACACACAGATTCCCAACTCCCCTCTCCCTGTACAAACACAAGACAGAGCCTCTGCTGCAGTGTGTGCTCACTGTGCTGTCACCCCAGACCTGAGCCAGGGCACTCCTGCTGGCAGGGAGGACACAAGGCGCCCTCCTGTGACACTTGTGCTCGGTGAACCCCGGAGTCCGTGCCAGCCACAGACAGGGGAGAAGGGCAGCTCCCACCCAGCCAGACACACCCCTGTTCCCCTCTGAAAGGGGGAATGCTGCCTTGCTGCTGACGAGCTGCAAATCTCTTAAATAAAACTTGGGTACAAGTGGCAGGACGAAAGTGTGGCACCACAGGCACAAACAACTGAAGGCTGCCAGGGGACCTGTGCCCATCCACACCCTGGAAACACATCCCACGCATCCTGTGTTTGTGAGGAAGCAATGTTCCTTCTCTCTCTCACCAAGGCACGGGCTCCTTGCTTTGCATCATGCTTTGCTTCCAGCTTCCCTTGGGCACCAGGGCCTCAGATGCCCGTCGGCACAAGTGATGAGTGACAGTGCCCAGGGAGAGGATGGGCACAAACAACTTCAAATGGGAGGAACTCCCACCACAGCAATGCTTTCTGCGCTATCACATCTGAGATAGGCATCCTGGATCGAATCAGACATTCCCCTGGAGCCTGCATTGCCCCTGGCTTTAATCAGTATGCTAATAAACACTCCGTGCCTGGTGCCTGTGGTATGGCATGCACACACTGGAGGAAGGAAAGGAGGGGAAATGTCCTTGTTTTTCCTCCCTAGGGACTTCAACCTAATGGAAAGAGTCAGTGTCACCCTCTTGCATTTCTGCCATACCCCAGACACATTCCTTCCCCTTTGTTTCACTCCAGGACAACAGCTTTAGCTACACACCCACCCTCATCCCACCTTTTTGGCTCACCATTTGTCAAGAACAGTTATTTCGAGCATTAATCAATCTTCCAAGTCCCTAGGAGATGAACCAATAAAGGAGAAGGTGGTTCTCAGCAGTTTCCTCTCTGCCCCAGCCCCCTTTCCAAACAGTTTATTTTTAATTGGTACTGGATTATTTTCTGCAACCGTTACTACGGAAACCTTTGTTACTATAGCAACTGTGTATGTTAAGTCAGTAGCCCTATATCTATTAAAATGCAGTATATACACACACACAGTGTGTGGTGGGTTGCTCAATATCAACACACACACACACACACAAAGCCAGGGTACACACAGAGCAGAGCTGCTGAGAGGCAAGCACCCCTCCCTCACAGTGCTCTTCCCACATCATGGCACCTCCAGGAGATGAAATGAGGATGGCTGACACTGAATAATTCTAATCTTAGTGTTTGGGGCAACAGACCCACCTTGTACATGACAGATGTATTCCACTGAAGCAGCGAGGGCTTGTTCCCAGACCATAATCACAGTAATTGTCACTGTGTACAAACAGCATGGGCCCCTGAGGTCATCCAAGGACTCTCAGATGGCCCCTCAGCAGCTTTCCCTGCTCCCATGCAACCTTTGGAGAGAAATCTTTTTGAGAGTAATGGGGAAGCAATCTTACTAACTCTGGCAAAAATGAGATCTTAAATTTCACACATACCCCCCCATCCTTCCAAGCCATCCTTGGCAGCCACTGCAGCCAGCAGTCAGGAATTTGCCCACATTTGCACTGAGTCTCTAAGATATTGATGAGGTAGTGCTTCTACAGCTGCTCCCAGCTGGAGCAGCAAGCCCTGGCAGGGAATCACAGGTCTTCTCTTTGCCAGACTATACTCTTGCAGAGGTTCATATAACACTGTGCACAAAGTTTCCTCTCGATTAGAGGTATCAATGATATGTAATGACATCCCTGCCAATGCACTTTTCATCAGACATGAATTATTTTCCTGAGGGAGGCACACCAGAAGATGCAAGTGCAGGTTCTGTTTCCCTCCCACAGAATTAGAGAGGACATTGTCAGTCTTTTCCAGTTCTGTGAATGCCAAATGCTTCCACATCCTGGGGCTGCTTCCTGCATAGTAGACAGGCACCCATCTCTTCTTCATTACCTTTTGCAGATCCTACAGTAGTGATTCAGGGCTTTTATGGACCAGAGGCTAAGCTGGAAATCCTGTGACACACAGGATTACCTTGGGGCAGTCCCACCCTCAGGGGAAAGATCCTGGTTAAGACATGGGAAGCTTTGTGGGGTAACTCACACTTCTGCTCTGCCATGGGGCTGACCATCAGCTACTGTTCACAGGTACACAAACAAATCCATAAAGCTCATTTTGCATTTGGGATAAATTATTTAAAAAGCAGAAACTAGATAATATTGAAATTGGTGGTCCAGGGTAATGGGAATGGCACAATACAACACCAGGGAGTCCATCCATCCCTTCCCATAGTGCAGCCTGCCAGGTCAGGTTTAGAGATGTTGCCATGACATGGAAATGGTTGTAGCTGCTGGTGCACCAGTGAGGTTGCAACAAGTCTGACACCCCAGGCACCCAGCCAGTGAAACCTCACCCTACCCACAAGGGGAAACTCCCTTTCCTGGCTTGAGGATTTGCCTGGGCAGAGAGCCAGGAAAGGGCTTGGCCTTCAAACTGGAGTTGAGCCCTGTGCCCCAGGGGCTGGGGTTTAGGTGAGGCAGGGCTGCTCCAGCCCCATGCCAGGCAGCAGAGGTGGTGGGCACAGCAGTGTGAACAGACACAGTTACCCAGCATTTTCTGCTGGCTGTCAAGAGGCTGATGTTCTCTTAACAGCCTCCCAAACATCTGCTCTGTGAGAGGAACAGGTGCCTGCGTCTAGGTGAAGTTATCGTGCATATCATCTGCAAACCATAATCCTTGTTGCCACAATGTCTCCTGGCTCCCTGGAGAGTGCCAGTAAAGAGGATATTGTACCTTAATGTACTGTAATTGGCCCTACATATGCTATTAAGGCTTTCAATTTACACTGGCAACAAGTCATGGTTAGAAACCTCTTAGTTTTTTTTAATCATTATTTCAAGATGCGGCAGCTTCTGGTCCTCAGAGCTTGCACCTCTGGCTGGGACCTCAGGTCAGACACACTTTACAACCCCAGCAAGCTGTGACACAGCCAGATCCTCTACAAGCTGATATGTAGTAGATGTTTTCTCCACACCATCAGGCAGGCTCCTCAAGCTGAGCATGTGGTAAGCACAATTATACAAATATTTGGGGGCAGGGAGAGCAGTCATCAGAGGAGGAGAACAGAGACAGTGATGTGATTCATGGTTTTTCTGCTGACTTGCTGCCTCTTGGCTCCCCCCTCTCTGTTTCCTAATCATCGAGCTGGGGTTACAACACTTACCTTTAGCAAAGCACTTTGCAACCTGTACCTAAAAATGCTGTGATAAGAAGATGCTCCTTCTCAAACACCTTACATCATTTTGCCTTGTAGGCAGCAAGAAAACACAACAGCAGGAGTTTACTTCCCACCTGGGAGCCACAATTACCAAGTCCTGGGAAGGCAATGTTTAAAAGCAGATGAAGATACCATTTCCTCAAAAGAGCCCCACACAAAACCCCAGAATGTTGCCCCTGCAGCAAAGGAGGAGGGGGCCATCCACTGAGGAAGGGGCCAGCTCTGCATGAACAGCAGCTGTGGCACAGGAGGGTGGGCAGGAGGATGGCCACCACATCCCAGAGAGTCCCCAGAAAGCCCTGGCACCACAGCAGGGAGGCAGTGTTCCACTTTGGAGGTTGCTGCTCGCTGGGGAGAGCTCCTCCAGAGAACCCTTTTGCTCGGAAAGAACTGATGAAATGTTGCAAAAAGTTTTCTGGGGGAATGTCCTAATTTTAAAAGCCTCCACCGAGATTTCACTGTGCTGAGGTGTGTGTGCAGGGGGAGCAGAAATGAGGCCAGCCCAACCTGAACCCAGCCCTGGTTTAACATCATACTGTGGGTTTAGCAGGCCAGTCAGGAGAGAGTCTTTTCCAGCAGCACAGCCCCATGGTGACTTCTGCAAGGAGCCTGTCTCTCCCCAGTACACTCAGTGTACAGCCCTGAAGGGCACTGGCCACGCCTTTGGCACAAACTCAGCCATCCCCTCAGCCTGTGGTCACATCCTAGAGGTGCTTCATAATGTCCCTCACTAGGGCCTGAAAAGCCTGAATTCCTCCAGGAGGATGTTTGCCTGGGATTCAAGAGACAAGAGTGCAGTTACTGCCACGGGCTTAGACATGTACTGACATTCAGACCCCTGCCAGCTCTTCTCCCTTGCACAAAGCAGGGCTGAGGAGGCTCCTCCAGCTCCCCAGACACTGCAAGGACTCCTGCTTTAATGACTGAACAGAGTCAAGCAAGTACACGCCAGCCCACTGATTCAGCATGGCGAGAGCCGGGTGACTCACGTTTATTAGGTTAGCCGAAATCAAACCAACCTTCAAAAGGGAAACATGTGCAAGTCCTTTTGGAGAGGAGGCATCAGAAGAAAGGCATTTGCAGAAGGGAAGAAAACAAGATGCTCCTAGGAGGACTGTGCTCATTAAGCTTAACCACAGCACAGAAATCACAGCAAAGTAAAGACAAAGGCTTCCAGCACTGGGGCAGCCTCCCCAGAGAAGGCAGGAACATGGCAGCACAGCTCCCAGCTCAGGCTATTCTCTTTTAACTGAACACAATTCCTCCTGAAACTGGATTAGTGAGGTTGCAAATTGCATTAGCCAACATGGGAGGCTGCTGGTGCAACAGGAGCAGCAGAAAGGGAAATAGCATTAGACTTTGCCTGCCATTATTACTGCCATTATTAACTTGTCACTTTACTGTAGTGTTCCTATAACAATGAATTATTGCCTGCAAACAGGCTGACATGATTGAATTACTGGGAGAGCAGCTCTGTGGGAAGGAAAGACAGCGTTAACCCTTTCCTGAGGAAGGCTCAGCTTCAGCCCCCTCCCATGTGGTCAGACAAAAGAGCTGAGCCTGTGACTCTCACCACCAAGTGACCTGCATTTCAACGTGTTCAGCAAGTTGCTGTGCAGTCCACAGCCCAGCAGGCAGCCCAGACACTCCCCAGGCTCACAGCAGCTGCTGCTGCAGCAAGACCAGCCGGGTGTTTAAGTAGCTGCGCACGTCCATGCTGACCATCACCTGTCCAACAGCCCTGCCCAGCACTCAGCCCCAAGCACAGGCACAGGACTGAAGGAAACTGTGCCACTGCAGCCTGGGGAGTGGAGTTTGATGCTCTCAAAATGGTGCCAAAGGGTGCTGTGGCAAAGCAGAACACGCGCCTCTCCTCAAGCCCTAGGGTGGATCCCCTTGCTCATCCGCACCCCCGCCAGCTCCAGCCCCAAGCCTGATCATCCCAAAGTTCCTACAAGTGGCCCCATGCCCTGCCCCTCCCCAAAAGCAGCACAGTCAGACTGCAGACCCATCTGGGGGAGCAGGTCAAGTCCATCTCTGCATGTGAAGACTGCAGGCAGTGACAAGGACATGTGCTTGGCTAGGGAGCAGCCTGGCATTACCAGCCGTGGCAGAGCCTGTGGAGCAGCTATCAAACCAGCAGGTAACCAAGTGGGGCCTTGGGGAGGAATGAATGCATGTGTGACCCAGAAAGGCTTTTTAAAGCCCAGAAGCCATACATCTGCCAGCACATACAGGAAAGGCAAGGATGGAAAAAGCTGGGAAGCTCACAGCCTCCCCGGTCCAGCCAAGGCTAAGGCAGAGACCACCAGCTGGGATGTACCACTGGCCTGGAAAAACAAGGCTTTCCCCAAGAAACAGCAACCATGTCAGTGTAAAGAACAGCAAGAAACAAATGTACCCCCCCAAAGCAAAATGCCTCACAAACCTAAAACCAGAAACTTTCCTGCAAAAGCCTGAAATGCACATAAAAGTTCTGCACCAGAGAGAAAAGGGGAGGGAGGAATAAAAGATTCGCAGCATGAGTTGTGCCTGCTGTCAGAAAACAATATACAGCTCACTGATCACTTGTAAATTAAAATATGGAGATAGGATCACTGGAAGATAAATTCACTACCAAGCTACACTGCAGATAAAGAAATAAAAAAATAACATACAGAGATATTTAATCAACTCCTCGTCAGAAAGATTTCAAACAAAGGAGTGCTCCGTCAATTAGGAAAAAAAAGTAATTAAATGCACTCGAAGAGCAAGTTGTAACACACACAGCAGCACCACACACCAGCTCCCATGCCATGCTGGAGGCTGGATTTCCTGAGATATTTCTTCCCTCACAAAACAACTTGGCAGTTTTGTGCAGTTGCACGCACAGAGCACAACTGCACCCTGTAGTGCAGGGCTGACTTTCACACACTGTGTTTGACTTGGCCATTTTCAGCAGCTCCTGCTGAAAATCTGAGTGCTGGGTAGGCAGAGATGAGCTGCCTAGGCTGGTGTGAAGTGTCATTTTCTTGCCACCCAGAGAGCAAGCTCTCCAGACAGACCTCAGGCAGGATCAGGAGATATTCTGGATACTGGCACACCAGCCCTGCCAGTGTCAGGTGCTGCTCTCCATGCAAAGAGAAGTCCCCTGTGAGAAGGACCCAGCTGAATTCATCCAAGCATTAGCTCACTCCACTCACCTTTAACTGTTCCCTTCCACTGGGCTAGCTTTCTGCAGGTGTACTAAACTGAACTGTGGCAAAGCAGCACCTGTGCCAGCACAAGGAATGGACAGGACCAGGCAGCCAGCAGCCCACACTGGGGATGAGGATCACCTCCTTCTGGGCAGCAAAGTGCAAGGTCAGCTCCACCTGCAGGAGCTGACTTCCCACCTGGAAGCCACTATTACCACATCCTGGGAATGGCAACATTAAATTGCAGCTGAAGGTAGCATTTCTCCAAAACTGAATGCTCATGGATGATGCTGCTTCCATAACTAGTGAGTACAACTACTGCTGGAAGAACAACCCAGTGAAATGAGCCATCTGTCATTTCTGAAGAAATTGTATTCTTGAACTTCTTAAGGAGTAAGGACATATTTCAGCATAATGGGCTACAGATCCATCACCATCTGAACTCCCTGCTTCTCTGTTAATTGGGACAAGGAACACTACAGTAATTTTCTTTAGCAGCATCCCAAATGCCTATTTAAGAAAATAAGATGGCCTTAAGAGAAAACTTTTATGTAGACATACATATGTTAAAATAAAAGAACCTGAGCCACAGGTTCAGCATATTTGCAGCCATTTTGCTGTAAGGAAGCAGATCTCAGGCTCAGTGAACCCAGGAATTCAGTCTTTGACCAATGTCAGAACATGCAGCTTCTCATGCCAGGAGATTCCTCAGGATACAGAGCACAGAAAAATGGTGCAAGTGCCATGTACAGGGGTGGATTGCCAAAGGTGATGCTTGGGCATATGGGGAGGGACCCCTAGGCTGGGCACTGCTCTGACTGGAGGGCTGAGAGGGCAGCAAGAGCAATATTGTGCTGTTGCAGCACTGAGCCTGCTGGCCCCAAGGCCACTCACCTCACGGAGAGCTGGGGCTCCGTGCAGAGACTGGGGCAGGACAAGAGTGGTCAGCACCTGGCTGCAGAGCTGCTCATCACCTCAAATCTCCCTCTCCCTCAAGGGCTGCCCCTGCTGACTCTGCTTTTGAGATCTTCAAGGGCAGGAGGAGGCACAAAGCTTTAGAGCTGGACACCATCTAAGTACTGCTCACAGCAGAGTGTTTTAGTCCAAGAAAAGCAAACAGAGAATCGATGAGAAGCTAAAGTGTGTGGAGAGAGAGAAGCTGTTCAAGACAACATCAAAGAAGGTGCATGTGCACAGACTGCAAACAGGCTGACACCATGGTTTTGTACATCCACACTGCAAACAGGAGTGGAAAACTGCTCAGGAGATATCAAAGAGAGAAAGCAGAGAGTACTCTGAAACGGAAGTGAAAAATTTGGATCTACAAAGTAACCATGGAGAGAACTAATCTGAAGAGAGCAGCATAGCCTGGATATGGCCCAGGTTTCCTGGCACTGTCAGTCTTGTCAGGGGGCTGAAAAGAAAGACTGCCTGCCCTAAGATCAGTGGGCATACAAAGAGCAGGCTGAGGCAGGTTAAGGTCCCACTAGGTGCAAGGATGCATTCCCACACTCCTCACCTGTGTGTAATGCATCCAAGATGCTTCATCCATTCAAAGTTCAACTTCTCAGGTCACACCCCTGGGTGCATTTTCCAGGCTGGAGTCCCAAGAGAAACCTTGAACATAACTGGCTGCAATCAGCTCAACACACCTGGCTCTTACAGAAAAACCTCTCACAGAAAAAGCTGCGGAGGAGCCAAGCAGCACCACTCCCAGAAGGAAAACAAATGCAGGGAGAGGTGAATCACATCTCTGACCCCACAAGGCCAGTGTCACCATCCCCAGTACAGCATCAGGAATGCAGCAGCACATCCAGCACTAGCTCCCTCCCTGCTGCTAACATCTGAGAGGACAGGGATGTTTGGAGGAGGGAGTGATGGCTAAACATGTAGAAAAAGCACCCCGGGGTGCTGGCCTGGGATAAATAACTGTACCAAGAGGTGACAGTGGAGAATCTGTCCCAGAGGAGCTGGCAAGTGCAGCAACAGAGCTCCTCAGGGCAAATGGACAGGAGTAGGAGATTACCTGGGGTACAAGGTAGGAGAATCAACCCTACCTCTGCTATCTGCAGAAGAAAAAGGGCTCCAGCTGGGTCACTAATGCAGGTCCATGCAAGGGGACAGCTCTGGGTCATGCAGCACTGAGCCCCTTCATTTTGTGTGTTCGGTGTGCTGCAAGGAAGGAGCAGCAGCTCTGAGGAGGAACAGCAGCTCTTACCCCACTGGCAGTGAAGGGAAAGGAGCAAAACCTCGAGCACACAGGGAAGAGGAGACTGCTCTGTGCCACAGCCACTGCTGCTGAGGAACAGGCCTCTCTGAGCTCTTCCTGAACTCCTTCAGCACTCAAGCAGGAGTACAACCATTTGCCAGATGGAGCAGGCAGTTGTAAAGCAGGGAAGCAGTGCTGTTCCACAGAGCAAAACCACTCTGGGATCAAGCAAGCAGCAAACTTCAGTTTCCAGACTTCACTTCTGTAAGGAAGTTTCTAGCTAATTAACTCTGCTTGCTTAACTTTATATTGCTGGATGCTGCCAGAAGCAAGAAGTGTCAGGTTCAAGCAGAGACTTTGTGGCCTTTGAAAAACACTTGTTTGAGCCTCCACTCAAGAGTCTGGTGGCCTGTACTACTGGCCACCTGTAGTACAAAAGGCATCTTTCACAACCATGCCTGAGAGGATTCCTTAACCACTGAAATTACTAAAAATTACTAAGATGAGATGGAATAAAGGCATTAACAGAAACATCTGAGTTAAGGAAAGTTTCTCACTATACTCCACAAATGTCTTGCTGGCTAATTATTTGAAAATCAGTCCTCCTCTCTCAGCATTAAGTGTGCTATAAAGCAGACTCCTTTTCCAGTTCTCCTCTGCCTCGTGCCCTCCTCATCTTCCCAGCATCCCAAGCCTGCACAGTCACAACCATCCACTGCCTGGCTGCTCACTGAGCCTTCAGAGAGAAGGAGGAACATGAGACTGATCAGTGTCCCTGTGGCTGCCATGGATGGGCTTGGACAAAGAGGTAAGAGTCCTTCATTCTCCACTCGTTAGGTTTCTCTGGCCATTAGTTAGTTTCTGCTAGCCCAGCACAGCCACTCTCTGGTTTCCTGTGGAGAGCAGAAAAGCAGCACAGGGCTCTGCACCCACCTGAATGCAGGGCTTGAGGGAGAGCACAGCTCTGGCTCACCCCACTGCTAAAGTAAGGTTCAGGAAGAAGCCACCTCCAGCTCCTCCAAGGCCAGCCTGACAAGCCTCCATCCCCCACTCCATGATGGTTTCAACTTGACAGCTCCTAATAAACCAAACTTTAAGAAGCAGCCCCTGGAGAGCCTCTGGAAGATAATTAATGCTCTAATGAAGAGCATGACTGCCTTGTTTGCTCGACGGCTCCCAGGTCAATCAATCTGCTGTAGACTGGCTTGCAAAAAAGCAGTGAGGAGCCCAGCACCCCTAGAGTCTGCTCAGTTATCATCCCCTGCCATCCCTCCTCCCATGTTCATTACTGTCAAAATCCCAGCAGCAACAGGACAGATTTATAGAGGCGATTGCAGCTTCTCCCTGAGCGCCCGATCCAGATTTAGTCACGAAGGAACAGGACAGGGGACAACACAAGGATGGAGGGGTGGGGAGCTGCATGAGCATGGAAGGGGTGAGAAGGTGCTCTGAGGGTGTTGTGTGAAAGCCCTGCTTTCTTACTCTGCTGTTGCCAGACACACTCTCCAGCACTCAGACCCCAGGACTTTGCTGAATCACCCCCCCATCTGTGCTGCAGGGGAATGATAAGTGCAGCAACACACACAGTGACAACAGCAATTTAATACACCAGCACAAATCTGCCCCAAGCCTCCTTGCCAAAATAGACTGCCCCAAGCCTCCTTGCCAAAATAGAGAGCACAAAATCTGCCCCAAGCCTGCCCAGATTGCAGCACAGCCCCTGTTGTGCACTGTCTGCTGCCCTTGTCTGAGTCCTGCAGACCACATGGACAGGCACTGCTCCCAGACAGTGCCTGCTGTCTCATCCCTGGACACCTGGCAGGGAGAAGCAAGACCCAAGGAGGAGATGGGAACAGAGCCTGCCTGACAGCCCTTGGGTCTTACCCTTGACCTGTCTGAAGCTATCTACCACCTTCCTCCCTCAGGCAGGACCCAGAGCCAGAGTGCTGTGTCCCCTCTGTGCTGTGCAAGAAAGGGGGCAGGGAACAGTGAGGTCAGCTGGCATCTCAGTGAGCACTGAGAGCTCAGCCTGAATCCAAACGTTTCCAGGGTCACTTGGGTTCAAAAGGAACCCCCTGCTTCCCCTAAAAGGTACCTCTGCTTCCCCTAAAACCCAAGGAAACTCTAAGTGCCAGGGAGCCACCACACATGTCCTCTCCAAGGACAGGACACAGCTAATCCTGATGGATCGCTCAAATATCAGCCCACTAAGCCTTCCATGCTGGATGCTGTTCTCAACCTGGAAAGGGGCAAGGCAAAGGGCAAAGCAATGTCTCCAGATGGGAAAATGGTGGTGAACCCTCAGGGGAAAGGGATTATGGCCTTGGGGATGACAGACCCAGGTTTTCAGACCCAGACCAGATACCACAGCAGAAGGAGAGCCCCAAACACAAATTAAATCTCCACTCCTGCACATGGGGATCACTTCTAGTTCACACTGACTACTGTGCATGGTCTCCTGCCAGCTTTGGTTTCAGAAAGCAGCTGGTGTGAACTTATTATTCTTCCCCTTCTGCTGCAAGAAGAGCTCACCAAGAAAGAAACAACAGGTTCTCTGAGAGAACCAGAGCAGTCCCTGGTCTGACTGCCAACATTTCATTCATGGAGATCATCAACCACCCGCTCCAGGAGGCTGCCTGGGACACAGTAACAAAACACAGAGAGGGTGTAGCCATGGTGCTGGGAGAGCTCTGAGGAGCCCCTCTTCTCTTCCATCCCCACTTGTGAGCCATAAAGCCTCAAACAGTATGCAAGGCTCACTGAACTGACAGCTAAGATTTATTTTGGAGTCATTTGCTGAGCAGCTGGGAGACAGGGAGAGGTGAAACCATGGAGACCTGGACAACTTGTTCTGTTAAGGCATCACTTGAGTGTTACTGCTGCCAGAGCATGGTTTAACTGAGCTGCCTGCCACCCTGAGCTGTGACACACAGGCTCTCTTCCTGAAGCTGTTATCAAGGATTTCTCTTTCCCTCTCTGTCTCACAGACAGGCATGCATGGGGCTGTGAAGAAGCATGTTACTCCTGGGACCACATCCATTCACCACTGCTTCCTGAGGAAGTAAGCTAAAATGACGAACATCACCAACTCGACCTTGCAAGCAGTAAAACATGTATTACAAGGCAGCATAATCAAGATAAATGGAGAAGATTAAACTGGAGATGAGGGCAAGGGAGAGAGAGGGAAGAAAAACGATGGAGGGCTCATGAGGTGGCTCAAGCTCATAGCATCCCCTGAGTTGTCTTAAGACAGGGCTGGGGAAGGTGGAAGAGGGATACTGATGGGAAAAATACAAAGCCCAACCAGCAGAGACCCTAGGAAGGAGTCCTTCTGCACAGGAACACAAAAGGAGAACTCACATGCAGCAAGGACCTGAGCAAACAGTCTTGAAGGTGTTAAAAGCCTCACTCCAGACACCAACTCCATCCCTAAGGCCAAGACAGCAACACACCATTCAGCTCAGCAACAGCCCACAGCTACCATGGCCACATAAGTTTGCACTTTCCATACACAATAGGGACACCACCAATATATCAGTGACAAGGCCTACAGAAGGCCCCTCACTCACTCCAGTACAGGGACAACACATTGTAGGTTTTCGGACTGCCCCTGCCATGCCAGGCGCCTGTTGCTTATCTGTTGCACACTCTGTGTGGGCACCCATGGCTGTGGAGACTTTCAGCCAGAAGGGCTCAATTTCTGGTGAGGATGAAAATCAGGCTCTTTGATCACCATCTGTTTTTGAAGGTGCCTCCAGCATAGTGAGAGATGCACCCAGTTATTGGACCAGAGCTGCAGCACCCACCTATGGTGCATGGGCAGCTTTGGTGGCAACACATCTCTCTCTTTGATCCTGTTTGCCCCATTCTTCTGCTCTCTTTTCCGAGTCTGCCCTGATAAATGGAGGTGGCACAGAGTTAAAACCACCTGTACCTTCGAATTTAGCCCTTGGAAAAACAATTACCAACTTTATATGAGGATGCACAATCCAGGAAAGTTTAAGTAGAATGAGAGTTAGTTTGTTACAAGATAGAAAAGCAGAATTTTGAGTTTTTAGAATGGGAGTTCAGAAGCCAAGATGGAGGGATTTGGGTGTGCCTTGTCCTTCTTCTTTCTTCTTCTTAGCCTCACCTTCTGAGTGATGGTGGCACATTTGGATTGGTTTAGAGTAGAAACACACTGTCTAACATAGATGATAGGTATTGGAAAATTATTGTAAATAATGTATACGTAGTTTTTAGTATAAAAAGATAAAACTGTCTCTGAAGTGGTCAGCGTGCCTCAACCTGACCTGCCAGACAAACCTCAGCGGGTTGGAGAAAGAATGTATTAGCTAACAGCAAATAAACAACATTGAGAACAAGAATAGAAGAACCCTGACTCCTTTGGCTGTCAGGCTGGGAAAAGAGACTCTCTAACACATTCCTGGGTGATCCACAGAGACTCTGAGAATACCCCATCCCCTCATCCCCCCTCCACACACCCTCAGCACTCACCTGGCCGCAGGACCCTGATTTCCAGCAGGTTGGAGGTCCTGTCCGCCAGCCTGGTCCAGCTGCTGTTGTAGTTCTTCCTCCAGAGCTCGGCCACGCACTGGTACTTGCCGGCCTCGGTGTCGCTGGCGCGGCTGATGCTCAGGCGCACGTTGTTGCTGGACTCGGCCTTCTCGATGGCGGTGCGCGTGCGGAAGGCCGCGGCCCTGTCGCCCCACTGGACGCCGCCGTCGCGCGTGAAGGTGACCAGGTCGTGGAACTCGGTGCTGCCCGCCGGCTGGAAGCGCCAAGTCACCGACACCGGCACCCAGGACGGGTAGTGGGGCTTGATGATGCACTGCAGGTCGAAGGACTCGTTGTAGGTGACGCCCGGGGTGCGGGAGATGGCGGTGACGGCAAACCCGGCCTCTGTGGGAAGAGAGGAGAGGGCTTTGAGACACACCTGCCTGAGGGGGCCCTGCTGTCAGCATGCAAAAGCCAGCGTGGTCATCCAGCGGTGTGATCAGCCACGCCAGTTGTGTCAGCTTCTCATTTGCTATGGCCAAGTGAGGTGAAAAGCAGAGGCAAAAACACACAAGTGGTGACGGCCTGAGCAGCAGTGACGGCCTGAGTGAGCATGGGCTGCAGCCATAGCAGGATTGCCCTCAATTTCTGCCCAGAGGAGTGAGATCCCCTGAGACACAGCCTCTGCAGGCTGCCAAACCCTGTATGGAAATGCAGCAGCACAATGGCAAGGGAGAGCACCTTATGGCAGAACAGCTACTCAGCAGCAGCCCCCTGTGATTCACATCCACCTCTTGGGCAGGGGGTCCAACTCTGTCCCCCTACCCAGGTCTGCATCTGGCTGCTGCAGCTGGAGCAAGAATGAGGAAAGCAAGATGTAGCAGCCTTCAAAACATGCATTGTAGAGGTGCCAATGGTTACAAAACCCCAGGATCGAGGCAAACTGAAAGAAAAGCTGGTTGCTCCTGTTCTTCACACAGCACAGCTTTTGCTCTCTTCCAGATCACAACTCCAGGACAGCTTTATGCAGTTATTCTCACGTGTCTGCCACTCTGCAAGCTGGTCAATACACTTTGACTTGTTTAGCCCCAGCACTCTGTTTGCTTAGAGGAGTTGAAATTAGCAATCTATTAGTAATTAAAAAGTAACATTTTCCAGTTAGCCAGTCAGGCAGAGTATTTCCGCTGCTCATCTGAACCAAGCTGCAGAGAGAAACACGTTCTTCTCTTCCAATCACTTCAGTGTGGCCAGCAGACTCAGCAGGGACCTTGTTTTCTTCTGCCAATGTCCCCAAGAAGTGCTCCCCTCCTCAGAGGCTCCATGGGGCGCTCCAAATGGGCTGACAGTTCCCCCTCTCCCTGCAGTGCTGACCACTCCAGCTCTCAGCAGAGCTGCCACTGCTGGAGGAGACCCCAGACAGTGCAGAGTCAAAAAAGGAACATCTTCTGGATCAGCATGGAGCTTCAGCGTGCCACTGGCTCCAAAAGATGAGCCAGCAGCTCCCTGCTGCAGCAGGCAGACCGGGCACAGCATGGAGCCCACCAAATCTGCTCACTTCCAGCAACCCCACGGCGTCACCGTGCCAGAGCTCCAGGACCTGTTAATTACTGAGAAAACAGGTCAATCTTCGGGATTAAAGGCTCTCACAGCATGTTCAGTGATTACCCAGGAGGGCAGTGTGAGACCCAGGCTGCCTCCCCTGCAGAGCTGTTGTGTCTCAGCCCCACATAAGTCCTCACCTTCATATCCCTCAATAAGCCCTCCTGCCCCAGTAAGCAGGCCCAGCACAGAGAAACCCTGAGCCAGAGAAGGCCCTGGAAAGCCAACTTAATTTCACCAAGACCAGGTGACTTCATCAAGTTTACTCTCCAGTTGGCCTGGGCAAGGAAGCTTCATGAAGTCATGCAGAAGCCAGGTGTGTTTCTCAGGTCTTCAACTCCATCAACATCATCATGGCAGTTAAATTAACAAACAAAAGCCCTTCTTCTTTTTGGGACTTGGAACAAAAAGCATAAAAGTGGATTGATTTTCTGTAAAACCTCCCTACAAAAATACATCACTCCCTCAACCCCTCCTTCCGTGGCCAGACTGGGACTTAAGTCTGTGCCACGCACTCAAGAGCCTCAGAAGTTCAGGAACATCTGGTCTCTTCTGCCAGCACATCTCTCTCTTCTGGCTGCTGCTTCTGAACCATCCTGAGGTTAGATTTGTGGGTTTTAACATCATCAGTTAAAGAGTTTCCTACCCCAGCAGACTGGCAAACAATGAGACCTTAACTTGAAATGTGAGTGTCACTAAATTTACTGCATTTTTTTTAGAACAGCAGTTTCTGAAGACATAAACCTCTCTTGCTTTTTTCTTAGTACCCTGAATTTGACTTTCTCAGGACATTTCAAAAACATGAAGCTGAACAAAAAAACCCCAACCAGATTCAGCAGCAAAACAATACCCAATAGTTTCTCTACTATATTTTTATGAGGTACCTCAGCTTTGCTAGTTAAAGAGACCTAGGAATTTCTTAAGGCAGAACATGCTCAACAGCCGGTGACTGAGGAGCAGAGGAGGTGAAACAACCTTTCCATCACATCTTCTGGAACTGCTGTGCACTTCTGAGCATCTTAAATTTTAACAAGAGTAGAAGTGACACATTTTAAAATTTCAGTGCTCAATCTCAAGACTTTTACAAGTGGCAGAGTAAAGGGAAGGGCTGACACTTGGGACTTGTAGCAGGACAAATGCTGCTGACCTCATGAGGAAGACACCATTGAAATTAGATGAGAATCTTGCTTTAGTTCTTTACAAAAGAACATCCCTACCTGCTTTTGGAAGCTATACAGAAAAGATTTCTAACTCCAGACAAAACAGCCTCTGAAAGGAGGTCAAGAGTAAAGGAGAGAGAGGAAAGGAGGAAAAAAGCAAGATTTTCATCAGAATACAATATGACTTTGAAGTCTGGTCTCACACACATCTTGTCAAAGCAAATACTTCAGAGTACCAGTAAGAGCCACACAATCCCCACCATCCTGCCAAAATTCCCATCTCAACCTTTCAATAGAGCTCCCTGACTGTCCTAGTCTTGGCATTCTGAAAATCAGTGGCCTCATAGAAGCAGTCATCCCTTCTTCAGCCTTCTGCAGATCCCTTTTGGAACCAGCCCAAAAGGACCAAAGTAACTCACAAACCACGCACAATGTCAAACTCCCTACCTGCCCTCTCCTAAACTGATGTGGCTTCACTGTTAGAACAGAGAAATCCCTTGGCAGAGCAGAGTACCAGCTGCAGTGATCCCAGGTCCTGGTTTACTTTGGTCAGGGACAACATTGTGGTTCTGGGCCAGCAGCTCAGTGCCTCCCTGCAGAGACAGCGAGGACCATTCCTGACTCATGCTTTCTGTCAGAGATGCTCATCATTTCTGCTTTGTGTGCCAACAGATGCCCAGCATTCTGCACTCCTGATCAGGTGTGGGCAGAAGTAAGGTTTACCCAGGGCAGGCAAGGAGGCTTCAATGTCCATGGGCTGCCATTGGAGCACCACCACTGCACTGACCAAAACCCAGCTCCAGTACTGGCAGGACACACCATGGCACTGGCAGCTGCCCTCCTCTGAAGGACACTGGAAGCCCTATCCCTCTCCTCAGCCATACCCTGCCCTGCTCCTGCCACAGCCACCCCTCAGACTTTGCCCCCACACACAAGGGCGCATGCAGGCGCTTTGCACCAACCTATGAGGAGCTGCGGGCAGGCTGCTGGTGCCTCCATTTTGCTGGCAAGCACAGGCAGGAGCGCTGAGAACAGCCTCAGTGATCTGCAGGAGACCTCCTGGGGGACGGCCAGGCACATGGGGGACCGTGGCCCCAGGGCCCCCCACGCCTCAAGTACTCACCCAGAGCAGTGATGGACACCGGGGTGCTCGTGTGCCGCTCCCCAACCATCTGCCACTCCCCATCCAGCGTCCGCGTCCACTCGGCCACCCGGCACTCATAGTGGCCCTCGTCCGCCTTGACGCTGTTGAAGATCTCCAGGGTGAAGGAGCCAGGGCGCACCTGCTCCACCTGGATGCCCCCGTAGCTGCTGCGCTCCGCGTAGGCGGGCCCGGGGTGCAGGGTGCCCTCCCGGTCCAGACGCACGATTTCGCTGCGCCGGTTCAGCTTGTCCACCAGCTGCCACGCGACCGACAGGTGGCTCTGGGGCCCCAAGCCCGAGCGCACGTTGCAGCCAAAGCGCAGGCTCTCTCCCTCCAAGACATTGGTGGCGTTGTTGATTATCTCCAAGGAGATGCTGGTCTCTAAGGGGAGAAATGCACACACACAGGGGAGATGACACACACTCGCCACCGCTCGGGCTGCTGGCCAGAGACGCTTTCCACCAGGTGCAGGAGACTGCCCACGCGTTTGGGTCCAGGCACGTCTTAACCTCACGCGTGACCACATCCAAAAACAGCTGGTGGGCAGCGAGCTGCTCCTGGTGACTTGCACACTCAAGGCAGGTGTAGGCCAAAGCTGGGAGAAATCTCTGCCTGCGGCTCAGGAGACATTGCCGTGTCTTCTGGTCACAGGTCCAGGATGGGATCTTGGCAAAACTTGAGGGAATTTCTGTTGCTACAATATGCACTGCGTGCCAACTGGCTCTGCCAAAAAAAAAATGCTTCCAGCACCCTGTGGCTTTTTCAATTCACGTCACCATGATCACCATCTTGCCACATTCATTCCTACCAACAACTTTTGGGAGAAGCTCTCCCAAACTCCCACTTTAGGTAGCTATCACTGTTTGGTAATGTTCAAATAAAAACAACTGGTATCTTGAGCTTCCCAGAGGTGTAAGGCTTTGTGGCTGGCTTTTCAGAGATACTGAGTGCTGGTTACTCCTGCTGCCTTCCATCACAGTTATGGACACTTAGCACCCTTAAAAAAAACATCACGTTTGTTCCTACAGCTGGTGATTTATCAAAGGCAAGAATCAAATCTGCCTGAAAGGTGGCTGGGTCTAGAAACAATACGTTTTAGAAATTTGTCCACTGCAAGATTTCTAGGTAGACTGATTTTCAAAGCCAAACAAATGAGACCAAATATTGGTAGGACAGAAAAGAAATAGAATTTCTTTTGGAGAAATGAGGAGGGAAAAAAAAAAAGCTAGAGGAAAGGGCTGTATTTCCCTACAAATCTCGGAGATAGAGGCCAATAAAGCACAAAATCCTCTTGCAGCAACCCTCTGCTTGCTCCAAGCCCACTGCCACTCCAGTGGTAGCCTGGGCAACCCATGCAAGGTTCACCATGCCATGGCCACCAGAGTTTCAGAGAGCAAAACAAGGAATGAGTCAGTGGAATCTCTCCTCTCAACCTGTTATTTAGCATGTTTCTCTCACAAATATAAAAGACATTCAAGGCAAGCCTCCAGCTGTTTTCACCAGAGCTGGCGGACCACACAGTGACCAGGACAGAGCTCTGTGCTGAAGAGCACTGCAGCTCAAGGAGCACACCTGGTTTCTTCCAGTACAGCTGTCTTGCAAGACAGCTGAATCACCATCACATAACAGCCTGCAGGAATCTAGCAGTTCCTAGGCCAAGCTGGTCTCCCCACTCTGCCTGCTGAGTACTTCACAGAGCACCCAGCTCCCTGCAGAGCAAGGCCAGGAGCGAGATGTGAGGAGCAAGTCACAGGCTGTCACTTGTACCTTCAGCTCAGGAATGGAACAGCCAGCTTGGTGTCATTACAAAGTGGGGGCATGACTCCCCACCTGTGAACCTGACACACACCTCTCCTTTTCATCCCCTTCCCACCAAAAGAAATACATCTTGCCAGCAGGGATTCCAAGCCTGCACAGCACATGAACTCTTATCCTCCCTCTCCTGTACTGCTGTGGTCTGGGCACATCACATCTTTCCCAGCTCCCTGCCCAGTACAGCAATGCCCTCAGGAGGGGATGGGCACGCCCCTACTTACTGAGTGGCATGACAGTGATGGGGATGTTCTTTGGCCTCTTGCTCTCCTTGTCGATGAAGTCTCCGGTCACGGTCTTCTCCCGCTCGGTCACGCGGCAGTTGTACTTGCCGCTGTCCTCCAGGCGCAGCCGGTAGATCTTCAGCACGAAAACGTTGTCACTTTCCTTGGCCACCTTGAGCTGGCCCAGGGCCTCGCGCTGGGCAAACTCGTTGTTGAGCACCGGCACGGCGTTGGGGCCCAGGCTGGCGATGAGGGAGCTGTTGAAGGCCCAGGAGATGGAGAAGTAGCGGTCGGGGACGTTCTGCGCCTCCAGGATGCAGCGGAACTCCACCGGCTCGCCCACGATGTACATCCGCTTCTCCGTCTCCAGCCGCACGCTGAACTCCTTGTCTGGGGAGAGAGACTCGTGTCAGGATGGCAAAGCACACCACGACAGCCAGCACACCTCATGTCAGGTGCTCACAACTTGCTGCTCCCTGCATAGCCAAGAGCACTCAGACAAGCACATCCAGAGGTAAAAAGGTTAGGGACTTGTTTTTGCTGTGGGAGACCAGATGGGCTGTGCTCACACTGAGCCACCTTCTTGCCCATCAAGCAAAGAGCAAGCAAAGGCTTCCTCAGTCACATCCCTGTCCTCCAGGTAGCAGCTCTGGAGCATCCATTACCACTGTGGAATAGGACCTGCTGCCTAGTCCTACTCTCACCCTGCTCAGCCAGAGTCAAGAGGCACAATGTCCCAGAAAACAAAGAACTCAGCCAGGGTCTTTAGATCCTCAGCAGGAAGCTGTGCTGGGGGCTAGAAGAATAATTTTGACTTATAAACGGACCTTGTGCCATACAAAAGGGCTTGCTGAAATTTTTAGTTTTATTCCCTGTTGTATCACTCTTATCTCCTGACTTAACAAAATCCTCACTGTCTGTGCTAGCACCAAGTGTTTAAAAAGTATGTTTTAGCTTCTGTGCCAGCCCCAGATCCCTGACCACATCAGGAGACAGGGCTTGCCACCCAAGCCCCTTTGCTGACACTTCCCTTGGCTGCAGGCAGTGCCTGGGCCCTCCTTTGCCCTGTTTCACCCTGCCAGCAGCCCCCCAGGTGAGGCACGTGGCAAAAGAGGGAGCCGAATCCCAGCCACCTAACACAGCACAGCCCCTTTTTCCATCTCCTCCCACTGCCCAGCCCAGGGAGAAGAAGCAGAGGAGACACTGACCAGTGGCTTGCACGTTGACGATGGCGCCCTGGGAGCGCTTGCGGGTCATGGCGTACCAAGAACCGTCCGGGTCCTGGATCCACTCGGCTGCCTCGCAGTAAAACTCGCCCTGGTCTGAGGGGTGCAGGTTGTAGATGGTGAGCTTGGAGGTGGTCTCCCCAACCTTGTCCAAGCGCACATCCCCTGTGGCCTGTCGCTGGGCGTAGGCGCTGCCGGCCCGCAGCACGAAGTCGCGGCTCAGGGAGATGATCTCGACGGGCGCCTCGCCGCCGCGCTGCCGGTACCACGCGATGGAGACGTGGCTGTGCTGGGCTGTGCTCTTGGACACCTCACACTTCAGCTCCAGGGAGTCGTGCTCCACCTTGTTCAGCGTCTGCGGGATCGCTGTCACCCGCAGCGAGTCCGGGATCACTGCAGCAGAGCAGATACAAACAGCCCAGAGTTAGCAATGTCAAAATGCTGAGGGAAAAGGCCAAACACCTTAAGAGAGCTGGGGGAGAAGTTTCTTTTCACAATTACAATTAAATACTAATTGTGTTAACTCACATTTAGCCTCTAGGAAGAAGAGAACTGTCCCCAAAGCCCTTGGCTGGGAAAGACCATGACCTGTAGCACAAACTCCAAGTGTGATGCTTAAATTCCTGCTCAGTGGGCCCCAGCAACTGAACAAGGTTTTCCATCATGCTGCAGAGCAGCACAGTTTATTGCATCCATTTCCCATCAAGGTATTTTGTCACGAGGAGCTTCTCCTCCATCATGTGCCCCCCAGCATGCTCTGTGACTTCCCTCTTGCCCACATCCTTCAGCTGCTCCTCAGCCCTGGTATGGTCTTCATCCCTCCTCAGTCACTGCTGGGGCCAAGCCAAACATACTCAGTTCCTTTAATCTTCCCTTATAAAAAAGTCAGGAGATCCAATTTCCGTCTCCATAGTTTATATTGTTGCCTCTTTTAATGACCCCCTCAGGCCAAAGGAAGGAGTTTCTGCATTCAGAGGGAACTGGGTCCTCTAAGGGCAGCAATACAATTGCATCGTGACCAGTGCTCACTCCCAGGACACAGCCAGCTCAAGGCACTTGGTAGTAAAACTGCTGGCTGCTTTTCCACTTGATTAACTAGAGGAAAGGAAGTAAAGCTGCTAAAATCAGGATGAAAACCAAAAACTGCAGCCCTCCGACCTTGCTTGGATTTAGAGAGAGGTTTTACCACCAGAAGATGAGATTTTTTAATAAAGAATCCTTTCTAGACTTTGCTGTCTCAAGGAACATCACGTGGAAAGAAGAATGTAAACCTTCTCCCCAGCTCTGCAGGCAAGGCAGTGTTAGTGAGCCTGCTAATGCCCACGGTTTTGCCACATACCAGTGGAATATAATTAACATATCTCAGTTTGGTTTCATTGACAGCTCTGGATGGTTTGACAAAATTAGCTGAGCTGCCAGAAGCTGCATCTGTTCCATTCAGGCACTGCTACAGAGAGCAATGAGCTGCAGTGAAGACAACCACTGGGATTATTTATGGCAGAAAAGTCAAAATCAGAAGAGGGCAAAGAAAAAAAGGAACAAGCTGGGAGTAAATGAGAGGGAAATCTTCCCACATCCAGTCCAGATGGGAGCATTTCCTTTTACTACATGTTCACCACCCAACCTACTGCCTGCCATGAAAAATACCTTGTAAGGCTGCTTACATTGCAGGTCATTGTCTCTGTCCCTTTCACCACATCTTCTACTCCCTCCCTTCCCCTCATCTCTCTCATTGGAACCCCAATTCCCTGCTCACTGGCAATAGTTTCTGGCCAGGATCCTTCTTACCTCACCTTTCCCCTTATCCTGACTCCCAAACAGTGGCGACGGCAACAACCAACCTTGCCAATTCACTGTACAACAAGCTTTAAACTTCTCATTTCAAACCTTACTGAGTAATTTTCACACATGCACAGCTCCCTTCTCTCTGCCCTCCAGCCATGGGCTCTTACAACTTCTCCTGTGTTATTTAAATAAATTAAGCCTCATCATCAGCTTGCTGGAGTGACTTTCCTGAGGAGATGCTTTGAATGCAGAGCCTCTGTGCAACAGTTTATGGGGTGAAAGCAGGTACCTGTGAAGGACATGTGCCTGTCCTCTTTCCCCTGGTCTGAGAGCCCTGTGTACCCCACCAGTTCCCTGTGTGCCCCCCAGCCCTGCTCAGCAGCACAGCTGCTCTCTGGGTAAGCACAGGGAGCTGCTGACCCCAGGAGCCTGTCTGGCTTTGCAGGACAAGCCAGGTCATGCTCCAAGAGGGGACAGGCACTTGGCCTGCCAGTGGAGCTGCCCACTTCCCGGCAGCAATACAACACAGACCCAGCCTGTCTGAAGGCTGCATCTCAGGCAAGCCCTTATCACACCATTCCCTGAGCAGGCTGCAGGCTAGCACAGACATAATTTTGCCAGCTGGAACCATGACTTTGTATTTCCAGGTCATAACCCAGCTGGAGGGTTAGCATCCTTTATCCCACATAGGCATGTTTTTGCAAAGTGCACTCCTGGAGAAAAGTCAGGAGGTGTCAGCGTGTGGTTAACGCTGTAATTTAACTGTGGCAACACCTGACACACTGTGCTGCATTCCTCCTGCTACTTCACTTAAAAAAGCCAACCAAGATCCTCCTGGTTAGAGGAACTGCTGAGACCTTTTGGGCTGCACACAACCTTCAGGCTGTTGTTTTACGTCAGCATGGCAGGGACAGATATTCAGTCAGTGCCACCTTCCTAACCAGGAGGACTTGACATTTGCTTGATAAATGAAAGCCCAGCTTCCCAAGGATCAGATGATCAGGGAGGAACAAGCCAGAGCCCAGAGGTGGATGGAACAGCAGAGAGGCTCTGTGCCTCACACCATCACTCTCATTGTTGGCCAGTGATGCACAGAGAGCTGTTTATTTACACTGTAAGATGTGCCTCGGTGCTGTGCTCAGTCAGGGGGGAAGCTGGCAGAGAAGAGAAAAAATGCAATTCCCAAGGCACAGACTCCACTGGGCTGCACCAACAAGGGGTAACTGAGAGGGGCCTCATCAAAGTAGGCAGGTGTCTGAAGGGCAGGGGTCAAAGTGGTGCTCAGCAGCAGGAGAGAAACATGAGGAAACACTTCATTGCTGTGAGGATGACAAGAGCACTGAGACAGGCTGCCCAGAGAGGCCGTGGAGGCTCCTTCTCTGGAGATACTGAAAAGCCTTCTGAACACAGCCCTGAGTAATGTGCTTTGGGGCACCCTGCCCAAGCAGGGAGACTGGACTAGATAACCTTCAGTGGTCCCTACCCATCTCACCATTCTGTGACTCCATGTGACAGGAGGGCTACAGGCTTAGCCCATCAGGCTGGAGCAGACTAGGGATGCAAGTCTCAGGGAAAAAAGGGGACACCAGGAAAGTGCTCACCAGGGCAGGACAGAGCATGCAGGATGTGCATTTTTGGAAGAGAAGCTCCTCCCAAGCCAGTCACCCTGCTCAGGTGGCACAGACACCAGTTTGCATTTCAGGACATGAGTGAGTCTCAGCACAGAGCCCACCTGGGAGCAGCCAGCCACCCACACTCATCCTGCAGCCACCTGCCACAGGAAGCACCAGGGTTTCTGGGGACACTCTGCAAGCTGAGCTCCACCTGAAAGCAAGGACAAGCTCAGATGAGAGTCACCTCCCTGCATGAAAGGGAGCAGAGTCACACATGAATCACAGCCAAGTGGGATGCTGCAGGACACATCCTTCTGCTCTTTGTTTCTCACCCAGCTCCTGCCTGTTTCTCCTCTCCTCTCTTCTCAATGTGCCATCCAGGCAGCCTCCTCTGCACTTCCCCCAGCATCCAGCCTTGCTTCCTCCTTGTCCCCAAACACAAGTCCATCCCTGCAGCTGTCACGACCCTCTGCAAGTGTCAGTAGAACTCCCTTCTCTCCAGCATCAAGGTAAGGTTTGGCAGCAAGCAGCTGGACAAGGAGAGGAGTGACTGAAAAGCAACTCCTGGCAGCAAATCCACTGTGCTATCATCCCTGAGCCAGTCTCAGCTGACAGCTTTGAGCTTGTACTTACAACACTCCAGAGCAGGGAATACAGCATTTCCTGTGAGTCCCCAGGCCACTGGTCACTGCACAGGGTGCTCACAACCACCACCACGTTTTGAAAGCTCCTGAAATATTAAATATAAATATTTCCACTAGAGGGTGTCAGGGACTCAGCCAGGGAGAGTCCCAGGAGGAGGAGCTCAGAGCTGCTCCCCACCGTCCAGAGCAGCCCTCCTCAGGAAGCCTGCACACCCAGCTCCAGTCAAACCTGCCTCAAATGCACACACATCAGTAACACATGATCAGAGAGAACTCGGTGAGCTAATTATGGCTGATTCCGGGACAAGGAGCTGGCTTACAGTCTCCCAGAAAACAGGCAGGGAGCAGAGACTGGTGTTCCCAGGTGTGCACACCTCAACACACTTTTCTCCAAGCCCCAGGACAGGCTCCAGGCTTCCAGCAGCTCCCAGTGCCATGCTGAACTCTGCCCACACACACAAGGATGATCCAGGTGTCTCACCTTTCCTCAGGCTGGCTCTGGTTCATCCCTGGGTCTCCAAAACCCCAAACATCTCCAAGGGGTGGGTTATGAAAGCTTTTATGAGCCAACACAAAGCAGAGATCTAACAATGTTTTATCTACTCCCAGGCAAGGCAACAAAGCTGCCTGAGACTCCCTTTCCTTGCTAAGGGATGCAGGAGGAGCGTCAGGCTGGGAGCCAGAGGCTGGGGAAACAATGCTGGGGAAATCACTTAGCACCACAGCAGCCTTACACTTCAGGCTCTTCAGGAGTAAAACAACTCAGACAGGCTACCCAACACAGCTGGACCATCTCAGGGCCACTGCAGAACAAGCAAAACCCAGCAATCTCTTCTTCTCTCAGATTTCCTTACAGCTGTTACCCACTGATACACTTCAGAGACACTGGTGCTACCCTGTACCCCCAGCTGCCTGCTTCATGCCACCTGGGCAGAGCTAAGCTTACCAAGTATCAGGTGTGAACTATTTAGGAAGAACAAACACGTGTATTCCCTACCCCTAAGAGGCTCTTTCTGGATAAGATACACACCCTGGATTTTGCAGGGAATTAGTGCAAAAGCTATCTTTCCATCTGCCCCACATCATCTTGTTGCCCCGTAGGGATCACAGCTCAGCACCAACAAACCTTCCAAAACAAGATGCTCAAGGGGAACAGCAATGCCAGAGCTACCCTGGTGAAACCAGAGGCAAGCACTGGGAGGCACCTGAATGGCAGCAAGGGTGGGAATATGAGGAGCAGGAACACAGCACTTTGTTGTTAGACTCTGTAAAATCTGCTAACCCCTCTGTGGCCACCAAGCCACCCCAGGGAAGGAGGGAGCAGACACAGGAGCAGCTGAAGGGCTCTGTTTTCTCCCTGGCAGCTCTCAGGGATCCATCCCTCCCCCACAGCACTATTGATTCCTATTCCATCCAGGATCCAGGTACGTGTGCAGGCGTGCTGTGGGAGGGAGGGGGTGCTGGCAAGGCAGGAGCAGTATCCAGATGAGCAGTGTGATCCTCTGGAGCCCTCCTGCCTGGCAATCAGCTGTACATGCTGATCCATACCTGCTGCAGCACCAGGCACTCCTCCCTGTCAGTCGGGAGCACGTGCAGCCCCTTCAGCAGGGAGCAAACACACACACCCTGTCACACTGCACACCCTCAATGTCACCTTTGCAAGGGGGGGAAAAAATCTGAGCTGATCATGCCACTGGTAGCATCTCTTTAGCTTGTTTTAGTTTTAAGTACCACCCAGAAACTCTCAGGTGGCTGCAGGCAGAGGAAAGCTGTGATTCTGTTGTTGCTGCTTCTAAGTTGTCTCACTGCCCAAGGTCCTACCCGAGGATCAGAATTAGAGAAGTAAAACCTACCACCCCAAGAGGTGTTTTACTGTGACTGAGGTGCAGGGTGTCTGTGCAGAACTTTCACTATTCTCTTCCTTGCCTACCAACATATAGCCACAGGCTCTGGCTACCACAGGGAAAAACAAGTATTAATAGTCTGGTTGGTTGGGGATTACTTTCCTTCAGCAAAGCCCCTTCTGCACTGAGAAATAAAGATAGTTAAAGGCAGACAAAATACTAGCAATTATTTAACTAAACTAAAAAAGAAGTCATACACTTCTCTGAAATAGCAAATTCCCTTCAAGGTCCTGCAGAAGCAGTCAAAATATACTTTTCATCTTTATGGAAATATTTAGATCTTATTTTAAATTAGAAGTTTAACAACAAAGTCACTTTCAGCTGCAACTCAATCCAGAAATGGATAGTGAAGCACTGAACTTGCTCTCACTCGTATCACTGCAGCGTCCTATGGTAAGAGCAGGAAAAAACCAGAATAAAATAACACATCCCCAGGTTGCATGCTTGCAGCTCTTTTAAAAGGGCAGTTTGCTACTGATTGAGCTGCTGGCAGAAGGCAGGAGGGGAGCTGAAGGGTTAAGTGAGACAGCATGGCAGTTGTTTCACAGCAGCAGTAATAAATCCTCTGATTACAATGGTATCCTTGTTGGTCCATTAACGACTGCCTGCAATGATTATGCCAATAGAAATGCATCTCCCAATGCAACTGGGTGAGTTCAAGCAGCAAGTGAGAAAGGGCACAGCAAAAAAAAACCAAACAGAAGTAACTAATGTAGGAGAAAGGGGAAAGAGAATCCGACAGAAGATGTAAAAAGTGGAAATTAGGTCAGCTCTCCGACTCAGGGCCTGAACTCCTCTGTGCCTGTCGAGGGCTCTGCTTGTCACATGTGCAGCCCATCCATCTGAGGCTGTGCTCCCTCCCAGGCAGTGCCAGAGGGTCCCACTGCACTGCCTGCTCCACGTCTCCACAATGGCCCTTGCAAGAGGTGCTTCCTGCACATGTGAGCTCTGTGAGACCCCTCAGACATCATGGACAGAGGTAACACACCCAGCCCAGGCACACAGGGCAGCAATGCTCTCCTGCAGCTTCCCCAGCCCCACACAAACCCACAGGGGCTGGCAGCAGGTACCCCAGCACCCTCTCAGAAACCCCCTCCCTGTGCATCCAGAGCACGTGTGCAAGGGGACAGATGTGCTCAGCCCCAGTTCTGGCTTGTCTTTGGAGGAACCTGGCAAAGTTGAAGCTTTCCTAACTTCTCACAAGCGCTTCAAGCTCCAGGAAAAAGGACACCTGTCCATCCCTTTTGCCTTGGGCTTTACTCTTGGGCTCCAGCCCCACCAGCACAGCACTGTTCACATCATTCCTTTGAGTGGATGCTCCTCCAAACATGCTAGCCCCCTTCCCCTGACTGCTTTGGGTGCAGTGTGGCAGGTGCTGGGAGCACACTCACAGCCCCTGCCCTCAGCTGAAGCTGCTCTTGGCAACAGCACAAGCCAGGCTCCTGCTAACAAGCTCCTTCTCCTCTATCCACCCCTGTCCCAAAGCATCCCAAGGAGCATCTGCTTATTAGGACAGCTAATTTAGGTGGAAAAGTTCAAGCAACCTCATTAAAATTAAAAAAAGAGAAAAGAGGAGAAACCAGAAAGGGGTGGTAAAAGGACAAGGCGGCACCCAGCAGTGAGAGTCATCATTTGTTCATTAAGCAAAAATTATCTGGAGCATCAGTGGAGCAAACCCTGATGACAGCAGCCCAAAGGGCAAAGGCACTGAGGACAGAGAGGCAGCCAAGGAGTGCCATGAGCTGGGTGTGGGCAGAGAGCACAGGATTCATCCCTGCTGCCATCTCCCAGCCAGCTCAGGGAGGAAAACCTTTATAAACCTTTATTCCCTCACACATGCACACTTTCTTTTGCAATCCTGCTCTGAGAGGTAGATGTGCTCTGCAGGGACTGTGCAAATCAGCCTGCAAGTAAAAAATAGCCTTGAGGAGGTGGCAGAGATGACACCCAAAAGGACATGGATGTTTGCTTCTCTGCAACAAGGGAACTTGTGCTTGGTAGAAGGCTGGATGTCCCTTCTCAACTACCCAGCACTTGGCAGGAGGTGGTTCCTGGCTAAGCTCAGAACCCCCAGACATGATCCAGGCACACGATGGCACTGCCCTGCTCTCAGAGCTCTCCCAAAGGTAACACTCACACCTGGTTCTGCTCTGGGTGATGCTCCCTGCCCCAGCTGCTGTGCTCAGTGACACCTGGCCAGCCTGCCAGCCCAGCCCCACCAGCACCCCACAGACCCCTCCAAAACAAAGCCTGGGAGGGCAGCAATGGGCTGCAGACCACCATGTGCCACACCAACCTCTCACCTGTGGAGGCAACAACCTCCAGCAGCAAGCCAAGGTGAGACAGAGCACAAATCCCTCCTCTGGCTCCCTCCCTGCTCCACAATCTCACCTCTGAGAGGGTTTAGCTCTCCCACTGATCCTGAGCACCAGCAGCTACTGCAGCTTAAGGCAAGCCTAAGCCACTGCAAACACGAGGGCAGAGCACATCAGCACGCAACTCTTCCACCCAGGGTTAAGCTGATGTGTTTTACTTAACAGCACTTGTGAGCTAAGAGCAGGGATGTGGGAATTTGCTGGGGCTTAAAGCAGCACAGGGCAACCTGCTAAGCCACAGCCTCCTGGAGCCTGCAGGACAGGCAGGGAAAGCAGACAAGGAGCAAACACGGAGCTGATGCAGCCTGGGCTCCTCTGAAGCTGTGCAGGCAACACTGTCTTAACATTTTACACCTCTGAAGCTGAAGTAAGAAATGACAGAAATAGGAAGCTTAGAAAATCCTCTTTTCTCCAATTTTTTGAGAAGCCTGATTCCATTCCACCTAGTTCACTCAGGCAGGCAATAGGAACAGCTGAACAAGGAGAGTCGTGTATAGTATCATTTCAAAACACATCCCAGGCCACATTCCACATTCCCCCCGGACTATAATGATGTTTGTGGTGCTTTATAGTCAGGTAAGTCACCCTTCTCAAAAATCAATTTTCAAGGAGGATTCATTCTCCTCTGCCTCGGCTATACAAGCAACACCAAGAGATAAGAGTGCAAGAGCTGCTTTCAGAGATTAGTGCCCCTGCTTCAAGAGCTCGGCAGAGATCACACAGGAGGTCAAGGTGTGCACGTGAGAGCTGCTTTTCCTTCACTTATTCAATAATGAAGGTTTTGAAACCAACAAGCACCTTTCTCCCATCTGCCTTTGGGCACCTAACCTGTCCCTAGAGGTGCAAAGCCCACGATCACAACTTCCAGCATCCCCTTCTGTCCTACTCGAGCCCAGCAGTGCTTTATTTTTGCCTCCAGGGCAAGACAACACAGACCAAGGCACAGCTGGGAGATGGTTTTGCAAGGAGAATCTGAGTCCATCCCCTCCAAAACCCACTTTTCTGCTGAACACACCAGAATGGAGCATTTCAACCCTTAAATGCAAAGCACCAAAGAAAGCACACAATTAGGCTTTACTCTCCATTGTTACAGCTAAAATTCCTGTTCAGCCCAGGTCTGGGTCTCAAGTTCCTATGGAAAGACAAAGAGAGAACTCAGGTATCCTGATGCACAGACAGGGAAGGAGAGAATCACATCCTGCACATGCAGATTACTGAGAGACATGGGATAGTTAATAGGTAGATGAGAAGAAGTTCTGAAATCTAAGGCAAAAATCAAAGCCATACAAACTAAGACAGTGGAAATCCTTTCTTCATCTATCATTCCTGTTTAAAGCATGGAAATTATTTGTAATATATTATACAAACATACACCTTCACCAGACAATAACCATCTAGGAGCCACAAAGTCAGCGTGAGCTGGAAGGATTTCTGGAAGCTGGAAGGAAGGGTGGTGGCTCTTTTGCATATTTCCAAGCTACTTTCTTCCAACAAGGTTTTGGCAGGTCAGAACTGTTACTCTGAAGCTGGCACCCTCATAATGAATGAAAGGCACAGTCTGGCTCTTGCAGGATGGAGTCCAAGTTCCCCAGCCACAAGGACCACCTGCTCTTCTCCTTTACTAGAAACTGAGAAAAGCAGAATTAAGATGAATAAAGCTAATTCAGCCAAACAGTTGACAGCCTTCTGCCATCTGGTCAAGGTAGCATAGATAAAACAAGGCAACATCCATTTCTGCAAATCTGCTTCCTTGAGGAGTTTATTTTCTACTGTACCTCTGCAGTTTGGTGTCTTACTCACATGGCTATGTTATCTCTCTTCTCCAAGCTTTGTCTAGTTCAGCTGGTGGTAATTTGAGGGACAGAGGATAAGTAAAAGGGAGGTGAAATGGCTCTGCTTGAAATCTTTGGGCTTTCCAGACTGCAAAAAAATGTAATTGTGTAGCAATGAGCTAGTCTGGAAAAGCCAATGTGGCATGTACAACCAGCTGACTTCCTGCATGAGACTGTCTGGCATCTCTGTATTAGTACCTTTTAATAAATGTGTTTATTTTTATATGCATTGATCTCAGCAGCACAGACAGACAGGCCAGTGATGGTTACAGCCAGAAGGGAAAGCTCAGTCTTCAAGAATACAGGTAGCTCTCCTACATCACAGTGCTCCAAGTTTTCCAGGACACCCCAAATCCTTTGCAGGGGACTGTGGGCATTTAAAAATAACTGTTCAGGAAATAAATCTCTCATTAAAATAAGGAGAATATGCTTTTGGCACACCTACCACTAACCCAAAGGCACACAGTGCATCAAAGCCGTGCATTAAGAAACCCACTCAAAACACTAAAGAAAATAAGTCACAAAATAAACTAGTAAATAGGAAGTTTCCATGATGTCTACAGAGCAGGATCAATAGCACTGACTCCAGCAGAATTTAGCATTTTATTTATAGAGTCTCCAGCCCTTCTACTGGTAAAGCCTCTAAATGAGAGCCAAGTTGACACACTCCTGTCCCCAGATCCACAGACAGCTCCCACTGTTTTCCCACTCTGTGCTTGTTTCACCATTGCATCTGAGTGCAAAAGGCCCTGCAAGCTGCCAGCTTCCCAGCTGCTGCTCCCCTGCAGGTAAATGGCAAAATGGCCAGCAGGAAGCATTGCACTCAGGCTGCTCCCCAGGAATGCCCGGGGCAGAGGGAGGCTCTGGAGTTGGACTGGCTGAGATACCCAGGGGGAAAAGCCTGGGAGCAGCAGCAGACACTGTGCTGGTGGCTGTCAGCTCAGCAGATGGAGGAAAGCACAGCATAATGGAAACACCACCAACTCACAGCAGCCTGAAATGACTCCGGAGCAGGAGGAGGGCGAGGGAAGCTCTAAGCAGTTACAGAAAGAGGACTCTCTAAATGTGCTGGGCTGCTATGAAAGGAAAATGAAGGAGCAATCCTAAGGTAATCCTTTTGACAAGAGTCTTCAGGAGGGGCTTCTCAGCACTGCAACACTCTTGGACAGTATCTTTTTCCATATTCAACTTTTTACCAGCCTCTGGCAGGTAAATGTTCTCAGGTTGACCTCTTCCTACAGATATTTAGGCTTCCAGAGGAGGCAGCACCACCTGGCAGTGCAGTGTTTGCACCTGCCTCCCACCTAACTTCTGCAAGTGGCCACTACTTTGAGAATGCTAAAGTTCTCAAAATGAGAGGGAAGACAGCAGTTCAAGAATAAGTTTTGCAGATTGCATTAAATAACTGGAGAAGCAGAAGAGATACCCACCACATACTAATATGGAAAACAATAAAATGTTTGGTCAACCTTTAGACACCAAAGAAGTCACCTGGAAAATAACCATGGCACTATGGCAATCAGGGGAAAGCAGTGATTGCACTTTTTTAGATACTGAGCAATTCAACCAGGCAGCAAAACCCACAGGAAACCAAACTTCAGTAGTTCTTCTGCCCACATTTATTCTTCTCTCTTTTATAAAAGTCTCCAAAGTTGGCATTGGTATCAGCATTCTATCCTGTCTAAAACAAGGGACTACTCAAACAAAAGAACCCACTGAAGGTAGACTCAAGAGCCTTGTTTTGTGGCATAGCTAGGATACATCATCCCTTCTTGCTTATCACTGTTTTGTTCCCTGTAACAAAGCAGGAGAGTTTTAAAGGCTATCATATTTCAGATCACAGCTAAATTCTTATAAACACAGCCTTCAAAAAGGAAGGGAAGAGCTTTAGACTGTTCCTTTTCTTCTGTTACATTAGAATGGTATGAAGGTTTTTTCTTCTTTTCCACATAATTATTCTGGTGGAGTTTTTTTGTGTTCTAAAAGCTTTGCTTGAGCACATTAGGTATTCAAGTCTCCTGTGCCCTGGCAAACTCAAGGGTGACTGAAAAACTAGTGGAACCATGACAGCACAGAGGGGAGAGTGGGGAAATCAATACATGAGGGAAGGGAGCTCCAGTCAGACTCTTACAGCTCCCATTAACAGGCACACTTGGGAAAGAAATTCCTTGGGAAATGCTCTCTTACCTGTGGCCTGTTAGCAGAAGTGGGCACACCTGAGATTCCAAACTACACAGCAACTCCAAAACTAACTATACAGCAACATTGTACACTGCTGCCCCAAAATAAGCAGGGAAGGGATTAAAAAAAAAAAAAAACCACAATCATCCCTGTTTAAGAAAAATGTTCATTCTTCTAGCCATCACTGAAAAAAAACCCAAACAAAAACCACAACATAAAAGAGACAGAAAGCTATTTTCCCATAAAATTCATTGCAAGTTTATTTGAGTACTCGATCATCCTCAGACATTCTGGATCTATTAAGGTCTGGTTTATGCCAGAGAATTCCACACAAAGCGATTTCAGTTAAACTAATGCAGCCTCTTATCCTTGCTGTTAAAAGAGGTATTTGTAGCAGACTTTAATCCATGCAGTTCACCTTGATAATTTCAGGAATTTAAGGGTATCCACAAAGGGGTGGGGGTAATGAGGCTGTGGAAAAGATACACAGGCAGAGTGCAAAACTCACAACCTCACACATGGCAAGAGAAAAGCCAATTCCTATCATGCCACCACTGCAAATTCAGCCCCCAAGAGTACTAAGAAACAATATGAGAAAAATGTAAGGATTAAATTCCTAGGAGGCTGGCAAATGCCCCTCCTTTATCCACAGAGCTGCTGAGGTGCACACCACCACTGAGAGCACAGCCTTCCACTGGCTCTGGGTAAACCTGGCTTGGGAACTATTTCCTCTGGCCCATGAGATGTTTGCCTGTGGAAACAGGCTGAGAGTGGGTAAGAGAGAAATGTGTCATGTTCACCCTGCACACAGGAGCAGAGACAGAGGGGGTGGATGTGCAGCCTAACAGGGGCTCCAGCACTGGCTTGCTGAGTTTCACCTCCACCAGTCTCCTCCTACCTCTTTTCCCCTGCATTTATTTTAAGCTCTTAGGTCCCTGTGATTCAACATTTTTCCTTTAAGGAAAAGAGTCATGTATCTGTTTTCCACCTCTACAGTTGGTGGTGACTGCTGTGGTTTTGCCCTAGGTGCAGACCAATACACTGCTCAGAGAGATTTTGAGACAGGGCTTTCCAGTGAACTATGGAAGCACTGGCTCCCTCCTGGAAATGTTATTTCCACAGAAGGACTGAGGCATGCATGGCTGGTGGTGGCAGCAGGACTGTCCCTGCTGGGAGTCAGGCACAGCTTAAAAATTGCTCTACTGAGAAAGGAGGAAAAGCAAGGTCAACAAACTCAGTCCTTCCCCATTTTGCAGCGCACAGCTGCTCATGGAGATGGGCAGCACTGGAGACCCCAGCCTGGTTTGCAGCAATCACATTCCTCCACCTGCCTGCCCTTGGGTCAGACCTGACCTCTCAGAAATGCAAACAACATCACACCTCCCCAGAGCAAAGTGTGACATGTTCATCCATCAGAGCCATGTCCTACCTAGCCAAGAAACCTCCCACAGTGCCAAGGACCTACACAAAACCAGGTGACTGCCTTACAAATCCTCTCAGTAGCCCAACAGGAGATTGGCTCCTCCTCAGCAAACAGAGGAGCATCCATCAGGGTCCTGCACTGCTATTGCATGAAACCTTACCATCCTTTTAGACACTACACAACCTTCCTTTCCTTCTTTCCCAAAATCACCAACCACTTCCACTGACACAGCAGAACAGACCAAAACAGGGCAGACACCCCCCTGGGTGGAAAATGGCAGGATTTTCCCAAGGTGTGATCAAATGGCTGTGCAACCCCAGGCAAGCACTGAATCACTGCCTCTCCAGCCTCCCTGCATCTGGAACAAAAGCCAGCAGTGCCCTGGGAGAGGCTTTGCTTTCTGTCCATGCAGCAGCTCCTGACACATCCCAGAAGGCAAGGCTGGATTGTAACCTGCAGCCCCAGAGATACACAAAAGGAGGACACCATCAGCTGTACACACTCAGGAAACTTCACCTCACTGGGAAAATAATTGCAAGGTTTGGGCTGTGTTTGTTTTCCCAAAGCCCCCAGTGGCTGTCACATTATCAGAGCAGATTACAGAGCATCTCTGCTGACATGCTCAATCGCACACACCTGTGAAAACCTCTCATTTTCCTTTTAAATATTTCCCTCCTTCCTGTCTTCCACTTTTTATTATTTCAATTGTTTCTCCACAACCTCATTTATCTTCAGAGTCAGCCATTTAGATTTTAATAAAAGGCTTCACTGTCTATCCCCTTTTTTCTTCAAAGGCCCCGATTTATTTTGCTGCCTCTTCTTGGTTCCCCCCAGCCTAATTGTTATTATTTTTAACCTTCAGTAGTTTCCTTTGCTTTCTTCTCCATTCTAATCACTCCCTGCTCCTGTTTTCCCCTCTCTGTACTAAGTCCCTTTCATCCCTCACCTCCCTCTCCGCCCCTGGCCAAGCATCCAAATGCACGCGGAGCAAGCGTAACCAAACATAAATATGAAAGGGATCATCCAATTTCAGCAAAATGCTTGCCCCTACCTATTCAAATATTTAACTTGCAATGACTAAGCCCAAGAAGATCATAAATTTTTTTTACAGACCTCTGCAGGTCTTTAATAAACCTCAGGCTGCACCTCGCTGACAGCCAGAGCTGCAGTTGCTGAGCTGTTTCCTATGCATTACAGCAGATTTGCTTCAAGGTAAGCAAGAGGGACGCTGGGCTCGAATTAGAAGCAAGGAGATTTCATTCCCCAGTTGCTGGTTTATTGAAATTCAATGCTCCCTCTCACCTGACGCTTTGTTATGCTAACCCCTACCAGCCAGCAAAGATTTCTGGTCCATGGGGAAGGCAAGCAGCCACACTCCCAAGACACCCAGGGAATTGTCCTGCAGGTGACACTCCCATCAAACCTGGGAGCTGGTGCATCCTGCAGCACTGGTGAGACCTGGGGCATTGCCAGGGACTCTTGTAGGGTCCCACTGCCCAACAGAGGGGCCGCTCCTCCTAAAGGAAGGCAGACATGGGGGTGTCACTGAAGGCACTCCACGCCAGGGGACACCAGGTGACAGCCACATCCTGCACCAGATTATGGCAAGGGCTGTGTGGGGAGCTCCTGGTGCCTTAGAGGGGCAGGAACTCCTGGGGTTCTGAACCCCCTGCACAGAGCACCATCAGAGTCTTGCACTGCTATTTTAGACACTACACACCATTTCATCCAAGCCATGTCCTACTGGGAACACACAGCTCCCACTGCATTTCCACCTTGTAGAAGTGCATGGTGTTTGCTGAGCTTGAGGACTTCAGGGCTGAGCAGCCAGCTGGGACACCAGCTACCCCAGACCATCTCCCCAGAGCCCTGTGCTGCACAGTGGTGTCTGAGAAGAAAAGATGAAACCTCCAGGCAGCTCTCAATGCCCTGGGATAAGCATTTGGGAGCTGCTGGCCCCTTTCACTCACTGCTCTGCCTGGGGAAAAATGCAGAAGGCAGGACAAAGATACAGACAAGGAAACCACTCCTGGAGTGTAAAAGAGCCCTCACAGGAGTCATACTCCACTTTGCAGCATTTCATTAAAAGTAAACCCTCCTGAAGGGAAGAAAATAGCATCTTTCTTTTCCAAAATGGGAGGAAACATACAAAAGCTGAACCATACATGCCCCTGGGTGAGGCAGTAAGACAGCCTGTACTATTAATGCCCACCAAGGAGTTTTGACACAGCACTGCCATAGCATTGGCAAAAAGACTGCATTTACAGAGTGGAACAGGGCTGCAAAACAGTCATCTAACTCTTCATGCCTTCTGCCCATTTCTAGAGGAGACAGAAAGCTGCTTCAAATGGTAATGTAGACTTTACGTGTGGCCAAGCTGGGTGCACAAACCTGGCTGAAAGAGAATGCACCTATTTTTGTTTTACCTATCCTGTGAGTTAATCCCTATGTCTCACACTGGCTCTTTACACCCACCCTCAGCCATGGAGATGCCCTCAGTAACGTGGCAAGCCTTGGGTGAAGCTTGGCTGGAGCAACCCTACTGCACCCTTCCAGCAGTGCTGGAAGGGGCTCCTGCCTGCTCACCACCAGCAAGGACCTCAGGCTCTGCTGGGAAGAAGGTGCCTGAGTTTAGCATCCCACAGGAAAAGCAGGTCTCACCAGTACAACCAGCCCCACAGCAGACAGCACTGTGCACAGTGAGAGGGAAAGTTTTTTAAACCACCCCGAATTCCCCAGCATCCCTCTGGCTGCTTTCCCACAAAGCAGACCTCAAACCAGTCTCTCACTAGGAGGAGATAAATAAATAAAATAAAACACGCCCGTGTGTGGGCTCATGCAATTTTAATCAAACTAATGTCTGCAGGAAGGGGGGCAGAGGGGCAGGGAGGGATTACTTGTTCCGAGCGCTCCCGTTCGTTCCCATCTGCGATCCCTTCACAGGAGCAGGGGAGGCACAAAGCGAGCACGGGGCTGGCTCTGCTTTAGTCACCGTCTGCTGCTCGTGGTGGCAGCCAGAGAGCACCCCGGGGAGCCACTCCTGTGTGCTGTGCCAGCTCATTACACACCAACAGGAGCACCTGGAGAAAGCTTGACTGGGAACCGTGTTCCTGAAAGCCAACGGGAGAGGAAACCCAGCATCCTAAAAAACCAGTGGTAACTCACGGCAGGAGTCAGGGAAACCAGAGCTGCTTCCCCATGGGAGGGCACATGGGCTGGGAGAGAGAGCACCCTGAGCTCCACTGGGAATGGTCTTAGCCAAAGGAGCAAGGACACTGCTCCTTTGTGGCAGGGTGACAGGCTGGAGCAGGCATCAAGGCAAGTGGGTGGCAGAGAAGCACCGAAAAGATAATTGTGGGCATCTCTGGGGGGCAAGGAGAAGGCAGCAAGATGGAGCAATGGCTTGAAAAGTATTGGGTGCCACTACCTTCAGAAATAGCAGGCTAAAAGCTGGAGCTGCACAAAGGTAAGAGAAGCTAGTGGCTTGTGGGGATACAGTGATGTTTGCCAGCTGTGTCAATGTCTGATGTGCTTCAGAGGTGAAGGAGAGAAGATCATGGCAAGAGCAGAAGGGGAGCTCCATCTCCCACCTGACCATGCAGCCCTGCAAGCTTCCATCCCTGCCTCTCAGCAGGCCTGTTGCTAAGCCAGCAACACCAATGCTCACCAGCCTCACAAAGGAACACAAAACGCTGAGTAACCATTTGGGAAGTGGTCCATTCACCTCAATACCTCCCTTGGGGACACCCGAGAGCCACCAGCTGTGGGGAGAGGCAGAGGTGACTGAGCTGCTCAGGGGGGCTCAGGTATTAACCCACCCCCAGCCCCTGGGACCTGGACACAGCTCCCAGATGGGGATTAAAGCCAGCTAAATGAGAATTTCAAACACACACCCTGCAGCAGCAAATAATCAGGTGCCAAGAAGGAGATTAACCCTGTGGGGCTGAAGGAAACAAAGGCATAAGAGCCGGTCGGTTTAAGAAGCTGCTGCTGCTGCTGCTTCTCCCAGACGAGCACAAATCCGACCAGGAGGAATCTGAGGGCAGTGCCTGCGTGAGAAACACTGATTGTTAGGAAATAAAAGCCTCTGACTTCATGCAGATCCACAACAAGTGGCATGAAGATCCCTGCAATAGCTGCTAGGCAGAGGCGGTGAGTCAGGTAGTCTCCCACCCAGGTTGTACCACAGGAAGCACGGCGCTTCAGAGCTTATTTTAGCTGATGGTGAGCAGAGCACAGAGCTCCTGCAGCAGGCCCTGCTCTGCCAGCTCCCAGACCTACAGCAGGCAGCACACAGCACCCTCAGGCACCGACTGCCATGCCCTGACAGGTGGGCAACAGCTCCTCATCTGGGGTCAAAGTGACACGCAGGCCATTGATGGAGCAGTGGGGCTATGGCGATGTCCTTCACAGGTCACAAAGCCATTATTTTGGGGGGGTGCATGCCAGCCAAGAGGGGCTGCTGTATCTGCAGACCCAAAAGTGCAATGCCCTGGTCAGCATTTACATGCTCAGGGGACCGTCCATTCCAAGCCAAGATGGCAGAGTAGGAGGAACTGCTCCTCATTCGCAAGCAGATGCAGGCAGTGCTCCATTTGGGAGCAGGCTCCTCCTGCACTCTGCTGGCAGGAGAACAGCTGTGAGAGACGTGCTCCTTACTCAGGGGCCAGCCTTGTGTCATGACAGGCTTCCAGTGACACGTCCCTAATGCTCGTGCCGCTGCAACAGGAACACGGTTCCCAGTCAGGCAGCCTCCAGCAATACCACCTTGGGCTGTGATCTTGTCAGGTTCCATCAGCTTAATCAGGCTCTGCTCTGGCTGCTGTGCAGGGGTTTCACAGACAGGCTGGCTGGCTGTCCTGCTGCTCCACACAGCATCCCTGAGTGCTCAACAGCAGTGCAAAGTCCTGGCAGTCAATGAGAGGACTCACATTTCAGTCTTGTCAACTTCAACCAGAAGATAGTAAGGGACAGGATGGGTGGCCCTGTGGGCATCAGCTCAGTGGACCAGTAATAGGGCTGGGACTGTGATGCCTGGCTCCAACTCATGACACTCTAGCAGTGATGGAAAGCATCTTCTAGCCTTTCAGTGAGAGATCTGAGGAGGGGGGGGTTCTACAGTAGCTCCTGGGGGCACCTGTGTCATCTAAAACATCTCATTAGTGCAAACTGCCCACAGGTATCTGGCTGAACTTAGCCCTACCAGAGCACCCTGTGGCCCGAACATACCACAGGAGAGAGCAAGCCCATCTTGCTGCTCTGATGGTCTGTGACAGGGCTGCCTGCAGAAACTCATCCCAATTCTGCCAGGGGCAGCTCAGCACCCGTGCAGCACCCTGAGCCAGCTCTGTGCTGTTCACAGCAACAGGCTCCGGCTCAGCCCGGCCCCACAGGCACAACCCAAACCCACAGCACGGCTGCCCAGCTCAGCACAGGGGCACAGACACCTCTGGGGTCCTGCTCCTCCTCTGCCCTTCCCTCCATCCACATCAAACCCTCACCAAGAGGCTCTCTAAGCAGGTGAGGTCTGAGGTGTCTGCGGATGGGCACACAGGACATGCTGCTCTGGCTGCAGACACGCGGGAGCTGAGGGGATCTGAGAGCGCTGGGCACCAGCGTCTCACTCCCCACTGCTCACCAGTCCTGTGACTCACAAAGTCACTTCAAAAGCAGCTCCTCAAAGCACCAGCACTGCCTCTGACATCCCAGTCACAAAGGGAGAGGAATAAAGGGTAGGAGGCAGCAGTGCAAAGGTAATTACTGCATCCTGACAGCCCTGATGGAAGACAGCACTGAAACCCCCATTGTCTGCTCCAGAGTCAGAAGCCTGAAACAGCATCTAGGGCACTCGAAGGACACATGGAAAGGGTCCCACAAAGCCCTGCAGAAGGAGGCCAGATGGACAGGGACCCATGTCTCTGGCACTTCAGGGGCCTCCTCCCATTGCAGGAGGGAGCAGGGACACTCATTTCTCCCCAGCCACAGTCCCTCTCTGGCCATCCCCATTTCAGCTCTCCCTGCTTCAGTACCTCCAAGATGCCAACCTACACACCCCACTGCTCTCAACAGCACAAAAACTCCCATCCAAGGTCTTCCACCTGCCACTTCTACACTCTCTCCTCCTCCTGCCTTCCCAGTGCTGCTGTTCCTGCTGCCTTTCTTCTCTCCTCTCACCTTCTGCTGGGTTTTTAACCCCTCCATCTCCCTCAGCCCACTCACTCTCTGCCTTGCATGCCTTCAGTTGCCCTCCTTCACACTGCCCAGCACTGGGATGACCACAACCTTCCCTTTCCTCACTAAGGGAAGGGGTGCCATAATCTCCTATCCCACAAAGGGTCCGCCTTTGACTCAGCTTACCCTGCATCCCAGGACTCTGCTTGGAGGCAGGAACCTCTCATGCAAAGGGATGCTCTTCCCTGCACACTCCTCTGGATATGCTTATACACTCAGGAGCTGCTTGGATGATGGGCAGTGCTCCTAAGATCTGAGAAGGGAAGACTGGAAGCACCCCCATGACCACAGCACACCTTTCACTCTGCCCCTCTCAGGGCAGCCCTTCTGGCCTGCACCCACAACAAAGGAGCTCCTTCAAAGCACAGAATCTCTCCAAATTATGAGAGACTCATGCCCCTGACAATGCCACCTCTGCAGCCACTTTCCCTTCCCCACAGGTAAACACTGCTGTGCCAGTGCTCCCCCTTCCAGCCCCAGTGCCAGGTGGGCCACCCATCAGGCACAGCCATCCCCTGCAGCTCTGCAAGGACTCCTGTCTGGGGACAGGTGGCATCAGTACACCTGAGAGAGCTCAAAAGGTGACAACAGACTGCCAGAGCACCTGTGGTCATCTGTGGCACGCTGATGCAATTTTTTTGCAATTTTTCAGTGGACACAGAGCCTGACATTAACCCTCTGCTAAGCAACCTGCTTTTGAATCTCTTCACTTCCATGCAGCAGCACAATGCCATAAAGAAAACCCATCTCTCTAAACCTTCTCACCCCCTCAGTGTCTTTGGCATTACAAGTTACAATCAGGAAACACTTTTGCTAAGAAACGGCTTCATAAAAATCTTGCTCTCTTGAATAGGCAGCTAAAAATGAAGGATGACAGGGTCTGAGAAAGTGAAGTGCTCAGAGCACATTGTGCCTAGCACAGAGGCATCCCTGTCCAGAAAACCCTGCCTGCCATGACACACTTCCCCAGGGCAGGCATCCCTAGCTCTACATTTCTTTGGAGAGCCCTAAGTTATCATTTCAACTCTCAAGCAGCAAGGAATAAAGCCCTGAAGGGTGCAATACATTGAACCACAATGTCAAGGAACAGGAGCAGGGCAGAGCCGGGACACTGAAGGGCATCCAGCCCATTAGCACCAACTCATCATCCACGATCCCTCAAGGCAGAGGCTCATTCAGACTTCAAATGGGGAGCAGAGCAGCCCCACCTCTTGCCTCCTCAGGGTAAAAATCACGCTTCTCTCTGCATTCTAAAGCGCCTTTGTTCGGGTTTGCCCTGTTAGCTCTGGCTTTTCTTTGTAGGCTCTTCCAGAAGCATCTCTTGTCGATGGCAAGGGCAAGTGGGGCGGCTAATCCCATTCCATTAGCATCCTCGGAAATGCTCCAAGGACTAGGACGCTGCCGGGGTGCAGGTGGCCAGAAGGCGGCTCTCGGTAAGACAGCACGACTTCTGGATGCGTGCACACACATCCAGCCCCAGAGCCGTCTGCCATCAATAAAGCCTGCCAGAGGGGGGAAGAGGATAAACAAACAGCCCACATGTGGCTCCAAAGGAGACTTTTCTCCTACAGGCACAGCTTTCCCAAAGCCAAAGGTTGCCAATGCTCCTCTTTTCTGAAGGTGACACAAAACTCCTAAATGGGGGGAGCATGTTATGTACAAAAACAACTGAGCACCCTCCCACAAGGGCCAGGGAGGGTGGAGGGGACACCCCCAGCCCCCCATGCTCCTGGGGGCTGCAGCAGCACAGCCCCCGATACCCCAGGGGGCAGATAAAAGGCTGACAGAAGCCATCCCCTCCTCATATGATGACCCAGCAGTGCCTGCAGCACTCTCATGTTTCTTGCAGCCCCCCCTTCCCATTACATTTCCCATTTATAAACAGCTGTTTGGCAGTATTACTAATCAGTGCTGCATGGAATAATGTTACTTTTCCCAACACATTACTATTTTATCTTCTATCCTCCCCACCTCCAGCTGCTGCTTTCCTTCCACCACCTCCAGCCTGGAAAGCAATAATACATTTCTTCATTTTATTCAGGCTCTACTTTTCTGATAGCACAAACAAATTACTTGCAACCCATGAAAAAAAACAACCCAGAAAGTTTTGGTTTTTTTAAAATTAAATACTGTTAAACCCACTTAAAATAAATACTTGCTGAAGGAATATCAGCTGGAGACTGCTCTCTGACTTATAATAATCCCACTGCGCCCAGGGAAATCCTCTTAAACCTATATCAGATAAAGATTGTAAAACTGTTAGGGGGCTAAACTGACAGGGCAGACAAGAATCAAGATGGAAAATTTCTCTCCCCAACTCCTCTTCACCAAGGGGCAGCTGTGTCCCAGAGCAGGTCAGGTTTCCTTCTCAGCACACAGAGCAAAGCTCTGCACCACCTGGAGCTGAAGGGAGAGGGGAGGAAGGCCAGTCCTGCCAGGGCTTTGGGCTGAAGGAGGAGGAGGATAGGGCTGCTGTGGAACTCTAAACCACCAAAGAATTGCCTTCCCTTTCCCACCTCTCCTGTGGGTAGCAAAAGCAGGGCAGAAACCCTCTGGAGCTTCAAACCTAAAGGATTCTCCCCATCTGCCCCTTCCCCCAACCCTTCTCTCCCTCATGCTCAACAGCAACATCTCTAATTAGAGATAAGGATTCCAAATCATCAGAGCTAGGGGTGGGACAGCAGCAGCAGGATTTCAAGTTTAGTGCTATCTTATCTGAGATGACAGAAAAGATCTGATGTAGATCGGTAATGCTCCTAGGAGAAATTTGTGCTGCTCTGCAGTTTGCTTGAGCACCAGCCACCAGTTTGACTTTGTTGGTTTTGCAATTTTTCAACAAGATCCACACCACAGGGAGCATTTTGTGGCACAGAGCTGAGCAATGGGCACCGCACTCATCCTCTGCTATGTGGAGATTCCACTGTTCATCACCAGACCTACGTGTTCTCCAAGAGAACCCAAGGAAAGCATCACATCAACAGCAGAGACAGCTGCCCCTGCCTCTCAGGGCAGCAGAGCGACAGAAGTGCAGAGCAACCAAGTCTGAGGGGCTGGAATTAAAGAATAAATTAAACAATTCTCCAGGGAAAACAAATTAGAAAAAAAAAAAAAAAAAAGAAAAGAAAGAAGAGTGGGAGGAAGAGTAAACACAGCAAAAACCTCCCCAGGGAGGCACAGCAGGAAGAACAGGCAATGTGGAAGGCGAAGTTTTGGGTGGTAATGGAATCAGGGGCCGCTCCATTGCAGGATTTCTCAGTGCTGCAGCTGGCTGGAGCCACGGGGACCGTATTCCCTGTCAGAGTTCAGTGAGCAATTGCTAAGGCAGGGGACGGGTGCCATATGTTACCAGCTGCGCTCGCAGCCGCGGCTCTCCCGTTCAACGCCGAGATCCTCTTTGGAGGCACAGAGCACAGAACCTGCACGCCGTGAGCCTCTCCAAACAGGCTGCCAGAAATGCCAACAGGCTCTGCCAGTGCCACTGGGAGCTGGTCCCCATGCCAGGGAGCCACCGGGCCGTGCTGGCTGCTCAGTGCCCCGCACGGGCAGGGAGGTGCGGGTGGAAGGAGAGATGGGTGTCCCTGAGCTCCCCTCCAGCCCCTGGAAAGCTGCCGAGTGCACAGGAGGCACGAGGCAGGTACCAGGCTCTGCCCAGCCCACTCTGCAGCCTGCTGGCTCCACCACCTGCTCATCCAACCCAGCCCAGCTACTTCTGGCTCTGCTTTTGTGTGCAGTAATTTTTTTCTTATATTTTGGAGCTTTTCTTAGTTGTGCATATAGTGAAAAAGTAATCATTTGTGGGGGGAGAAAAAAGGGATTAGGACTGCCCAGACTACATCAGGAGGAAATGTTGAATTCAGGATGGGAGACAGCACTAAACTGTTTCCAATATTACACAACCTTTTGCCCCAGGCTTGAACTTAGGATGCTGAGTAAGCCACTGGTGGTAGAGCTGGTCTTCAAATGCACCAAGCTCTCGGACTAAAGATTCTTTTTTCCTACTTAAAAATCTTTGCATCCTTTCCCTCTCTCAGCACATTATATTAGCATAATGTGCTGAGAGAGGGAAAGGATGCAAAGATTTTTATGTCACAACTTATGTCACCAATCTCTCTACTCTGGGGGACATACTGAAAGGCATCCTATAAAACACAACAATTATGATTACCAAACACCTCATTTTACCAGGAACTGGCAAAGCACATGGGAAGAGTCAGCAAGAGAAGCAAAAAGAAAAAGACATGGTCTGAGCAGGGTTGTGTTTTCAGCAATTCCTTTCAGGGCAGCAGAGAACCCCAAGCCCTGCAGCCTCGTTGGCACTGAGCAGGCTCAGGGCTCAGCAAAAAGCAAGTGCCACATGCCCATCACCCAGAGGGACGCCTGAGAGGAGCCAGACACGGCTCGAGAGCAGACTGGAGGGCACGACTCAGAGCCTTCAGAAAAGAGGCTTTTTCAGGAAAGGCTGCTTGGTTTTCAAAGATCATTTTAGCTGACTGTCCTGATGTTACGATTCAGGCTCGGCACTGCACAGAAAGCCACCCAAGCAAAACACTGCAGCTCTTTACAGTCTGAAGGCAAGTCAGCATTCAGGGTTCCACACCTGCCTTCCTGACAAGGAAAGATGTACAAAGTCTGGAAACAAGAGGGCTGGTTTTAAAGACAAGCCTAGATCTGTGAGCAGAGGGCTGTGCAATTGCCTGAGGCTGAATTAATTTACATTTTTAAAAATGGCTTTTAAGAATACATTTTTTTTCTTACAATGCATCAGCACAAGTGTACAGATACGTCCAAAAAAGGACACATATTCTCATTGTAATTGTTCTCCACATGCTAGCTAAATTTAAAAAAAGTACCTCTGCCTCAAATGGGACAATATAGGGAAAACATATGGAATACAGTGATGTGTTCCAAATGCATCTAATGCCAGGTTTTTGAGAAATGGGTAGGTGGATGCCATAAAAAAAAAATAAAATCAGATCCCCAACTGAGAGCCCTTCCCACAAAACATGTCATGCCACCAAGCTGCTTGAGGTTTTGAGGGACAGGGCAGAAAAAACTGAAGAAAGAAACAAAGGAGTGGATACAATGGATTGCCCATTTTTTAGGCACAGACAGCCCACCATTTGTTCCTTTCCTCCTGCACATTCAGAGGTACAGAAGTGATGCAATGTAATACAACAATAAGAAAGAAAAGAATAGGAGATGGCATACTGCAACAAAACAGGAATAGCAGGAAAACACAGTAACATGGGATGAGACAAAGACACACACAAGGAGTGAGCCCTGTCCCACTGTGCCAGGGCACGCACAGAGATTTCTGTCATAAGCCATCAGCTCCAACCTGACTGCTGTCTACAAAAGAGAGGTTTGGGAAGCACGAGGAATAACCAGCCCATGGAATTCAGTGCCAGATTGCACATGACTCAAGCACAGGGTTGCCTGTGCCGGGCTCCCACGTAGCTGCAGATCACTGGCCCCCAGTCTGGCAGTGCCTATCAGCCTCACAGCTCCTGCCAGGGGAAAACTGGGTGAGCTCAGGCAGCCACACTTCCAAGACACCAGAAATGACTAAGCAGGACAGGAGATGAATCCTATTCAGCATTATTACCAGGCAGAGCTGAAATATAAGCCTTTGTTTTTAACTCCCGCTATCTGAGGAGCTCAAAGCCCATCACAATTATTTAGCATAGACTTTGTGAAAGGCTTGTGTGCTATTATCCCTAATTTTACCAGCTGGAAAATGGGGAGGGAGATGGATTGCTCCATATCCAGGAACATGCAGCAAGTTGGCAGCATAGCAGGGCTGAATGCCTGCAGCATCTCAAACCAGGTGCAATCCCCCAGGCTCTGGCCACAGGAGCTGCCAGAGGTAAATATGTTTACCCCTCCCCACTCCCTCCCCATTAACAGACAAATACTTCATTTCCATCCATAGCAGGAACAGAAAGAAAAAGCAGAGGAGCATAGGTCAATTATTTTGTGAAGGTTACTACAGAGAGAATTAGGCATATAAAGGAGGACAGTAAGAACAAAATACCCTGTGTCTAGCTGCAAAGGGCCACCTATAAGAAGGCATTTGATTTTTTTTTTTAAATCCCTTTTTAATGCCAGCTAAAGGGTAATTTGAAAGTGAAGGACATTTTGCTCCTCTGGGGAGCTAATTACTGCAACAAGCACAGCCCAAACAGGCAAAGATGAATGCAACTCACACAGCACAACACCAATCCTGCAGCTCACTTTGTTAACTCACACAGCTTGGCCAGATAAGGCACACACATGTTTCATGGAGGTAGCCAAGCTGCCAAGACAGACTAAGGGAGATTAGGACATCTGTGCTTAGGATTTCCAAGTTCCACCTTCAAACAGCAGAGCAATAGAGACCAACTCCTGCAACCTCATGAGAGAAATAAGAACAATATGAAATATCACATATATGCCAGAAAAAAAATATAATTTGGGGATTTAAAATAGTCCTTGGTGTTCTCACCTGGTCGAGATCATCAATGTTATGGCATTATTTAGCTCTGACCCTCCAAACTCCTTTATTTAGCACCAACCCTCCAAAATGCTGCCTAAGAGTGGTTCCTTTCTGCAGTGCAGTCAAGTATCTCATCACAGGACAATCCAGGGTGGAAGGGACCTTGGGGGTCTGTGGTGCAGCTACAGGGCCAAGCAGGCTCAGCTATAAGGTCAGACAAGGCCACTCAGAGCTTGATCCTGTCAGGTCTTGAAAGCCTCCGGAGATGAAGCCTTTGCAACCTTCCAGGACAGGCTGAACTGCTTATTTTGATTTTTGCCCTGCTGCTGCTCATCTGCAAAAAGCCTGGTCTCCCCAGGACACAAGCTGCTCACTCAAGTACAGCGACAAACACTTTTCCCTGTCTCTCAGGTGAAGACAAAGAAGAAAAATGCAGCACAGAAAGAAGAGCCCCCAAAGACTTCTATCAAAACTGGTAGGTCCTTGTCTCTGAGACTGCCATCCCTCTCCTGGACACGTGCCCCAAGCAAAGCCACCTTCAGCCCTGCTCCTTGTCTCTGAGACTGCCATCCCTCTCCTGGACACGTGCCTCAAGCAAAGCCACCTCAGCCCTGCTGACAGCAGGAATAATCCACGTGCCCCACAGGGAGAGAAGTGACTGCTCTCATCCAGGCTGCCAGGAGCAGACTGTGCTCTCCCAAACCCAAACTGTGACGTGACTTTCTCCCTCTGCTCTGTGCTCAGACAGATCACGTATGGCAGCACTCAACAAAGAAGAAGGGAAGAAGGGAAGCTGCTGGCAACAAGCAGCAGCAGCTGGTACGGGATAATAAAAGTTCTTTTTTTTTTTTTCCTTGACTGCTACACACTCTCTCACTCTCAGCAGAGGTTTTTGGTGGCAAGTTCAATTAGGAGACTTGCTTTCTTCTCCTGAAGGCTTGTCTGAGACACACACAGCTCCCTTCTTTCCAGTGCTAAGTGTCTGGCCTGCATAAATCTTCCTCCCACGGCACCAAAGCCTCTCAGACACGCCTTAGACATGTCCTCCCTGTCCCAGCCATGGGCTTGCAAGTGGCCACACAGTTACATGCCACAGCTGCAGAGCACAGAGCATCCTGAAGACAAACTCCTAAAGGCATGGTGTGAGTGCCCATGGACTGAGTCCTGCTCTGCAGAGAGCTGCAAGTGCCCTGGGCAGCTCAGCATTAGGAGACAAGACCCCACGAGGCAGAGCCACAGCCAGCCCTGATGTCAGGCAGAGATGCAGATGGCTCTTCACCCAGCAATGCCCTTGCCCTCCACCACTCCCAAGCTTGGCATGGTGTAGAAACTCTACCACAATGGGACTACCAGCCAAAAAAACCACACAGAGCCCCTGGGAGCCATCACAGGTAATACAGGACACAGGAGAACAGGGCACAGGCCAAGGCACCAACCTAGCCAGGCAGGATGAGACCAGTGAGAAGCAGCAGAGAGCAAAAGAGTGACCAGGCTGACAGGGCAGCCACTGAACAGCACTGAGCCAGCATGAAGCCTCGCTGCCCTCTGGGACCTAAGCCTGGCAGGAAGCAGGTCCTGGTGACCATCCCTGCAGGCACCACCACCAGCTCCACAGCAGCCCCTGCCCACTGCAAAGGCAGCTGTGTTTGAGGGCTCCTTGTTTCTCAAGTCTGCACTGACATTGCTTCTTCCCAGCCTGTGGTACCGTGGGGACTGTGGTCTCCTCCCAGCCAATCCCCTTTCATTTTTTTGCTTTAACTTGTTTAGGATTGATGCTGTAGAGCTGCTTCCCCCAAAATAAAGACTAAAAGACCTGCCACCTCCTCAAGTGCTTTGAAACCTTTCCTCCCGCTCTATCACTACCTGTTTAAGAAAAACCTCAAAGCTTGATTTCTTCCCTCAAATCACTTACTCTGAAAAAGATCTCAACGTTTTTGGGAACACAGATGAAAAAACACTGAGATAAAAGTCTGAAACTTCTGAAGAGGTTAGACCTGGGCCTCTTCACTGTTATCTAAGTGAGGGTACAGGCACACAAACAATTCATCGCAGAGATACAGTGGAGTACAAATTTGCAGTGACTCACGCTCTTTGAAGGAACTGCCATGTGCTCAGTTCTACCCTGCAGCAAAACACAAGTTTACCCATCAACAGGAGAAGCACAAACCTCCACCTCAATTTGCATAGCACTCCTGCAGCTTCACCAACTGAATTACTGCACAGAAACCTCCTCTGCTGCCCATATTTCAAGAGTTAAGAAAAGGGATAATTCCAATGGTAACCTGGAAAATACTGCTGTCTTGCCAGTGGTGATGCTGTGCTTCTGGGATGCTGCTTTCCTTCACCTGCAAATTTTTTGCTGTCTCTTAACTTCTTAAAAAAGTACATACTTATCACAGCCAGCAACAAGCAGGACCTCAACACAACTGTGTGCATTGTCCCTAGATCCACGATTTAATCATCCTAATTTAAATTTTGTACAGCACAGTCTGCTGCACACTCAAGTGTCTTCCCAATTCAACCACAAAGTCAAAATTCCCATCAGTTGCTTAGCAGCCTGATAGGACAAGTCTCCAAAAGCAGCCAAGTTTACAGCCACAGTGCCTAGCCCCAATCTAACATGTAGGATCTCTCTCTAATCAACACAGAGAACAAAGAGCTTAATTTAAACAAAGGTGGACTGCTCTCCAGATTTGTCCTTTTCTGTCTTCTGATGGCAGACATTGCCTGGATATCTACCTCAGGCAGCGAGTTTGGTGTTAAACAGGTGGCAGACAACTCATGAGATCTTCCAAAATATTTTCCTGCCACCCTGAGTACAAGAGCATGACACAATTTTGTGTCAGTCTCAGGGAGCTAAAATCTGGAGGCAAACAACAGAGCTGCAGACTTTGTACACGGGCTAATCCTTTCTCATAAATCAGTCACAAGGCCACGGCTCCACAACATCCTGAAGAGCTTTCTTTTTTTTTTTTTTACCCCATCTCCCTCAGCACCTGAGATGTCCTAAATTCTTCTCCTAACACATCTCACAGCCCAGGCATGACTCCATCATCCCAAAGATGCAGCTCAGAGGGGGATGAGAAGAGGAGCAGTAGGATACAGAAAGGCTTGTTTTTGAAGCAATTGAAGACTGGTGAAGAAGATTAAGCCTTGATACACATGCTGCATGGCAGAAGGCCTTTGAACCACATGACTGGCCTCATTCCTAGCTTCAGTGAGATTAGCACTTGTGTTGCATGCCTAAAATTCAGATAAGAATCCCACAGAGTGCCTGGGGAGCACTTCTTACTCCAGGCCATCACAGACATCAGGTCCTCAAAGCAGTGCTAGACCAAAGTCTCAGTGAGGGAAAAGCAATCTGGAACGGTGACATTAATAATGGCAGAGGGACAACTAACCATGCTTGCTGCTCACGAGGTGGAGAGAAGTGTACTTTCAAGCCAAACTGGCATGTCTCTGAAGCTGACAAGATTGTTTTTTAGCAGGCTCAGAGCCCTGGAGACACAGCCTTCACCAATGCTCAGATGGCAGGAGCAGAACACATCCCAGCTGCTCTGCTGCAAGCTGAAATGCCCCAGTGCAGACAGCAGGCCCATGCCCTGCTGCACCAGGGTCCCACGCAGCTCCCCTGTCACAGGGCTGCAGCATGAAGGTGGAAAAGAGGAGAAACTCCTCCTCCAGCTCCTTCCTCAAACCATGGCACACAACAATTCCAAGGTCCCAGAGCAGCAAGCCTAAAATCAACACTGCTTCAAAGCCATCCACTTCACACATAAGTGGAGAGAATAGAGTTGCTAACAAACCTGTCTCCCTTCAGGCTTTGCTGCTGCCAGAAAAGAGCCACTCAATCTAATGAGTCAATTAAAAATTCATCACTGGATGAACGAAAAAAAAAAGTTTGGTTCTTTTTCTGAGAAAATGAGAACAGTAACTCTTTTCTGTACCTCTTCTTGCACAGTATCTGCAGAAGCAAAACCAACCTGAAAACCCCAACCTATAGTTGAGACAGGAAAATAGAAAGGACCTGTGATCTGCCCAGGTCTGTAGAGCCCATTTCCCCAGAAGGACTTCAGGGTCCAACAGAGTTGAAGTCAGTCAGAAGTCACCACTTCCCATGAATGAGAGGCAGAAGGAAGGCTCTCTGTAAGGGCATTCTGTCTACAGGTCATTGCTGAGAGCACTCTGAAAAATTCAGTTTCTGTCAAGAGTTTGGCTAACCCACAGAAGGGAACGTACACAGATGCTCATGTTCAAAGTGCAAGTGACCCTAAGCCATTTCCAAAGTGAATTTTCAGAAGTGAATTAAGCTAAACCAAATTAGGGCCCAAAATCCTGAGCAAAAGCATCCATGGAGGGGCATAATGTGATTTAACTAATCCACTAGAAGTTACTTTAGATCAATTTTCTTGAGTATCTCTGACACATGTAAGCCCCAAAGCCAATGTCCTCCAAGCACAGCTCATGGGTGTCTGCAGACTCCCAGATCTTCCTGGTTTGTAGCTGAGGAAAGGGAAGGACAGAGCAAAACCAGATCAACCCAGCATTGGCTCCCCAGACTCTTGGGAGAGCAGAGGAGGAGCTTCCCACTGCCCAGCCACTGGATATGCTGACTGTGCTCAATTCCAGCTCTTTGGCAGAGCCACCAGAATCCATCCAACCCCACCCTGCCCCCGGGCACGTTTTTTCAGTGGGTGTTGGTTTCAATGGGTTTCACTCCCCAAGGTGACTTAACAAAAGCAGCGCTGACTCAGTCTTGTTTAAACTGCAGTGGGAACTGCAAATCTGGAGACCTAAAGCAAATTACAGACCCACAAATGAAAAATAGAATACTCAGGCATCTACCCCCCCCCAACCACTCATGGACATCAGATGGCAAAAAAAGGCACCTAAATAAGCACCTACACCTGTGCTGTGGAGATTCACCTGGGACAGTGGCTGGGCTGGCACCTCTGAAGGAAAAAAGTCAATGCAAGAAGCTCAACCCAGAGAAAGGCTATTGTGATTGAAATCATATCCTGGCTCCTTTCACCCTGGATTTCTTGTGTCAACACAGCCTGAACCAGCAGCACCACCCTGGGCTGGATAATGTCAAAGTGGTTTCCAAGCTGCAGCCTCACAGACACCCCCCAAAGGAAAGCAAGCCTGCTTGCTGTCTGTGGGCTTGAATTTGCTAGAGGGGTGTCTGTGTTGTACAGGAGCTTTTTTAGAGGTCTTTCAGCCAAAGAGTTGGATGGAAGCTAAATTTGACTGCTGTTAGCTGAGTTAGACACTTCAAATACTGCTTTGAGCTTTGAGATACAGAAAGCAAGCTGAAGCTTGAAAAGGTCAAATCATCTAGTCAAAGAGGTGCCATGGAAATACTCCAGATTTTAAAAGTACCTGGTTTTGATTTTTCTAAAGCAAACCAAAAAAAAAAAAAAGAAAAAAAATCCCAAACCAGCTTCTGCACACTCATCTACAGACAGCTCAATCTGCTCAGTGGTTTCAGGATGTACTCAGCACTGCTGTAAGAGCCTGAAGATGACCATCTCTCCTGTTCTCCTTTTATGTGCTGCTCATTACTACTGCTCTTTTCCCTGCTCAGTTATTTCACCACCTTTGGCAGGCAGCTCTCTGGTCTGTGACTTGTGCCATCTGACACAGACTCCCTGGTCCTTTCCCTCTCTGTAAATCAGCCCCAGTTTTGCTTTCAGCCATGGCTTCAAATGCTCCTCTGCCCAGCCGTGCTGCCTGGAGTCTCATTTTTATAAAGGCCTTATTAGTGAAGAAAGCTCACTATTTCCTGTGCCTCTACACTGTGATTTCCTGCAATTCCCACCACTGTGCCACCTGCTCTCCACTCCTGTTCTCCCTCCCAGGATTTTTATCTGACAGCTTATGCAGACCACACTGCATATATTGGGTGGAAGGGTCTCACACCCCATTGTGGAGTTACATTTTAGTTTGATGGTATGCTCTGTCTCACCCCTTGAAAAATGTACAGTTTATTCCAAACCTGTGATCCTCCCCTGAAGTATCATGGATGTGTAATCCCACTGGGCCAAGTCTTATTCTGCACCCACTTTGAATCTCCCTGTTAAACTGCGTGAGGGAGACCAGATTCTTCTTGGCCCTTTTCTCCCTAGGCTCTCCCTCTCTTTCCCTCCCTTCCTCTTCCACCCTTCTCCCTCAGAAAGTATCATGTATCTGTAATCCCAACAGGCCAAATCTTATTCCATGCCCACTTTGAATCTCCCTGTTAAGCTGTGTGAGGGAGACCAGATTCTTTTTGGTCCTTTCCCCCTAGGCTCTCCCTCTCTTCCCCTTCTTCCTCAGAAACCCTGCTGCTCTCAGGGGTAGGACCCATAATAAACCCTCAACTAATTAGCACCCTCAGAAGCCGTGTGGAGACTCCTTGCCTGCCTGCCCAAGTCTTGTTCTGCGCCCACTTTGAATCTCCTTGTGAAACTGTGAGGGAGACCAGCTTGGGCCAGGTTCTTCTTGGCTCTTTTCTCCCTAGGCTCTCCCTCTCTTCCCCTCCCTTCCACTTCTCCCTCAGAAAGTATCATGTATATATAATCCCAATGGGCCAAACCTTACTCTGTAACCACTTTGAATCTCCTTGTTAAGTTGTGAGGTAGACCAGACTCTTCTCGGCCCTTTTCTCCCTAGACTCTCCCTCTCTTCCCCTCCTTCCCCCCTTCTCCCTCAGAAACCCTGCTGCTCTCAGAGGTGGGACCCCCAATAAACCCTCATCTAATTAGCACCCTCAGAAGCTGTGTGGAGTCTCCTTGCCAGCCTGCCCTAGTCTTATTCCATGTCCCCTTTGAATCTCCCTGTTAAGCTGTGAGGAAGACCATGTTCTCTAGGCCCTTTGCTCCCTAGGCTCTCCCTCTCTCCCTCAGAAACCATGCTGCTCCCGGGGGTGGGACCCCCAATAAATCCTCATCTCATTAGCCCCCTCAGAAGCTGTGTGGAGTCTCCTTGCCTGTCTGCCCAAGTCTTATTCCGCGCTCACTTTGAATCTCCCTATTAAGCTGCATGAGGGAGACCATGTTCTCTAGGCCCTTTGCTCCCTAGGCTTCCCCTCAGAAACCATGCTGCTCCCGAGGGTGGGACCCCCAATAAACCCTCATCTCATTAGCACCCTCAGAAGCCGTGTGGAGTCTCCTTGCCTGCCTGCTGCTACCAGCAAACCTACAGCTTAGGGGGCCCCTCAAAGGAACTGCACCACCCCACAGGCCCAGCCAGGCCGCGAGCAGCACAGCTTACCCACGAGGTTCATCTTGGCGCTGTAGCTGCCGAAGTACCTCTCATCGGTGTTGGGCGTGTGGCACTCGTACTGGCCGGCGTCGCGCTCCTGCAGCTCGGTGATGTGCAGCAGCACGGCGTCCCCCTGCAGCCGCTCCACGAAGATGCCGCGGCCGCGCACGCGCTGCGTGTAGATGGCGTAGGGGAACGAGGGGTCCACGGTGCTGACGATCTGCACCTCTCGCTCGGGGGCCGAGGGCAGGTAGATGGACCACTGGAAGTTCTGCTCCGCCGGGCCCTGGTAGCCGCTCACCTTGCACCACAGCGTGATGTGGGAGCCCTCCGTGCGGTAGAGAGGGCCCTCCTGGACTGTCACCAGCCGCTGGGCCAGTGCCATGCCTGTGGGAGGAGAGCAGCCCAGCGTTACTGACCAGCAGGCAATCCCCACACCTACACCCAGATATATCCCTGCCCTTCCTTCTGCGGTCATGCTGGACAAAGCAAGCCCTCACACCCCGGTTTACATCCGGCACGTCAGGCTCTGGGCACAGCACCCCCTGAGTCACACTGCAGAACTCTTGCTGACTCAATGGAAGTGTTTTTAAAAACACCCCACAAAAGAAGGAGCTTTGAGGTAACACAAGCCCCTTGTTTGGAAGTGGTGAGAACCCAGGTGTGAAAGGGCAATGCACCACGCAGTAACAAATCAGAAACTCAAGGTGACAGGTCTTTGTTTTCAGTACTTTTACTTTCCAAATCACCCCATGGAGAGAGGCCAGGGGGCTACACTCCCTCTCCTCTGGCTGCTGGGCCACCCAACTCCAATGCCCCAGGCACTCATCCTCCATCAGCAAACCTGCCAGAGGCTTCAGCTGCTACAAAACCCCCTTCTTCTTTTCCCCAGGCACTCATCCTCCATCAGCAAACCTGCCAGAGGCTTCAGCTGCTACAAAACCCCCTTCTCTTTCACCAAACCCAGCATACCTTATCCATTCTCTCTTACACTTGTAAAGACCCACAGAGAAATATCAGGTTTCTGGCACTGCCTTCTCAAGCCAATTTGAAAGGTGTGCATTTAGCACATAACAAACCCAATTAAAGTTAATGGAAGGAGGGGGCACTTTCCAGTAAAGCTCAGTGCCCCTGGCTCTGGAGTCAGGGCCCAGTGCCCTGCGCCCTGCACACGCAAAGGCACCAAACAAAGCCGGCCCTGCAGCACGGCGACCACGATCCGTCGGATTTTTACACAGATTATGGATGGCTGGCCCTTGGGCTCATGGCACATTACCAGCACAGCCCTCCAGGGGCCAGATAAATTACAGCAATCTATCTTGTTTGTTGCTACATCAAAGGCTCGAGGTCTGGAGACCACGGTGGGTGTTCATCGGTTATTGAGTTACCAGCAGCATGCACACATGGCAAGGCCAATCACCCTGGCTTCTGTGACTGCTTGCTTGCCATCATAAAACAGCAATAAGCCGATTTAAAGCAGGTCCTGCATAATCACGTTTGCAAATTTCATCCTCTCTGAGCGTCTGTGTGTTGGGGTTCCCCCCCTTTCTCTAATTTTCAATAACAACGCTCAAGTCCGGGAAAAGAATTTAAGCTTTCAAAAAGCGGCATCCTGCAGGTGAAGAGGTAGCCCTTGAATCTGGGGTTTATTGATTCAATCCTGCCCTCTGAACATCAATGTCCAGAAATGAAGTTTTTCACCACAGCCAGCCTGGATTGGAGCCAGGAGAGATGGTTCTTAGCAGCTTAAAACAAATTGTGAAAAATGGGTTCAGCACATCCATCAGGGCATGCAGCTGAACAGATGGAGTGCAATTCAAACTATTAACTTGGGCTCAGCTTGCTGCTGCTCCAAATTATGTTTCTTTTTACTCTTTATGAAATAATGTGATTTAAGGGGAGGACGGGGAAAGCTAGCACGTTTGAAACAAACAGGGAGAGGAACAACTGAGGTGAGCACTCCCCCATTGTTTGCTGTACCAATCTCTTCATCCTGGGGACAGATACAGCTAGAGACAACTAACACACCTATGGTGCAGGCAGCCTCTTCTCTCACCCCACAAAGGCCAAAGGACAAAGCAAATATTACAGCCTTTGAAGTGAACTGTTTTCAGAGCAGCAGGAAGGACAAGATCTTTATTACACACCTAAAGACAGCTCATAATCCAATTTCTGTATGCACATATAGCCTTGCTACAGCACACACATATCCCACCTGCAATGACAATTAAAATTGCACCACAAGGCAAATATGCAGTGGTAGGAATTAAAATTTCTACACACAACACTCCATCAGGTATTTCTCAGCTAAGTGCACAACTTTTTTTATCAGGCTTTTAACACAGTGCTGGATTTTTTACATAAGAGTTTTCCAGCTATCTAGTTAAAAAATAATATTTTATCAGAGATGGGTATCTGACTTTCCAAAGCTCACTGGAAGACCACAACCCTGGGGACCCACAGCACAGATTTTTGGAAGATGTCAAATCTCACCATCCTCACAGCCAGCACAGACATGGGCTTCCTTCTTCCCTTCCCAGCAGTTTTCAGGACCTTCACTGTAACTCTAACCTGGAGTCCTGCTCCAGGTTCTGAAGAGACCCGCTTTCTACATTCCTCCTCCTCTATTTTTCCTTGCACTGAATCGCTGCACCTTCCTACAGCAGCCAAAAGTGAGAGAGTTAAAAGCCAAAGAGCTCCTTGCTTCCCATTCAGGTTTCAGGAGCCTAAGAAGCCGAGGGACAGAAGGAGACAGGGCAGAAAAAGTCCTGCCCAGCTCCAGCATGGATAGAACACAAACCAGTCAGGCTTTTGCTACAGCCTGCAGCAGGTTGCTGTCCCATAGGTGAGACACAAAGGCTCAGAAGTTGGATGGAACTCAGGAACAGGCTGGATCTCCAGAGGAGCAGCACATCCTCACTGCTGTTCCCTGTGCCTAGCTGCAAACTCCTGCTCCAACAAAGGTGGGCACAAATGCTTTTCAACACTTTTAAAAAAATCCCAAACACCAGAAGCAGAAGTACTTCTCCAAAACTATTTTAATCAAGAAAGGAAAGAAGAAAAACAATCAGCCTGAGGGAGACATCCAGCAGTACATGCTGTGCTCAAACCTTTTGCATGATGTTTGGCATTTTGCAAGCTCTGGGAATTGCTATATCCACGATACAGAGTATTAAGAAGAGAACTTCATTTCTTAGTGAGCAAGTGCTCTGATTAACAAAAATAACGTGTCTGAGATCCCATTTAAACTCTTATCATGCCCTCTTGAAGTGAGAGAAGAGCTCACTACAGGAGGAGCTGTGTGCTCCACACCTTCCCTAGGACACCCAGGAGACAGCGATGGTGGCATTTGGCTGGTACTGCACTGGCACAGCTGGCTTTTAATTGCAAATCCAATATAATTTAGTGACAACACAAGGGCTGATAGGGAGGAGGTAGTGAGCCAAGTGCTACTTTAAAATTAATAAGAAATTGCAGGTTTGTGCATCTGGTTTTTTCCATAAGACAGCAAATCCCATGCAATAAGGAGGAAGCCATCCCCTGATCCTTATCCCCTTTGCATCAGGGTTATTGTTGCCAGCCTTTTGAGCCAAGGGCAAGCCAAACAACAGCCAGGCAGCTCTCAGCTTAGCCATCTCCCAAGCCCTGGAGGTGCACGGGGAATAAGAGCAGGGGCAGGAGGGGCCAGTGCAGCCAGGTGATGAGACTGAAGCAGCAAGGGACCGTGCAGGACCTCAGATGCCCAGGCCCTGCACCTGCCCTATGCCAGCTCTCCCAGCAGGGCCGCTGCAAATGTCGTGGGAAACAGCTCTGAAAAGCACAGGAAAGGCAAGAGAAAAGTGCTATGTCAGAGTCACACAGCCACTCAAGTCCCCCTTGTCATATCATAGCCAGGATTTCAATGCCCCTGCAAGAAAGAAAGGAGCAAAAAAGGAGCATCAAGCATCCCTGCCAGCCAGGCATCTCCCCCAGCAGTGCTTCTGAGTACATGGTGTGTTTGCAAAATCTGTACCCTCACAGCAATCTCATGATTTTGGCAAGATCTGACCTTTCCAAGGAGACCCACACAGAGCTCGAAGCTCAGGCTTTCCACACACAACTGGTCATTTCAGGTGCCTGATTTAAGCACTTTGAAGAGGCCCCATTTCAGAAAAGGCCAAACATTTACCTTCTGGGAAGGAGGTGGACCTACAGGTCCCTTTCACAAGAACATGTGTGCAAAATTTTAGGTGAGAACATTGACTCAAGGCTTATTGCAAGGGACAGGTGAGTGTAATAAAAGGATGCCTGAGCACACAAAAACTCTGCCACAGCATTGACAGCTCAATAAATAAAAACTCATGACAGAATGATGAAGAGCCTCTTGCACAAATATTCTCTCCATCTCAGACCATATGGGTTATGTCTGCACCACATCCAAAAGCACTGCAGCAGTTGCACCAAGTTATCTTCGCTATCGATAATCACTGCCACTAGTCATTTAATGTGAAGGAGAAACTTGAGTTGTTGTGAGTATTATCCTGGGTCTCTAATCACTAGGCAGTGACTAAAAAAGTCATGGTATACATATCTTCTTGGTATAGATATCTTCTATAAGTACCAGGGCTAACAGTGATGAACACCAAAAGGATTACATGGTTTGAGGGGATATTTCCACCCCTGCAGCTTTACAGAAGTTTTCATTCACTGACAATCTCTAAAGCACTATTTGCCAATAACTGACAATATTAATCCTAAATTTCCTTTAAAAATTACTTTGTGCCTTTGACTACAGTTATTAGGCAGAGAACATTTCCAAGGAGATCCCTCTCCCTTTCACAGATACACAGCACACATCTGGGCTTTGTTGTTGCTGCTATTGTTTGTTCAACTTACAGGCACTCCTGAAAAAGTGTCAAGAGAGGAACAACAATGATGATAAACACTAGGGAATGGCTTCTCTGTCAGAAATAATGGAGTCTGGAGGGAAACAAAGGTGACTTGAAGGGGAACTGGTAAAGGTTTTTTCACAAATATATATGCCATGGCAAAGATGGTCAAGAATTTGACCCTTGACCATCTCCTCTAGTTTAAATACCAAGGGCCATCAACTGAAACTGGTCAGATCCAGATTTATAACAAGGGAGGCAGATCATGCAGCTGAACACAGCAGACCTGTGGATGCCCTTGACAAAGGATACTGTGGGTATGGAAAAATTTACAGGGGTCAAAATATGAGTGGGACAAGCCCATGAAAGAGGGCTACCAAACAGGTAAACCACATCAGGTTCCTAAGGCTCCCAAAACAAGCTACAATTGCACAGCTGCCTGCCTAGAGCTTTCTGGGGCACGATGCTGAGCAAGGTGCAGGATTCACTCTGAACTGGTACAGCTGTCCTTGCTCCCCTTCACAACCCATGTCATTGCAGACTGTACTCTTCAACAACATGGGTCTGCAGACTGTGCCTTGGTTATACTATAACAGAAGCTAAAAAAGGTACCATTTTGGCTTCTTCTCCAAGAGCATGACTATTTCTGCTCTCAGCACCTGAACTGGTTCCCTCAAAACATCCTTAGAACTGACATGGGAGCTTGTGCCCCATGCAGGGAAGGAGAGGGAAGAGGAGGAACCAATTCATAAATCCTACTTGGCTATGACAAATTAGCATCTGCAGCAGACCACAGGACCTGGCAGAAAGTCCCCAGTAATGAAGACAATTCAGACATAAATGCTAAAGAGTCTGAGCTGCAGAGAGAGGCAAGCTCAGCCCAAGAGCAGGTGCAAGTGCACCACAGGCTGTGGCCACTGCTGCCCTCCTGCACATCTGAGGGGACCTGCAGGAGCCCAGGCTGACCACCCAGCTGGCCACAGCACTCCAGTGCATGGCATGGTGCCATCTAAGGTGAGGCAAGTGCCAGCAGAGTTCCTCCTGCTGCTCCCCGTGTCCTGCAGGCTGTGGCATCACCCCTTCTCAGTGCTCAGACTCCCCAAAGCAGCAGCACTGAGCCCTGCACAGGCCTCTGCTGCCAGTGAATCACTCAGGGACAGTTGGCATCCTCCAAGCTCATATTCCCTCTTCAATCAGACTCATTTTTCAGTCTCACTTATGCACAAGGCTTCCCAGGGGATGGCCCCTCCTCTCTCCCTTCTGTCACCCACAGAGCTTGTAGACACCACTTGCCAAACCCAGCCCATCACTTGGTCCCTGCTTTTTCTCTGGACTCCACAGCAGGGTTGACACTCACAAAACACTAATTCATTTCAAGAAGGCTCTTCCAAACTCACCATTGTCCAGCCACTTCCCCAAGCAGCCATCATTTTTTTTGCCATGGGCTGAAGACTAATAAAATCTCTGAGGGAGACACTCTGCCCCACCAGGCAACACCAAAGCAGAGAAAACCTTTTAGCAACACACACCTGCTATTCTGTGATGTCTCCTGTTAAGGCACACAACCAAAAATTAGGTTTGAGCTTAATTTTTGCATAAATGAGTCACAGCAGGAACAATCTCCATACACTGCAACCTGCTGCCAGATGGATAAAAACAATGCTATCAGAAGAAAACATGTGGTAAGCCCCCACCATTCCCCCAGTACGGTAAAGCCTCATTCTGGGAAAATAGTGCTTTCTTGGGGTATTTTTCCTCATGCCAAGAGAGCTCAGTGTACTGAAAGGCTGGCTGGAGCCACCTGCAGAACAACTCCCTATTCTCCACCCTTTTGCTTTAATGTTTATATGGTGCAACCAAAAGGATCCCTTATCCTCCCCTTCCTCCATTCCTGCCACCATCCCACCATCCCAGCACATGGACCATCTTTCCTAAACCAACTCATCTTCACTCCTCATTTGAATTCTTCCCACTGCTGAGCCAGCTAAGGACGGCTAAGTGGCGAGGTCAGCCAGGAGCAATTTATACAATAATTGGTATGGAAATATCAGAATCAGTGGGGAAATATCAAAGCATGGGCAAAGTAGACAGGAGCTGCCAGTGAAGCTCTTTGTTCTTCCAACACCACTGCCTTCCCCCGTCTCCGCTCCGTCTCACAGCCGCTCACTTCCACAGCAGATGTTTACTGTCTTTTAAGAAAAATGTTTTCAATAAATATGAAAGAGATGGCATTTCTTTTAATCACCATAGATTGCTGTGGCCTGTGCCTAGCTTCCCAAGTTCTGACTGTAAAAGAGGTCTTGTACCTCTGCAATAAATATGCATCCAGTCAGACATCCGACCCCCTCGCCAAGATCAGAGCCATTTTACATCCTTTGGTTCTTCTCAGATCTGGCCCTTACATTGACAGAAGACTTCCTTATTTTCCCCAGTATGGCATTGGTATTCTGCAGATGCACAGTGTGCAATGTGATCTGCCCTTGTGATTTCTTCTCCCCCTCTTTTTTAAGCAAACTACATCCTATATGGATGTCACATTGCTCTAACTGTTCCTTCCCTGTTCTACAATTAGGCATATTAAAATATGCTAGTTTTAACACCACCTTAGAACAGCATGTTCTTGAGCCACACATCAAAGTTGCTGTATTACTACAACCTTTAAACTTCTAAAAATGCTGAAAGGATGAAATAATAACTCATTATCTACGTTGGGCACTGTGAAGACAAGAAACAATAGGCTTGGACTTCAGACTGGTCACGGGAGCTAGCTAAATGCTCCATTTCCCAGAAGCTAGGAAAGTGAGGCACCACAGAGACTGCTCTGTGAGAGACTGAGGCATCTTACACACCAGCTTCCTCTAATAGACACTTACTTTCTTCATGGATACCATAAGGCAGAGATGAAGCTGCCCCAGGGGATGCATGACACAAGATCTCCCTGCTCTTACAGTTCTATCATTCTCAATCATCCCACCAGAAAGTATATTTAAAGTTACTTTGCTGCACAGAAGCCTGAAACTACTCTTTAATCTAGTACAGCTTTACTTTGAAAAGTCAAAGTACTGAGCATCCAGAAGCCAGCCAGACACGCCTGTGGTCAGAAAAAAGAGCAATACCATCACAACCAAAGGAAGGGGAATGGCTGGGCAGTCCTTCTGCACACACACCCCTGAGCTCTGCAGCTCGTGGTGCTCAGCCCCCTTACTTCACACGGGCTTTGAAGCACGTGGTGGCACAGGATGTACCTGGATGTAAAAGCTAACAACACATGCTTGTGCACGAGGGACAGACCGAGCTGCTGCCCTGCTGCTTCAGAGGCATAATGGTACATGACTGCTGGGGACCCAAATATCTTGGTGCAACACACCTACTGCTTACTGCAGTTGTATTAATCTCCTGCAGAGATGTTGAGAAAAAAGAATTCCTTATAACCTGCAATCCCTGTATTCACAGAAGTTTTGACCAATCCCACAGAATGCTGGCTCTGTTCTGTACCTAAGGTAGAGGCTGTCCTGTGAAACATCTAATCAACTGTTTCTCTTCCTCCAAGGTCAGCACACGACCTTTGCAGCCCTTTCCCATCTCCCAGATCAGCATGTTCCTCCCATCCAGCACCCTGCTACCCTTATCACTATGGGAAGAACAGAGCAGAAGCTCCCTGGCAGATTATGCTTATATTGGGAGAGTGCAGGCAGCAAGTGTTGGATTGCCCACGCAGTTCTTCTGACTTGCACTGCTCCTCATGCCTTATCCTTAGGAGCTTCTCCTGCCTCACAGCCCACTGAATCCATGCCCTAGTGACTTGTATCACTGCTGCTGGTTCCAGCTCTGGTTAAGCACTACAATACAAAGCAGCATTTACAGCAGCCTGCTGGAATGCCCAAGGCAATGCCTACTTTTATGTTTTCCAATGAAAAGCAGTGATGGCTTCATTAGGGCACCCCCAGCCTGAGTACTGAATCTGTCACCACACGTACTCCCTGTAAGATATAGTGCAGACCTGCACAAAGAGTGAAGCCTCCAAAGATTCCTGTGTGTGCTTTTCCTTCTGTTCTTGTAGCTAGCTCTTAAAATACATATAAGGACACACCATTTACCCTGGTGTCTCTAGTACTGCTCCCAGACCTCTAAAAGACTCAGCACTGCCATTTTAGTACCAAAGCTATGAAGCACCAACACTATGAAGCATTTTGGACTGCTGAATTCTTGGCTGCTATGTGCTCCCAGCCCATCACGAGGAGGGGATGAAATGAAATTGTTTTGAGCATCAAAGCTGAGCAGGAAATTTCTGACATAGTTCATTATGCCCTCCAGCCCCTGTATTTCTTTTTATTATCCTTCTTTAGTTTTCAAGTCCTACATGTTCAATGTCCAGGGTCACTTGAAGAATTGTCAAACATTATTCCCTGTGCTATCACTCACTCTCAGACAATAAGAAACTTCATTTTGTTTCACAGTCAATAATGTTTTAATGCCACTTCTTTTTTCGTTTTCCTGCGTGCTCTGCAATCCCTTCCAATATTAAAAAACAGAACGTCCCCATTATTGCTGTAATTCACCTCATAACATCCCAGATGCTTAAATACTCTCCCAGGAGAAAAGAGTGTGGAGTCCCAAATCTCACCTTCACATTATCCTTGCCAAAAGGAAACAGCATTTATTACCCAGGCTTTCATTAAAGGAATTCCCTCTCTTTCATGAGATCTCTTAAAATACATCTGATGCATGGAGATCCTGCTTTCTTACCTTCCCTCAAATTTTTTTTTCCTAAAGAAAAACAAAGCTTCTTGTTCTCTTTCATTAAAACACAGGGAGGAAGGACAGACATGCAAGTGCCTCCCTCTCTCTCCAAAGAGAAACACCCATGTTTTGGCCCATCTTTCCATACTCCTTGAAGTTGCTTATTTGGTTTTCTGCCCTTCCCCTTTCTCCAAGTGACTCCAGATTTTCCCTTGCTTTGCTAAGGATGACACTTAGGAGTTCAGCACCCTTATTTTCCTCTACAACCTTTACTGGCATCTTTGTCCTTCTGGGCAGGGCTGGAGCATCTCCTTTTCAACCTCTAAACTGGAAACCTCAGGCAGCCATTTATTAATTGCTTAACCCTGAATTGATTACCTTCTAGAGAGAGAAACTTAACAGCAATCTGGTCAATATTGACAGGCTGGAAGAGCTGATGACAAAGTGCCCTGCTGCACATTCCTTCCCACCTCCCAGGGCACACCATTCCTCCAGCACTCCTGCTGCATCCTTAGACATGGGTCTGCACCTGCTCCCCACATCCTTGGGAGCACACAGCCCTGCAGAAATACCACTTTAAAAAAGTTCTAAAATGTAATATCCAGAAAACAATGCAGCCAGGGCAATCTCTCCCTCTTCCTTCCACCATGCTGAAGAAACATTTGTGCCCCTCAGCCACGACCATTAGCAGGAGAGAATATTCAATTTGCAAGGTAAAGCTGCCATCTTGTACTCCTTCAGCAGAAAGAGCTTCCAGGTAAACAGCAAACTGACTTATCCCCCAAGTTAAGTGTTCTAGCTAAAAGGATGCAATTCTCCAAGACAGTTTTCCCACCCCACCATAAAGGATCACAGGAATATGAAGTACAGCCATATAGCAGCAGTTAGTTTCCATTTTCTCCCCACAAATTCATCTGGATTCCTCTCTGTTCACTAAGCAGCAGCAAGATGCTGCCTCTCAAAACTTCTGTGATTCAGTCAGACAGCATCCCTGAAAGACAGACAAAGATCCAGGGAGATTCTTCAGCTACCTGCTCTCTTTTATTGCTAATTAAGATGTTAGAACTCCTTGTCTGCATACACTATAATTTATGAGTTTGACATGCTATGCAGACTATCAGCCGTTGTCACCAAACTACCAAGGCTCTCATTTCAAATGGGAGGGCAGGAGCTTTCTGGCATTTGGAAAGGAAAACAGAACAAAACAAAACAAAGGGATGCAGAAGCATTTATGTTACTATTTCTTCCAAGGAGAAAGGTACAGTCATTCCTTCTAAGCACAGTACTACTACCAGTGAGTAAGAAGGACAATCCTGGGATTCTCCTCCCTGAGGAGGAACAAACCCATGCACCAGGGGGAACTGACCAGCTGGAAAGCACAGGAAAACACTTTTTATACTAAACAAACAAACACAACCAACACACAACAGTGAGGGGTAACTGCACACTAGCACAGGCTGCTCCAGGAGATTGTGGAGTCTCCACTCTGGAGGTATTCAAAGTTATCTGGACATGATCCTGGGCAACCTGCAAGGGGCTCGGACCAGATCATCTCCAAAGGTCCCTTCCAACCTCAACTTTTCTGTGAAGGACTCTCCAAAACTGCATTTTCACCACTGCTGTAGACTCAGTTACCTTAGCTCAGCACCAAGCACCTATACAGAGCAACCTCACTGCACCAGCTACAGAGAAAAGGTGGTAAAAACACCCTCATCCCAGGAGATTCAGTTTAAAATGTGGCCTCACAATGCAGTTAAGCTGATCTAGGTACCAGCTGCCACAGCAAAAAAGCAGTCCTGCCTTCCCACTCACTTTATTCCTAGCAAAATACACACACTCCTCTCCCCATGCTTGACCTCTACATGAGCTGAAAAAAGAATTACCCAAGGAAAGTTTTCACCAAGAGAGCAGGAACACCTTTTTCTTTGAGGGACAGGGGTAAACAACCCTTTTAACAGAATGGGATAATGCACCAGCCAGCAGATGGGTGCAGAGAGGGCAGGGAAGGAGAGCAGGGCAGAGTGGGAGCAAGTGCCAAGGTCTCTGCTGGGAGACCCTGATGGCAGCTCTCCAGGATGCCTTATGCAAAGGCAGCAAGTGAAGAACTGCCCACTGCAGGTCACTCCCCATCACACACAGCAAAATAAAAGGGTTCCAAGCCACCACTTTCAGCAAGCAACCCTAAGAGCAGGAGACTTAATGAAGCCTGGCTTCCCGTGCCTTCAGGAGGGAGGCTGTCTCTGAGACTAATGACTTGACTGCAAGCTCCAGCTGGAGCTTCTCCTGCAGCTGGCACCGTCATTTGGAGGCACTGCTGAAGAAAAGGGTCTCCTCCAGTGCCCTGCCCCTGCCCTGACTCAGCCACCTGCTCTTCACAAGGCTTGCAGGAACTTGTTTATATCCGAGCTCTCTGCTCCTGTCAAATTTGCGTAAAATTGGCCAAAGGGCTTCCAGGTTATCTGGAAAGGGGTGGCAGAGGCAGCATGATCAGATAAGGCCTCTTTCTCTGAGAAGCCAGCCTGAGGAAACACAATGAGAGGCAGAGGCTGGGAATCAAAAACCACAGAGGGAAGGAGCACCAGAAAGCAAAGGTAGAAGGGCTTTAAAAGAGAAGACACGCATCTTGCATTTGGCACAGCAGAGGAGGAGGAGGAACTAATTTGAGAGTTCAGGGGAACCAGCAGACAAAAAAAACCCAACCTGAACAAATTTCAACAGCTAGGAAATGCTGCAGCTTACATTCCTCAAGCAGAAAGAGCCAGGTGCGTGCACATGCATGTAAGTAAGCACCAGAGACAGAGGTCAGAATTCTGAACTGAACAGAAATACGAGCCTGTAACACCAGCAGAGAGAGGCCACTCCAGTTTTTAGGAGTGGACAAAATTACAAAGAGGCAGGGACTCTGGGGTCATAGAACAGACCCCTTGTGGCCACACAAAAACAAACCCTGAAGCTGGTGTACAGAGTAAACTCATGAGGTCATAAGAAAAGCTCTGTCAGAGGCAGGAAAAGACAAAGACAGCAGAACTTAGAGGAAATCACTCAAAGAAGAGACCAAAACTGGTCAGTGCAAGGTCAATTACAATGTCAAGAAAGGTAGCATTTGATCACAACCAAGATGGAGAGCAGTGGGGGCTATTAAGAAAGCCCTTGCGAAGTAAATCACAGAGACAGACTAAACTGGCAGAGAGCTGGGAGGCAAAAGCTCCAGACACAGCATCCCATGGGGCTTGCAGAGCACACAGCAGCTGCTGGAGGAGGGGGAATAAAGCAGCTTTGCATTGAAGGAGAGAGGCTGTGAGCAGGAAAACAAATGACAGAGACAAGGAAAAATTAGTTGGGACCCTTAAGTCAGGCAGAAAGGTTAGAAATTCTGCCTTTATGAAAAGCATGGAGAAGGAAAGCAGGACAGAGAAAACCAACAGGTGAAGACAGGCCATCATTTGAATGCCAGATCTCTTCATAAAGTTGCTACAGTTTGAGAAGCAAATCTGAAGGTGGAAAAGGGCCTATCCAAGCTTGGGGGGCAATACCACCATCAGCATTCAGTAAAGCAAAAATTAAAAGGGTTTATGAGAGACAAGGCAGAAAGGGAAGAGAGCAAGCTCTGAGATGGGGAGGTCAGCATGGTCAGAGGACTCATGCATGACAGCAGGAGCAGAAGCAGCCCATGGTGGGGCTGGAGATGGGAGAGAGGGCAGAAAAATTGTCCTGGCAATCCTGGGGATGAGGGGAGATGCCACTGCATTGTGGTATAAACAGCTTTGGGGCAGAAATACTGATAAAATAGAATGGGAGAAATCCAAAATCCAGGGTGCACAAAAAAGCAGCAGCAGGAGTGGAAGAGGAGGAGAAAAACAGAAAGACCCTGAAGGGGAGGAACAGTGCTGACAGAAAATCAAATGCAACATGCTGGCTGGCAAGGCAGGTACCTCCCTATGGCATGGGAGAGCCAGGCACAGGGAGGAATGACTCTGGACTGAGCAACAGCATCTGCTGAACAGGAGGGCCCAGCCTCCAGCACCCAGACAAGAACTACACACGAGAGATGCAACACAGAAAGGGACATGACCTTAACTTAATGCAAGTCTCATTTGATGTATGGAGTCTGGGAAAAGCTGCAAGTTGGATTTTTTCAGGATTACAGAATCAACTCGGCCACACCACACCTCGGGCACCGGTCCAAACGCCCTTCTGCCCCCCAGAGCAACTCATCTCAGCACCCATGAGATGGATGGGGCAGCACAGCCGCAGAGATGCTCCAAAGGCCATACACCCTGACTGCAGCAAGAGCAGACTTGCCTCTTAGTAGGGCTGCAGGTTTATTGAAGGCCTGAAAGAAAGCAGAGTTCCAGCTTCTAGACACAGACAGCGTGTTTGAGGGTGACTAACTAAACAGCACTTGTCACTAAACAAAAAAACCTTTCCCAATGAACTGAGAAAAGGAAGAGTGGGGGATGAGGTAGACCTTTCCTAAGTACACCACTCTGAGCATCCTCCTGCCTGCACTCCCCAATGAGCAGACGTATGCAGAAGTTTTCATCTTCAGCTCCTTACTTAGCAAAGCCTAGTCCCCTCTGATCAGGGAGTTAAGGAAAGGCTTACACAGCTACCAGGGAGGGAGGGTTTTATTTATCTGATTCCAACATGCCCAAGTTATCAGACTCTAGAGGAATTCAATTAATGAGAATAAAACTCTTGTTTGATGCAAGTCTGGAAGGGTGCAGTGGGTTGTTTTTTTCCTGCAAATAGCTGCACCCCAGAGATTTTTACTCTGATTATAAGCCTTAACAGGGACCATTGATGCAAGCTGAACAGATCCAGCAGCTGCACCGAAACACCACACACACTTCTGATCTGTCAGGGACTGACACAGCTGGAGGAGACCACAAAAAAGACAGGGAGAAGGGAGGGAAGCTGGGCCTGCAACCCCAAAGGAGCTGCTGAGGCCATCCCCCTCCTCCCCTCACAGCACAGCAGACTGGTGGTGAGGTTGGCACGGCTCGCACCCACTAGCACAGCTGTGAAATGTCACCAGTGCAGGCAAAATTAAATGTCCTGCACCAGCTCCTGAGGCAAGGCTTGGGCACCAAGCTCCACCACCTGGGACAGAGCTCCCACCCATGCTGGCAGTGTCCATCCCCACGGGTTCCCTCTCACCCACAGCCACCCAGGGAAGGGGCACAGCCTGTCTCCCAAGGGGCTCCAGCAATCCCAAGGGTTGGCCCCGAGGTTTTAAACGTGGCAGTGGTCACACTTGAGCTGGGCTTGGCCTCTGGCACTGTGAAAGAGGGGGAAAGAAAGAATTCTGACAGCAATATAGGCTTTGGAGAATTTTACTCAGCTAATCCTCTCCTAAGGTTGGCCAGCTGGCTTTCAAGGGAACAGACGGAGCAACATCACAAATCACTGAAGCGATGGGAACCAAACACAGGGTGCAAAACCCTCCTCACACAAACGTTTCTTTTTAAATGCTGCCACGAAGATAAGCACAGCTCCCAACACCACTCCCAGGCTGTGCTAGTCCTAGGAGATTTACCCAATGTTTATTCAATGCACATTTCTCCAAAACCCACATGGTACATCCAGCCAGGAAACCGAACAAACATCCATAATTTCCTTTGACACCTCCTAGCTACACTGCTCTGACAAAAGCAACCAGAGCCATCCAGTACCACTGCATGCCAAAAAAAAAAACCAAAAAAAAAAAACCCCAAAGAATCCCTGTTGTCCCTGTCTCCTTCCTAAACCCCTTCAACACAGCAAGCCAGCAAGAGGGAGGAATCACAATCCAAAGCAGCCAGATTCCATCAGCTGGTTAGGACAGCATCAATAATACCTCCTGGCTGTATATTTGGGAAAGACATGTAGGTGTTTCTACAGTCTGCTTACACAGAAACCTCAGGAACTCTCCCCTCTCTTCCCTAAGGGAGATTCAAGACATTTGAGGTTTAACAGCTGCAACAAACAGCATCCTCTTACTAGAGAAAATATTCAGGAACAAGATAACAAGAGACACGGTTACTGAAACAGGATGAAAACATGGAAAAAGCCTCTGGGGTCTAAGTGCTGCCCTAATGACTGCAGACTGCTACTCAGAAAAACCTGAATTCAAGTATACAGCTCTCATCACCACTTGCAGATCAAACAGGAATGGCAACATGCAAATCCTGCTGCCTGCAGAAGAGGTAATCTAACACACCATTTGTGAGCAGCCCACTAGCAGTGCCACAGCCCCTGCACACACAAAGAAATAAAAACCTGCAAATGCCCTTGATCTTGCATTCATTCCCCAGTAGATTACTGTGCTGAACCCAAACATCATCACTTTAATGTCTGGAGCAGTTGAGGGCACAGTTATTATTACACATGAAATAGCAAGGGTACATATTCTCTATTCAAATTCGATTGCAGACATGGCAGATGGGTTAAAAAGATGAGTTAGAAGGAAAATAATGCCAACTATTCTCTTTAAAATAGTTTTAGGACCAGTATCTTATTTATTTCACAGCCAAGAGGTAAAGCAATTCTATAAAGCCAACTCAAAATTAGCAGATATATTTTCCCTTTACACTAGAAAAGAATGCAGATGCTAAACCTATTATATAGACAGTGAAGTGTCATCAGAGCAAAGAAGGCAAAAATAGCTAAGTTATCTGTAAGATGACTAAGCAAATGGATTTTCAAAAATATGCTTTCAAATATGACACCCTTTTCTTAGAGCTGCATACATCCGTTTAGCTTGGTTAATTTCTCAATTCTTTCTTTTGATAATTTATTTTTAGCCTCCCACTAGCACACTTCCCCAGAAGCCTCACTTCACCCTACCCACACTCAAGATTCGCATCCACATACGGAGGATGATTTAGAAAATGATGCTGATCACCCCAGTAACTATGGAGAATCTCTACTGCAGCACTTCTAAGATCACGTACATGCATTTCTTTTACATCTGTCCATCCACTGGAAAACTCTATTCCTGCTGTCTCCCACCCTCATTTCCACCCCTTCTTCATCATCCCCACCTATACTGCAGGGGTCTTCTTGGCTCCACTGGTACCTTCCAGGACTGATCAAGCTCCCTTTCTCATGTCACCCTTGATCCTGTAATGTTTGCAGGAAAGAAACAGCCCCCCTCTTGCCCAGGCCAGTACCAGGAGGAGAGGGCTGCTCGATGCCACCTCAGGCCCAGCAGTGGTTGGAGGAATGGGGGCAGCAGAATCTGAGGGCTGCTCCTGCAGCTGGGGTGGGAGCCACATTCCCCAGCACATCTCTCCAAAATGTGCTGCCAGCAGCCAGCTTTAGAGGCTGCTGGTGGTCAGCTATGGTCATGCTCCTCTGCACATCTCCCTCTTCCACCAACACCCAGGTATCTCTGTAAGGAAAATTACCCTTTCCTCAGATTACATCTCTTCAGGGACTTAGTTGGCACCCACACAACTGCAGCCTCTGGTAATCTGCATTTCTGAGGTAACAGCAGGAGTTGGTGCTTGGCCAAGCCTCCCACTGAGTCATTTTTGTGCCACACCAAAGCCCTGCATATGACTCCTCTCTGACACTTCCTCAGGAAGGGATGGGTACCCTGAAGAGGGTGATCAAACACTGGAATGGGCTGCCCAGGGAGCTGATGGAGTCACCAGCCCTGAAGGTGTCTGAGTGCCACTGGACACAGCACTCGGTGCCATGGTGGTGTTCAGTCACAGACTGGGCCCCAGGACCTCAGAGGGCTTTTCCAGCCTAATTGATTCTGTGATTCTGAGGCAGCTCCTGCTGCCAGGAGCCCAGCCCTCAACCTCCAGGAGCCAAGCACAAAGCCCTGGGATCCCCTTCCCAGCAAGCGGCCTTCCAAGGCTCAAATCCATTACACTGAGATCATTAGGATGCTTTCAGTAATGCATCCCAGTGGATCTGCTAGAGCAGCTATTAGGCATTTGACACACAGCAAAATCCTTCCTCACATTCACCTCCCTACACCCTCCCCCAAAACAAGCCAGCCTCAAAAAACAAGGGGATGCAGATGAGAAGGGTGACAATAGCTTAACAGAGGCAGGCTGGTGAGAAGAGGTGACAAACCTCTTAGAGATCAGCCCCTTGCCTCCCCTGCACTACCCCATGCTGCTCAGGGCAGTCTCAGACAGCTCTCCCCACTGCTCCAGGAGGAAACAAACCTCCTTCCCACCACACATTTGCAGCCACATTCTTCCCTGCAAAGACTGAAAGACAAAAAATGATCCCAAACACCAGAGCCAGGCACAAATCAGAATAACCACTGAGTAAGAGCTGTCCTTCCTTTCATTTGGCAGCCACAGGGTAGCATCTGCAGAGGGACCCTGCAGGCACAACTGGACTATTCTAGAGGAGTGGATGAGGTGTAAGAGCAGCAGAAAATAGGAAATAAAAACAAAAACTAGACTTCTCAGGCAAGGCTTATACATATAAAAGATGCAAGATGAGGTCCCTCTATGCTCTAATGATGATGGTATTATCTGAAAGATCACATGTAATCACAGGGAAGAGGTGGGATAAAAAGCAATGTGAGATGAGAAAAGCTTGTTTTGATACACAAACACGAAGATGAGCAGGTAGATTTACACGCTCCTTGTGGCCCTTTGGACTCTGCACAGCTTTTGCCCCTCTGCAGCACAGGTATCTGGGGCTGGACTCTGAGTCCCAGTCACAGGAAAGGCACCGGAAGCTGATCCTGCCCAAGTCCAACTCATTCACAGCACACAGGAGTAAGTGCTTGGCAAACTTCAAGCATTTGGCAGCTCCACACTCTAGATTAGATGTAACTGCCAGCCAGCTCATGGCATGGGACTGATTAGATGTAAGAGCTCCTGAGGTGCCAGTGACCCCGAGATTAACTGTGCTGCTGTGACACGGATGGCTGGGATGAATCACAGCACAGTCACACGGGCTGTGCCCCACCAGCCCAACGGGGCTGCAAGGAGAGCTCTCCTTCTCCCAGGATAAGCAAGAGAGCTTGTGCAGGTAAGTAACACCACAGAGCTCAAAGTAAAAATCAATTTTCTTCTTTTTCTAACACCAAGAGTGAAATCAATCAGGCCGTAACAATCTCTTCCATGCCACGTTTTCTTCTGCATAAGAAAAAAAAAGCAGCAAACAAGACCTCAGCCCTAACACTGCCTATCTCCTCCCCAAAAAACATCCCATGACACCTTTTAAGCCATTCTTTCTACTTCAAGCAGCCAAGAACAGAGACAGAGTGACTTGCCTACCATTATATCACAAGCCAGAAGAAAGCACTGGAATTTGCACGCTGTGACTGCTGCTGTAGGCGCCGGGCAACGCTGCAGGCATAAAGGTCAAACCCTTCAGCAGGGGCTCTCAAGATATTGTCTGCAGGCCACAAGCAGCCAGCAGAAAGCTGGGAGATGGCACAATGCCAGCCCAGCTTCCCTTGGTATCCATGTCCTTCCCTGGAAAGCGCCTTAGCACCTGGCAGGGTGGTTAAGGGCTCATCCCCCACGAGACAGAGCAAACATCCCTCCTCTGTAATGGGATTAGGCAGCAGAGCAGGAAAACAGGATCCAGAATCTCCAGGAGAGGAAAGCCAAGCTTGACAGCACATTCAGGAGGGTGGAAGGAGCTGAGGGGCCAGGAGTGAACGAGAGGGGAAGGAGCAGAAAGCACTGAGTCAGGAGATGAGATGATATGGGGAGAGGGGCAGAGCACTCTGAAAGCACACCGGAGATAAACGCATTCAGATAATTGCTCAGAACGGAATAAATATTAGTAAGTACTATAATTACCTCCAACACTTTACAAAGCTGTAAGGAGAAATATGACTAGAAGAGAGGCTGGCACACAAATGCTGGTTGGGAAGCTCTTATTTCAAGCTATCAAGAAGGAACCAACAAGGCCTGACACCCAGGTTGGTAATTTCAGCTTGGCAGCCAGCCAGAGCCCTTTGGCTGGATCCTAGGTACTGGGTAACTTGAGTTAATAAGTGCCAGATTCCAGCAGTATGATTTTCCAGAGTACTGAGCTTCTGGATGACTTCTGGCAACAAACAACTGCCTTCTCATACTCATACTCAAGGTCCAGCTTCCCTTTGAGGGAGATTTGGAGGAACCTAGGCAGATTCCTACATTCATGGTGCGGATGCTGAATGGAGACAAAATGATTAATCCAAGATGAAAAAAGCCCAATTTATCTAGCAGCCAAATCTTAATAACCTTGTTGTCATGAGAGATCAGAGCCCTTCCTTCCCAAAGAAACAGCCAAAAGTTCTATTTTGGGGCTCAGTATCTCATCTTCAAGCCTCCATTTCTCTAAAAGCTTCAGTAACCATCCATTTCACAGCAGCCTAGGTCAGTGCTGAGCTTCTCTCAAAGCACTACAGAGTCTGCTGAAAAATAGATTTACCTTACCCCCTGCTCCCATCTCCCTTTGACAAGCTTATCAACTTCCCCACAAAGCCCAAAAGCCATAAAAGTGACAGCAGGCCTCAGGCAGACACATCAGGAAAGCAATGTGGGAGGAACAACCAGAAAAAACACCCCAAAAATCCCCCAGATGCACCATCATTCCCTGTTACTCCCCCTGCAATCACAATGACTCTAAAAGGGAACACATTTGCTGGGAAGCAAAACTATCAGCTTCTGTGAGCAGAGTAGGGAAAACCAGGTAAATTACAGCAATTGCAGACTCATGCCAGTAGCTAAAAACCCCCCAAACTTAGCAGTGCCACAGCAGCTATCAAAGATCACCTCCAAAAACATCAGAGCTGTTTTGCAAGGGGCAGAAAAACAACATCCAGAAGAGCAAAGCAAACAAGTGGCATTAGTGAAATGCCTGACAGTGCTAATGGCTGTGCAGCTGCCCCTGATGCTGCTCTGGATCCCAACTGGGACAATTCTGTCACCAGAAACTGCACGGGAATCTCCTCATTCCTGCACTTCAGCAGCAACCTCATCCCCTCCTGAGCAGCAAAGTCTTAAGTCTGCCAAAATCAGAAGAGACAGGAGAAGTGCTAGATGATTTTTCATGTCCCAGATGCAATCGATATCTTGTTTGGAAAGAAGTCAGCTAAGAGGAGTGGTAGGCACACTGCTCAGGAACAGGACAAATACAGACAGATCCTCACTACCCGAGTTTCTTTTGTTCTCAGGAGTCTTTGACACTTGAAATGCTATGGGCATGCTGTAAGGCCTGGCATTTGGCAAAATCAATCCTTCAGAGTCTGCTCTCCTCTATCTTTCTTACCAGCTGTGTTCTTCACCTTCCTTCTCCCGCTAATGCTTTCCCTTGGTTCATCTTTTTTTTTTTTCATACAGCCTGGAGAAGAGAAGGCTCCAGGGAAACATCACTGCAGCCCTTCAAGCACTCAAAGGGGGCTTATAAAAAAGATGGAGAACAACTTTATAGACGGCCAGATAGCAATAGGACAAGGGGGAACAGTTTCAAATGAAAAAAAGGAGACGTTTAGATTAGATGTTAGGAGGAAATTCTCTACTCAGAGGGTGCTGAGGCACTGGAACAGGCTGCCTAGAGAAGCTGTGGATGCTCCAACCCTGGAAGTGCTCAAGACCAGGCTGGATGGGCCCCAAGCACCCTGGTGCACTGGGTGGCACCCCCATCCATGGCAGGGAGGGGGTGTGGAACTAGATGATCTTTAAGGTCCCTTCCAATCCAGTAATGCCATCAGTCTGTGACCCTTTTCCCACTCTTCCACTTGGCAGTGCAGCACCTTTTCCCTCTCTGTGGATCATTGCCCAGTAAGAGCTGGAAATGGACCCAGAAACACACACACACACACACAGAGAGCCCCTCTATGTATTTACTGGGTTTGTCAAGTTACCTTTGGGATCAATCAAGTCTCTCCTCATGTCAGCACCCTGAGCTGCTCCCTCTCCTGCCTGCCACACTGGGCAGGAACCAGGCTGGAGCATCTCCTTTCAGGAGCATCCCTGCTTTTTGGCACTTGTTTAAGCACTGTGCAGCAATAGTATGCACGAGTCCCGAGTGTCAAAGCCTTCCTTTCCCCATCACTTAGCTGAGATGGTCTGGTTTTGTGCTCATGTCCAATTACTTACTGAAATGTGACTTTAGCAAGAGTCAGAAAGGCAAGGCTTCCTCTTGTCTCACTGCCACTTGCTAATTAAACCTAACAAGAAAAAGCTTACTGACTTACATTATTTGAAACACGTTCCTCCTGATGGAGACAGGGTGAGCAACAAGTTGGAGCTGGACACGACACAAATGCACAGAGACACCCCAGACCCACCCAAGGCAGCTGCAGACTCCATTTCTTTGCCTTGCAATGTGATCAGACCCAGCTTTGGCAGGAAAGGCTCCATTTTAGCCTCTCCACGGCTGATAAGAAACAGATGCTGAATGTCTCCTAAAATTCTAACACAGAGAACTATTCCTTAAGAAGATTTTATACAACTAGGAAAGAAATACCAATATAAAAATGGAGTCAAAACCCATTTAGCAGGTTATCATTAGGAAGTATTTAGGAACTTCAAAGCCAGAGGCAAATCACAATACAGCAGTTTTCCAGACACTGGCTGGAGGGCCTAAACGCCCTTGATACCAATAACAAGTCAAACCATGAGCTGAGGAACCCTGGCAGCAATAAGAAAACTCTACTGTACTACAAAATCTTCCCCTGCCTTTCTGGTGATGTTCTGGGTCCTTTAAGTTCCTGGGCAGGAGGAATCCTGCAGATTGCTAACTATCAGCAAAGAACACTCCTTCAGGTTATAGCACTCTGATTCACCCAAGGTAAACCAATGAAAACACCTCTGCCTTCAAATGAGACTGTATAACCTTTAAATCAATGACAGAACGCATGACCAGTTTTGTATGGATAAGAAAGAAAACAAGAAAGACCAAAAGAAAAAACTTTAAAAGGTTTTTTTTTCAAGAAAGGCAATTTCCTGGTTAAAAAAAACCATCAACAAGCCTCCCAACACTGAAGTGATGCTCTCCCTATGACCCTCTCTCTCCCACCCCCTTCCCTGTGGTCTGGAGCACTGTTTATTTTCCCTTTCACTTTATATAATGGGTCTGGTAGAAGCATTCTAAGTACACATTTGATTTGCAATAAAAACTGCTTTAATAAAGACATCTAACTTGACGGAAGGTCAACTAGGAGACAACAATTCGCATAAACCAAAACCTCCTGTGTAAATAAACAGGATCTGCAGGAGCCTCAGGATGTCAGACAGTCTGGCCAAGACTACAGGGAGGGAGCCTGCCCATGAAGAATTGCACTTGGGGACAGGCAGGAACGGAGCCTGGATGGCTGCAGCAGTGTCCCACCTTGGGGACACCCAGAGAGCAACCTCATGAATGAGGCAATGGCCAGAGCCATCTGCAGAGCGTGTCCCCAAATGAAGCAGAGGCCCGGCCCAGCCCAGCCCGCTCAGGATGAGTCCAGCTCTGTCACTGCACAGCACAGCGAGGCCCAGGCAGCGGGCACAGGCACGAGGGCAGCAGAACTGGCTCAGGACTCGGGGCAGACGCAGATGGAGGAAGCACAATCTTGGCCACTGCTGCTGACAACGCAGCGAGCGGCAGATGAGGCGCCAGCATTGCTCCTGGGCCGCCAGCTGCGGTACACAAAAACACCCCAAAGCCCCTGTGTGCAAACACCCACTACACTGCTTTCTCCATATGCTCCCCTCCAGCCCCGCAGTCCCCAGGCTGATCACACCTAGACCTGTGTGCAGGGGCAGGCAGCAGGAGAGCAGGAGGGCGCAGGAGCAGAACTCCTGAGCAGCAGCCAAGTGCACACTGCTGCTTCCCAGCCAGCAGCTCTTCCCCTCCAGAGACAGGCCTGGAAAATCATCCCTCCACTCTCCAAGAGGTGGAGGATCATGTTGTAAGCATATTGTTGTATTTCATATTTCTCAAGTGCCATACTGTTGCAATTATATTCTTGAAGTTCATACCTCCTTGGCTGGTTTTCTACCAAGCAGTTCTTCTCTGCAGCACAGTTATTCATAACTTCTCAGGGGCTCCTCCTGGGCTCTCGACCCACCCCTTTTTATTCCAGTTACCTTCACAAGCTACAGCTGCTGCCCAACTAAGGACTGTAGCTCGTTTGGAGTAACTAGGACCCACTTATCCAACACACAGATCTCACAGGGACACTCTCCATAGGATCACCCCTCCATTCTCCACGAGTCACCTCTTGGTGTTGGCATGGGTATTTCACTCCCACATGCCACTGACAAGCGAGCTGCTGCTTCAGGACCTTACGCATGCTCCGCTCCCCTCCAGGAATCGCAAATAAATCACCAATTACTATGCATGAATAGAGAGAGGAAGAGGGTAATGAGTCTATGTACATATATACATATGCAATGTTTGAACACAAAGAGCCGTAAATTGCATTCACAGGTGGTATTCTGGAGACTGCAAGAGACTCAGAAGCAGAACTATTCATAAACCAGTCACTGACATGAATGAGTTCAGCGTTCCCCAGAAGCCTATTGTGTTTCCTATATATTACACTATAAATATGAGGAGTACCAGACTTTGCATCCCTCCCTGCAAAAAAAAAAAAAGGAGGTAAATCTTGCAACTACACATAGGATTAGCACTGGCTGGCACAAGTATTAATGGTCTCATTGCTGCATGAGGATTATTTACAGCACTTGCTCTATTTTCCCATTTTGTACTTGTTGTGATGAAGTGCCACTTGTTTAAAGAACCCTGTAACAAACACTGCAGCAAGAGGGGGGAAAAAACAGCAGAGATCTACAAATGTTACACCCACATGCCAGATGTGGGTTTTCAGACCCCGGTTTCACAGCTACTTGGATTTTGGTACGTAGTTAATGCTCGATATATTATATTAAATCACCCACCATTCCTCCTTCAGTGATTTTAATGAGTTTGCAGACAGGGAAGGAAAGAATGAGCTGCATTTCTTTTTCTGCATATTTGACCCATAGTATTTTATCCCCATATTCTAGCATTAACATCACTTGTTTGGGAAGCAACAGTCCTCTTCTAGTCCCTTACATTTACGTTACAAAACATGCATTTTTACTCGACTAAGTCAAATGATGTTTCACTTTTACAAGGGGCAACCCAAAGCACTTCTGTGTGACTTGTGGCTTTGAGGCGCTGTCACACATCCCCAGCTTTATTAAAACTGGCAGCTGGGCAAAAGGGGAACAACCAGCTGGAGAATGCCAGGTGAAAGGAATGAAAAGAAACTCCAGGCACACACGCGGTAAAACAGCCTCACATTCAGCACAGGGAGGCCAGCAGGATGTTTTTACGAACCAGATACGTCCATGGGATTTGGGGACCCCTGAAAAGCAACCTATCCTCCAAAGCGACAGATGACAGCGCGCAGCTCGTCCCCCGGGGAGGACCAAGGCAGGTTAGAGCCGCTTTTAGGTCAAGGCAGAAAGGTAATTCCTGCAAGCAGGGGGTCGGGGCGGGCTCGGCAGCGGGCAGGGCTCCGGGGGAGCAGCAGCACGGGGTGTGGAGCGCTGGGCTGGCGGGTCCCGGCGGCCGGGAGCCCGGGGCAGGAGCAGGGATGCCCTGGGCAGGAGGAGAGGGATGCCCCGGGCAGGAGCAGAGGGATACTCCGGGCAGGAGCAGGGATGCCCTGGGCAGGAGGAGAGGGATACTCCGGGCAGGAGCAGAGGGATACTCCGGGCAGGAGCAGAGGGATACTCCGGGCAGGAGCAGAGGGATACTCCGGGCAGGAGCAGAGGGATGCCCTCTGCCGCTCCTCCGCCGCAGCAGCTGGGCGTGCTCCGGAGGGAGCGCTCAGCGACCCACGGACCCGAGCGCTCCATATTAGGAATCCCTAATCCAGAATGGAGCTATTGTTCTTCCACCAGCAGAGAGGGAGCGTGCGAAGAGCCAAGGCAGCGAGCGCTGTGCCCTTCGCCTACACCCATCTTGCGGGCTACGACAGCCTCGCTGCACTCACGGAGCAAAGGCACCCTGCATAAACTTAGCTCCGAGATGGATTTTTTTCCAGGGAACCCATGGAAGCAAGCTGGTGGTTAGGGGAAGTTTGAACCGTCTCCAAAACCATTTCAAAGAGTTCGCTCTCTCTCTTTGCAGAGCACACCAAACCCCCCCTCCGCCCCAAATTACAGACACGAAGCATGACTGCAATTCTAGCAGAGATCGTGTTTCCAAATTGGCAGAGCAGGTATGTATGTGACAATTCTCAAGACAGTGAAATTGCCAGCCCTGCCGCTTCTTCCCTCAATAGCGTTAATGCCAGCAGAAAATCATACCCGTGAAAAGGCAAATCAAAACAGCTCCGAGGTTGCTCTGCACACACACAGGCAGAAAGCAGCGTGCGGGTGCCGTGCTGTGTTTTCCACAAATGCTCCTATCAACTCATCAGTACTTAAGCCTCGCACATCGGTCTGCAGCAAAAAGCGTAGAGGCGTTTTAACTGCCTTGTATTCTGCTTTCCCCGAATTTGTAGGAAGGAATCTCGCATTCCCACAGCATCTCTCAGCCAGCGCTGGGATCCCAGAGGACTTTGGCGAACTGCACACAGTCATCACCGGGGCAGGCACTTGTGGGACGGGACAAACCACACGTTTAACGGTTCACAAAACGCCGGCCGAGAGAAGGGACCACGGCAGGACTCTGAGAGGCAGCACAAAGCAATCAAATTGCATTTCACGGCAGCAGCAGGGACTGCCTTCCCTCTACATTTCAACGCGCTCTTCCAGAGCCAAGCAGAGCACTTTGTTTCTGCAGCCTACCTTACCCCAAGCATTTTCTCCGCTTTCATTGTGCAAGCTCAGCAGAGAGCCGTGTAGCTCCCTACCCTCACGGTTCCCCTCCGAGACAGCCCCGAGCCCAGCAGCAGCCCCTGGACGGCCGCTCGCCTTCCCAAGTTGCAGCCGGAGCCGCCGGTCCCCTGTGCTCCCGCCGCTCCCACGCCCCGGCCGGAGCCCGGGGCACGGCGAGGAGCGGCCACCGGGGTACTGCGGCCGGAGATGGAACCCTCATTTATTTAACACACACATATATATATATACCTACACACATATTTACAGGGCTTTTTTCTTTTTCAGCCACTCCTCCCTCCGACCACAGGAGACGGGCGCTTGGCACTGACAAGGGGCGATCCTCCCTCACGTCCTGCCCGGGACTGCGCCCACCGGGGGTCCCGTCCCGTCGCGCCCCACCGGGGCACCCCCGCGCTGTGCTGTCCCGTCCCGCCCCTCCCCTCCCCACAGAGCACTTACCGAGGAGCAGCGCGGAGGCGAGCAGCGGCCGCAGGGTCCGCATGGCTGCCGGGGCGCGGGGCGGCGGCCGCCCTTGCCGCCCTTACCTCCCGCCGCGGGGCGCCGCGGGGCGCCGGCTCCCGGGGCAGGCGTCGCGCCGGGCCCGGCGGCACAAAGGGAAGGCGGCGGGGCCGGCACGGGGAGGCGCCAAGGCAGGCGGGGGCATCGCCCCCGCAGCGGGGCGGCCGCCGCGCCTCCCCTCAGCGCCGACGGCTCCCGCGGGAGAGGCAGAGGAGAGCGAGAAAAAACCTCTCCTCCGAGGGGCGGAAAAATAAAAAAAAAAAGAGCGGGGAACGTGCGGGGGAGAGGAGGTGGGGGGAGGCACGAGCGACAACAAAAAGACCCCACCCCGGAAAGTTACACAAATGAGCGGGGAGCCGCAGCCGCCAGCTGGCCCCGGCCCGCCGCCCTCACCTGCCCGCCCGCCCACCCGCCCGTGGAGCGCTGCCGCCGCCGCCGCCGGTGCCCGGCGCTTCCTCCGCCCGCAGAGCCCGCCCCCGGCCCGCCCCGGCCCGCCCGCCCCTGCCCCGGAGAGCGGCGCTGCCGGGACGGCGCTGCCGAGCGCGGTGCCTGCAGCAATGTCGTGCCGTGGGGCAGGGGTCGTGAAGGAGTGCAGGGATAAAGCGGGCTCCTTTGTTTTAAGGGAAAAAAAAATAAAAATAGAAAGTCCTCGGGCGCTCCTCGGAAAGCCGGCGTCTTGGGGCATGGTATAAATGCGCCCCTTTGTTTCCATGCAAACCAGGAATAACTGCCGGGCTTTGCAAGTTTCCATCAAGTGGTGCCCGTCCCGCCGCGATGCGCTGTTGCCGAGCCCCGATTCCAGGGCTGGCGTTAATGCCAGGTTGCCAGATGTGAGCCCTCAGATGTGAGATCCTCCTCGGGATGCTGCTCAGTCAATCAGCACCACAGTGTGTCAATGGCAGAAGGGCTTTGAAAGTAAACACTGAAATGCATAAATAAGGCAACACTAGGCGCTGGGGCTGAGGTTGTTTGTAAATAAAACGAGAATGAGAAGGCCTTTCTCAAGGGTGCACACATTCAGATTTCCTTCCAAATGAAACTCCTAGCTGCTTGTTTGCTTACAAAAATGAGAAGCCAGAAGTGACAGGAATAGCAGAATGAAGTACCCTCCCAGTGCTCCCATCCTGCAAGGATCCTCTCCAGGAGACCCTTCTTCCTACGTATGGAGTGTCCCCAGTGAAGTGTTGGTGATGCAAATGTAGGAGCCCAACCCTTTTATGCCACAGAAAGGCAGAAAGCAGCACAAACCCAAACTGTCTAATAAAAGATGCCAAGTCCTCAGAGGCTGTACCCAGAAGAAGTCAGAAGCTGTCTGGATTACCATATGGACTTGCTTCCCAACGTGGCTGTCGTGGCAGATGCGTTGGTAGCCAGCTCCTAGTGACCCAGCAAATTCTATTTCTGCAGGCTAATAATGTTAAGCGTGCTGTTTTTAGAGTGGGAGGTTTAATTTGAAGCTTTGCCACGCTCTCTGAGCAGAGGAACCAAAGAACAGAATAATAACCAGAGATCTGGGAGAGAAAGGGTTAGTGCTGTACTCGCACTGAAAATGAAGCTCACGCTTTGGCCCTTAAGCTTTAATTGCATCCAGACTGCCTTCAAGTGAGACTTGGAAAAGGAACAGAGGTGTTGATAAGAGTTCATAGAAAATACCAGTCTATTTGGCTTTTCTCTTAGGTGATTTGAGGGCTGAAGTGTCATCCACTGTAATATTGCTCAGCTTACCCAATATTTGTCACATTTGTGCTATTATAAGTCCTCATGGACAAGTCCGTGAGTATTGGGAGCAAGAACTGTGGAGCTACTTTGAAGTAAATAAACGTCCAACATCTTTAAATTGGTGCAGGATAAAGATCATTTACTCACGCAGGATAAAGATAATTTACTCTCTTGCTTCAAAAGATAGGCAACTAGAGAAATAAATAAGCAAAAAAAAAAAAAAGCAAATTAAGAAATACAGGGCATGGTCAGGATAAAATCAATAAAAAGGAGGTATTAAAGCTTCATGATACACAAGATAGTTTTTCTAGATGGCAAGGGATATAGACTTCAGATTCATGACATTCCTATGTGGACACATTATTTCCATCTTCAGATGAAGAGACAGAGACGAAAACATTGACATGATTCAGGTGATTTCCAGGGACAGGTCAGGGACAAGCCTGGTGTCTTGGCTCTGAATACATTGCTTTTGCCAGTGGAGCCTGTTGGAAGATAATTCAAGATGATTTTATGTGAATTCTTGCTATTTTCCAGGCACTATGTGACTTTATAGCATACAAGCCTAACAGGAGCATTAAAATGCCCTGCAAAAATGTTATCAGAGATGCACTAAACTCACATCCTCTTCTCAGAGCTCTCGCAGAGTATTGCATTAATGCATAGTAACAATAAAAATATAAAAAGACCATGGAAATGACATTATAGCATTATAAGATTAATCCAATTCCAGTCAAATTAGATTATAATAAGAACTGTGTGTGCTGAAGACTATTAACGGGAACCTGTGTTTCAAGAGCTTCATCACCTTTGCGCGTGCTCTCCTCCCTGACCCTGATAACAAAAATAGCTTGGTGTTCACCAGAGAGCCCCTCTGCAGAGGAATTCACAAACACCTCCTGGTCTTTGGGGAAAACACTGGCCTCACTTCTGCATCAGTGGAGAAACTGAGGCTCGGGCAGCACAGCTCTCTGTAGCCCAGGGAGGCAGGCAGGCGTTTCAGGCTCACATGGTGGAACTCTGTGGCCGTCTGTCTGTCCGTGTGGGTTACTCACATGGCCGAATGGAAATGTCACCTCAAAGAGAGAACCCTTTCAAGCACAAGGGTACCGTGAAGCAGCTTTCCAGGAAGACAGATCTGGGCTGCCTTGTTCTCCCAGCACAAGTGAGTCATTCAGGAGCGCCGCGCTCGGCAGCAGCCGGAGCGTTTTGGTCGGGCCACGCGGTTGCTCTTTGGCAGCTGGAGGCAGACAGGCGTGACTCGAGCCGTGCTGATGATACACTCATTAGGTCACAACCCACTCCAGCTTCTTTCTCAGTGCTCCATCACTGCCAGCAGTGTGCTGGGACTTGCTTCCCTATGGCTTGCCTTGGCAGGCAGGGCTGGAGACTGGGCAGCGGGAAAATGGGGAGATGATCCCGCGTGGTGCCATTTGCCGGGCTGCTCGGTGCTCGCACCGAGCCACAGGCACTTCCCATGTGTGAGAAAGGGATTTATAAAGGATTCTCAAAACCTGGCGGAAAGCTCACACAGTCTTGCACATTTGTATACAAACATTGAGATAAGTTGTGCTGACTTAGGAAGGCCATGGAATAGAGATGACATTGTTGAGAGAGAGATTGAACTAGAAACAAGTTACAAATGATGGCCTTGCAAAAAGACCAGACATTTTAGGGAATTAGAACTGTGAAAGATGCATTGTAGCAAGACCACATGGGGTAAAAATATAGGTGATTGGTGTTAGAAGTACTAGCAGCATTGTGTGGCAAAAGCTAATAGGAATAAAAATATTTATAAGGTATTGTAACGAGGAAATAGGTTGGCTTCTGATAAAATGGCGTTGAGTTTTACACCTCTTATGTCTCACCCCTCAACAAGACTGATAATGGAATAAAATCTTTTAAAACCCCTCTCAGTTTCCCCATCTCTGTAAAGCTGGATTTTCCAGCACCCAAGCACAACCAATGGTTCCTGAGTGGGAGTTGAGGCTGGGCGGCTGCTGTGTGGCCGAGGCCATCAGGGGAGATGCATCCCAAGCTCGGGATTGCCAGAGGCTGCTGTAGTACAGCAGCTGTGACAGGAGCTGCGTCCTTCGCCCCAGGGAAGCAGAGTGACATCAACATCCAGGCTCTGAGCATGCTGCTTGCCCGATGAGCACAGCCTGCCCCTGGCCCACACATGAGAAAAGTTAAACTCTTGTCTGGCCCTCAGAGAAAAGAGGTTTGTTTGGCAGAAATGCAATTTATGTACGTTATGAAATAGGAATGCTTGTCCTTTTTCAGGACAAAACACTGCACACCCTCAAGTTGGGACCAAGTGAGGATTTACCCTGCTCCTGATTAGCAGGTGGGAGAGGGAAAAAGGCACAGAACAGATTTGCAATCCTTAGATTTTAGAGCAGGCAGTAACCTGGGTGCTAATGGTAACAAGCTGTAGCATAAAGAGGGACTGGACTCAACAGAGCAAGGCAGGAGAGTCCCAACTCCTCTGTAAATCAGGAGAAATTATTTCCTTACGGCAGGGAAGGGAAAGAAATAGTGGGGGAGGAGGGGGAGATTTAACCGCAGTTGCAGGAGTGACTTTCTCCCTGAGGGCAGTGACTTGGGCCAGAGCTGGAGAGCAGAAATGACTGTGTGGCTCAGAGACTGGGGGCTGTATCCACATCCCCCTCCTCTCAGAGGCCACCTGAGCATTTCAGATTGAGCAGAGTCAAACCATCCAGAAACAGAAAGCACTTAAAAAAATCGTCCTGTGTGATTTGCCCAAGATCACGAAACACAATCCACAGAACTCAGGGTCTTAAGTCTGGAGATGTGCATGGGAGAGCATCACAACCAGGTCAAAGCTCCTCTGCCACACTGTGAAAGGGAGAGGAGCTACACCTAAAGCTCTGGTCTGAAATGGGGAGGAACAGCCAGAGCCATTAATTTTGACAGAATCATTGCCTAAAACATTTTCTCCAGACCTTATTTACACTGTGAAGTTTTGAACATCAGTTTCACCCAGAGGAAAAAGAAGATATTTATATTTAATGGCCAACATTTAAGCTCCTTTAAAATGAGCTGAGAGGTTGCAGTTGGAACAGAAAGAAAACCCTAACTGCCCTGGCACAAAGCAGCTCTGCTGCCATTGCAGGGAAGCTGCCATCTAACGAGACTGAGGTTTTGGGTTTAACTCAGCCCACATTGCACCCTAGGACCCATATGCCAATCCTTTGATGGCATCAAGGCAGTTCCCAGGAAGCCCCATGGATTTGAAGGAATTCCCATTTGTGTGCCCTGGGAAGATGGATGAGGAGAAGGAGAAGGAGATAGAATGAGGAAAAAAAAAAATCCAAAAACCCTGTGTAAAGATAGATCGACACATTTCCAGATTTTCAGGACATCTGTCAGCAAGCCCCAGAGTGTATGGCAGCTAATCCCTTTGCAGATTTTCTTTTAACTGTTGCTTGACAGAAGAGTATGCCAATTTTTTTCATAAATGTACCCACGTCTGATGTTGCACTCAGCCTGAGGTTATGATCTATCTGCAAGGAAAAACATTATACTACCACCTTGGGAAATAACATCAGGGAAAGATCTCTCCCAGAAACACACAGCAGCTTCAAGCTTTGGAGTGTGTGCAGAGTGAAGGATGTTTCCTGAAGCTGAAGAAGGCCAGAGGTGAGGTGGCTACCTGGCACATACCTGCATTCCCCAGCACTCCTGCTGGCTGCTGCGTCCCTGCCAGGCTGAGCCAAGGCAGGGCAGAGGGCTGGTGCTGGCAGCTGGGCTGAGGGGCAGCTCTGGTCTCCAAGCCCTGCAGGAGCCCTCCCACGTGTCCCCTCCGGACACAGCTGGAGTGCTGGAATTCAGGACATCCCTCGGGCTGCCCTGCAGTGCCAGCACCCCTGCCAGGGGGCTCAGAGAGCCTGGCACATAGCCCAAGACACCTGTGGGTTTGATTATGCCTCATGGAGCAAATTACCAACCTTATATGAGGATCTGCAAGCCATGAAAGTATAAGTAGAATAATGATTAGTCAGAGGGTGAAAAAACCAGATTTTTTTTGGTTTTTAGAATGGGGGTTCAGGGGGCAAGATGGAGGAATCTGGGCATGTCCAGCCTTCCTCCTTCTTACTGGCCTCTGTGTTCTGCTGTGATGTTGGCACTTTTAGATTGGTTTAGAACAGAAGTTCACTGTTTAACATAGGTGATAGGTATTGGAAAGTAATTGTAAATATTGTACACGTGGTTTTTAGTATAAAGAGATAACACCACCCAGGGGCAGCCAGAGTGCCTCAGTGTCCTGCTGAGCAGATCTTGGGAGGCCAGGAGAGAGAATTTCATAGATAAGAAACAATGAACAACCTTGAGACTGAGAACTGAAGGGTTCTGACTCCTTCTTCGAGCGCTGGGCTGGGAAAAGGGACTCTAACACATCTCAGGGTCACTCTGAGCAGCTAAAGCCCTGAGACTGGAGCCTTAGTGCAGCTTGGTGAGCACTGTGCAAGAGCAAAAAGCTACAATGAGGCAAAGCTTTGCTTGCTCCTGATTTAACTCTCAGATGCTGTGTTCTGCAGCGTTCAGCTGTGGCATCCTTCATCTCTGAGGACAGGCAGAGAGCAGCCCATAAGGCTGCTCCTGTGTGCTGCACTGCTAGAATGGCTTGGTCCTGACGTGGGCATGCACAAACTGCAGGGGCAGAGCCCTTCAGGGCCAGGAGGACTGGGCTCATTAGGCAGAGATGACAGAGGCAAGGCCCCAGGTACTGCTTGGCAAGCTGCTGTGAGCTCTGCTCCGTGGGCAGCCAGACCTGCAGCTGCTGCTGGGACCTTCCAAAGGCTCTGCCTGGAGTACACACAGGAATAACACACTGCTTTTCTAATGCTACCTACCAAAATCAAGGCCAGGTCCCAGTTTTGTGCTGTTTTGCCAGTTGATTCAGACCTTCCCAGGCTTAGAGTGAGTGCCAGAATAAGGCGTGTGAGTAAAAGGTTGACTCCAAACCGTAAGGAGCAGGGGTTTATCTTTGATCACTGATGGAGCAGGGGTTTATCTTTGCTTTCTATCCATCCAGAAAAGTGACACAGAAAAAGGGGCAAATGAACTTTTCCTTTGTCAATTTCTTCATTGGCAACCAGCAAAAAAAAATGGGTGTTTCTTCTTTCAAATTTTACTACTGAAATCATCTTTGCCAAGTACGCTTTCAGCCTCTCGTCTCACAAGACTTTCAGCTCCTGGTTGCACTTCCCATTTTTTCCATAGAATAATTTTTAGGAAAGAAAATCTAAATTTCTTGGCCCAATCTAACAATGTGAGATTCTTTGGGTGTGTCTGAATTCTTTCTAAACAGTTCTGGGCAACTGTACAAAAAGAAAAAAGAAAAAAAAGAAAAGAAAAAAAAAGCAGCAGTCTCTCAGCTGCTGTCATTTATCTTAAAACATTTCTTTCATCCAGTTAGCTATGATAAGCACTTTCATTGTTACTCTGGAAGAAATATGTTATCATTAGGTTTCAGACTCCACACCTTCATTTCTGTGACTAGAGCCAATTCATACCTCTCTCAATATTGGCCTGACAGCAAGGTAGCAGCTGATAGTGGAAGATAGCAGCAATTCTGCTTGCATTTTGCTGTGGGTGTTGGTCACCTTTATGTAATAAAGAAATGGTCTGGGATTCATCTAAGAGGGAGAAGTCCAGGACACCATGCCCTTACTCCCACGACTGTTTTGCATTTTACATTCAAGAATCATTATAGAAACCTTGAAATATTCATGACAGCAGCAATGAAAGCCCAGGAGTCTCACTTTCTACTGAGGTTCCTGAATGTTACATTACGAGACTTGGCCCCCTGTTTATCCCTCCACCACCTTCTTCTTTTCCTCCCTTAGCATTTCCTCTCCCACTCCAAGCGGTTGCCATTCCCAAACACAGCAGGCTTTGCTGTCTGCCTCCCAATCTGAACTGAAAGCACACAGCACAGGCAGCCAGATACCTGGCAATGCAGGCAGGCAATGAATGGCTTCTCTACCACACTGCAAATGACTCATCACCTCCAACTTCTCAGCTCCCAGAGTCTCCCAAAGGAGGCAACAGGTTTTGTGCATTAGAGCTGCAGCCAGGTAATTTAAATTAGTGCAGTGGCAGGGTAAGCAGTGCCCCTTCTCCCTATGGTAGATGCTTGTCCAGCATCCCTGTGTCACACTTACAGAGTCAGAGCAGGGCAGGCTGTGGGTGGAAAAGCACACTGCCACTTCCACAACAAAATGTAGTCCAGAGCACCAGGAACACTTTTTGCCCACTACCCTAAGTGTCACCTCCTTAAATTCTGAACAAACAGAAACCATGTTGGGGACCAGGCACCAGTCTCAGCGTGGAGCAGGGGTGACCTTGGTTCACAGCTCTGTGCCTTGCCCACATGATAAAACCTTGCACCCCCAGAGGCCCCAGGCTGGGGGAGGCTCAGGGCCACCCTGCTCCAGGGTGTCCTCAGCTCTCTCACTGAGCTGATGGCAACGTGCTCACGAAATGTCAGCTGCCAACACGGCTTTGTGCCGACTCTTCACTTCTCAGGGCTGCTCCACGCGTGCTGAGAGGAGCTCTTCCATCACACAGGTCATGGGATATTTGCTTCTCAGGAATGAGGAAAAAATAAATTCCTGAGCCTGGAAGCTTCTCTGGTGTGATCCCCTCCTCTGCACCCTGTCACTTCTTCCTGGAGCAGGGAGCCCAGGAAGCCCTCTGCTGCTGCTGCCCTCTCTGCCTTCATCAGCTGCAGAGATGGAGGAGAAGCAGGCACAGGGCAAAGCTGGGGGAAGAGGCAACAGGTTTGCAGGATGGTTATTGTCAGCATGATTTGCTGTCCTCAGCAATTTCCTGCCTGAAAGCAACTGCTGTGACTAAAGCTGGCCCCGACACAGATGGTTACCAAATCGTAGGGATATTATCTTCCTCCCACTTTGCCTTGATGGAAAAGACAGATCAGGGGACACAGCAGGAGAGAACTGAGGCCATGGGTTCCCCTGAGGCAGACCCAGTCACGGCCCCCTCACAAACACCCCAGGGATGCTGACTTGGGCTTGCTATGGGCCAAATTGCCCTGGCCGGCCAGCATGGACAGGTTTCCTTCTGCAGGGCTGGGGCTGCCCAGATCATCCCACCCACGTGGAAACGTGATTTACAGCAGGGCTGCTGTAAACTGAAAATCTGAATCGTTACTCTGCTGAAACGTGCGCCAGATTCCTTTGCTACCCTCCCATTACAGAGGAGCCTCTGTTGTAGCAGATCCTCCTTCCCTGAGGGAGAAGGGGAACCAGCTCTGGCCCTAAAAGGGCTTCTGGCTCCTGACAGTGCAGATCACTGGGTGCTTTTCCAGAAGAGCCGTTTGCTCTGCCTTGTTTTCTTTCAAGTGCTGTTTGAATTCCTCTGCAGACACATACACCAGGCAGAGCTAATGCCACAATGGAGCTGAGGAAAAAAACTCATCTGCTGCCTGTCCCCCAGCACCAGCCCCCATCCCAGGGGATGGCACAAGTGGCAGCACTCAGCCCAAGCCCTGTACCCTAACCTTACCTTTCCTGCTGGCTTGCTTTGGGATAGTCAGCTGGATACTGCACCCCTCTCTGCCTTGGTTTCCACCCCAGCAGGAAAAGTAATGCTCTCTGCAGTGTCTCATGAACTTTCTGGCAAGCACCCCTGCCAGAAGGGGAAGAGCTGCCAGCAGCTGCACTTGATCTGGGATGCATGGATGCAGAGACAGGACTCACCTCAGAGGTCTGGACAAAGCCATGAAAGACCAGATTTGATATCTTTATAGTTCATATTCCCAAGACAAAAATAAAAAAAACTGCAACAAAATAAACCACACACAAAAAACTCCCAACCCCTCGAAGAACTAACCAGAAAAGAATATCCAAAGCACTCTAGCAGAAATGGGATTTTTGGAAGTGTGTCACAGCGCCTGAGAAGGAGCAAGGCAAGAGTTTTGCAATCTGGTTATAAGCTAGTTCCACTTTCACCTCAGCCGATATAATGCCAAATACAATGGCATTATAATGCAAGCATGGTGTCATCTTGTTGTTTCACAACCCACATGGAGGGATAGTCCTTAACATTCATAAAAGGAAGCTTCCTTGTACCAACAGGACCTGAGCTGCCCTGCCTGTGGTAATGGGGTGATTCTGGAAGCTGTCATAGCCCCTAGGAGAAAGAGGCAGATTGGGGTGGGGTGGAAAAGGGAAGAGGAAATGCCCTGATTCAGAGTTATGGATTGGTAAGCAAAGCAACAGCAGATGGTTGTGGATAGAAGAGCATGAAGGAGCCATAAGGCAACGTTAGTCATCGTGATTAAGCCCCAAGAGTGTCTACACTGGCAGTTATTTGGTTTACTTGTTTGTAGACACACACTTCAGGAGCTCGGAGGAGAAGTGAAAAGGGGTGACAGCAGATGAGCGTGGCTGTCCTCAGAAGGCTCCTCCCTGGCAAGAGCAGTCCTACAGGTACAGCCCAACAATGCCTGTGTGGGCAGCTGCCAAGGGAAGGCTGGCACGGGCCTCCATGCCTCCCAGGCCACTGGGAACAGGGAAACCCAGGACAGCTGAAGAGCTGGGAAGGCATGGCAAGTGAGAGGAAGCCAAAAAATCAAGTGTGAGGAGGATGACCTAGACCAGCATCATTTTGAGGGGTTTCTTCAGAACTCTCCTATGAAGGGTAGAGGAAAGGGCAATGGGCTATGTGAGATGTCAGGATGAGACAAGACTGCACATCAGCAGGACAGGACAAGGTTGTAGGGATGGGGTTGTAGGATGCCTTGCAAGGCAGCCAGGGTGGAAGGACCAGTTGCCTGGTAGCCCTGAGTGCACGCCATGTGGGGAGACCTCAATCCCCCACAAGCAGTGGGGACTGTGGACAAGAGCATTAACATTGCTGAGCTTGAGCTTTTGGGAGCCCTCCATAAAGAAACAACACAGAAACAGAATTAAATTTTGATTTGGACTGGAGAAGATGGATTTAAAGGTGAGGCACAGGTTGATTTGTGTTCAGCATAAAGACAGTGGTTGGACATTTGTTGGTAGACGAGGTTGGGCACCTCAGAGGGGTCCTGTTTCCTCTCAAGAGGAAAGAGAACTGTTGAGGAAGGAAGTGGCAACCTGAAGGACAGCAGGTTTAATCTTCACAACAGCATTTCCACCTGATGTACTCTGCAGAGCCTATGCTGAGAGAGAATGAGAAATTAAGGGTGGGATCTGTGTCTTCATATTTAATGGATCTTTCCCTCTCTTTCAGGGGAGTCAGGAGCAGCCCTGCAGCAGATACATCCTGAAAAGAACAGCAGCTATCTGTCACCCTCAGCACACAGCAGTCCTGCATCTGTTTGGGGAAGCTACCAGCCCTCTTGCAGCTCTGTAGGATGGGGTTGGAATGGGATGTAGTGGGATACATGTTGGGAAGAGCTCACCACACTGAGCTCTCCCATTTGCATGGACCTTTACAGTCCTGCCAGACAGAAAGCAGCATAACTAGGTAGAGCTTCCCAGAAGGGAAATTACAGCCCAAATATGTTTTCTGTATAGGAAATCCAAAAGAAGAAGAAGAAGGGGAAAAAAAAGAAGCCCTTATCTATATTTATAAGATGAAGCTTTTCCTACACGAATAAACCTCTTAACACATTTTTCTGGGTGCCGAGGTTATATATTTAATAGGTTTTTCTGGTATCACTTAAAAGTAGATCACCACCATGCAATGACGCCTGCTGCACTCTTTTTCTGGCATCCTCACGAGCTCCCTTCACCCGTGCCCCCAGTAACTGGAGCACCGTGTGTTATTCTCACCAGACTCAGAGAGAGGATTTTTCCTTTACTTAGGAACTTCTCCTGCAGAGCTGCTCGGTCAACTCCATTTTTTTGGCCCTCCATGCTTTCTTCTTTCCAACTCCACCAAGAGCAGAGGAGGCACTCTCCAGAAGAGGAGGGAAAGCACATACCCAGCTGAAACCCTCCTCCTAGCTCTTCCTTGGCATCCTAGGGCTGCAGATCAGCTGTTCTGCCCTGCAGTGCAGATTGTGGATAGCAGAAACACGCACAGGCCTCCAGTGAAATGGCACCGTGGCCTCTCATGCCGTGGGCAGTGTGGCTAATGCCTATATTGCACCTTTACAGAGCAATGAGAAAAGAAGCAGCTGCCTTACAGCATTCCCACGTGTCTCTGGCTACCTCCTTATCCCGAGGACAGCTCTCAAGGCCTGCCTGAGGAGCCTCTCCTGCCTGAGGAGCCTCTCCTGTGCACTGCTTTGGTGCCCTGGTGAGTGCTGCAGCACAAGCATCCTTCCCAGCAAGGTGCTGCAAATTAGTGATGGACATATTGAAGCACACAGACCAGTCCTTAAGAACTAAACCCTGCAGGGCTGTCTCACCCCCCAGCCAAGACTGCTTTGTTTTCCTTCTTCCTAGTGCCTGCAGTTCTGCATTGCCATGCAAAGGGCACAGATCTTTCTGGCATGGCAGAAAATGTTGACAGGAGTGATGTTAGCTGTAGGCAACCAAAAAGAGAGTGCATCCATCGTGCTCAGGGCCAGCTCTGTGGAGTAAGTGATTTGTAACCAGTACATCTCTGCTTTCCACTTTTCAGACTTGGCATTTGGACTTTTGTCTAACCTCTTTCCCCTTCTTGCTACGTGGTGGGCAGAAGTTTCATGTTGTTGCTTTATTGTCTCTCAGCTCCTTATTAAATACAATAAGTTAAAACCACTGCCTTTACAGCCATCCCTCAAGAGGGGAGAAGTGACTTACTGTGGTGTCACTCCTGTGTTCCTGACCTAGGAGAGGAAAAATTGTGGGACTGCTCTCCTTTGCCTCTGCAAGGAATAAATATCTTGAACTGATTCTTGAGCTGTGGCGTGCTGTAGTCTTCTCACTGTTTCCTCCATTCACTTCCCACTCTTTGAGACAAAATAACTGCCTCTTCATCTAAAGAGATTTATCTATTCACTTTCCTGCACGGACAGAAAAAACCCCATATCTTCCCCCGCAACAATGCAGCTAACTCTGGGGTAGAGCTTGACAGCTATTTCACAGCACAGAAGGAGTGGCAGGGAAAATGCAGTTGTTTTTGCCTGCAGAGATGGAACAGCGGATTGGAATGGCAAAAACTGCAATTTAACTGGAACCTTGAGAAATCCTTCACGGTTTTCAGAACTTAGCCCAAAGAAAAAAAAAAAAAAGGGAGCTGCCAGTAAAGGCTGAGTTGCCAAAGCAGAGGCTGATCCAAAGGGAAGGGCTCTGTTCAGTGAAGTGCAACACTACCTGCTGGAGCACCCACATGCTCCTTACATGTCCTTTCATCCACCTAGTGAGTAAGCCCATTTCTGCTTACCTGTGAAAGGGGCAGTGTCAGAGGCAGGAGCAGCAGGAAAGGTGAATCCCTACTCCTTCTCATGGCCCAGATGCAGCTCTCACACACAGCATCCATCTCGCCTGACCTGATCAGAGGGCGTCACACCCCTGTGAGAACTGATCACAAGGGCTCTTCCTCCTGGTATCACATCTAACATATGCATCAACCTGCATTTCCCCTTCCCACCGTTTCCCTGGCCAAACCTGCTCCAAAAAATGAGAGGTTCAGCAGAACTGGATCTCCACCAGAGCTGGTTCAGGGACCGTGCCTCTCTGAGGGCACAGTAAGGTGAAAGTGCCGAGGAATCTCAGCGATAAGCTCAATATAATTATGTGCTCAAGACATTCCAGATAATTTGGGGCTTCTGACTGTACAAAAGCAAATTATCTCTACACTGCTAAGAGTGGAAGGTCAGAACACAGGAGAGGTAGGCAAGTTAAGCAAAAAATCAGCCTTCAGTGGGACCTCATATATCAACGTCATTCACATCTAAAGTAGTAAACAGAGTAGATGTTCTGTGCATATCCTCAAGGAGAAATCCAGCTGACAGCCCTGTGTCATCCCTGCCTGCCAGCCTCCTTCTCTGCTCCCTCAGTGGGAGGCACACCAGGAATTACACACACAAACATCTCTGTGTGACACTGTGAGTCAGAAGCGGGGAGCCGCTCCTCAATTTCTCAAAACACCAGGAACCCCAGCTCCTCTGAGTTCTGGATGTCCTTGCTCTCAGTGATAACATCTCTGTGGTCCCAGCCTCCTCCAGAGGCCCCCAGGAGCAGGGTTTGCCTGGAAGCATTTGGCAGAAGAGGTCTCTGAGCAAAAGAGGGTGGATCAGAAGGTGAAAGAGTGACTGTTGCATTATGCAGCATCCACTCCCAACAAGGGAGTTAGATTTTGATCTGCTTGCTGAAGTTTGCTGTTTCTGCTCTGGTACCTGGAGGTCAGCTTGGTGCCAACATCTGTATAACATCAAACATTTGCATCCATATGGAGAATGTATAATTAAAGCTTTCTGCAGACAACTGTGAAAACTTTCTCATATTCTCCCTAAATTGCATTGCAACCCCCAGATGAGGGCTGGGAGCCAAAATGTAAAAAGTCTGGCATAAATATTTAAATAACTTGAGATACGTATTCTTCAACTATTAGCTAATTATTCTGTGCCAGCCATAAAGGGCATCTGGTTCCTCACACAAGGATGCTGCAAGTTGGGCACATAAGTGGGAAATGAAACGTGACTTCATGCTAATTAATATTAATGAACGGATGGAGAACCAGCATCTCTTTGAAAATATCAGCTCAACAGGAGCCCAAGTGTGATTCATTATGATTATTGCTGGGGTGACAGCCACTACCAATCTCAGAAAACCTCTGTTTCATGTAGCATCTCTTCGGGAAGGGCTTAATTGGCTGCCAGAAGAAGTGTGGGTGAGCAGGGGAGGTGCTTTCACACCATCCTGCAGGTATGTGCTTTATTATTGCCTGCAATAGGAGGAATAGCAACAATTCCTTTACTGTGTGCTTGCTGTGGTTACCTTCCTTTGCTCGGTTTGCTGAGGCAAGAGCCAAAGCCTGCTGTCAAAATCCTCCCATGTGTACTCCCATCCCTAAAAATCAAGTCCTTTCCTTTATCCCTCAGTCCCTCTCCCACCAAACTCAGTCCCCAGACACCACCCACCTTTTCCAGACTGCCTTGGCAACCAGCTAGCTCAGCTCTGAAGCCTGGAACCTGAACTGAGAGTGTTTTGCCTGGGAAGGAGAAAGTTTGTTCTCTTCTCTCACACACCACCATCTCTGGGATGTGCTCACCATGATGCCAGGGGAAAGTCTGGATGGTACCTGGGCAGTTTTATTCCTTAGCTAACACACAGTGACAGGAATTGCCAATTTCCGGTCTCTTTTTCAAGCCTGGGTGGGTTGCTCTCCATTCCTGAAGCCCACTCAGTCCTTACCTGGGAATGTTTGCCATCCTATGGAGATCTTGGACCATCAGCAGTTGGTGGCCTGTGGCTTTGCTTAGCTGTCATGTTTGTACACCATACTGATAGATCTGCAGCTTTAAGCAGGGCTCAAATGGAAATGCTGGACAATCTCTTTCCTAAAGCCTGTTAAGTCAAGGAAAAGGTCTCCAAGTTGGTTTCTGCCCTTGAAGCAGCCCTTAAACTTCTGTTATTATCTACATTGGGAAGTATGTTGGGCTTTTGGATTGCATCAATCTTTTTGCTACCTAGGAATCACCACTCATCCCATCATTTGCCAACTATTTCTCTGCTGTGTTCTCTATTTCTCAGTCAATTTTCTACTAACAGCTGACTAGTCCACCAGCTAATTTCTCTCTGGTCTTGAACAAATATCAGCAAAACTCAGCTGAAGTTGCAAGCCTGGTGCAGCTTTAAACTACAATTTTCCTGAATCAGGCAAGTACAAAGACCCAGTAGGACCAAGCACAGATCTCCAGGAAGGGCAGGAGACCACCACACCTGGATCATCACTGCATTTCCCACTAGCACATCTTTAACACTGCCACTCCTGCATTATCCTCACCACTCCCTTAAGTCTTTGTAAAATCAGTCCTGTCACTGTGATGACTAACAGAAAAAGAGAGAGGTTGCACACAATTGGTCTGCAACTTGTGCTGGGGGCTTGGGATAGGAATTGGAAGCTGGATCTAGGAATCCTTCCCCAAGGTAGTTCATCATGTCTTGTGATTTCTTGCAAAACCCTTATATTTCCTCCCATCTTGCTTAAGACTGGATGGGAAATTGGGTTAACAAAAATGTGAGGAATCCCTCAATGCAGCAGAGACTGCTTCAGAGCCAAGTTTCCCAGGGGAAATAAATGATGAACAAAAACAAACAACAGCACAGCTCAAACGATTCCTCCCCTCACCACAGTCCTGAGATTTCATAATTGCTCCCTTCATGGCCATTTTGGTTTGTAATATGCAGAGTAAAGATTTCCATTATAGCTGTGTTTACTTAATCACTATAATTTTTAAGCGAAGTTCAGGCAGTTGAAAGCACCAGGCTGCCAGCCCCAAGCAAATTAGCCATCAGCCAGTTGCACTGGAAGCTGTTCTGCTGTGATCCTGAGCACAGGGTTTGCTCCCCAGCAGCCTCATCATTCTCAGATGGATCACCCACCTCTGGGAATGAGAAGGATATTTGGCATGTTAACCCCTTTGCCTGATCAGGCAAGAAAAGGAGGGTGTTTGTGTTTATGTGTAAAAAAGTCAGTCTCAGAATGGGATGATCATGTGGACATTTGGGACCAGTCTGACATTCATCAGAGAGAAGCCAGAGAATGGACAAATGTAGAATTCATTTCAGAAAGCAGCAGGACATTGACTACATCTGCAGAATAGTTTTTCCAGTGAGGTTACATTGAATATTCTCATCGTGCATGGCACAATATCCCAGCATGAATATTTAATCATGCAGGGCAAATACAAGTGGGCTGAAATTATAAGTGATGACAACTTTCAGATGACCTAGGCCCAGACTAGAATTTGTGATTTCAGAGGGGAAGGTTCCACCTCCCATTCCTGTGCTTCTGAGAGATTGATCTCTGCTTAGGGGAGCTGGGAAACACCTTGGCCTTTAGAAAAGAGGCACAGAGGATTCAGCCAAATGAGACAAACACATGGAAACAGTCAGTACCTGCAGCTGCTGGGAGGGAGGCACTTCCCTGGTCAGGATGTGTGAGATTTGCTGTCATCCAAGGCAGTCAACATTTTCTTGGCACTCTCATGGTTTCCAGTGTCCCAAATCAAAGCCAGGTTCAAAATCAAACCAGATTTCCATTGTTATTGTCAAGCTGGATTGGCCTGAACTGCTGGGCAAAGCCACCCCACTCTGTGTGCTTGTAACCTTTTGGAAATAAAAGATCCAGCTTCTGAGAAAAGCCTCAGGAGTGCAGTACATGTTCTTCTTTGGCCCCAGTGGATCTCCAGCACAGCTGTCAGATTATTCTAATGGGCACTTTCACACAGGCCTTTCTGCAGGTTCTCCATCCTCACCTGCCACGCTGCCCAAAGTCCCTACAGGTGACAGAGAAAGGACAAAAAAAGAACTGGCTGTGCATTGAATAACAGAATCATTAATGTTGGAAAAGACTCCAAGATCCTAAAGTCCAGCCTTTGACCAATCACCATCTAAAGCACCTAAACTCAACTACACCACAGCCCTAAGTGCCACATCCAGACAATTCTTGTACTCTTCTAGGGATGGCAACTTTCCCATCTTCCTGGGCAGCCCATTCCCATGGTTATCCACTCTTGCCATTAATAAATCCTTCCTGATGTCCAACCTGAACCCCCTCTGCTACAGCTTAAGGCCATGTCCTCCTGTCCTGTCACTTGCTGCCTGGGAAAAACCAAACCCACCCAGCTACATCCTTCTTTCAGGTAGTAGAGAGTGAAAGTGTCTCTCCTGAGCTCTCCAGGCTGAACACCCCAGACCTCTCCCCAGAATTGTGCTCCAGACTCTCCCCCAGCCCCATTGCTTTTCTCTGGATCTGTTCCAACCCTTCAATGCCTTTCTTGAAGTGAGGGGCCCCTTGGTTTTGGGGAAGACTACAGACCAGCTCTACCACAATATCAGGTGCACAAATCCCATAAAAACAACAGAAATGAGCAAGTTCAGTTCTCCTGGCCAGAAGCTTCCCCAGCACTGATCGGACAAAAAGTATATACATCATGAAGAAAACAGGGTGTTAACAAGCTCATTCCTTTTTGCAGTAAGAAGGTCAAATTCCTCCAGTCCCATGTTTAAATCACTGTACCTCATTTCCTACTTTCTGCTGATGGGAATATAATTCAGTCACTTCAGCAAGGTTGCCAGGCACTGGTGAATGGTCCCTGCATTGACAGCTCCAAGCATTATCCCCATTTCCTAGTGGGAGAGATGCAGAAAGTTCAATATCACCTCTCTTTGCAGAAACAAATCCACATAAAGTGGAGCTATCATAGCAAATTTTAGTGCACATGTTTGTGTCACAGAGAGGTGGAGGAGGATGCAGGAGAAATTTCAGTGTACAGGCAACAGGCAGGAATTAAAAGAGCACCAAGTGGCCAGGTGGTGAGGGAACTCACTTCTGATTTACAATTGCAATGATTGCCATGAATAGGGAGAGGCTGTGATTAAAGACGTGTCTGAAAATAACAGTAATGATTTCCACTTGTATGCCTTTGATCAGGCAATCTCACAGTATTGTACAAATGAAACCTCCCAATATCTCTGTGAGCTTGGAAAGCCTTCTACTGACACGAACGTGTCAGAAATAAATACCAGCTGAATGGTGTTAGACAGGTGATGGCTTAGATATTTCATCCTCTCTTGGAAGAAGAGCTTCTAGAGATGGAATTTGTCCCAATTATAAAAGAGGAATAGATCCTCAGTATGAGCTATATTGGACTACATGCATAAATTACTGTGCAAAATGATCATTCAGCCCATTCGGTTCTCATTCCTGCAGGTGAAAATGCCAATAAGGGAACTAATCACCTGTCTGTGAGGATGATGTTAAAAGATGGAGACATTGCCCATCAAGAACACCACTGGGAGTCATCAACTCTGTTCAAACAGGCTGCTGGTAACCATCAGGAGGTAGGAACTGTACTTCCAGTCAGAATGACTGCAGGATTAATTTGAGTGAGCCATCTGGAGTGGAAAAAAATGTACATTTCTTACTATGCCCTTGTGCACTGCATTCCCCAGCACAAAACTGGGCAGGGCCATCACACCCAGCCATGAGCCTGATGTGGGATGCCCTGGACACCTCACCCCCTCTGGCTCCTGTCAGCCAGGAGGCACCCAGGCAGCTTTTCCACAGGCTTTGCAGCTAAACCCCATCCAAGGGCAGGAGACATCACTGAATATTTCCCTTGCAATAGCAGAGTGGGCCCAAAACTAAACAGAGCCTGTAGTTTTTCTGTGGTCAGGCAATTTTTTATGTTTGGAAAGATTGACACAGTTATGTTTGGTCTTGATGGGGTGTTGAGAGGGTTAAATACGGCTCAAAACTTATTTCACTTACAATTATGTTCATCCTCCTGTCACCAAGAAAAAAAGCCAAAATATACTCTGATATTCAGAACTAGCTATTTTAGTTTGCACTCTTCTCTGTTATTCAGTGAATATGAAATTACTTTTCACCAGTTCAGAAGATATTTGTATAGCATTTTTCACATATAAGTTGTTGAGGTCAGACACCCCAGCTTCACTGTTATGCTTGATAACCATAATTCCTGGCCTTCCTCAAGAGCCAGTAATAAGCTGCCTGCATTAATCCTATTTAGATGTTTGATTTGGCTATATCTGTCAGCAGACAGCTTATATAAATACAAGGTTTGAAGGAAAAAAAAAAATTCCTCATGCTGCACGTAACTAAGAGCAGTTTTACCTAGGTAAGGAGAAGGAGAATATTACCTAGGTAGTCAAATGCCAGAGATGCTCTCCAGGTGGCCAGAGGAACCTCTCTCCAGAAGATAAGGCTATTTAGGGAAATGTCAAAACACCACCCTTAAAAGCTTTGAATTGAAACACATTTTGTGAGGAAAGATGAAGTGTGCCTGAACTCCCCAAAGCCTTGACAAAGGAGCCCAGGCCTAAAGGCAGGCTGCTGGGCCAGGCTGTGTTAGAGGAGAGCAGTGCAGGTGTTGCTGTGTCTGCCTCCTCCCCTCACAGGTGCTCTGTGCAGTGGATCCTGATGTGTTTAACAGCCTCCCCCACCCCCCTGTAACCTACTTACATATTTTCTGTCAGTCTGCTGGCCTGGTGATCCTGCATTAGTTCAGTCTCTGGCAGCTGCTCCAGGAAGGGGCACATGGCTCCTGTCATTAAAACAGGGTGGGAAAAGGCAATTTCTCTGCTTACTCAAAGAAAGAAAAAAAAAAGGGGATGAGGGGAAGGATACCTGTCACAGACATCTTTTGTGGAAAATCCTTTCCTTAGGATTTTTCCTCCTGAGAAGCCTCAGGAACAAAATGTAAACAATGGTTATCTGCTGCTGTGGAATGGAACAGGTGCATCTGTGATTGGCCCATGTTGGTTGTTTCTAATGGCCAATCACAGTCAGCTGGCTCAGACAGAGAGCCGAGCCACAAACCTTTGTTATCATTCTGTGCTATTCTATTCCTAGCTAGCCTTCTGATGAAATCCTTTCTTCTATTCTTTTAGTATAGTTTTAATGTAATATATATGATAAAATAATAAATCAGCCTTCTGAAACATGGAGTCAGATCCTCGTCTCCTCCCTCCTCCAGAAACCCCTCTGAACACCATCACAGATACCCTTACCTGCTGACATGAGGGAAAACAAGACAAGGCTTGAGGATGTCACCTCAAAGTTCCTCTTTGGTTGTTAACACAGAGCAGCACCAGCAGCCATCAGGCCCTGAGCTACCACTCAAGTAACATTAGCAATTATGGTCACATGTGGAAAAAAGTGTGGTCACGTTTGATTTCTTCTGGCTTCTTCTTTCTCCTTCAGTTGCCTGGAATAACTCACCAAGTAGAGCCCTCAATTACACGCCCCATTGGCACCCCCAGTTCTGCAAGCAGCAGCAGCAGCACTCCTTGGAAACATCATTAGGCACAAAGCTCAGCTGAGTTTGTCCTGTCAATTCATTATCTGGGATTTTTATATGAATATGTACATGGTACTGCCACCCTCTGCACTCCTGGTGTACAACCATGCCTGATCCTGGTGTATTTCAAGGGGAAACTTCTCAAGGCAGGCACTCCTGGGTAGCACATGCACACCAGAAAGGGGCTGTGAGCTTAAAATTGAGACCAGGCTGATGCTGACAGCTGGGCCAGTGTGAGGGAAACCTCTGTTCCTTATAACCTGACAGTGTGGAAGATGGTTCTGTGCCAGGGGCTGAATCAGTTGGAGGCATCATTAATACATCTGATGCAGTCTCTGTGGGAGTGCACTAGGGTAATTCAGGTTGTGGGTGTCAGAAACAGTGCATTAGTTATGGGGAGGTGGGGGTTGTAATCAGGGAAAAAAAGTACAGGATTTTTCTGCAGGTTGTTATGAAATCACTTAGGAGAGCAGGTTGCAAGTCATTCTGCTGAGAAACAGAGCATCCAAAGGAGAAACTGCTGTGGGATGCTGGAGAACTCACACACTCAGTAACTGGGGGACTGGTGCAGTGGAAGTTTATCAACTGGCTGAGAAGAGATAGGAGCAGAGGCTGGAGAACGAGGATTACAGAGTCCCTTGTCTCAGCAGAGCTCTCTGTTTTAGATAAGCCTGCAAGCACTGCATTGGGAGTCTCCCAAATCCTGGGGGCTGGAGCCACAGCCCTTTACAGAGACCCTGCATTAGAATAAAATGAGGGGATTCTGGAGACCTGCACTGGAACGTCAAAAGCTGCTGTAGAATCCCCAGGATGCCATTCAGCACTCTATTTTCACTCTACAGCTCTCCTGAAAGATAGGGACATAAATAATGGACTGTAAGGAAAGGAGGGGTGGCTTCTTGCAAGTTCCCTCTGCAGGGAGAGTGTTCCTAGAATAAACCCTCAGTTTGGACACTGAATGAAAGAAATCTGGATCTGGTGGGCAGGATGGTGTTAAGGTTGCAGGCAGATGCTGGTGGAGCCTTCTGCTGCTTCCTCTCTCCTTAACATTGTTTCCAGAGACAGTAATTGGACATTTAACTTTTATGTTGGTGTAGTAAACTATCCTTGCTGTTAACTCTGTCTGGAAATAAAATATGGTCTCTCTATAAAGAAGATTTTCAAGACCATTTTTTTTTACAAGGCTTAGAGATTTTTTTTTTCAGAAAGAATAAAGTGTTTTTCAAACCTTTCCCAGCCAGAGTTAATTGTGTCATTACCAAGAGCTGGGACACAAGTTTCACATTTTCCCCACAGGGGTTGTGGCCCAGTAACATTCACTGCTTCACCATGAGAAGGGAATTTCCAATCAGTGTGTAGCAGGAGAGGCAGGATCATGGATTCTCATGCTGAGAATAATAATCTGTTCACAGAAAGGGACTGTAAAGGATCCTCCAGGCTGGTGGAGCTGAAGGCACTGTAAGTGCTGGACAGGCTGGCCCCTATAGATTAGTCCAATGGGCCATGAGGCTCAGGAGGAAATTTGGCCATTATTTCTTCTGACAGTGATGGAGGTAGCATGGGGCCCTAGACACTGAGTTACCCATCCTGCCACAATCATTCTTCCCGGAATGCCATCATTCCTGAGACCATTTAGCATTTCAGTGGTTGCTCTGATCTACTCTGGGCTACCACTTGCTCAATAAACTATAATAAACCTATTAGATAGGTTTGCTGAAGTGTACTGCCACACTGGGACAGAGTCATTTTTCACTGCATTCAGGTTCATCCAAAGCAACGGCCCAGCAGGAATTAATGTTGATGTGATGGAGTGGTGCGGTCTGAAAATGACCTTTTCCTTTCACCCTCACACTCCCTCCTGAGAGCTCTTCTTCTGTGGGGCAGGGCAAGTGTGTCTGCAAAGGGATCCCCTCCCCAGATGAACCATGCTGTCACCTAGGTCTAGGGAACCTCACTCTGGCAGTTTCTAAATTATGGGCAAAAAAGATTTTTTCTCTCCTCACTATCTGAAGGCTTTTAGCATCTACAGCGTGCCCTTTTCTTTATTAATTAATGTTCTGTTTAAAACAGAAGTAGGTTCTTATTTCTGCTCGGAACTTACTATAATGCCTCAGCACTTCAGTGCCTCTCCTTTCCCACCAGCCTCGGAGCTGGGTCCAGCTCCTGGCGTGTCACCCTGGCCAGAACTGTGGTTTGCAGCACAGGGCTGGGGGGAACTCACAACCTGGAAAGGAGAGCCTTGCACTTAGCTGCACGAGCATGGATGAGCAATGCCAGGCCATGGAATGCCTCCTCACCTGGCCCATGTCCCGGGCTGGGAGGTGTCACCACCGGGGTGCTGTCACCACAGCCTGTCCCTGTAGGAGTGACAGGGGGTAGCACAGTCAGGACCGACGGAGACGAGAGATCTCTGCAGCCAGGTCATGGAATTTGGGGTTTATTGCCAAGGGCCTGGGTGCAGGGCCCTGCTGGGATTTGGGGTTTATTGCCAAGGGCCTGGGTGCAGGGCCCTGCTGGGATTTGGGGTTTATTGCCAAGGGCCTGGGTGCAGGGCCCTGCTGGAACTTGGGGTTTATTGCAAAGGGCCTGGGTGCAGGGCCCTGCTGGGATTTGGGGTTCATTGCAAAGGGCCTGGGTGCAGGGCCCTGCTGGGATTTGGGGTTCATTGCAAAGGGCCTGGGTGCAGGGCCCTGCTGGGATTTGGGGTTTATTGCAAAAGGCCTGGGTGCAGGGCCCTGCTGGGATTTGGGGTTTATTGCAAAGGGCCTGGGTGCAGGGCCCTGCTGGGATTTGGGGTTTATTGCCAAGGGCCTGGGTGCAGGGCCCTGCTGGGATTTGGGGTTCATTGCAAAGGGCCTGGGTGCAGGGCCCTGCTGGGATTTGGGGTTCATTGCAAAGGGCCTGGGTGCAGGGCCCTGCTGGGATTTGGGGTTTATTGCAAAGGGCCTGGGTGCAGGGCCCTGCTGGGATTTGGGGTTTATTGCAGAGGGCCTGGGTGCAGGGCCCTGCTGGGAGCTGCCAGCCACAGCTTGGAGCAGGCCCGAGAGAAGAGAGGGTGAGAGGGTGAGAGAGTAAAAGCATAAAGAGTAAAAGAGTAAGAGAGTAAAAGGGCAAGAGCATAAGAGAGCAAGGTCCCCGTTACAATACCATACATCTTCTTCTGTATTGAATATTCTAATTCTCACTAACCAATCTAGTACAAGATACAAATCCTATAGCATTTACATACAGCCTATAACAATCACTACATTACCATACTGTGTTACATTTTAAACCCTAAAAACTACTTTTTGGACTCCTTCTGCCAAGCTAGTAGGGTCTGCTCTGACCCCTGGACATGTCTGCAAGCAGAGGGCATTGTTTTATCAAAAGGGGATTACCTTCAATCCGGCCACACCATTGTTCTCCAGTTGTTCAGTAACTGAGGTATCTCAAAGCTTGCTTTCATTTCAATCTCACTTATAGTTTCTATATTCTCAAAATCTTTTGCCAGGCAATCATATTTATAAGGCTTCCCTGTTTCATCTTCCCCAGCATGTCCCCATGCCTGCAGGAGCACAGCAAGGTTGGCAAGGCTGGCACCTGCAGCAGGGGGATAAACAAGAGCAGGTTTGGGAGTTAGCTGAGGTGATATCCTTTACCCCAGCCTCGGTGTCACACCTCTGTCAGGGCTAATGCAATTACTGCACTTTTTGCTGAAGGGAAACAAGCACAGAGAGCAATCCTCCCATGGGAGCTCATTCTCTGGGAAGCGGCCGGGCTCAGTGTGCCCAGGCAGGCTGCCAGTCTGAGCCGGGCAAGAGCTGCCGCCAGTGTTTAACCACAGCCCGAATGGTTTGTGTCTCACCAGTGCCCTTCCCTAGCGAGCAGGGCGTGCGTGGGATGAGGGATGGAGAAGGTGCCACGCTGGTGACCCGGCTGCCTGGCCCCGTCTCCACCCCGCATGGCGAGGATGAGAGGCGGGCAGACGGCGGCAGGAGCTCGCCTTCCCCCCCTAAACACGGCTATATTTAGAGGCAGATTGCAAACAAAGTGCCGGTGAGCTGCTGCCGCTGCCCATAAATTATCCAGCTGCGTGGGATGCCCATGGGCTCACCCGCAGCTCCCGCCGCTGCCAGGGCAGGAGAGACACCGGAGGGAGGGGATGCTCATCCCAATTCCTGCCAGGTTCCCCCCGCACTGCCCTGGCCCCCATCACACCCCGTTCCCCTCCCCAGCCAGCAGGAAGGCCGGTTCCACACATGGTTGCCATGGGTTACATCGGCAGCACTGGATATCCCTTCCCAAACAGCGGCGCTAATCGGGAACAGGGCTCTGCGCTCGCACGGAGCCCGGCTCTGCTCCGGCAGGCTCACCGTGCGTGGGCACGGCACAGCTGGAGCTCCCTGACAGCACCACTGGGGCTCCTGGGCCCCAAAACCTCCCCACAGCATCCCGATGTGCTGGGGACCAGGCTGCTTGCCCACGGCATCACCTGGCCCCACAGAGAGAACCCTCCAGGGAAATGGTGCCAAAATTTGGGGAGGGGATGGAGGAGCAGTGACCCTTTGCAGGCATAGGCCCCACTGCACAGGATGCACGAGTAACAATATCCAAATTACAGCCCAGCCCCGGGAGTGCAGCCCAGAGTCTGTGCTGATGTTCCCTCTGGTGAAACAGAGCTTTCATGAGGAATTCAGAGTGGCTTTTCCAGGGGCTTTGCACAGTGACAGAGCCAGCAGGACGGCTGCAGCACGAGGGGATGGTAATTGGAGAGGCAGGGCACTGAGGAGGGGCTGGTGGGGCACCTCAGGGATCAATGGCAGCCCTCGTTTAAACCTGCTCCTTTTCTGAGATGATTAGAGCACGATCAATAGGCTTGCAAAACTTAGATAGCATAACCTGCTGCCACCAATTAAGCAAGATATTTCAGTCCTGCAGAGGACTCAACACGTGGCACAGACTGGCAGTGCGGTTACAGCTTCTGCAGGCAAGAAGCAAAGCTGGGCTCTTGCTCTGCTTCAATCCCATCCCCAAACCACCCTCGGGGGCTTCCTGGCTCCTTTTCAGGCTCTGTTTCCCCTGCACTGCCCAAGGCTGCTCTGGAGATGAACTCACCTCTGCTGGGTGAGCACAGGAGGGTCTGTGCAGAGCTCTTCCTGCAGAATTAGCAGTGCTGTTTCTCATTGTTACACATCTCATCTGTGATGTTTTACCCAGGGCTGCACCACTTTGCACACAGGCAAGAGTTTTCCTCTCAGGTGGCAGAGAGCCCATTTGGTGTATCTCTCCTTTTGTGATCCCTCCCAAAATTTCAGCTCTGCCTTCCTTGGTACCAGAACAAACCATCTCACCTCCCTCTGGGTCAGTCCAAAGCACCTCTGGGTTTGGTCACCAGTTCCTGCAGGCTTCTCCAAGATCTTGTCAGGGTTTCTTGGTCAGCTTAGAGGGACATTGCAAAGCTCTGCTGCCAAAACCAGGGCCTCAAGGCTACCGTAGCATCCCTTCTTGTCACAAACCTAAAACCTGAAAGTATAAGTGTTAAATTAAAAATATTGAAGCTACCTATCATTTTGGGGTTGCACAATCTTGTGGGGAGATTTGGTGCCCTTCCAGCACAGCTCCTCTCATTTCATTTCCCCAACTCTGCAGGCTCCACATTGCTCTTACTCCACAGACTCCTTACAAGATTTACAGGAAGCTCTGCTTCAAAATATAAAAAAAACCCCACCAATGGAAAAAATGCTACTCAAATCATTCCTGTGCAATCTTAACCAGCCCTCTTTGCTCCTGCAGGGTTTGCTTTGCCCTCCACTTGCACAGCAAAACTTTGGAGATCAACACCAAAGACATCGCATTACAGAAACCCACCAGCAGACAGAAGGGAGCAGCACAAACAGATTGGGTTATCAGATTTGTTCTGCAGAGGGCAACAAAGGCATCGGGAATGTGACATCATCTGTGGCATCTGGAAGGCATCAGAGTGTCTGCAGTGCAGAGTGAGGGGTCTTGGCAGCACTGCTGGGGAATTAACAGAGATTGCAGTGTGATCAGAGCAGGCTGCACTGGAGAGGCATTGTGTGATGCACTGGAGGCTGACCAGTCTTTCTGTATACACAGAGGCTCCTAAATATCATCCCATGTGTTAAACAGCCAAAAAAGTATTGTGCAGCTAGGAAAGCTCAGAGGAGGCTTGATTTAACAAAATCTGAGAGTTTAAGATGCCTTTCCTGGCCAAACGTCAGCTAAGGCTGTATAAAACCCTCTTCTACAAGTATCCTAGGAGGTATAATGACCACAGTGGGAGAGTAATTGCATCCAGAAGCCAAAAGGAGAATTGATAAATGGAGCAAGATCAAATTGACTTTAAAAAAAAAGGATAAAGATTTTTCCTAACATGGAAATCTGTTGAGGGAGGGAAGAAGGGAGCTCCCCTGGCTGAGCCATTTAAGAACAGACTGGAGAACAGGGCCTGCATTGCTCTCTAGAGCAGAGAGCACACACCAAGACACAGACCTGTGGCATTCACATTCTCTGAAAAAAACCCCTTCTCCCAGGATTTTTCTCCTGGGAAGCTGAGAAACCTCAGAGAAAAAGAAAACAACTAATCTCATTTTCTTCTCCTGTGTTGTGCTCATCTGGAATGTATTTGGAGATTGTTTACCCACAGGAAATTGTTCCATTGGATTCTGGTGTGAGTTGTTTTCACTCATTGGCCAATCCCAAGCTGTGTTGGGAATCTGGAAAGAGTCACAAGTTTTCATTATTATCATTTCTAGCATTCTCTGAGTATCCTTTCTGTATTCTTTAGTTAGTTAGTTCTGTATTCTATGCTATAATATACTATACTATAATGTCATATATAATAATAAATTAGCCTTCTGAGAACATGGAGTTAGATTCATCATTCCTCCCTGCCACAAGGCACCCTGCAAATACAGTACAGATCTTTCTCTTTAGTCACAAGCCCATGGGGATGGCAGCATTTTACCTCACTTTTTACAGCCACCAAAGAGCCAGCATTAGATTTCCACATCTACCTAGCTCAAGTCTGGCAGGACACGTGCAGGTTTTAGGGAGAGCAGCCAAACCTTACAGCAGAGCCTTGCCAAGTGCTCCCCAGAGCAATCCTGCCTTACTCCCCAGGGCAGAGGCTGCAGCGTGGAGCTGAGAGCAGCACGGCCACGGCCCCACGGCTCATTAACAGGGATTCATCAGCACCCTGCTTAATAATGCAGGAGCTGCCTGTCTCTGGGGGAGTTCCTCAGCAGAAACTGCACTGCTGCTGCATTTCAGACACAGCCTCTGCTGGTGTGATGGGCTGCCATGCTGACAGAGCATTTTGGTTGTTTGTTATTCGCAGGAGGCATCCCCGTGCTGAGCAGTGGCCCAGCCAAGAGGTACATCCAGAACAGGGGAGAGAAATCAAATCCTGTGCCTGCCTGGGACCCTGCCCTGCCCCAGCACTAGCAGGGACCAGCCTGATTGCTGATGAGAGTGCTCTGGTCCCGAGGTCATCCTCAGAGAAGGCAGGAGCAGGAGGTCAGCCTGTCCTGGTGTTATCCTCCGTACATGGACTCCACTGCAGGGAACAGGGATCAGCACACAGTGCTCCTGCTATCTCCAGTCTCCTCCCTTCTGGGGTGATCTCCCTGAACCTTCATCGTGGCCTTCACATCTCTGCCAGCACAGGAGTCACTGCAGCTGGGGCCAGACCCACATGGAATTGCTCAGTCCTTCCAGTATTGCACCCATCTGAAGGAGGGAGCAGATGTTGTAATTCCCTCTAAGAGTCACTCACAAGCATCGTTTTGTCAATGCCCACCTGTGCGTGGCAGCAAGTGGGACACAGGATAATTTCAGGATGGGATACCTGTCACCCTGACTCCTGGGACTTTGTCACACCTCCCACCCTGACACCGACAGGTCCTGGCTGGTGGCATCAGTGAGGCAAAGCCAACAAACACATCCAGCCCCAGGGTTAGAGCTCCAGAGTGCAAGTTCTTGGGACCACCCTCATTCCAAAGCATCTTTTGTGGGTCATCCACAGAAAGATGAGACCTTCCTTTCCAACCTGCAGTGCCCATGGATGGCAGCCCTGATGGGAAGTGATGTGATGCCCTGTCTCAGGAATAAAGGCTGGGCCATCCTGGTCACACTCTGATAAGGATCTCTCTCCGTTTTGCAGTTATACCAGCAAAAATAGGGGGAAGCATTGCTCACAGCTCTCTCTGAAACCTCAGGGGAAACTAACAACATGATTGTGAAGCCCTGCAAAAATTCAAAATCTTCTGATGACTTCAGTGGGAAGGGAAAAAAGCCCCTACCCTTAAGTGTGGTAAACACCCAGGCAGCTGCTGGGAGGGACAATGGCCCTGAGGCTCATCTGGGAGGACACAGGGAGGGTGTCAGAACAACGGTGGGGCCAAGCTGCCTGGGAGGAGATTGACCAGCTGATTGTGCATTTCTGTAAAGAGCCAGAGCAGTGTGGTTGGGAGCTTGGTGTGAGGAGCTGGGAAGTTCCCCCTGTTCCAGCCCAGTCTCAGGCTGCATCAGGAGCCATTGATGGTGCCTGAAAATCCTCTGCTCTCCTCTCCACTCTAGCAGTGCTGCTCAGTAAACCATATCTAAACATAGAAAACTGGCTAGCTTGGGTTTGGGAAAGCAACCAAGAACTCAGATAATTTCCATTCCCTCATCACACCCACAGAAAACTCACAAGCTCTCCATCCCAGTGCACCAGGCAGTTTACGTGCCAGGCTTTGAGAAATTGCCATGCATTCTCATTTTGGCTAGGTGATAGCACAACAGCACTGGCCTTTCACCAATGGAAAAAGAGAAATAAAAGGACACCACGAAAAAGAGTGATCTGAAAAAAACCCACCATCAGTTTCTTCCTAAAAAGGTTCAAACATAGGCACCAGTCTGAGCAGAAGATCTCATTTTCTAACCCCTACCCAGTAATTTAAGGAGTAACTTGGATGCCTTGAACTCTTTATCTGTGCCTGGCAGCCCACAAGAGCCATGCCTTGTTCCCACAGGGACTTTCCAGCTCAATGCTCGGGAGAGCATCCATTAAGACCCTCAATTTCTGCGGAACCCAATTTCTGTGGATTTGCACACTCCCAGACACTGCCTGAGGCTCCCTGGGGAAGCTTGTGGTGGCAGAAGGACTGGCTGCTCCCATTCCCCAGGCTGAGGTGGTGCAGAAGGACAATGAACAATTGTTCTCTCCCCACCAAAGCTGTGCGAGCCAGGACTTCACCAAGTAACAGGGAAAGCAGTACAAGATGTTCCTAGGCTCTTATGGGAATGCTTGCCAGGTGCCCACTGTTGATTCAAGCTCTGGAAAGACCCCTTTTCTCTAGGATTTCCCAAAAGACCCATTTTCTCTAGGGGTTTCCTGAAAGACCCATTTTCTCTAGGATTTCCCAAAGACCCCTTTTCTCTAGGATTTCCCAAAAGACCCCTTTTCTCTAGGGGTTTCCTGAAAGACCCATTTTCTCTAGGATTTCCCGAAAGACCCGTTTTCTCTAGGGGTTTCCCAAAAGACCCATTTTCTCTAGGGGTTTCCTGAATTTTCCAGGGCTTCATCAAGTAACAGTGAAAGCAGTACAACATGTTCCTAGGCACTTGTGGGAACACTTGTCAGGTGCCCATGTTGAGTCAAGCTCTGGAAAGACCCATTTTCTCTAGGGGTTTCCTGAAAGACCCATTTTCTCAAGGATTTCCCAAATACCCATTTTCTCTAGGGATTTCCTGAAAGACCCATTTTCTCTAGGATTTCCTCAAAGACCCATTTTCTGTCCTAAATTTTCCAGGACTTCATCAAGTAACAGGGAAAGCAGTACAAGATGTTCCTAGGCTCTTATGGGAACACTTGCCAGGTGCCCACTGTTGATTCAAGCTCTGGAAAGACCCCTTTTCTCTAGGATTTCCCAAAAGACCCATTTTCTCTAGGATTTCCTGAATTTTCCAGGACTTCATCAAGTAACAGTGAAAGCAGTACAACATGTTCCTAGGCACTTGTGGGAACACTTGTCAGGTGCCCATGTTGAGTCAAGCTCTGGAAAGACCCATTTTCTCTAGGATTTCCCAAAGACCCATTTTCTCTGGGATTTCCTGAAAGACCCCTTTTCTCTAGGATTTCCCAAAAGACCCATTTTCTCTAGGGATTTCCTGAAAGACACATTTTCTCTAGGATTTCCTCAAAGACCCATTTTCTCTAGGATTTCCTCAAAGACCCATTTTCTCTAGGGGTTTCCTGGAGCAGGGAGAGGGAGGGCAAGGTTCATCCTGCCAGAGGTTAAATTTGGGAGAAAGGAGGCAGGGAACAAGCCCTGCCTGTCAGCCCTGCTGCTGGGACTGCACTCTACGTGCCTGCTTCCAGAGGCCAGATGCTGCCAGGCAAATGAAGATCTCCTTAGGCCCGTTTTAAAGCTGGAAGAATCTCTTGAGATAAACATTCTAAATTAAAGATAAAAGTGCTGTGGGCTTGCTGGCAGCCTCTGTCCCCCTCCCCAGCGATAAGCCCTTGCAGGAGGCTCACATGCATCCTTCAGCCACGTGCCCTGACCAAGGGCTGCACACAAGGTTCCCCCTCTCCTCGGGGGCCTGGGAGGCTCCAAAATCCTCTGCCCCTGCTCCCTCAGGTTCACCCAGAGCAGGGCAGTGCCCCAGTTTTCATTTCCAGGATCCCTTGGGAGGATGTTAAATCCCAGCTAGCCCTGGCTGTATTTAAAGTGATTGTAATTCACATGGATTGGGCTGTGGTTATAAGCTGAATTACATTCTGATTTAGCAGCGGGGATTAAGGCTCTGCATTTTAACTTATTAACCCAATCCAAGTTAGGAGATTCCTTCTTGCTGCCCTGCTAAGCTCCTGCACAAGGAGAGGCGAGGCTGCTGAGGAGATGGAGTGGGGTGGGTGGGCTGTGCCCAGGCTGGGTTACAGCTCCTGGGGCAGGGGAAAAGTGGGGAAAAGAAACCAGAAAAAAAGAAAAGAAAAAAAAAAAAAAGAAAAAAAGGGAAAAAAAAGGAGGGGAAAAAAAGGGGGGGGGGAAGGGGGGGGGAAGGAAAAGGAAAAAGAGAAAAGAGAAAAAAGGAAAAAGAGAAGAGAAAAGAAAAAAGAAACAAAAGAAAAAAGAAACAAAAGAAACAAAAGAAACAAAAGAAACAAAAGAAACAAAAGAAACAAAAGAAACAAAAGAAACAAAAGAAACAAGAAACAAAAGAAAAAAGAAACAAAAGAAAAAAGAAACAAAAGAAAAAAGAAACAAAAGAAAAAAGAAACAAAAGAAAAAAGAAACAAAAGAAAAAGGAAACAAAAGAAAAAGGAAACAAAAGAAAAAGGAAACAAAAGAAAAAGGAAACAAAAGAAAAAGGAAACAAAAGAAAAAGGAAACAAAAGAAAAAGAGGGGGAAAAAAGAGGGGGAAAAAAGAGGGGGAAAAAAGAGGGGGAAAAAAGAGGGGGAAAAAAGAGGGGGAAAAAAGAGGGGGAAAAAAGAGGGGGAAAAAAGAGGGGGAAAAAAGAGGGGGAAAAAAGAGGGGGAAAAAAGAGGGGGAAAAAAGAGGGGGAAAAAAGAGGGGGAAAAAAGAGGGGGAAAAAAGAGGGGGAAAAAAGAGGGGGAAAAAAGAGGGGGAAAAAAGAGGGGGAAAAAAGAGGGGGAAAAAAGAGGGGGAAAAAAGAGGGGGAAAAAAGAGGGGGAAAAAAGAGGGGGAAAAAAGAGGGGGAAAAAAGAGGGGGAAAAAAGAGGGGGAAAAAAGAGGGGGAAAAAAGAGGGGGAAAAAAGAGGGGGAAAAAAGAGGGGGAAAAAAGAGGGGGAAAAAAGAGGGGGAAAAAAGAGGGGGAAAAAAGAGGGGGAAAAAAGAGGGGGAAAAAAGAGGGGGAAAAAAGAGGGGGAAAAAAGAGGGGGAAAAAAGAGGGGGAAAAAAGAGGGGGAAAAAAGAGGGGGAAAAAAGAGGGGGAAAAAAGAGGGGGAAAAAAGAGGGGGAAAAAAGAGGGGGAAAAAAGAGGGGGAAAAAGAGGGGGAAAAAAGAGGGGGAAAAAAGAGGGGGAAAAAAGAGGGGGAAAAAAGAGGGGGAAAAAGAGAAAAAAGAGGAAAAAAAGAGGAAAAAAAAAGAGGAAAAAAAGAGGAAAAAAAAAGAGGAAAAAAAAAGAGGAAAAAAAAAAGAGGAAAAAAAAAGAGGAAAAAAAGAGGAAAAAAAAGAGGAAAAAAAGAGGAAAAAAAAGCGGGAAAAAAAAAAAAAGCAGGTGGTTAATTCCCCATCCCCAGCCAGGGAAGTGTTTGCTGCTTGCCATCGCTGCTCCAGCCTGGGCCAGCTCTGCACCAGTTCCCTCCCTTCCCTGAGCCCTTTCTGGCGACTCCTGCAGGAGTGACCTCCTCTCTCTGGGCCGTGCCAGCAGTGGCACAGCTGGAGTTTGGTTTGCTGCTCTGGGGCAGCCTGCACACAAAGCTCCTGGCACCACAGCAGCAAACCCTGCACCCCCAGGCCCGGGGCTCACCCACTGGGCTTTGCTCTCATGCCATCAGACAGACAATGGGAAACAGCCCAGGCACACTCCGGAAAACTTCACTCCATTTAATATTTAATGAAAACCCAGTGTAACTGTCATGTCCTTTTCTGTTTGCTCTCACTAACGCTGCTGGCTGCACAGGTATCTGTGTGTAAACAGGGCCTGTCTCCTTTCCACTCCATTGCACCAGGGAGATATCACTGATACCTGTGCTCACCTTCAGAGCAGCTCCTGGGGCAGCTTTCAGTAGCTCCAGGGGACCACCAAGAAAGAGCTGATCTCCACTTCAGCAGGGCCTGTAGTGACAGAACACAAGGAATTTTACACTGGGGGTTTTACACTGAGCAGTGCCAGTTCAGATTAGATATACAGAAGAAAGTTTTCACAATGAGAGTGGTATAACACAAGAACAGGTTGCCCAGAGAGTTAGATGACTTATCCCTGGAAATATTCATGGTCAAGTTGGACAGGGCTCTGTGCAACCTCATCAAGTTGAAGCTGTCCCTGCAGATGGCAGGGAGATTGGAGTAGATGACCTTTAAAGGCCCTTTTTAACCCAGACCACTCTATGATTCTATTAATAAAAAATTTTATTTTTCTCACTATTTTCAATTTAGTTAAAAATAATTTTCCTTTCAAAAAAATCCCAAAATAAAACAAAACAGCACAAAAGCCAAACCCCAGCACGTACAGAGAATGTTAAAAAGGCAGTTTCCTTCCATCCTTGCAGCTGCTGCACAGAGACATCTCTGAACGATTGCCCTGAGCCAAGGGGAGACCTTTGGAGCAGGGCTTACACTGTAATTTGGAAGCTGGCACCAGACTGAGGCCCAGGAGCACAATTTCTGCTCTTCACATGGATGCAGAGCTGAGTTACTGGGCTCTGTGAAGATCTGTGGGCTCTGTGGGGAGCTGAGGATCTGTTTTCCAGTGCACTGATATTTTCCCTGCCCAGCACACAGCACTGAGCTCAGCCCAGGGCAGGGAATACACTTAATAGCCATCAGCAAAACCCCATTTTGTCCACACCCCACACACCAGGGCAGGGCTGCAGAAACCCTAAGGCTTGGTCTAGAAATCAAGCATGTTTTTTTGCTCCTTGAACCCAGTGCTCCAGGGGTAATTCCTGGCATTAGGGAAGAAAGATAAGACCTCATTTCATGCCACCCTTCCCTTTTCCCCTGGCCCCAGAAGAAATGGACGTGTGAATCCTGGTGTGGGATGCTCCTGCCAGCATCCCCCTGTGCAGGGCAGCCAGGAGCTGGGGGAGAAATCCCTGCCATGCAGTGTACAACCCTCTCAGAAGCAGCAGACCTGAAAATCATGTCTGACACTTTGGTTTTTTAAGATTTTCTAAGCCTTCTGATGTTGACATTCTTGTAGTGAACTTTCTCACACACTTTCTGTGAATAACTCATTGTTTTGCATTCCTTTATAGAAGAAGAGAGAGTTGGTTTGACCAGTGTCACTGGAGACGTGGCACTGTCACTCTCCAATCCACTGTCACTTTTGGAAATCTATAAATGCTGGAGTCAGAGAATAAACTCCCCTTTTCCTTCACCTTGAGAACAGCGGTGTGCGCTCGTGTTTCTTTGTGTCCTATAACAACACATGTCTCCCAGGGGAGAGCAGAAGTGAAAGCCACACCTGGAAATGCTGTATAAGGCCAGGGCTACATCCTCTTGAGCCCAGTGGCAGAGCTCCCCCATCACAGAGCACTAAAAGATGCCAGAAAACCACGCTCAGCCCAAGCCCTGATGGGCAGGGCTGGGGATGGGGTGGCCACAGACCAGCACAGAGGCAGCTGCCACTGATGGGATGCCAAGCCATGCTGTTGGATCTGCTGGCTGGCAAACACACCCTGCTGAGGTCTAGCATGCCTCAACAACAGCAAATTGACTTAAAGAAGAAGAAAATGGCTTAACTAATGTTTGGTCACCCAGCTTTAGTGCTGCTGCTGACATAGCAGGAGATAGTCACAAGCCCAATGGCTTTATTTATTTAAGTGTATTGATTTTAGCCCAGATTGGAAGAAAACAGGCAGATAAAGGGCAGGAAATTCCTCAGCTGTGAGACCCACACAGAGCACTAGAAATCAGATTTAAACTAGCAGATGAAAATACATTTGCCAGAACGAGGTAATGAATCATTCTGCCAGGAGCACGGGGATCTGGCCAGGAGCCAAACCCTGCCTGTTTAAAAGCAGCAATTTGGGGTATTAAGGGATGACTGTGTTCCTATCACTGACCATCATTTAATAGAGCAGCAGAGCTCAGTGGCTCCCAAGCAGAACTCAGAGCCTGCCTCACACAACCAGAGCAAACCCTCAGACCTTCCCCCAAGACCTTATTTAAAATCAATGGCCTCAGAGTCGATCAGATTCAATGAGGGAGGGCCGAGCAAGAGGAATGGAGGAGGACAAACCACCCCAGAAGGTGTGTACTCAGCTCTCAGGGCTGCTGTGCACAGGCAGTGCAGAAAACCACAAAATGTACTGAGACGTGCAGGAAAACGACAAAGGGAAGAGCTTTGGAAGGCAATCTTTTGTTTCCATGTCAGCCCTAATTATCTCATTAACTTCTTTTTGATGGCTCAGTATCTGGGGCTCTGCAAGAGAGGCCAGCAGCTCTGTTGCCACAGATCTTGCTGCTGGTGCAGTGTTGCCACAGATGTTGCTGCTGGTGCAGTGTGACACTGTCCTGAGGAGATGGGCAGGCAAAGCCTGAAGGGAATCCTGAAGTTAAATCCCAGAGTTAGTCTGAAACCAGTTCCTACCTTCCCAGCCAGCAGGAGGGCCTTGAGCCGTCCAAAATGAGAACCCAGGCTCCAGGTGCAAACCCTCTCCTCCTACAGAAACCTCCCAAGAGGCTCTGAACGTACACTGATGTACCCACCCTGAGAAGAGAAAGATGCTGTAGAAACTCATCCGATAGTGGAGTCCCCAAAACCCGAGAGCCTTGAGATTCCTCTTTGCAGGGATGACAAGAGGCATTTTGCTGCAGAAAGGACAACATCACCAAAGCCAGGACAGGCTTTCCTTCAGCAGAAGAAGGGAGCAGAAGGAACACCAAGACAGACACCAGGTAGGGGGATGTTTATAAGCAGGTAGCTTGGGCAGTGCAGCACAACAGAGCACAACTTTTTTCCAGCTGTACTGGGAAATTTCTCAGTTTTGAGGTAAAGTTTTGCACGGCTGTGGACTGTTCGTGCCTACCCTCACAGCAGAGGCTGCAGTTCTGCACCTTCAGAGGGCACAGGGGCAGGCAGGGAGAGGCTCCCCCAGGCACAGCATCTCCCCGTGCCCTCTGCTGCGACACTCCCTGCAGGCAGGGGACTCCCAGGTGCACCAGAGACTCACTGCTGCCTTGCAAGGGCAGCAGGGATTCTCCCAGGCAAGGTTGGGCAGGTTATAAACCCTGCTACCCACAAACACTCATTGCTCACTGCTCTGCAGGCACCGCAAAGGGCAAAGTTTGTCCCTTGGCTGGAAACAAAGATAAGCACATCCCACCTGATTCCTGCAATCTGGAGCCCCAGTGACCAGTCTAACACACAGCAGGAAGCAGCTTTGGGAAATCCATATTGTCTCTGTGGAGACAGAATTCAAACAGAGACATGCAAAGCCAAGGCACCTTTCAAGCATCTATTCATTACACATTTGATAATCAATGTGCTGGATTGTAAAGATATTTTCTTAAGCAAATTGTTGATTTGCCTCGCTGCTAAACCACAGGTGAAAGACACCCAGTCTGCATTTTCAAGAGTCTCCACATAGCCCAGGAGCTGCAGGATTGGGTGTTCTGATGGAGCTCCAGCTTCCCCTCACACCTGAGCGTGGCTGGGGATGAGAGCTCCCTTCCCAGAGCCAGGGGGAGCTGCCTTATCACTTGGCAGGGGTTTGCACAAAACTTAATTCTCAGTCAACACGGGCTCTCAAGCTTTGTTTGGAATTCTGTATTCAGGGCAAGTGCAAAACTTCAGAGCAGCAGCAATCTACAGGGGCAGATTGATCTGCTCTTGCATCACAGTTGCACTCAAGCAGCAGTTCCTTGTAAGGAAAGGTGCTCTGATGCACTCCATCCAGCACTTGGGAGCTTGGTTAAAATGCTAATCTGCAGGCAGGGCTAAGATTGAGCTGTATTTTAATCTGCCATTTTTCAGATGTCACCAGATGTGATAAAAAAATCTCCCAAACTATGGATCTAACCTTTCAAAGCCACAAAGAAGTCAGTGGGAATTGTACACGCTCAGCACTTCTGGAGCAAGACAGACAGGCCAGGCCAGTCCCTGGGCAGGCAGCAGGGCAGCCTGTGCTGAAATGGACAGCATTTTCTTGGCACAGAGGGACCACCAGGCTGCAAATGGTGCCCCTGAAATGCCTGCCTGCCTTGGTGGTGTGGGGAGGATTTTGATCCTGCCAGCACCGCTTGGGTTGGGGCCCAGGCTGCGCCCCTTAACAAATCCTCAAAATTAACCATGGGCAAATTTCACTTTGTAACAAAACCTAATGCTGGCAGAGTTTTGCTTCATTTTGAATGCTGCTGATTTCACTCTTCAAGGCCTTGACCAATTGGGAGAAATTGGCAAAGGGCTGTGTTTAGCAGTGCACGCAGAGCTGTGCTCAGCGAGGATGTGATGCAGTGACCATGAGGGGAGAAAAGCTCTTTTTAATTATTTAAACACATCCTCTTACCCAGTACCTTTGCCTAACAGAACATAAGGGCCCAGGCTCTTATTTGCAACAAAGGAACTGTGGCAAAGGCCACCAGAGATGAATACTACACCCAGCGCTCAAAGCCTGGAGGAGAAGGTCCCTTCAGGGTGCTGCTAAACAGCACATTACTGAAGCCTTTCCTTATGCACCTGCTGCTCTGCACCTCACAGCTGGGGTTTGGGTTTTAGAGGTGCTGGATAACCAGAGCACTCCAAAACCCCAAGTCACAGGCAGAGAACCCCAAAGTCGTCAGCCTCTGGGTGGTCTTCCCAGATTTCTGCAAACCTTGCCTCTTTTCGTAAGTACTTTATACATTTCTGGGCATTTTTATATATTTATATATTTTACATATTTCTGAGCATTTCTGGACTCTTGAGAGGTTCTAAGTTCTGCTGAGAGAAAGCTCCTTTATCAAGAGGCACAGCACACAGCTGAGAGCCTGCACAACTTGCAGAGGGGCACTTCCAAAGTGCCCAACACCAGCAATGTCTCAAAACCAAGCAACACCTGACAGATACCCAAGGAAAATCCCAATTTCTTGGCAATTTACTTACCAGTGCTGCTGAGCTGGCCAGGAACAGCCTCTTCAGATACACTGCAAGGGCTGCTGAGAAGAAATGTCCTTGCTGCTGATGCACCCAGCTGCTCCATGGGTCTCAGGTCAATGTGAGCTCTACCATCCTGCCCCAGCACTGCCCCTGCCAGCTGCAAGCTGAGGTGATGGGATTGGGAACAAGTACAGCAGGCTGCAGGAGAAAAGCTGGTGGGACTGAATCCAAAACTTGAGGAGGGTGGTCTGAACCCACCTTTGCTTCAAGCAGCCTGGAATTGAGCAAAGAATGGGGTTTTGCTAAATGCTGAGGTGGCTGGCAGCAGAGAAACAAATTCTGGCAGGGGAGAATTTATCCTCTAAGCTTGTTATCCTGTCAAAAGAAGAAATGAGGTTAGTTGAGGCTCATTTGTTTGCAAGGAGCTCCTGTCTCTCACTATTTATCACCGCGTGCGATTACCAGCTGACTTCACCCAAGTGCATCAGAGTCACAGAGCAGTGCAGAGAGGGCACAGAGCAGCACCCTCTGCTCCTGCAGAACCCCCAGGACATGGTCTCTCCAGCCTCCACCAAGGGCCATGGAAGAACATGGCATCACTGGTGTGTTCAGCAGGGAAAAGTTTGGTTGGGCCCCTCAGCGTCGGGTTCAGCTCTGGGATGAGCGAACATCTCCTGCAGGACTGGGTGCCCTTCAGCATCCAGATTTCCAGCTTGTGCACAATTACACATGAACAATTACACCTTCAGCTGCCTTTGGAGACAGAGGGTATTAAGGACCACACACTGCACTTCCCATTTTCCTTGGGCTTGCCCAGTGCTGAGCACCAGGTACCCTGCCTGACCAAGGAGAGGCTCACACTGATGTGTGGAAGAGGGAGGCAGCAATAAGCTGGAATCAATTTCCCAAGAGTTTTGTGGTGGTAAGTGATGGCAGAGGATGGGAATACATTTAACAGCTGGCTCAGCTAGATTTGTGGGCCTGCCCTGATGAGATGACACAATTATCTGACACATATCACACCTACCACTTGACTCCAAGGCTGGCTCCAAGTCAGCTTTAGGGAGGACTGTTGTGAGGCATCTGACACTTGGCTGTACAACACACTGATTAAAAAATCAGCAGTATATAATATCAATAAACCACACGTTTACTACATTAAGAGCTGGCTGACAGATCTCAACAAGAAATTGTCAGTGGTGAATCATCTGCAGATGGGAGTGTTTCAAGCAGGGCTCTTTGGGGAGCTGCTCGAGGCCTGACACTTTCCAGCACTTCCAGCACTGGGAAGCAGATGCAAATCTCAGTGCTGTTAGAGTGCATAAATGACAAAGAGATTCAAAGTGATGAATAATGAGGAGCACAGGGCAGCCATGCAAAGCAGCCTCCACAGTTCAGCAAGCAAAGCCCGCTTAAACGGCATTTTACTGCTCAAAGTTGTTCCTGGAATAAGGAATTCCAGGAGGACTCCCAGGGTGCTGTGACTGGAAAGCAGAGGCTCTGGAAGGGGGTTTGGAGCTGATGAGCTAACTGCATAAAGCTGTGGCCAGAGGTAATGGGCATTCCACTGGGAATAATGGGGAAGCAAGTGAAATACACCTGTGATCCATGCTGGTAACCTGAATCCCAGCCCACTGCCTCCAGTGTGGTAACAACACTCAGAGTATTGCTGGAAGGAGAGGATCCAGAAAGGAGCCAAATGATCTCAGTGGTCCAGGGGAAAAACCTTCCCAAGCTTTCCAGCAGGCACATAAAGCACTCACATTATTTTGTTTGTCAAAAAGAAAATGGAGGGTTGACCTTAATGGAAAGAAATATCAGGTCAAGTTCTCGGGGAGGAGGAGGATCAGGAATAAAAGAGGAAAGGTGCAAAGGTTGATAGGGAGGATATGGACATTTCCAGTAAAAGAGGACTTGGATAGGGACATTTCCAGTAAAAGACTGATGTGCTTTAACTGAGTGAAGGAGGCAGTGAGAGAAACTCCAAATCCAAACTCAGAGGGAGATCCCAGAATAAAGCAAAGGGCTGGGAGCAGGGGATTCTAAAGGATGTGGGAAGCAGGGCAGGAAGGGGAAATGTGGTACTAGAAGGCTGAAGAACAACATTGATGGATACATAGATGTGAGTACACAGGCAGGACACAAGCCTTGCACACCTCCTGGGAAGGGAAGGCCTGGATGGAAGGCAAAGGTAACCAAAATTCACCCAGCAAGGTGGGTTTTACCACAGGTGAGCCATGTTCTACACAGATGGCACTGCTTTGGTGAAATACATCCCTGGACAAAGGCGTGGCAGCAGATCTCATCTGCCTGGACTCCAAGAAAATGCCTGCAAGAGGAAAATTAACAGTTAAGCCAGCAAAGCTGAGGATTAGTGAGAGCACTGAAGATGAGGAGCAACCTCACTAGAAAGGAGCTGGTAGCAGGCAGCACTGAAAAGGGGATGGGATGAAACTCCTTTCAGTCTGCTGGTTTTCTTGTTCCTTGGTTTTCTAAACAAACTTAGCACAGAAAAAAACAGAAGAATGGTAATGCAATATTTTGGTGACAAAGGGGAAATCATTGCCCATAGGGTGGAATACTGAAATACACAGGAAGAAATAGATCACTGTGAGGAGCCAGGCAACTAAAAACAAATAAGAGGCAATAGCCCAGAAGCTAAGGTCTGACAGCCAGGAACAAATAGCTTGAATTCCTCTCACTCACTAAAAGAATAACAGCTGGAAATGGAGGTAGAAAAAAAGACACTCAGGTTCTTTAGCATTCTTTTCTCTGCTAGTTTCCTACCTCAGTGCTGGGCTGGATGGGACTGCCTGACAAGCACAGGTGTGGCCTCACATGGGTCTAGCCTGCTCTTTGGAGTGGGGCTGTACCCCTTGCCATTGTGTGCTGTCTCTCCAGGGACAGCTCTCTTCACAGGCTGCTCTCCTGAGGTCGTGCTTTCAGCACCAGGGTTCATTTCACATGTTAAAATGAGCTGATTTTCACTGAAGCCCTGCAGAGCAGAGAGAAAGAGGGGTGATACTAAGACACAGAGATACTCACTAGTCCTGGCAGTACAAAATGCAGAGATAATGAGTTTGGTTGATATGCTCAGACAGCTCTGCACCTCTCCAAAGGACACTCCAGCATTCAGGACATGAGGAACAGCACGTGGAGCAGAGGTGGCCAGCTGGGCATCCCTTCGTGGCTCCATGTGGGAAGCAAGAGGAGTGGGGAATGCAGATGTCCACAGGGGCCAGAGGCGCTGCATTTCTCCAGCATAGCAGCACTTTTTTATGAACATATTTTTCCTTAGTCTCGCTCTGAGAAACAACAGATCCAATTATTGCTGAAGCTTCTGTTTAAAGGAAAAAAGATAAATCAGCCTGGGGCAGACACTTGCCATTGAAATATTCAGCTGGAGCACTTGGGGTCTGGCAGAGCAATGAGCAGCTGAGAGGAAGGCCTCAGTCAGCAGTGTGTGACTGGTGTTGATGGGGGCACCCCACACCTGCCCAGAGGAGCAGCCCAGTGCACCAGGACTGTGTGGACAAGCCCAGAGGCTCACTGGCTCTTCCATGCTCCTTTGCAGAGTCAGAGTTGCCTTGTGCCAGAATAATGGCACTTCCAGCAACAGGGCTGGGAGGGGGCAGAGGTCTGGCATTGGCTGGGAGGTAAGAGTTACTTATTGAATTAAGGCTCTTTTCTAGAGTAGTTTGCTCCAGCAATCCCTGCCCGTGAGCTAGCTCTCCATAATGGACCTGTCCTACAGCAAGGGCCGCCCACCAAGAACCTCTCAGCTCCAGGCACAGCCACCAGGACCTGAATTTCCAGAGTGTGAGCTGCTGCTCTGGGCAGGCTCCCTGTTTTAGCTCAAACTTCAGAGCAGCACAGAGCAGAGCACGCTGCCCCAGCCCACTGAGGCCAAGGACGCTGTCTGTGCACAGCTGTGGCAGCCCAGGAGCAGAGCTCTTCTCCCTGTCTCCTGGTTTGGGAGAGCCACGAGGTTGTTTCTGCATGCCCAGGGGCAGCCATGTGCTCAGCAGCCTTTGCTGCTGGGGGCAGGAATGGCAGAGCCCTTCTGGAAAGGTTTCCAAGGCAGATGCTGCTTTGTTATTTAATAATCCACGTGGTTGTGACTCAGAGTCATGCCTGGTCAAACCTGGAGATTAAGAGCTTCTCTCAGGCACTGCTGTGTTTGGGGGAGCTCTTCCTGCACTCAGCAGAGCTGGGAAAGGCAGGAGGGCAGTGCATGCCCAGAAACTCACCTGGATTGCTGCCCCCGAGCCAAAACCTCCACCACTTGTCTGCAACACAACTGGTGCCTCTCCATGATGTGCTGCAGCTGGATGAGGCAGGGTGTCAAGGGGGTCAAGTGAGACAACAGGAGAAGCCAGCCCTGATGCTTCTTTTTTCCCCTTTTGGAAGCAAAGTCAAGACCTTTCCCTCCAAATCTACGTTGCACAAGTGTGACAATTCTCCCTCTTTCACCCAAACTTATGAAAAAACCAAAAAAACCAAAGCCCTCCATACCAACTGTAGCACTTTGTTTTTGCCAGCTGAAGCTGCAATTTTCTGTGAATGAACTCATTCCCCTTCCCTGCATCCTACCAAAGATCTGTTATGATCTACCCAGGACTTGTGACGTGAGGATTTGCAGACCTGTTTCCCTGCTGAAAAGCCAACAAAAGCCATGGGTTCTGGCCACAGGGTTTCACACTCCTGTGAGCACTGTATGCCTCAGGTCTCCAGGTTTGGAAAAGCTCAAGGCAAAACCTCAAAACCTCCGTAAAAGCAAGGTTGTCTAGTCTAGATGAGCAGGAGAAGGAGGCTGAAGCCTTTGGGGAGAGAGGAAGAGAAGGAGGAGAGATGGAGAGAAGAGGAGCAAAGGACAGAAGCTGTGGGTGGGCGATGAGGATCTGACATCAGCCCGTGTCCTCTCCACTTCAGCTCTACAACAAATGAGGCACACCAGCAAAGCAGGGCTGCCCAAAACATCAGCACAAGGCTTGCTGCCAGCAGTGGGGCAGGCCAGCTGTGCCAGGTCCCTGCCTCTCTCCTTGGAAGGACATGGAAGAGGACAAGGACAGCGCTGGAGAAAGCACAGGCAGGAGCAGCTGTTGGCTGTGTGCTCTGGTATTGTGTCACCAAGGAGCTGTGTGCCTCCAGGCCCTGGGCTTGCTGGCAGGAATGCCCTGGGGAAGAAGGTAGCCAGACCTTGTCCAGACTTCCTGAGCCACTGAGAATATTGCCAAGTCATGACAGGGTGTTAATTAAAAATAGTAACGAAGGTGGCAGCATTAACACCCGCTGCTCAGAGTGGATAGCATCACTCAGCTCCCCCAGAATGTTCCCATCTGAGCACAGGGACAGTAATGTCCCTTCTACCATGGTAAAGGGGTGCATGAAAGATCCCCAGAGGTGTCACAGCCAGCAGGGCTGCCAATTCCCCACATTTCCTTTCATACAAGCCATAATCCACCTCTGCAATCTGACCTGGAATTGTTCCCTCTCTTGCAGGTTTCTGTGCCAGACCTCCTCCTGTTCCTTCTGGACCTTGCATGATGGAGTGAGGATTCAGGGCTGGAAAACCTGTGCTCAAAGCAGCCATTTATGCTGTACCCCTGCTTCTCCATGCAAGGATAATATTTATGTCCTTTTGTGAAACACCCAGACCCTCTAGAAGAAGCAGTGCTGCACACGACAGAGACATTAAAATAAATAGATAAGGAGAACAGCAAACCAGCCTGGAGAAATGCTGACATTCCCAAGTGCTCATTCAGACAAAGGAACACCTCCTGCCAACTGCTAGCACTGAGCTTCTCCCAGGTGAGGGATGTGCCAGGCAGCTGCACAGACCAAAACCGAGGCAGATGTTCCAGCTGTGGGCTCCAGGCACTGCCTGCATGTGCCCATGCAAGTGTGGCTGGCTATTTTGGGGAGATACACCCCTGCCCTTGCAGGGTGACCCTCTCTGTGTGCCAGCCAGGCCCTGCAGCAGCAGCCTGTGTGCACAGACATCAGAGCCTGCTCTCCCTGCAGCTGTGGGACCATCCTGGGCTCCTCCCTCATCACCTCCTCAGGCTGGGCTCTCCCAGCATGGATGCTGTCACACAGGAGCTGTGTGGCTCTGATGTGACAGCTCCTGGCCTTGCTTCCCCACACAGCTGAGCTGGGAATGGGGTGTAGGTAGCCCCACAACACCAGGGGCTGATGCTGGTGAAATGTTTGGTGCCGTGGGCACAGCTGCTGTATGAATCAGGGAGTGAGCTGCTCCAGGCAAGGCTGGCTGCACCCCATGGACACCCCTGACACTCCTCCCTGCAGAAACAGCTGCCAGTGCATCCCCTTGCCATCATCCTCCTCTTCTCTGGGCCCTTGTCAGCCCACAAAGAATCTGTCAGACAGCTGGGGCAAGCACCCACCTCAACCCTTGACTCATTTTCCCACCAAAACCAAGAGGACCAGCTTGGTAGAGAGGCCAAGTTTCCCAGTTCACACTGGTTTTCCATGCAATCTGCCCTGCCCTTTCTCCCAGGGAGGGAGGTCCATGTCCAGCCCATTTGGAACAGCTCATCCCTCACGAGGTGCGTGGTGGTGCAGCCCCCAGGTGCCCCTCTGGCAGTGGGGCAGCTCCCCACGGCTTTCATCAGGCAGACCCTGCTGGGGATGCAGGACCTGCTGTCCCCAGAGTGGGTCAGCCCTGCCAGTCCCTCAGCATGGATGTGCTCTCTGCTCAGTGCTGGGCCAGCTGTGAGCCCTCCAGAGCAGGGAGCAGCAGGTTCCCGCTGCTCTCATCCCTGCACGGCTCCAGCTCCGCTCTCAGGACCCTCCACAGCCCTCCCTGACAAAGAACCCCAGCTCTTGGCAGGCCCTTGTTATTTCAGCTAAGGCTCATCAACCATCCTTCTGTCACTAAATGCCTTATTATGTGCAATTAATGGGCTGGCTGAGAGCAGCTACAAAGCCATTCTCCCCATGAACCTAGGGAGGCAGCTGGGTTATCCTGGTGGCTTTCTGAGACTGCAGCCCCACTGCTAAATACACAGGGAGGCAGGATGAAGCTGTCCTGCCTTTCAAACACCCTCAGGCAGCGTGGCAAAGGGCTCCCTGTCCCTCTGAGGGGCACTCACACGCTGGTCACCATCCACAATGGCTCAGGGCTGGCTCCAGCCCTGCCCCACGCTGATGGCTCTTTACTGCCGCCTTTAACTTTGTTCATTATTATTAATAATACAACAAGAGGAAAGGGAGATAAGAGCAAACTGACAGCGTAGGCTGCAACAGCTATTTTGACTGTAGCCAAACTGCACTCAGATGTGCAAAGCAAGAGAATAATTTCGACTCTCTGATCTCTCAAAGATCATCCTCTTAGATGTCACGATTACATTTGAAAACAGCCTGATGGTACTTGAAGTCGGTTTCCCTTGACAATTAACCTATATGTGCACACCCTTCATGACTTCTTGCTGCAATAGCAGATGTGTGTTTTGAACCACTACTACAGCCCCCACATGCAAGGCTGAAGGCAAAAACCAGGGAGCAGAGGGCTCCTAAGCCAGGCTGAGACTAAAGGACACTGGTCTCATCAGAGCGTGGCACTGAATTAATCTGCCTTTCTGCCTTTAGTAATGCCTTGTTACCAAAATGAGAGTTACAGCTGGCATTTATGCAATCAGTTCTTCCACTGTGCTAAGGCAGTTCCTAAGGACTGAGTGATAAGGAATTTGATGTAGCTTATTTAAAACAAAAAGGCAAAAATCAGCATTTCACAAATTTCACATCCCTCTGCCTTATTTGCTCTATGCAGAAACTAGAGTGCCCTTTTCCCAAAGGATATCTGATTTTTTTAAGGGTTTTTTGAGGATGGGAAGTACGAAAGAGGTAGATACTTAAATTCTGGAGCCAAATTCATCACTGAGTGAAATGGGCCTAAGCCATTTCAAGGAAAGGGCGAGGCAATTGCTTGGATTAATCCTAATGACCCAAGGCAGAGCTCATGGACAAACCCTTGCAGGGTTTTCAGCTCTCAAGCAAACGCAGCCTAAGCAGCTGTTACACTTTGGAAAGCAAAATGAAATCCCAAGGATTTGCCTTAAAACAAATTACATCCATCCTAAGAGTAAAACACCCTACTTTGAATACTAAGAGAGGACTGACCAGCCCGTCATGGTTACAGCTCTGAGGGACACAGTCAGGTCTCCTCTGCTCTGCTGAGCTCAGAGGAAAGACTAAAAAGTGAGGAAAGAGTAAAAACTAAGCAAAGCCCCTTCTAAAAACCCTTAGCGAAGCCCGACAGGAGTTAGGATGGCAAAGATGGGCTCTTAGGGTAAAAGTTTTCTTGCAGCTGTCTGCCTGCAAGGTGGTTTTATAACCACAGCCCTCCTCTCCCTCCTCAACCTACAGTTTACCTCTCCTCATCAGAGAGGACTTTTCACAGCACCAGCTCAAAGAGCAGCAGAGGGGCTTTCTGCACATGTCACCCAAAGGAAAAACATCAGATGCTTGTTTTCCACTTCAGCCACGATCTCTTTTTAATCCCATGCAAGCTGGGAGCATCTTCAAGGCTTTGTTGTTCCTTTAGCAGAGGGGGAAGAGCTAAAGTTTGAATATGAACACTAAAAACATTTCTTTGAACCGGCGAGATTTACCGATGTGCACATGGCTCCCAGTACAGACACGCACTTGGAAAAAAAAAATAGAAAGAAAGAAAACACATCTATTCCCCCACTGGTTTCTGTCACCATTTGATTCCACTGCACTGCAGTTTTACCAGGGAAATTATTGGGGGAAAGGGAGTTAGACAACATTTCCCTGACAGCAGCTTGTCAACTGGCTCTTTGAGTGTCGGGGAAAAGAGCTGCATCTCACATCTTTAAAGTGCCACTCTGTCACACCAGCAAGGGAAGACACACATCAGGCTTCCCTGGGGCCACGTGCTCGTCCCCCCTTCTCCCCCAGCAGAACTGCTGCCAGCACACATGGCACACCCGTGGCACACCCGTGGCCCCTGTCCCACCAGCCCCAGCCCAAAGCTCACCACTGTCCATGTCCAGGGCTGCTGCACCTCTTCAAGGGATGGAGGAGCAGGCAGAGATGCTGGGGACTATCATCATTTACAAGTTTTGCCTTCCCAAGGGGATTGGCCCTGCCTGGCACAGGGGGAAGATCAGAGTAGATCCCCTGACATCCCACCTCCACCTGACAGCACACAGCATAATGTGTAAGAGGAGAACAGGAATGTTTTTGTTGGGAACAACAGCTTGAGGTTCCCTCACTGCGAGAGGCACTCGATCCCTGAGAGCCTCTGGGACCACTCAGCACAGCCCTCTTCATGCCAGGTCATTGACAGGAGCCTCCATCCATCTCATCTGGAGCTCCAGCCTGCAATTCTCTGAGCTGACAGCTCCAGGGAGACAGGGTTGTTCAAACCCTGGGCTGACACTGTGCAATCCCCCCAGCATTGATTCCATCCCACATTATCTGAACAGGGCTGTGGCTCTTCCAGCAGACACTGATATTATCAGGGCACAATGGACCCTCTGCTGCTGAGCCATTGCCCTTGAGCCTAAGTCCCCCCAGATAGCTCCATTTCAGAAGGAAACACCTTCTGCACTGCAAATAACCTCATTCCTCAAGCCTCTGCTCTCTCTATAGATGAAATACCCCAAGACAAGAGGGGGCATTTCTGGAAGCGCAGGTTTCACACCAGGAGAGGAAAGGATGCAGCTCACAGCTGCCATCAGGTTATCTCCCATGATGTTTCCCTGGCAACCACAAAGCTCAATGTCTGGGTGACATTTGCAAAGTATAATAGTTTTTGAAAGCCAAAATATACATATTTTGTCAGTTAGTGTTGTGTTTCCCTTGAGACAGGCCGAAGGATCAAACAGAAATTCCATGGGGAGCTGATTAGTCTCCATGTAAATAGGGCAGACAAGCAACTCAGCAGCACACCCCAGCACCTGGAGGCTGGCAGGCACTGTGCTCCACACTGCTCACACACATACTGCCACCACTTACTGAGGACCTCCAGGTACCATTTAAAAAGTGCAATTAAGGGGAACAAAATACATCCAGGATGTGCTTGGGAACTATACAAACACCAGGCTAGAAAGCCAGGAAGAGTGCAAGATGCAGCGGGGGAGAAAAGAGGGGAAGAGGAGACTTGCCTGCAGCGATGGAGTGAGGGAGCAGCAGTTCTTTGGTTAGGACTGTAGGTTTCTTCATCTCCTCCCACCCTGCAGTGAGTCCAACCAGTTGTCTTGTTTTTAGCAAAACAGTTCAGTCCTCACCCCCAGTGCTCTTGTAGGACCACACCAGAAAGCTCAGCAAGGTGCTTGCACACAGCCTTCACCTTGCCCTGCTCAGTCACACCTTGATTGGTTACAGCTGTTGTGGGAGGGGGCCCAAGGAGGGCACAAGCCCAATCAACTCACGTTCCCATTCCTTCCCTTTGCTGCAAGGAATTCACTAAGCTTTAGGAAAGACATTTCTTTTCTTTTCCCTTCCTTCTCCTAGTCTTTCTGCTGGGATCATGTGGAAGTCAGCAGCTCCAAGTGGTTTCTCTCTTGTTTATACAGGTACTAAGAGCAACCATGCTCTGGGTCTTCTGCATCAGGCTAGGTCAGCTTTTCTTCACATGATCATTTCTCTCTGCTTTTATGCCCCATATCCCACTGGAGCTGCTGCCCTTTGAAATGATTTTGCAGTGCAAAGTTTCCCATCAATTTCTGAAGAGCGGCAGGTGCGTGCAGAATCACCCTCCAGGTGATGCTGCCCACAGCTTAATAACAGGTTACTCATTTCTCCTCAGAGGAGCTGCTGAGGTGTGAGCTGTAGCTCTCAGTACAAGAAGGCTTTGTGAAAACAAACTTCTGGTGCTGGTTACATCAAGGGCAAGAAACTCAAAGCTCTCCTCCAGCGTGGGCAGGAGTTGGCTGCAGCAACCCAAACATCTGAGCACGTGTTTCTTTCCCCTACCTCTTGCCTGGCTCTTTCTTGTTCTGGAGGCTCTGAGAACAGGAGCTCCCAAATTCCCAGCAACCTGATCAGGTGCTGTTCTGCCCCACAAACACTTGCCTCTGGGAGGATAAACAAGCACACAAGTCTGGCTCCACACTTGAAGCTGCTGTCTGTGGTTGTGCTGGGTGAGGGCTCGGGCTGGGAGATGCTGAGGATGTGCAGATAAGGAATGGATGCTGAGGATGTGCAGATAAGGAATGCTGTGCTTGCCTGGCTCCTTGAGAAACTGCTCCACAGCAAAGTGCAGACCACCCTCCTCCTCAGCAATACCTTGGGGTTGAATTGCAGAGTTACAGGTGAGACACCAGGGCTGTGCAGCTCCAGGTGCTTGAGACAGGAAAAGGAAAAGCAGATGGTGTTGGCTTCCTCCTTGGGCACAGGTGCCAGCCACTCAGTCTGGGAAGCACAGCAGTGCCTCTGGAGATGGGAGCTGCCCAGGTGCATGGGAGAGGCTGTGTGGGCCCTTAAAGGCAGTTTTGCTGCTGTGGAAATATTTCTAGGGAGGCTCATCACCATGGTATCTGAGCACTACTGACTAATGGGGCGGATGGAATGTGCCTGCTTGTATTTGTTATTAATTTCTGTAAGGGTGCCTTTCCTGACACTTCCTTTTTGTTCTCTGCTTCCATGTGGATGCAGTGCTTGGGTGTACAGAACCTTTCACAGAGGTGTCCCTTGAAGGCACCATGGAAGAGATGAGTGTTGGGAGTGGGGATAATTAAAGGAATCCTGTCAGCCAGTTCCATCCCCTAGGTTTCCAGGTGGTTTAAAAAGGTAAGGCAGGGATGTCATTATAGCCATCAGGAGTTTTTACCATCTTTTTTTTACCATTGTTTTTACCATTTAAAAATAGGAATTCAATGAAATGAGGTAAGTCACCATTTCTCTCCACTTCTGGGATGAAAGAAAGTGGCATTGCAAAGGCATTGACCACTTGGACCAAAAAAAGCATGGATGGGAATCAGCAGTGGTATCAGCCAGGATGATGGATGCTTTCAAAGTGTATGGCTTCAACATGCTAGGATTTTTTTGTTACTTTTTTAGCTAAAAAAAATAGATTATATTGGCAGTAGTCCTGGAGAAATAAATCATGATGAAAAACCAGAGTCAAAACTATGACTTTTCTTTGAATAGACAATTTTGCTGGCATTAACTGTACAGAGCTGAATACTTTTGTTAGCCCCTTGGCCAGATCTGGCCAGCTGGCAGCTCCCTTTTGCCAAGGAAGTCTTTTGTGAAGACCAAAAAAGCACATTGCAAAAGGGAAGTGGTGTAGAGCAAATCCTTGCTCCAAGATCACAGTCACTGAGAAGTATTTTATGGTTTTGGCCTTTCCACAAAGGGATGCTAGAAAAGCCTCTGATAGGCATCTGTGCTCTGGGCTATTTTGTGTGATGCTCCCTGAGGGCCTGGAGCAAAGCATCCCAGCTATGCCCACAGTTCTGGTCTTTCCAGCTTTTCCCAAGCACATCCACATTGCCCTTTCAGGATTGCCATGGCCCCGACTCAGCCACACCACACACATTTCTGGATATCAGCTGTGCTCCTACCAGGAAGCAATGCAGTCTGAAATGGGTTTGCCCCACGATTTTGACACATTCTCTCTGCAGTAGGACAGAGTAGAAAACACAGAAGTAAATACCTGCTGCTCTGAGCCTGCTGGAGCACAAACCTCATGCTGTTCCTGGTGACTGATGTAGGGACGAGGCAGCTTCTTTCCAGAGTGCCTGTCCTCTTCCTTGCCCAGCCTCAGCAGGTCTCACAGGTCTCCACTGCTGACAGGGCCCCACAGTTTGCAGGCCTCACTCTCTTTGGGCTTGTCTCTCCTGGTGAGAACACAAGGGGGCCAAGCACCCAGCAATTTGGAGATGGGACAGCCTGTGTGAGTGTGTGACCTGCAGCAGAGGGCAGCTCATTCCACTCCTGAACCCCAGCTCTGCTTGTTTCTTCCTCTGCCTGTGAGCACAGGCCTGGCTCTGGCTTTCCTTTCCTTTGCAGGTGCCATCAAAGTCAGAAACTTCTCAGATCCCTGGGAAATGCCAAGCAATTCCACCTTCCTGCAACTGTGGGAGACCTGCAGGTTTGCCTCTGCTCAGAGCCATCTTCCAAGCTTTCCACAGTGGAGTCTTTAATGTTGTGTCTGAAAGGTACAGGAAAGTCAGTCCAGATTGTGAGAAAAGCCTGACAAGTCTCTTGCTGAGCCATGTGAATGTCCACGTACTCCCTTGGCTTTTAACAGCAGAAATCAGATCCTGAAATAGACTGGATGAACGCAATCCATCATTTTCACAGGTCTACCTAAGCCACGGGACTCTTTGCACAAATCTTTACAGAGAGGCCAGGCTGCTGCCAGAGCCAAACACTGCCTTGCCAAAGGGCACAATTCAAGAAATTGGGATACATTGGCACACCTGCAGCACCAACACTTTTGGGAGAAACCAGCATGGTCTCCTTGCCCTGGAACAACCATGTCCAGGGCTCCTGCTTGCAACACAGAGCTGAAGCATGCCCTCAGCTCATCACTGCCCACCTGCAGGTCCTGCTGGCCTGTCCTGGCCCTCAGGTAGCTCCAGGACAGCCAGGTGACAGGCATGTGGCAGACCTCCTGCAGAAGCAATGACAGCTGAGGACTTGTGGGAGCATTTGAGGTGGGAAACCAACAGGTGAACCTGGATCACCCCACCTTTTCCTGGCTCCCCAGCATGCCTGGTGTGCAGTGAGGCAGCTGAAATGAGAGGAGACAGCCCTGACCTGGAGCAGTGGGCACAGGGGAGGGTGCCAGGTCACAGCTGCTGGCACTGTGGGCAGTGCCCACGCCACAGAGTGCCCACAATGACCCAGGAGGCTGAACCCTGCAAAGGGCAGGCACCAAGGGGCTTCTGCCATCCCCAGCAGCATCCCAAAGGCTGACACTCACAGCTTCAGGGAGAACAGACTGGTGATGGTCTCTGAGCAAAGGCATTGAAAGATTTCCATGCTCCTTGGACCAGGATTATATCCCACATTTTGTGCCCTGTGAGAAGCTGTCATTAGTACTCCGTGGTCTGATCCTCCACCAGCTCCTTCTTGTGTGTTACCCTTGCTCTTATCTTTATAATCCTCAGCTGCCAAGCTTCACCAGTTATATAATTTGAGATTGTGAGCCTTGCAAGGCTCAAAATTGCTTTAACTCTTTCTTCCCAACAGAAGGCTCACTTTAAGTTGCTTGTGTGACAGTGCTGATGGCATCCAACCTCTCCTAGAAGGCACACAGCCTCTCCTGCCAAGTTAGCTTGGCTCCTCCAGCACTTCCAGATTCCTTTTCCGCTCTCCCTGTGCTCTTAATTTCAGACCTACAGTCCTTCTTTCCCTCACTTTTCCAACCCTCCCAGTTGTCTCCACCCCAGACCTGCACCAAGGCCAGCTCATGTCCCAGCAGTGACAGAGGGTCCTGCCAGCCCCGTGGGGATGGCAGCAGGCAGAGCCAGAGAGAAATCCTGGGTCACATTTCCTCCCTGCATCCCTGTGCCCTCTTGCTCAGGGAGGCAGGCAGTGCTGGTGCCACAGGGGGCTGAGCTCTCAGTCCCCATCTAATCAAACCCATGTTTTCTTTTCTATCACACAATCCTCTCAGGAGCTCATAACCTGGGAAGGGCTGCATTCCTTAGGCAGATGGGTTATTCCACTTGGAGAGGGTGGGGGAGGCAATAAAATTCCATTCTGCAGCAACAATTCTAATGCGGCAGGTTATTGGTAAAATATTTTTGGGTTTGTTTAGTTGTTTCCCAAACATCTTGAAGTGGTGGTTCAAGATGAAGTTATGTTCTGAAAGAGAGTGTCATCCAAAGAATGCAAACAAAAGGTTATTTTAAACCCCAGATGTCTGTTTTTCTTCATTCCAAATTTTTCATTTTGTCACCAAGCAGAAAAAAATAACCCACAGATTTTCACACAGCCTTGTTCTGTGAAAGGTAAGATGTTAAAAGGAGCAAGAAAATTCTGTGCAACTCACATTCTCACCTTTGTGCAATTGTTTCTAAAAGCACCCAGGACAGATTAAACATATGAATGCTCACAGCACCTCAAACTAGGAATGCAATTAGTAATTGATTTATGTCTCCTGGTAGCAGGGCAAAAGCAATTTAAGCAGCAAATAAAAGCAGATTCTGTTCTCTAGCTTTGTTATCTGCTCGTCAAACACACTAGCAAGATCTAATTGCAGGGAATTTTAACAATCTTGTGTTTTTTAAAATAATAATTTTCTTACCATTTGTTACATGTAATTTCACAATGCTTTTGGTCCAGCCACATGGAGAGAGGACCCTGATGACCCCACTACTGCTTTTATAGGGGATGACATCTTGCTTGGCCCTGCTTCCCACCCTCCTACCTTTTTTGGTGAAAGTCCTTCCATGGAGGCACGTGCCTCAAATCCCTTTCAATATCTGGGTATGGACTTCTCCTTTTCCTCCCAAGGTCTGAGGTAATACCTAGAATTTAGTGTCCATGAGAAAAAAAGAGAAGGTGCCACATCCAGCACAGGCTAACCTGACAACATTTTGTATTGTTAAAAGAATGGAAATGTTCTCACCACCCTTTTCCAAACCTGCTCCTAAAGCACCCACCGTGCTGCATAGATTTTGCCTGCACAAGCACACCCCCCTGAACAGCAGAGACTTAGTTACAGAAGGACAATTGCTGTGTGGATGTGATTTGAATTCCTTTGCTGCCAATCATCACAGGCAAAACAACAGGAACAGCATTTGCCTATTGACATCAGGGATTTTGCAGCATAATACATAATTCAGTCGGCGAGGTGTGTGTGATATTTCCCTCCTGACACTGCTAATTCTCACCAGCAAGACTCACCTTCTCACCCTGTGATTTGCTTTTAGCTGCTGCTTCCATCAGGCTGTCCATGAGGACACAAAGAACATATTAAAGAGCTTACAGTTAAATCAGATCCCTCAGAAACAGGGAGGGATCAGGGCTGTGCAACTCCCCCCACCCCAAACGTGCATTTCATAAGAGGGAATGGTATTTATTAGGACTTTTTACATTTACTGCTCCCCATTAGGAACCTCTTTGGGTTTATTTGAAGCTGCTCAGCATTTTTTGGGTGGGGTGGGTTTAATTCCCAGCACACCAGCAGGAGAACATGCTCTGCCAATGTAGTGGTGCCCCTTCCTAAAGCATTTGGTTGCTTAACAGGGAAGGTTGTTTGTTCAGATGACCTGGGAGCCCACCCTGGTGTGAACTCCCCTAAAAGGAGAGCTCATCTCTCTCCTCTGCTATGTTTGCCTAGCTCCAGAGATGAGCTATCAAAAGTGGTTTCTTTGCTGTGGAAGGAGGGAGAGGAAGAAAAGAGGAGGAGGAGGGAAATCAATATGGATATCATTTGTCAAAACATTAAGCCAACTGCTGCTGCCTGAAGCACATGAGAATACAGGAAGGCTATTGAAAGGTGTAGTTTTGCAGGACTTGATGACTTCAAACTGAACAAGACACAGCTGTGAAATGTGGCAAACCACAAGCTGACACCTAGGCAAGCACAACCCTTCCCAGATGGGTGACATTGCTCCTCAGCAATCTCACTGACACCCTGAGCACACCAGAAATCCAAGAGATATTTGCCTGACAAGCCTCAGGCTCCACTGAGCTCCACCAAAACACAAAGATGAGAGTCACTGGATGCCCTTTTGTAAAGGAATGGCACCAGCAACACCTGTCTTGCCCTCTGCTCCCACCAGCCAAGGCTCAGAGGCACTAGCGCGTATCACCCATAGGAGTGATGCCTATCACTGCTGGCAGGTGATGTGGGGAGGGCAGGTGACCCAGCCACCTGATCCCTCACTTATGACTTGCTCCTGATGCTTTGTCTTCACTCTAGCTGCAAGAATCTTCATGCAAGGCCATCACTGCATGGGGTTTGTCCCCAGGGCCTGGGAGGGACAATGTCTCCTCTCCCCCAGCCCCGTGCAGCTCAGCTCTGCCCCTCTGGTTTGGGGAAGCCAGCCCATGCTCTGCCTGCTTCAGTCACCAGGTAGCATCCTGTGGCTGACATGAGCAGTAAGAGCCCAGGCTGAGAGCTGGTGCATTATAAATGATTTATTGCTCTAATAAAGAGCCTCAAATTATCCGCCGCCTCCTCCCTTTCTGCCCGCGCCCCAAGGAGCGATACAGGCACCGTGCAAACATTCTCTACCTCGCATTATGTAATGTCACAGGGAAGAAAAACAAGTATACAGCCCCCTGGAGGGCCACAGGGCTGGCAGCCCTCCCATCCCGGGCAGCTGGGGCACAGAGTGAGCACTGCCTGCTCCGTCAGAGCATCCATTGTGCCGCTCCTCCCTTGCCAGCCACACTGCCTCCGTGCATCCCAGGGAAAACAGGAGGGACCTGCCCTCTTCCCACAGCCTCACCATCCCCTTCTGGCTGCCAAGAGCCAAGGGATCCTCTCCTGCCTGATCCCTGCCTCTCCACCCCACACTGAGATGGGGCTCCTGGGGTCGAGGGTTTGTACCAACACCAGCTGGGCTGCACTGGAGGGGTGGCCAGGCTGGCAAATGGAAAGCTTCATTAATTTTAGGAATGGAGGATTTCTCCCCCGGGTAGCTCACCCAGCCTCTCACCTACCATCCTCATCTCCAATCCATACACTCCTGCTCCATCACCATCCTTTTTGTCGATGGAAATCTCCAGCCAATAAAGCCCGGGAGCTTGTTATCTACTGCTACACGTGTAGCTTTTTTGTTCAGCTCCTCAGGGACCTACCTTCCTCCCCAGTTAGCCTCACCTCCTGCATGCCCTCATGCCAGCTGCTCCAGGAAAAGCCCTTCCTTGGGACATGGAGCTGTGCTGAGAGCACCCAGGGTCTCTCCTGCCCCACAGTTCAAGCCCACAAGTGGCTCCAGCTCACTTGAACAGGTCACAGCTTCTCACGAGACACAGAGCAGGAATAATAAATTAACCTACTTTGGATGGCTTGCAGGCCTGAGCAAGTAAATGTTGCTGAAGGGCTCGTGGAGTCTGGAGAAGTGGCACTGTGGAACAGCAGAGCATTATCATCATCATCATCTGCTATTACCCTGAAGATCTTGAGGTCAGATGAGGCGAACTGAAGACAACAAAACAGTCTTAAATATTCAACATCAAATTATTTGAAGTGTGGCAAAGGGGGAAGAAAAAAAAGGATAAAAAAAGAGAAGGTACAGCTAAGCTGTCCTTCTGGGCATTTTAGCTTCAGTGTGTGACAGGAGCCCCACTCCTCTCTGCCCTTGGCAGGGAGCACAGGGGCTCTCCTGGGCATCCCACACCTCCATAACTCCCAGGAGGACCCCTCACTAGGGCTGACACATTTCCAGGCACAAAAATGTACCTAGAGGTCTCCAAAAGTCGCGCTTGTCCCAAAAATGCTGTTTATTAAACAGAAAAACCTGACTGGGGGGCAATGCAAAGATGTGGAAATGGAGTGGCACCTACCTAGGGCCTGAACTGTTTGGCCAAGGTAAATAAGAGGACAAAAATGCTGGGAATGATGTTATAAAAGGTGTATTTTGAGTACTTGCATTCCCTGCAAGGCTGACCTATTTAGCAGAGGGACTTTAGCCCCTAGGAAGAATTAAATAATGCTGTTAGGAAAGAGATACCATGGGGATTGAAGAGCCCCAAGGTCTCTGCTGCTCTGTGGGTGCCCAGGCAGCCCTGGGCTACCCCACTGAGCCATCCCAAGAGCTGACAGCCTTCTCTCACCTTATCCCAAAGGCACAGCTACATTACAGCCTGGGTAGAGCCAGGCACAGTAAGTGGGGCTGCCCTTAGGGACAAGACACAGTCAGAAAGGAGACTTCAAAGCCTTTTCCCCATGCCTCTCACACTCCCTGCCCTCCCCATCTCGATTACACTTGGTTGGTGCAAGGGTACCTCGTTTCCAGAGCCCTGGTAACAGCAGGTGTCTAAGGAGAGTTTCCTTGTGTCTCTGTTGTTCCCATTTGAATGGGAAGATGGCTGAGACATATTTTACCCCATCACGCTGCTTCATGGCTCCTGATGGCACTGATAGGTCCCAGACTGAAATCCCCAGCTCGGGGGCAAGAGAAAACCTCAAACAAAGCTGGGGCTGAGTCAGAGCAGCCCCAGCAGGAGTGGGAGTCAGCCAAACCCCAGCAGGTGCATCCAGCTCACACCTCTCCTGCCTTCCCAGACATCCAGCCTGAACATCCAGCCTGAAGCTGCCACCACACCACCCCTGTGCCTCGGCCCTGCCATGTGCTTGCTCCAAAGGAGATGCCTCCTTGGTGATTTATCTAAATCAGCTTCACCCCTCAACCTGATTTCAGACCAAAAGGGTCCCTTTTTGTTGTGTGAAATAGAAAGGAAGCCCACTTGCCTTTGCTGGGAGCCTCAATGTGTGGGTTTGGGTGCCGGTAGAAGGAGATGCAATTTGATTTTCTAGTTCCCTCCTATCCTCTCCCCAAAGCACATGGTTCTTTTCCAAGGGGGATAAACACTTACATCCATACAGCTTCCAAAAAACCCTCCCCTGGATATCTGAGATAAGAGGGACTCCACACCTCCTCTGCTCCTATGTCTCATCTCTTTCACCAGGGAAGTGCCAACTCCTACGGCACACGTGTTGTATTTTCAGACTGCTGCTTTCTGCCTTGTTGTCCCTCACACTGGAGAAGAATTCCCATAAACATCTGGAAAACTGCCTCCTCCTTCTCCTCTAAACCCCTGCCAGAGCACAGGCTGCTGCTGTGCTGAGGCTGCCACAGCTCCTGGTGACCACTGCTGTGCTCTTGCCCTCTCGCGCTGCTCCTTCTCTGCCTGGAGTCCTCTCCTGCCTCTCCCATACACTGTGAGGGCAGAACCCCCTCAGATTTTGAGTACCTCACAGAAACAATCCAGTTTCACATTCTGAAACACAAATGGGCTCAGAAGCTGGGCCTGGATGCAGCAATTCCAGCAGGGAGTGTAGGCACATCCCTTTGAACCCAGAGAGGTGAAGGTTTGCCCCAGGACACACCAGCCTGCTTTAACCCTCTCAGTGTGTTCCTTCCCAGAGCAATTCCTACCATCCTCTGACACCACAGCCCAGCTGGGGCAGGATAATGGCTCAGTGGGTCCCATTTGCATGTTCTTTAAAGTGGGGCTGCACCAAACTGCAAGCAGGAAGGACAAGTGTGGTTGTTACTAATTGTCTGTGCCTGCCTGCTCCCTTCTGCTGCTCTCCACTGGGTGGGTGGAACAAGGCTGACCAAAGCTGCAGCAGCAGATTTCAGTGGCCAAAGGGCAGGATTTTAGAATGCTAATTTCTCTTAATCTAGCCATAGAGAAACTCCTATGGGAAGCACCCAGACACCAGAGCATGATTTCTTATTACTTTATGCTTGACAGCCAAGACAGAGTAACTGCTAAAAGCAGAGATAAGTGGAACACAACAATGCCACCAAATAAAAACACTTATATCTGTACACTCATCAGCTCAGTGTGAAGAACTGGGTCTGAAGAGCACAGGATCAGGGGCTGTGACTCCAGGGAAGCAAAGGCATCACTGAGGGATGTTTCCACTGAGAAGTCACGAGCTCCTGAGAATACATGGGAGTTAGAGGTGCTGCTCTAACCTCAGTCAGCTGCTGCATTGAACTTCCTTCTGCAGGTGCAACCAGTCCAACAAAGAGCCCAAGGAATGGCAGCAGTGCTTGTGCAAAGCCCAGGGACAGCCTGGCTGTGCAGCACAGGTCACAGCACCCACAGCTCCTGTGCCAGTCTGCCTGCTGACTCCAGCCTTCACACTGCTCATGAAGACCTGGCTGTCAAATAAAAATAACCCCATGCTGTCCCCAGAATCCCCTCCCCGTGGTGGTGGGGAGCATCCACTTGAACTCAGTCCCAAGTGCTGGGCTGAGCTATCACCCCACAGCTGCAGGGCAGCCCTGGGAGCCAGTGCAGGAGCCCTGAGCCCCGTGTGGCAGCCCACATGGCACAGGCAGATTTGCTACACCAGCTAATTGGTCACCTCCCTGACAGCTCCACTCATATTGCTCACGCTCCTTTACATAACCTGGGTGATTTGAGGCTTGCTATGGCTGGTTTGGGATTGCTAGGGAGCTGGTGCAAGTGCTGGTGGAGTTTTATTATTGCTGTTATTTATCATTATTTGCATTGCAATAGTGCCCTGGGGCCTCTGTTAGGATTAGGATGCAGTTGTGCTGGGTGTGGGGAATATTTAACTGGAGATTCACAGCTGGGAACAAGGTGTGTGCTTAACCTCCCTTGGAAAAGCATTGTTGTGAACACAAAAGAGTCTCCAGGCCAGTGGGTTTTAGTCTTTCCTGGTACCTTAACACTACCAGCTCTGAGCACTGCTCCTTTTCACATCCACCAGCCTTTGGAAAGGCTTAGCAGGACTGCTTTTATTCCTGATTCGTGGGGGATCCTGGCCATTCCATCACCACCCACAAGATCAAAAGGAAGTCCAGAAAACAAGAAACACACCATGAAGCCTGCCAGGAGCCCCAAGCACAAAGAGGAGCCTCACCTGTGTTTGGTTTGCAGCCCCCCTCTGCCCTGGCACGCCTGATGGATGGTGTGGGAATGGCTGGTGAGGAACAGCTCTCCTCCTGCAGGTCAGCCCCTGAGCTCCTGCTGCTCCAAACTGCTGCTCAGCTCTCAGCAAGGCCGTGGGGAGGGGGATCAGAGGGGCTGGAACACAATCAGTGTTGGCTGCTGCCCATCTCCAGAGCCTCCATGGGAACTGCATGGACACAACCAAAGCCAGGAGAGCCTGGAAGTCATTCTCATTTCTGCAAAGCAAACACCCCAAAGGCCCAAGGAGCTCCTAAGACATAATTTAGCAAATATCTAATAGCACACAGCAGCTTAGGAAATGCAGCAATGAGCACCCTGCTACATTAAGACCATTTTTTGCTATTTATTTAGTGCCATTAGCATTTGTCAGAGCAAATGGAAACCGGCTACTATCCCAAGGAATTCAGCCTCCCTCAATTGTCAAAGCCATAAAAACTCAAGGCGTGGGATGTGGGGATAAGAGCTGAAATCTCAGCTCAGGGGCTGAGGAGATTCAGCGTCACATGAATGCCACTCCACACATTCAATCTGACCAGGACACCAGGCTGGACACCACTCTGCTTTGCACATGGACAGGAGCAGCTCAGAGGACCAGGCCTCATTCAGTTCATCATTTCTCTACATCATTACACCCTTCATTTGGTCAGCAGCACTGCCTCTCCTCACAGGGGACAGCACCTCAGCTGGGGACAGAGCAGGAAAAAGAAGCCTGTAGCCCTTGTGGGACAATGACAGCTACAGGGAACTCAGGTACTGCCTCCCACCCAAATGCTGGGCCTGGCCAGCCCCTGAGAGCTATGAAAAACCAGCTGAAATGATGCCCACAGAAGCCAAAGCAGGCAGAGACTTTGCAGACTGGTCCCACGTCACAGATCAATGTGTGCACTGTGAACACCCTGCAGCTGCCCTGGAGCACAGTGAAGTGGTCAGGGGTCTAACTGGAGGGCTTGGACACCTCACTCCCCTTTGCACCAAAGCACTCCTTCCCCTGGCTCTGAAAGCAATCTTCTGTGATACCTGCCATGGGAAATGCTTACACATTCTGCTTTTTCCTCTTGCACCTGTGGGTTCCCTCCCTGCCTTTGGGACCAGCAAGGGAACACTCCACAAAAGAGATGCTGCACCCAGAGACCCCACACTGCTCTCCCAGACAAGTCTGGTGTGCCTGTATGCCTCTGGATAAAAAGATCATTTAACATGCTCAGTGCTGATGGGCAGTCGAGTAAAACTGCCTCCCCACTAGGCTCACTCTGCAGTAAATTTATTAGCAATGGGACTTCCTAAATAACATAGGTGGAAGAGGGCAACTTGGTGGTGTACTGGGAGAGAGATTTCCACTGCTCCATCAGCTGGCAAACCTCAGTGGGACTGTGCCTGCAGCATTCAACAAGGCTGGCTCAGCACGGAGTAAGTGAATCTTGCTGTATTTAAAGAGACAGTCTCAAGGGTTCCCTTTTAATCTCAGCTCTGTTTGCAATTCCCCCTTCTGAGCCTATGAGCAACATTTCTTTCCCCTTCAAGTGCTACTCTGCTCTCTTCAATTTTCTCTTCATCCCTCCCTGCCCTCTCCTTCCCTCCGCTATCCCCATGTTTCTTTAATGGGGCTTGAAATTATAATACAGTGATTCAGCTTCCTTCCATGCCTGCCAAGAGTCAGTGCACAGCCCTGAAAATACAGTTTGCTGCTCTCCTCAGCCTGGCCTGCACCTTGAGGCTGGGATCTTCTTCCTGTGGCAAGGAGGGGAACTTGCCCAGGAGCTCCTGACCATGGACCCCTGTGCAGCCAGGGGATGCCATGCACCATGTCCAGAGTGTGTTACTCCTTGCCAGGGATGTACATGTGGATGTTCTGGGTGTTTGAAATGGCCTGGGAATGTGCCAGCTGGAGTTCCCTTCTCTTCATCTGCCTTAACCTTCACTTGCCATCCCTGCCCCTTGCACAGTGACTGGAACAAACACTTGCCAATTATCCTCTCTGCCACCAGCCCAGCCTTGCAGCACCCTTTTTCCTTTCCTTCCTTCTAAGCAATGCTCCTCCTCCTAAACAGACAAACTCTTGTGCCACCAAAGAAATCTTTGTGCCACCGACTCTTTGTTCCTTTCATTCACCAGCTTCCCGGTATCCCAATTTTGGAGCCACAGTGTTGACACTCTCCTGGATAAAGCGTGTGATATCTGCTACAGGCAGTCCAGCTCCTACCTGCAATCCCTGCTTGACTTCATGCTTTCTAGATGAGTGTTTTGTCTTGGCTTAATTTTTTCCCTTCTATCCCACCTACTTCTCTGCTCAGCCCCTTTTGCCTTTCCACTCAGTGCCTGCACCTTCCTGCTGTGCATCTGTCCACTCCTGTGCTCCAAACCTCCTTTTGCACTTCACAACACTCACCAGTCAGTTTCCTCCCTTGCATCTTCTCCATTTGCAGCCTGTTGGCCTTTCCCAACCCCTCCCACCACAGCCCCATGCCCTCTCTCCCCCTCCCAGGAGGCACAGGGACCTTGGGGGACAAATGTCCTGCCCCATTTCTCCCCAAAGAGCGGAGGTGCTGTGCCTGTGCTCAGTGCTGGGGGCTCTCCTGGCTTGCTGAGGGCAGCACTGCAGCCAGGTGTGCTCCCCTGCAGCCCCACAGCCCAGCATTCATGCCAATCATGAGCACTAATGACTTCTGCCAAATTCCCCTTGACTTTCCCTCCTGCCAGCAGGCAGGCAGCCCTTTCCTGCCTGCAGAAACAAAGGAGCTTTATATGGGTATGTGAGCACATGAGGTGACCGTTACCTTGAGGGCTTCCAGAGTGAAAGGACAGGAATTTTTATGGCTGGATCCTGGGAGCTGGGCTGCCTGAGGGAGAACAGGCACACATCCCCTGTGGGTCAGTGGCAGCTGCTGAGCCCTGAGTCAGGAGAGCAGCAGCAGGGATGCATGGAATGAATGGACACACAGGAACACACATTTCTGTGTGGGAAGTGTCCTTCTGGCTGGGAGCAGTGAGTGTGTCTGTGGGTAGGTGCCACCACCACAGCACAGACCACTGTGGTGTGTGAGCACAGCAGGGAGAGCAGCCTGGCTGCCTCCTGCCCTCCCAGGCTAATTGATTGAGGAAGTAGTTAGGCTTTTCCACCATTAGTGAGGCAGCTGTGCCTCCCTAGAGCTCACCCAGGAATGCTTTCCAGTAACTGTTCAGATACCAATAAATGATGCATAAGCTAAAGATGCTACGTCAATACGGAGAGGTTGTATAATAAACAGGAATTACACAAAGGGAAGGGAAAATAAAATCCCTGCTTCAAGTCACAAAAGGGAAATCCTTGGTATGACAGGTAGAAAACTGGACTCTTTTGAAGAGCCAGCCTTTTAAAAATCATCAGCAATCCATCTCTTCTATCATTTTTAAAAACCCCTGTGCAATGGGAGCTCAGCCAAGGCAAGACTGCTGTTGGTGCCCTGTGTGTGCCCTCAAGGGATGAGTTTTCCACATGCAGTCAGGATTTCCAGGCCAATAACAGCTGTCTCAGGTCTGGGGTGCAGCTGAAACCAACCCCAAACCATCACAGGATTACAGGTCATGTCCCCAGGACACACCAGAGCTGTGACATGGAAAGCACAGCAGAAATGTCTGTAATCACCACCTCCATGCCTCCCTGGCTGCCCTTTACTACCCAACACAGGGCAGTACACAGAAACCCAGGGATGGGGACTAATGGCTGTGATAGCCTAAGCTTTCTGTTCCTAGTGTATCTGAAAGTGCCTTTCTTCTCCCCCTCCAGCTTCATGAAGAACCCTTCTTTGTGGGGGACACAAAAGGCAGCAAGAGGGGGACACCATGTCCATTTACTAGTCCCTCTGGAGCTGTAACCTCAGTGCCCAGCAGCTCAAAACCCTCACTTCAGGTGATTTTAACAGGAGATAGAGGTGTTTTAGCAGAGAGTGTCAAGTGACTGCTGGACATGAAGGTTATGTTTACCTGAGATAGGTGCTCTGATTTGGCTTCGTTTCCTTGTTGCCATGCACAAGTTGCTTTGTGTTGAAGTATCAGCTTCAGCAACGCTGGCACAATCCAGGGCTGGAGTGACAGTGTGAGGAAATGGAGTCCCTGTCCCTCTGATAGCCTGCAGGGCCAGAGACAGAAGAATCCACTCAGCCTCAGAGATGATCCTTTCTCATGCAAGCCCAGCTAGCTTGCAAAACAAAATGAACCAACCCTCCCTGCCACTTATTTCTCCCTCCACTTCCTTGCAGCTGCTAAGAGGACAACCCTGCTCCTGCAGACCCGTGGACATCTGCCAGAGCAATGTCAAAAAAAGGAATTAATGATGATGACAACAATTCTTACACCATATGGCTGTCAGACTCGCTCAGGGAGGGAGAACACCTCTGTTTTCTCACCTTTCTTTCGCCCCAGGAGAAGTTCCATTTCTGGATAGTTCATGACAGGGTACTGCCTGTCCTTTCACACAGCCCTTACTCCTCACCCCTTCACATCAGGCTGCTGCTTTCCAGGCCTCTAGGTGCTAAAATTTCTCAACACCTCTCTCAGGAGAAGGCTGAGATCATGGCTTGGCCAGAGGCTCATTCCTGCTTACTATTGCACAGGTTGCCCTCCTCTTCCTCTCTCCCCTGCCGTTGTATCACCATTCTCTCCTGCTGTCCTCTCCCAGAAGGAATGGGGGACAGTCTGGATGGATTGAACCTCATCTCCTGCTCAGCAAACCTGCAAGAAATCTTGGCTGTGGCCAGAAATGCTCTCCCAGCTCTGTGTGATGGACCAGCCCTTGATAACATGGCTGGCCTTTGCCTGAGCAGCCCATCTCAGAAAAATCTCTGGCTGCTTTAGTTGTGCAGTGCCCTAAGTGTCTCCTTAAAATCAGCCTCAAATTTGGATGAGCAGGAAGGTCATTCTATTATATCATCTTCTGCCACACACTACAAGGCCCTCAAATTTTTTTCTAACCTGCTTTTCTAGGGTCTAGCTGGCCCAAGAAGCCCCCTTAAATGTATTTCTCCCTGGTTTCTCATAACCTGCAGCTCAGAAAGCCCTGAGCTGAAATACCTTTCAGAGCAAGAAGGTATGTTCGAGTTTTTAATAGCCTTAGGAGGTTTCTATCCATGAATTTGTCCAAATACTTTTTGAACCATGTAAACACAAGCCCATAGCATACTGTGGCAAGGAATCCCCAGATGAACAGTGCCCTGCATTGGAAATTTCTCCCTGTTGTTTTGAGCAATCCAGCATGCCAGCTTTAGCTGGTGACCCTTTATTCTTCTAGGACATCAACTAAGCAATGGTGTTCCTTCTTTGCCCTCTTGCTGATACTGTTTCTGATTTTAGAGACCTCTAGCAAAAACTACTCAGCAAATTCTCAGCTGAAGAACTCAGCCCTTCTCAAGCAGACTACACTGATTTACACCAGCTGAGGTCCTGGCCCTCTATCCTTCCTAAAAATGCAGGATGACCCCTGAAGTTTATGTTTGTAAAGCCTTATAAAAACACTTTACGTAGTGGAGGTCAGTGTGCATCTCAGGCATTTTCTATTCCTGCCACACATACACAGCTACATTTTTTTTAGCACAAAAATCTCCTTTCAAGACAAGAACAGCAAGACAAAGCAGGCATGAATCCACTGACCAACAGCTTCTTATAGAGAAAATTGCTCCATGGCATTCAAGGGATGTTTAGAATGAGATGATCAGAGTGGCTCAAGCTTAATACAGCTTGACATCATTAACTGTTAGTGTTGAACCAGAACAGTGGAGTAAGCTGTACTTATTGCTAGCCAGATAGTCTCCAATGGCCAAGGAGAAAATAATCACTAAAGGCAAGAGGAGATTAAAGTGAGGTGACAATGTCACAGTGCTCTTTTTCTACAAATTATAGATTTTCTTGGCAGTGCTCACAGCCTGTTTGTTCACTAGTACTCACCAGAGGAAGTATAATCCTTTTTTTCCTTCACCAACCAGTTTATACCAAGCCATTCCCCTTCCTTAGCCTCAGCTGGCGTGGCTGTGGTCACAAGAGGGGTTGGACACACCGCAGGAAGGGACAAAGCTTCTGCTTCACAGGTGACACCAGAGGTCCAGGACACAGAGGTTCATTTCCCTCGGGGGCCCAGCTTCCCAGTCTTCTGCAACCCAAAGGAAAGAGAGGATGAGCCACAGTGGAAACATAAGAAAAGCAAGGAGGCAGCAGCATTGTGGCTCCCTCCTAGTGCTGCAAGGACACACTGGCACAAATCCCCCTCCATCATGCCCCAGGACCACAACAGAGGAAATCGAGTTCCTGACTGGGGCAGGAGAAACCAAGTCTGCTTCCCCTGCTCCTGGCTGCTCTGCCACGTGGATACCTGTCCTGCTGGAGAGCAGGTTACCTGTGGGACGGGCTGGAGGTCACTTGCAGAGCTGGCAGCAGATGGAGGGCCCCTGACCCACAGGTGAAACCCAGCATGGTTATTCATTAAAGCCATCTCTGAGCATGGCAGGGTCTTGTGCTAACGATGACAGCCACACACCTGAACAACTGCCACCCCTTTTCTTGCAACAAGAAAATAAATCCTTATTTAATATAGAAAATAATCCTTATTTAGAAAATAAAAAGGAAACCCAAAGAGCTGAAAGCCTGCTGATTGTTAGAGCCTGTGCTCCTCACCCACATCTGTGCCTGACCTCCACAGGGACTGGCTGTGCTGTGCCTAACCACGTGTGGCCAGGCAGCACTTCTTTGTGCCAGAAGGGGAATCAGAAGGGGAATCAGCCCTTCTGCTGCATGTGCAAGCACAGCCTAGCCAGCAAACCTGGGGCTGAGAAATAGCAATGGCCCCCTGCAGCAAGGCTAACAGCAGGCAAGAGAGCCAGAGCATCCACAAGGCAGCTGGGGCTTTATCCCTCCAAGCTGGTGAGCTCAGGGCTGTACTGCCACCAGGGAAGCCACTCACAGCAGAGAGCAGGAACAAAAATCCTGCTTGCAAGAGCGGTTAGGGAGGGAGATGAGACATGGACTGCCTCCACTTGGCTCTGTTCACAATGAGGGATCTGTGCTCCCAAGCCCCCTGCACAGAGCTGAGATCCTTGCTGAAAAACTACAGGCTGTTCAAAACATTTCCTGACACTGCCCAGTGTGTCCAAAGACAGTCTCTGGATCAGGGCAATGCATCTGCAAAGGATGCAGATGAACTTTCAGAGAGCTACAAAACAATTCTGTCTCCTGTCTGAGGAACTAAAACAACTTAGATCTTTTGAGTGGCCCTAGAAAGACAAAGCTGACTTTCAGAAATTTGGGCTGTATTGCCAAAAAAGACTGAGGCTCTTCACAGGGATGCAAGGAGACACACTCTCTCCCCAGGCAGGTGGATATTTGGGCTTAATTGGCATCATCCAATTGGCACCAGAAATAGAAAGTGTTGCTTAGTGCCTGCAGTCAAAACATCTGCTTCACACCTCTTGGCCCTGGGACCTTGAGCCAAAAATCAAGTGCAGCTCTCAAGGGCAACATAGACCCAAGTACCTCTAAAAGTAGTAGACCAAATTGGGATTTCTGTATGCACAGTGCCTACACCATGATATTTTTTATTTCCACAGCACTGACCTTTCAAAGTATCTCAGAGGTGAAATATCCAGGAGCAGGACATTTGTATGCCCATGCTTCTTTGCTCTCCAGCTTTACCCATTAGGTGATCCTCACATGTAACACACCACTGGGCTATGAAGTTCACACACAAGGGATCTCCTTTATGTAATAAAGAGTTATATTGAGGCCCCTTTACCTCTTCACTGACGGAAGTGCACTGCTTTTATGTCTTTCAGCTTTTATCCCTCACTAATAACATGAAGAGACAGTAATTCTGCTATTGGAGTGCCTCTTTTGTTGTTGTTATTTTGCTCATGCAGCTAGTGAAGGGATTTTTGCTAAAGTGAGGAAACCAAGCCCTCAGTCACTGGCATTGAGGAGGGAAGAGCTCAGGGCAGGAGCTGGGTTGCAGCAGGCAGATTTACCTCCTCTAACCCACCTTCCACTCACTGTTTCCCTGTGCATCCTTCACACAGAGCCCTCTGATCTGGTCCCTGCTGCTGTGACAGGCTTCTCCACGTCTGTGCTGCTCACAAGAGCCTCTGGCCACTGTTTCACCAAGTGAAACCACAACAAAACACATTTCTCACGTGAATCTACTCTTCCTTTTCCCTTCCTTACCCAGGGACTTGAACCTACCAGAGACACAGGAGAACTGAGAGGTGCCACATCGGCTGGAATACTGGGAAGCCCACAGAAAGGTTGGAGAATCAGAAATTCACGGCCTCCAACCCCCTACTCACCTTTGCCTTTTGTACCTTTGGGTTGAACACTTGGATTCCTCCATCAGATGGCAACGCAGCGATCGAGAGCTGCTTGGCATCGCTGCTGTTATTGTCTCACATTCCCCTGTTTGCTGGCACACCAAACCTGGAGCAGAACAGAGACCATCCCTCTCCAGAGCCCCTGCCAGCTCCGGGTGCCAGCTGTGCCCTGCCCTGCATCCTTCCTGCCGGGATGCGGGCACAGGGGCAGAGAGAAGGGAAAGGCATTTGGAGCGCTGGAGCGGCACCAAGGGAGCGGGGAGCAGCCAGCGAGGAGAGCTCTTCAAAGAGGAACATCAAAGCGTCAGAGACGGGAGAGAGCCGCGAATGACAGATCTGGTTTAAAAGAGCCATCTATCTCCCAGCTCTTACTATGTAAATTACTCCTGCTCGCTGGCTGCCGCTGCCGAGGTAATTGCTGATGGTTTTTGGAAGCACCTCCTCCGTGCCAGGACACCAGGCCCTGTGCCCTGCTCTCCTGGAGGTGTTGGTGGCAGGGATGCTCCCCAGCGAGCCCCTCCTGGGTGAGGGTGGAAGGCTGGCAAGCTGCTCTTTGCTCGGCCCATCCTCCATCTGCCCTCCCCAATTCCAAGTGTCTCCACAGCCTCCTCACTGTGCTGTGACCCTCAGACCTGCCATCCCATCTGTCCACGTTATTGCACTCACTCCTTGCCAGCCTACTCCTCCTTCCACTTGCAGCTCCTCACTGTCTCCTTCTGGGGCTCCCTCCCAGCTGGGCACAGGGCTGCCAGAAAGGCACCACACCCCACAGCCTGACCTGACCCGAGGGGGAAACACCTGCTGGCCAAGGCTGGAGCCAGAATTCCAGAATGGAGACGCTGAGGAAACTCCTGCTGGCCCTTGTCAGGTTTATAGCACTCTAATCTCCCAGTGGGGTTGAAATGGGGTTAGAACACAGCACCCAGGCCAGGACCAAGGAGGTGAATGTTATTTTTTGGAGTGTCTCAGGAAGCCTGCTTGCCAAAGTCAGAGCTTCTTTTTTTTTTTTTTTTTTTTTTTTGTGAAGAAATAGAACTAAGCACTTTGGCAATGTCACTGCTTTGGAGCGAGCCAAGGCAAAGCTGCTCAATGGAGACATCCCCTTTCCCTCTCAGGAAGAGCTGACTCCAAGGCCAACCCCACAGGCCCTTCCTTTCCCTCCCCCCATCCATTTTCCTTCTTACAGCTCCAGTGCCTTTAATGAAAACTAGATAACTCTCACCTTCCTCACAAGGTGGTCACTTCGCTGCCTTCCATATCTCCAGCGCCCTCAGGATCAGCATGAGCTATGGGGAAAAGCAGATTAATCTCTGGGGAGGGTGGGGGTTACTGCAGGAAGAAGAGGAAGGACACAAGCCTACAGTCTCTGGGAGTCTTCCTCACCCTGATAAAAAAAAATCAGAGATAATGGCTCACCCCAAGCCCCATGGAGAGCGGTGAGTTTGGATGCACAGCTCTCCCAGGGGTTAAGATGTAACACATTTCCCTCCCTAACTTCATCTGTCTTAGTGGAGGCAATGAGGCCCTGAAATTCACCTTATGGGCTGAAAAGGAGCATGAGAAATTGCAGCCCAAAGGGTCAATTTTCCAGAAATATCTAAGTACCCTGGAACAGGGGCTCAAAATGAAAGTGTCTCTTGAGCCATCTCTTTCCTTCACTGCTCTGGTGTGATAATAAGGTGCTTTTTATGTAAGTGACCTATTTTCCTGGGAAGCCAGTTCTCCAAGTGGGGAATTGGAAAATGACTAGTGCAGCAGTTTTGTACTTTAATATGTTTTCATTCTGTGTGAGCAACAAGCAGCTCTGTACCCAGAGGACAGAGGAACTGTCTGCTCTCATCAGGGACGCTCCCTGGTGCCCAGCCCAGACAGGAGGTGGGAGCCAGGCCCGTGCCATGTGCCATGCAAGCCCCTGGCAGGCAGAGCCTTCCCCTCATACCTGCTGACAGAAAAGCCTCTCCTCCCTTCCCACATTTTCTTTTTTTCTGTGAAAGCTGCTAAGATGAGGCTGGGGGAAGAAACTGAGGGGACAAAATTGAATGGAAGGGGAAGGGGTTGCTGGCTGTGGGCTTTGGGATGGGTTGGGAAAGAGGGGTTCAATGGCTGGTGGTGAGCCCTGGCTGCCCACCCATGGTAGAGTCACATGTAAATGAAGGTGGCCAGGAATGCTGAATAAACAGGGGGGCTGTGAAAAGGAAGGAGGTACAGACATCTGTTGTAATTCATATTGTTGTTATCATATTTCTAGGGTCTCATACCTTCTGGGTGGTTTTCTCACAGCATCTCTTCACAGCAGTGTTGTTCCAGCTTCTTCCAGGGCTCCTCCAAGGCTCTCCCTGACCAGCCCACCCCCTTTTACCCCAGCTACCTCCACGGGCTACAGCTGCCACCCAATGAAGGGCATCACAGCTGCAGCCCATTTAGAACAACCAGAATTGGGATGGGTCACTTATACAATACAGAGATCTTTTACTGCCATACATATCTTTACTCAGGCCCCTGTAGACATCTCTGTAGGAGGCTGAGCACCAAACACACACCGCCTGCTGGCACACAGGAAGGTGTGCTTCCAATTTGGTGTAAGCCCAGAGCATGGCTTTAGGGCACAAAAAGGGTTCCTTTCCCATATTGCCCTGAAATCAAGCCCAGCTCACTGCCCTCACCTCCCAGCATTCCTGTGTGACATGAGGGACACAGAACATCAGAAATCAGCACTCTCCTGTCCCATCTCTTAACTAAAAAAATTCTGTAGTCAGAACACTGCCCATGAACCAGCCAGGTGGCACAACCAGATGACGCTCACAGGGAAGATGAAGCCAAATTTCCAAGACATGAGAAGCCCTGTTAAGGCTTGGGGCCATCCCATCACTGCTGGCAAGAAGGGAAGCACGAAGGGGAGGGATTGGCACAATGGCTCAGTGCTGAACACCTGTAGTTCACTCCCAGAGCAATTCTGGCTGAGGTATGGCTGCACTCTCACACTTCCCCATGTGGTGCCTCTCCCTGCAATGCTTTGGCAAGCCCCCTCTGCTTAGGAGGGGCCTCCCATGAAGGAAGAGGCATTGGCAGTCCCCCAGCATCATTCCCTGTGGCTTTTGGAGAGGTGGGAAGCCTCCTGAGAGGAGCCTTGACCTTCCTTACCTTGTGCACCCCCTGTTCCTGCCCACTGCTGGCAGGTCAGCACAGGAGCTGCAGCATTCACTGCCATCTTCCCCTCCACACCAGCCAGGCAGCAAACACAATTAAATTTTGCCTAGCAGTAAAACAGTGCCAGAATTACAATTCAGGGCAGCCCCAGGAGAAGGGGAGAAGCAAGATCTTTGTCCCAGAGGAGCCCCCTTCATATCCAGGCACGTGGCACTTACGCCCCGCTCACATGCTAAGGGTTCTCTCTTTGCTAAAAACTCACATTTTTAAAAATTAAAAGCCATGGTTCTGGCATGAGAGATGCATTCACCAGGGACAAGTTTCAGCTCACCAAGCTGCTGTGAATCAGTAGACCCCTTCGCCCCTAGGCATCAAGAGAGATTAAAAACCATTAGTACACTAGAAAGACAACTGTGGTTTAATCAAAACATCTTGGGAGCAGCTTATGAATACTGTTAGCAGGCAATATTTTCTAGTGTATTTGTCTCTCATTAAGAAGAGCCTAACTTAAGCAGCTTCCTTTTTGAGTTTCTGCTTTCTTAGACTTGAATTTGTTTTAATTGCAAGCACACAGGCTGGCTGACCACTCACTGCCTTCTGTCCCTCCTGTATCCATCCCTGCAGTCCAACATTCCAGAATTTCAGCCACGATGCCGATTGAGGCCTCTTTTGTTTACTGGTTTCCTTCCCCTGGTATTTGCAATTCTAAATAAACTGAATATTTATTACCAGCGTGTCACTTTATAGCTAGGACTGAGCTTCCCCCAACAAACACCCACACCCAGGCAGCCTTCCTGGGGTGAGGGGCGCCTTCCCCTGCCCTGTGGTGGCCCCATGGGCTGGCCCCTGCATCCCTGAGGGCACAGCATCACTGCTGTGGCAGAGTGCCCAAAAATAAAGGGTCTTGCTGCTGTTACACAGGAGAGCAGAGTCAGGAGCTGGCTGTGGGCTGAAGGAAGCTATTGCTGGAGAGAAAGACCCTTCACTTCCAGCACTAAATGAAGAGCTGCTTTTGCTTGCTGGCCAAATGTTTCCTGCCGGCCTCTTCTCCTGGCTGACCATGCACAGGTTGGGAAAAGCCACGCTGGGACAGGTAGGAGGGGCAAGGATGTGTTCAGGGATGGTTTTGCAATGGAACACAGCTGGGAAATGACTGGGTTGTTGCTCCCCTTGTCTGCCGTGCTGCAGCTTCCCTGCCCATCCGTGCGCAGAGAAAACTGGGCAGCCCAAAAGGAAGCAGCATCCAGCAAGGTGGCACCACCTTTGTGCCAGTCTCCCCCTCCCATTCCTGCATCTCACAGCTGCAGAGAGGCATCCCTCAGTACAGCCAGCAGGAATTGTGCCCAAACCTCTCTGGGGGAAGTTGTCCCAGAGGGGTGCAAGTCCCTCCAGCCCCCATCAGCTCCACAGGAAAGTGCACCAGCTAAATACTCCAGAACTAAAATATCTCTCTCTCTCTGAGATTGACAACTGAAGAATCCTCCTCTTCCCAAACACAAAATAATGAAACAACCTGCTTCCCAACTCTCCAAAGAAAAGTAAACAGCATTCAGAGCAACGCTGCTGAAAATGGAACCGCAAACCCTTCTGTCATCCTTTTCCTGACAGAATTGCCATGATTTTCACACCACTAGGCTAATATACACCATCTAACATTTGTCCAATCTTTTTTTTTTTAAATAACCCAATCATGGAGAAGCTTCCAGAAGCTATTTTACAGCCCTGATCTCACCACTATGAAATTCTCCCATTCTTCAGCCTACATGTTGTTATGCTTTATTTCATTGCTCTAGTTAGTCCCCTGCCAGACGTCCAAAACACCATCAGAGGACTGCTCACTTGCAGCACCTTGACATGCCACTGTGTGACTCCTGTGAAATATAGGACTGAAATTTAATCTATATGCCTGTAGCCCCAAGCCATTAGGAGCAGGTTGTAGATTTATAACAACACACTTTTTCTCCTTGTCGCTGGCCCAAGGACTCAGCACTTGCACTGCTCTGACCCCATGGCTGCTGCTGCAGTGCTAAGTGCTGCCCTGGACGGCTCTGGGTTCATTGGCTGGCATGCAGGAGGAGCAGCAAGGGATATGAACCCCTGAAGGTGCCACCTACACCCCAGCAGGCCTGTCCTGTCTTCCCACACAGGCAGGCAGCAGGCACTGAGGAATTAGGGCTCAGGCTGGCCCAAATGGGAACAGCACAGGAATCGCATCCCAGATCACACCAAGACCAAGTCTGGCAGTTTAGTGGTGCAAATGTTTGCATGCTCTGGGTGATCCACAGCATGGAAGGCTCACACTGACCCTCCTTCCCTGCTGAGAGACTCACCAAGCTCAACATTTGCACCTCCACACAGCTCCCAGCTCCATGTGTGCATCCTCCTTCACGTCACAGACCACAAGAGGTTTGAGAGTCACTGCAACAGCACTTTGGAACACCCCAGAAAACGGTGAATGTACAGGAAGTCAAACTTATAACACCACTCATCAGAGAAGCTCTGGATATTCAAGGCTGTTATCTTGTTATTATCATATTTCTAGAGTCCCATACTGTTGTTATTATATTCTTAAAGTCCATACCTTCTAGCTGGTTTTCTACCATGCAGTTCTTCTCTGCAGCACAGTACCTCATGGCTTCACAGGGCCTCCTCCAGGGCTCTCAGCCCATCCCTTTTATCCCAGTTACCTTTACGAGCCACAGCTGCTGCCCAGCTAAGGACTTGGCAGCTGTGGCTCATTTAGAATAGCTGGGACCCACTTATCCAATCCATAGGACTCTCACTACACAAGGCTCTCAGAGGATAAGCTGGGCACCCAACCTCTCCCATCACCTGAACCACAGAATGCTTTTTCCTGCACCTTCCAGCCTGACATGCTGTGGGAGAGGTTGATCATCAAACAGAACACCCAAGATATTGTATTTATCAAGTTATAACCCATGTTCTGGCTCCTTCAGTAGATCCCATCTCACAAAGTCCTCAAAATCCAGATCAGGATAAGTCCCTGTGTAGTGGTAATGCTCCTGAGGTCTTTGTACTTTCTGCCAGCAGAAAACAACCTCTTCTCTCAAGGAAACTGCTTTTGTGCCAGTTTCCATTTTGCAATCTCTCAAAGAGCCACATGCTAGGCAGGAATTCAGTCATTCAGAAACTGAGCATCTTGGGCATCACTCAGGGCACGTGGAAGCTACTGGAGAAAAGAGAGGATGTTGCATGTGCCCCAGAGGCTTTTAATTAATGCCAATATGAAAGATGACTATATGGGAGCAGTAGATCCCAGATCATACCATGGCATGCCCTAGCACTCACAAAACCTACCTGGCTTGGCAGGGCACAGTGTGCCACTGATGGACCTGCACACCCCAGGCCCACTGCACAAGGCAGCACTGGCTGTGCAGATGAGCCTGAAATGCTTGGAAACCTCTGGTGGCCTTTGAGGCTACTCCTGCCACTCCTGCCTCACAACACCAAGCGTTTTGGCTAGGCATTAGGGGTGGCATGGGGGATTTCCAAAGGCATGAAAGAGCCCAGCTCCCTGGAGGCACCATCTGATCTGCTTGGCTGCAGCTCTGGCTCTGCTGGGGCAACTCCACCCAGCAGACCTCCTCTAATGAGAAAGCCTTCTGCACATTTCACAGATCTGCCACACATAAACATGTAGGTCATCACTGTAATCTCTTCATCTGGGTATTAAAAAGCTTGTCCAAGTTTAAGCTTGGGGTGTGTCAGTCTTATTATTCCCAAGGGCTTCTGTTGAGTTTGGCAGGGGAAGCACGGAGGCTGCCAAGGTTAATGAGAGCATTGCCAGTGGCAGGTGAGCGCCCTGCTTGCCCAGACTCTCCACACAAAACGTGCTTGCAACACAGCCCAGCTGCCCAGTCCCAAACTGGGGAGCAGGGATTTGGGACTGGACAAGCTTTTTTCCAAAGCACAGAGTGCTCTGAGTCAACAGTGAGGGACTCCCAGGCTCCTGCCAGGAAGACAGGGATTTTTCTGAAAGAAATACTACCTGGCATTTAGCTGCAAAGACCCAGATTTTATCAGAGAGTGTAGATGTGTGTGAACGTGTGGTGAGTGATGGTGTGTGAAAGCAAGAGGGCACTTTGTTAGCAGCCCAGCCTCTGGAAACCAGAGCCTGCAAGGGAGCTGACTCCAGCTTAATATTGCACAGCAAATTGAGGGTGCTTGTTGCACACAAAGCAATAATTGTATCTGGTCCAAATGAACTCAGCCATCACTCCAGGATATAGTTATTATTACTGTTAACGGGGAGCTAACACCAGTTACTGCTCCAAAATGAACTCTTTCCTTGTCTCCTGATTGGATGCCATCACTCTCTTGCTCATAACAGTGATTGCTTTCTGCAGCCTCCATCCGTTTTCTCTGCAGCAAATACAGCTGCCTTGGTGTTTTGACTCCTTCCTCATTACACTGATCAAGCTCACATTTCTATCCCTCCATCCCACAGGCATCCATGCCCTCCAAAATGTGAAGCCCAGGCCTAAAATCAAAGATTTGAATTTTGCCTGGCAGATGTACATCCAGATGCTGTCACACAAACACAAGGAAAATCAAACCACTGTCAAAAACTCATTTACAAGCCAGCAAGTGCTTATATCCAAGGAATACCCTCAGAACAGTTTTCTCTACACAAATGCTGTGTTCTAGCATTTGGAATTTTATTGCCATAACCCTGCCTATTGTGGTCTGCTAGACTAAGCCCAGAGATTTGCCTGCCCTACCATTCTTGCCCAGCAGTTCCCAGGTCAGTATTACTGTCACCCCTCACCAAAGAGGAGAGCAGAGCCCCAGAGTTCAGAGTCCCTGAGCTCAGTGGCTTTCTGGGGGATGTAGAATGAGCTGGTGTCACAAACCCTGTGTTGGTTTTACCCAAATGCAAACCTCACCTTCTACTTTGGAACAGTCACTTTCAAACACAATATTCTCTCTCAAGGACAAGACACTAAAATATTTCAGAAATCAACACGAAGTCCTTTCCATGCTCTGGCTGAGATTCTCCTCCGAGGTACACACTGACCCTGGCTTCACCTTAAATAATATATACATTTCCATAAATGTTGCTGTTCATGGCAGTGGTGCAGACAGCTGTTTAAAGAGCACTTGGCTGCTTTGCTCCGTCAGGGAGCAACACCAGAGTGGCTGATGCAAGCCTGGAGGGTGGGTGGATGCTTTGGCTGGTGACAGTCCCTGCCTGGGCCCTGGGAGGTGCTGGTGGAGCTGGCACAGGGCTCACCTCCACAGAGGGGAAGCTGGTTTGGACATTCCCAGCCATGGCTTATGACCAGAGGGCAGCTTAGGACACAGACATCGCCTGTCTCTGAGGCTGGGGGAGAGAAAGGCAAAGGAGAGTGTCATAGACATCTTTTATGGAAAATCCTTTCCTTAGGATTTTTCCTCCTGAGAAACTCAGAGGCCTCCGGAACAAAATGTAAACAATGGTTAACTGCTGCTGTGGAATGCAACAGGGGGATCTGGGATTGGCCCATGTTGGTTGTTTCTAATTAATGGCCAATCACAGCCCAGCTGGCTCAGACAGAGTCCAAGACAGCTGCCTTTGTTGTGATTCTTTCCTCTTCTATTCTTAGCCAGCCTTCTGATTAAATCCTTTTCTTCTATTCTTTTAGTATAGTTTTAATATAATATATATCATAAAATAATAAATCAAGCCTTCTGAAACATGGAGTCAGATCCTCGTCTCTTCCCTCATCCAAAACCCCTGTGAACACCATCACAGGAGAGCATCATCATCACCAACCTGTCATCAGCAACCTACACAAAACACAGTCTGCTGTCCCCAAACGCCACTCCTGCACTGTCCCTACAAGGGTAAGAAAGCCACCAGGAGCATGGGACAATAACCATTCTTCTGGCCCCTTCACCAGCTGCCTGCTCCACACATGTGTGCTGGGAGCACCCACAAATATTTGGGATGCATGGAGAAACAGAGCTGTGCTGCTCCATCATTCCAGGCACAGGCAGGTGCTGGAGCACACCAGGCTGTGCATCCACGGCAGCCATAAAACACAGCTCGGCCCTTCCCAAAAGCAGCAGCCCTTTCCCCGTGCCTGCAAACAGAGAGGAGAGGCAGGAGCAGCAGCCCCGTGTGCCGGAGCGGCTCTGTCCCCATCTCCTGGCAGTGACAGTGCCTCTGCGCCATCTCTTGGCAGCTGCATTTGCATTTCCCCTCCTGAGCAGCCAACAGAGCTGCTACAGCGAGACACGGCCGGGGATGCTCACCGGGACCTGCAGCGGGGAAACAAGCGTGAAACCGGCCATCCAGAGCGTGGAAAGATGCCGGCCCCTTTTCTGTCAGCAACAACGACAAGAGGAACTGCATTTCCCCCGTGTGTGTGTGGAACAGGACATTTGCGCCCGCGCAGGATGCAGCACATCAGACACCCACCTGCATAGGAGCTGGCAGTGAGTGCTTGACAGAGAAGGATCAGACCCTCACAGCTGGCTCAAGGAAACATCTGGAAAACATTCCAAAAACATTCTCTTTCTGAAATCAGGTTTTTCCTATGCTACTTCCCCTGCCAAGCAGAGCTAAGGCACCGTGGTGCTGGCTGACAGGTACCCCCTGAACAGTCTGCAGGCTACAATCACAACCCCAGCAAGCTGCACCAGCCAAGCCTTGGCCTGGGACATGCCAGCCCCTGGTGGCTGGGCTTCTTCCTCTGTGGTTATCCCTGGGCAGCCCTCTGCCTCCCCCGGGCTCGCAAGGGACACAAGGAGCGCAAGCACCTCGTGTCATCGGCTCCCTCTGTCAGCTGGCAAGGCAGCCCTGCACGCCAGCCAAGTAAGTTAATCAGGCAATGCTTAGGGGACCATAAATAGTTCTCAGCAGTGTGATTTGTCTGAGTGCACGGGATAGATATGCCATCAGCCAATTTACCCACAGAGTCAGAAAGGAACCAGGCAGCAACGGCTGCGAAAGCCCAAGTGCAAAGCGAGGCTGAGAGAGGGGAAAATAAAAGCAGAGAAAAGATTGCAACACTGACAGATGAGGATTTTGGCAGCAATCACCATGTGTGTGCTTTGTGTATCGCACAGCATCATTGCAAGGCTTAATTAAACAATCAGGGCCCCGGGAAGTTCAGGTGCTGTGGGAGAACAAGGTGGTGGCACTGATCCTGATCACCTGAAACGTGAGCTGCTCTGGGGAGAAAGGGGGGGAAGATCCATCTTATTGAGATCAGAGCAATGCCAATGGGCTTGGCTGACATAGGAAGAGGAATTGCACCTCTTCATCAAGAATATTCTTTATCTGCCCGTTTTGGGTACAAATAAGAGTAGAGAGATCATTTTGACAGCAGCGATGAGATTGCTCAGAAAATGAACCTGTGAAAATTGATTTCTGAGCTCTGTGTTAGGAGTGCAAAAGAAGAATAATTTCAGGTTGTCCAGAAATGCAGATTTTCCAGTTTGCTTGCTGACACCTACCATGGAAAAAAATAAACACACTGGGTTGGCTAAATCCTTGCTTTTGACACAGAAATGCAGTGCCATTTACTTCATTTTGAGGGCTTATGTTTTGTTTTATGCTCTTTTTTAAAAAATCGCATTTCAAAACAGAACATTATTTCAAAATGAAAAAGGGAAATGTTTTGTTTGGGAACTGTGGGAATAAAACATTTAGATTGAAAAAAAGCCACCCTCCATTATTTAAGCCCAAACTATTTGTTGTACTTGACATGCATTTGCAAATGGATTCAGTTGCCCTGAAAATTGAGGGGTTTTTTCCTTGCCAATAGCTGCTTCAGGGGGGAGGAGGGAAAATAGCCTATTTCTGCCTTGGAGTTCATTTGTTCCTGAAGCTCTTTAACTCAGCTGGAGTCAGAAATGTTCATTTTCACTGGGGGAATGACCAGGCTGTGCAAACAGCCTGCAGGCAATGGGTACCAAAGGTGCACTGCTCTGTGCTTTGCCATCAGGAAGGCTGCAGCCCCTGCTTTTGCTCTGGTACCCTAACATCCCAGGACATTAAAATATTTGGGATTGCACATAGAGATCTGTTGGGAAAGCCTCCGGCAGCCTGGAAATGCTGTTTGGCCACAAAAAGCACATTTTTTCCAAACAGAGCATCTCCTCAGAGCTCCCCTCAGCACACCATTGCTGGGTGGCTTTGCCAGGAGAAGCAGCAGCCAGGTGTGAAGCCCAGCTGCAGGACACAGCCACGCAATCACTTGACTCAACACCCCTTCCTACCAGGAGGGCAGCATTTCTCTTTATGGAAACAGTCTTCAGCCCTCATCCAACATTTCTGCTGCTTATTCTACTTTTGCACTTCTAATTAAGCTCCTTATTAAAGCAATTAATTCTCCAAACACAAAACTGCAGTGAGTGAAAAATATTACCAACCGAAGGCTGTTTGGTGGAGTGTGGTAAATGAGTCGTGGAGGGCTGTAGCTTAATCCTGGTCCCCACGGATAAGGATTGTTGGAAGAAAAGCCTTCCCCCACTGCTGGAAGGGGTTTTTGCTGGGGCTCAGCAGGTGACAGGAGAAAAGAAAAGCACAGACACACCCCTCCCCTGAGAGCAGCACTACAGGAGCCTCCCAAACTCATCCCTGACAACGCAGCCTAGGCATCCTCTTGTTTTGTGCAGTGCCGTGTACATTAGGGTGTAATAACAAGCTCAAGATTTAGGACTCGAGGGCTGTTCTTCTCCATTAGCATAACAGCCATGCAGAAACAGACAGGGGGCCATTCCTCCCTCCAGGAGCCTTCTTTTCCTCTCCACACCTTTCTCTCTCCAGGCTGCCAGCTCTTCTAGAGCTCACCCTGCCAGGAAGAACTAAAGCTGCTTCTTTCTCTCTTTAGGTGGGATTACCTTTCAGAGCACAAGGAGTCATTGCCCTACAAATCTACCATTCCCAAAGGCAGGCTGTGATAAACCCCACCCTTTATTCTGGTCTGCTTCAAAAGAAAAGGGGTGGGGAAGAAACAGCAACGCAGGAAGGATAAGAAGTAGCTGGGGCTGACAAGCAGCTCACCTGGCACAAGGAGGGCAGGCACAACACTGCCTGGCTTAGAGCATCCTGTGATTTGCCTGAGCCACGGGGCAGTAGGAACATTTATAATACCTGAGAGACACAAGTAAGAAGAGTCCTTCTCCCTCCTCACCCTGTTGGCACCCATTATGTGGCATTCAAGAGTACCTGCTCTTTTTTTAGTGCAGACACATTAGACCGTCTAAAGTTTTCTTTCTCTCACTTAAGCATCTTCCTCCTCACTGCAGACCTGTTGGAGTGAGCAAAGTACCTTTCCAGGCACCTACAGGACCTAGCAACAAAAAGGGGTGAGGATGAGCTCCAGCTGAGCCAAAAGCAGGGCCAAAAGCAGCTATCCTTCAACTTCATCCATCCCTTCCCCAAATCTTTTGTTCTCTGCCTCTGCTACAGTGTAACCTCCAGGCGACAAAAATCCCTTTCCCACCACGCAGGGCAGAGTCATTAGTTACATTTCCTTCTGGCATTCCCTGCCATGGATAGCTCAGAGCTGCAGTCAGCTCTTCCTTGGCTTCGGGGCCCCTTTCTCCCAGGGGCACACATCCCAGGGCCAGTGATGAGGAGCACAGCCCCCACCAGTGCTGTGCGTGCAAGAACAGGGCTGTGCCCTCCCTCTGTGCCTGCAGAGACCACAGTCACTAAACTTGTGGACAGAATAGGATAAAACCTGCCTAAAATGCTCCCAAACCACACAGACATTCTCTCCTGACTCTTAGGTTCTACAGTAGCAGCTGTAGCTCCAGATTTCCATACATGGCTCTAGCCAAAGCCAGACCTCCAGACTCTTTCCTTCAATGGTTAGCAAATGGAGGGATGTCTCAGAAATGTTGCTATCTTATTGTTATGATCATATTTCTAGAGTCCCATACTGTTACAAACGTATTTCTCAAAGCCCATACCTTCTAGCCAGTTTTCTACCACACAGTTCTTCTCTGCAACACAGTTCCTCATGGCTTCACAGGGCCTCCTGCAGGGCTCTCAGCCCACCCCTTTTATCCCAGTTACCTTTACAAGCCACAGCTGCTGCCCAGCTAAGGACTTGGCAGCTGTGGCTCATTTAGAATAGCTGGGACCCACTTATCCAATCCATAGGACTCTCACTACACAGAAAGGCATTGCAAGTGTTAAGCTCCTCCACAGTTGGCTCTGGCATGCTGGGGAGCCCTTTCCCATCAAGGTTTGAGTGATCCTTGTTTTCTCACCCCAGGCAGAGCCTGAGCTCAGCAGCAGGAGATCTGATTCTCCCCCGTGCTCCAGAAGTTCTGGGCTACACCTGCCCCTGTGCCCTTGAGCAAAAGATGGCAACTCCCAAGCCTGACATCAGTCCAGGTGTCTCTCCAGTTTTGGTGGAATTCAGGAGGTTGGTGCCAGCCAAGGGACTGCTGTGTTGGTTGTGTCAGTGCTAGGGAAGGCAGTGCCTCTCTTTCACTGCCAAATGGATGATCCTGTTCTAAGGCTGCCACCAGAGAGGCTGGTGATAGAAAAAACCTCCTTCAGCCAAATAACTCCACTCATCTGTCTGTCAGGAGAGGAAAGAAAGCAGCAAAACACTTTGGGATGTCAGCCAGGCAACTGTCACAGAGCAAACAGCTGCCTGGCTCTCCCCCAGTGACAGAAACACAGCAGCCTTGGCACAGGGACTAGGAGGATGCAGTGTGAGCCAAGCAACAGGCAAGCCTTGCTTGGTCCTTGGTGTTTGGGGGGAGCACTGTGCTGCTCCGGGTGCTGCTGTACCCCCAGGTGAATGTCCAAGAGCAGGGTCACAGCAGTGCCAAGGCAAATCCCTCCCTCCCTGGTGCCCTGCCAGGGCTCTGGGGAGCCAGGCAGAGAGCAGAGCAGCCTTTGGGAGGCTCCTTGCCTCTCCCGGCCAGGAGGGACACAGGCAGCAGCAATTCCAAGGAGAATTGCTCACTCTCACCTAAGGAGAGAGTGAGCCTGGGCATCAGCTCCTCTGCTAAAAAACAAGAGTGGAAATAGCAGAGCAGCCCCAGTGCCTCCTGCACCAATGCCTCCTCCAAGGCTGAGGGCCTCCTGCAGCATCTGCAGATACTGAGAAACCAGGAGGCAAGGGGCAAGCACCCCTGGGGCAAACAAATCCTACAGCTTAGAGGATTATGCCCTCTAGGACATGCTGCTGCACAGGGAATGGGGTGGAGGAGAGGTGGCCAACCCAAACCAGCTGCCATCCTTTTGTCTTCCTTTAGCTGGTTGCCTCCTTGCCCTGGGGAAGGGGCAGGAGCAGCCAAGAGTTCTTCATGGGCCTCCCAAGTAAGTGCTTTACTAGAGCTCAGAAAACAAAGAATCACTGCTTCTGGAGGCAAGGGAGTCATCTTTCATCAGCCTCTGATCTCCCACAGCTCTAATTGACCTCAGCAGAGCACACAGATGCACTGCACTTTAAAGAAAAAATCACACCTCTGTGTTATCCCAGCTATCCCCAGGAGAGGTTAGAGCCAGGGAAATGTGGTTGTTCACACATATCCACAGGAGGTTTGAGCCCACAAAGACATTTCTGTTGGGTGTCTGGCTGATACCAAATGCATCCTCTTTGATGTGCACTTTTGGGTCAATGCACACCAACATCCTCCAGGTCCCCTTTCATCCTGCAGGAGCCAGGGAACACTTCTGATGGCAGAACTCATTTAAAAATGACTTCAGAAAGCTGATATGTGTCTGCAACTCTGTACCCCCTGGGAAAATGGGACCCAGCAGACATTCCCAGGAGGTTTGCTGCTGCTCCTGGCTTTTACTTCTTTCTTGGCATTTCTTCCCATTGCCTAAGACCTCCCTGTCGCAGGGGAGGTTTGAAGCCCTTCAGCTTTGAGCAATGCCAGCTGAATATTGAGGCTGATTTTCCTTATATAGATGCTGTTTTTCTCTTTCTATTAGTGGTCTCTGGAAGCTCCCAGGCCAATTGTTCGAGAGCAGATTTTACAGCTGCATGTGACAGTAAGGAGAGAAAATATGCTAATACATCCCCAACAAGGGAAGAGAAATGCCAGGTCAGGCTGTGGGAAGGGCAGCAGCCCTGCAAGGAGAAGCAGCTCTGCACAGGCAAGGAGAGCAGGTCACCATCATGCCAGGGGCACACCAGGCTTGCTCAGCTTTCAAGAAAAGTGTGGCTTTTCCTGGTGCAAAGAGTGGATTTATCATGGAATGAGTGTGGAGGCACGAGGGAACAACAGACCCTCCTAGTGGGCTTGCTTGGTCTCTATCCCTCATGGCTGAAGGCACTGGAGGGAGGCACAGCTGGTGATGTATAATTTCAGACTCAAAGGAGAGAAATGCTTATTCCCTGCACCTCAGAACGGCAGCACTGAGGTGGAGATTAGCTGCTGGGTGAGGGTGAAATCAGACATGAGGTTTCTGGACAGCTTTGGGGGTCAGATGGCTGTTAAGAGAAGGAAAAGTGTTGGCTGAACTTTCCCCACACCTCCTGGCTGCATGGAATTCAGAGAAATCTGAATCTTCACGGACTTCCCAATCAGATAATCCATGGGTTACATGCATGGAAGCACACCAACTTCTCTGGTTTCAAGGAATTCAAAAGGTGAAATTGATTCTGCATATGTTGGGGAGTGCTGAGTGCAGGAAGTCGTGTTTCCAATCATTGCTTACATCTTGTTTGCCATCCCAGCCCTGGGAAGCACAGCCTCCTCATTGAAAGGCTCTTCTTCCCTCACATCTTCATTCATCAAGCCAGCTGTCGACAGAAGCCTGTAAGCACAAAGCTCAACCACAGCAGTGGGCTTGGGAGACTGCTTTATTTTTAGAAAAAAGAGCCTAAAAACTTAAAACAACCATATTCCTCTGGAGAACTGGCTCTAGAACCATTACTAGTAAAAGCTGCCTTGAAATAAAACCGTTTCTAATGAGAGCATTTAGAAGCGGTTTCAAGAGCCCAGTACTCTCACAATTTAATCAGAGGGGAATGCATTTTTGGGGCAGGCATTCAGGGCCAGTGAAGGGCTCCAGGGTAGGCAGCATAACTGGCCTTAGCTTGCCTGTCACTGCTCACAGCAATCTCTGATGCCTTTGCTCACAGGACCCAGCATTTCCCCTCTGGCTCCGCATAATGCACCGAGATCTCCGATTCCTAAGTGGTTTGCAGTGCACAGTTCTTTTTTCTCAGTAACTCTCTCATTATAGGCCAATTTCAACTTATAAATTCATTTATAAGCCAGTCCATTTGTGCAGACCGTCTTGCTGGAGGCAGACTTCTGCCTTTCTCCATCTCCCTCCCTCCCTGCTCCACTGGAGCCTCTAATAAGGACAAGTGAGTGCGAATCCGGGACATCTCTTGTCTGCTGCTTGTGTGGGGCAGAGGCTGGGGACAGGCACAGCCTCAACCAGAAAATGTGGACAAATTTGGGAAGGGGCGGTGCAGCTGTAACTGGGGGTGTTCTTGCTGCCCAGCTAGGGTACAGTAGAGAGAATGGTGGTTTTTGCAAACACAGCCATGCCCAGCCCCTGCTGCAAAATCACAAATCAGGGATGTGCTCCTCAATGTGTGCTCACCTTGCTGCTGCTCCTTCCCAGACCTCCCTGAGGGAGCAATGCCAACCCCAGGACACCCCCCAGCAGGGACCCATCTGGCAGAGGAAGAACTTGCTTCAGTTTACTCCATCATTCCCAGGACTCTCCTTATCCCAGTGGCCCTGGGATGCCTTCCCATTGTTAACGCAGCTTTGGAGCACAGATCAGGAGTGCTTGGGCGGCAAATCAGGGACTGGAATAAGAGAGGCCACCACCTTTGGGCTTTTGCTTTTTGCTTTTTTTTTTTTTTTTTGCTTTTTGCTTGGTTTTTTGCTTTGCTCTTGCTTTTTGCTTCTGCTCATCAGTTAGTTTAGCTAAGCAGTGCAAATTTTTCCCTGGACTGTTTCTCCTTTCCCTTTTTTGGAACCACTCAAACTTGCTCCGGACTGGGGCCTGGCAAACACGGAGAGTTTGCACCCTGTGGCCTAGCGGGGCCTACTGTGGGCAGCAGCTGCCCCAGCACAGGAGGGACTGAGAACAGAGCCACCACCCCCAGGAGAGACTTTCTGAATTTGTCACCTTTTTCAGAGCAGTGAAAGAGTGGCATCATCGGGTATTGTTCATTTTGTGTGCTGGGGGGTGCTGTGCCTGTTAAAGAAACAGGTTCTTTCCACTTTTCTCCAAGAAATCCTTCCCGAACCGGTTGTGGGGAGGGGCGTGTGGGTTTGCTTTCTGGAGGGGCCCCCTTTGGAGGTTTTCTCCCAAATTTGCCCCAAACCAGGACAACATTAGAACGGGCTGAATCGCAGAACCACCATCCCTGGATGTGGCGCTCGGTTTAGCGCTGGATGGCGGCAGGGCTCCGTGACCTTATCGGTCCTTTCCAGCCTGAAGGACTCGGTGATTTTGGGCTCTCCGGCTCGCCGGCAGAGCAGCAGGGCTCAGTCCGGCTCCGTGTCCCGGGAAGCCCCAGCAGATGGTGCCAGACTGTCAGAAACCCTCCGGGAGCCCGCCCGGCTCTGCCGGGAGCCGCCGCCGCCCCTGCCTCACACCGGGCGGGGTGCGAGGTTTTGGGAAGCCCTGCACCGAGCTGTAGTAATTCCTTGGAGGATGTGAGAACATCGGCATCCACCTCCCTCGCTTCAGCCAGCTCTCCTTGGCCAGCATCTCGTTGTTTCCATCGTATTTATTTTCCACCGCGATGTTTGCTCCTCGGAATGCCCAGAGCAATGCTATCCCCCCCTCCCTTCTCTTGGCTGACTTTGCTTAGGGCAATTTATCTCGATCCTCAGTGTAAAATTTTCCTTTGCACCATTTCATCCTATTATTCCAGAATAAATCAGGATCATTTCCATGTCAAATGCCAGCAGAGGAGGGAGAGGGAGAGTTCCATTGCTAAGGCAGTTCAGAGACTTTCCCCTGTGCTCAGGCCCTTTCTGCTGACCACAGGGCTCCCTGGCTTTTTAGGAGTACTCTCTAAAAAAGTGATGCTTTTTAGACTCACAACAGTGATGCTTTCCCAAAACTGTGAGCAGGAAGCTGTGCCATCTCAAGGACCAGCCTGGGAAGTCACACAGGGGTGTTTCAGAGGAGGTATCTCACTAGCCAGCACTGGTCTGGCAGGACTGCCAGCAGACAGAAAACTCATGGTCCTCAGACCCCAAAAATCAGGACATGTGTCCCCAGGGAACTGCACACCAGGGATGGAAAAAGCTGACCACAAGCACCTACATGTGCTTTGGTGCTCCCAGCTGGTCATGATGCAGTCACAGCCAAACAAAAGTCAGCTTTTAAATTACTCAGCAGAGAGCCCACCCATTCCTCACCTACACCCAACAGCTAAGCTCATCCATGTGTCATTACATGTGTCATACCATGACACCATGTTCCAGGCACGTCCCTGGAGCCTGGGAGAGCTGAGTGAGCAGAGCCCCTTGGAAAGCAGGGTTGGGATCAAGAGCCAGTGCTCCAGGAGGAGACAGTGCTGGAGCCTGAATGTGGGAGCTGTCAGGCAGAGAGCTGACAGCCTGGCAAGTGCCCTCACCTTCCCCTCCACTCCAGGTCCTCATGCAGGAAATTGTATCACCAAACTCTGCTCTCTGCTCTCAGGGCTTGTCCCAAACCTGCTGGAGCAGTGACCTTTGCATGCTGAGGAGCTTTCCCAAACCAAGCTGCTGCTGCTGGAATAGCCAAGGAGCACAACAGCCCCAGCCCTCTCACACACAGGAGGCTCTTTTCTCTCGGTACACTCTCCCAAGCAGCACATCCCAGCCTTTTCCTCCAGCAGACAGCTCAGCTCTGTGTCCCCAGCCCCTCCAGCCCTCACCTCAGGATGCAGCTCCCTTACCTCTCCCCTGCCTTGCACTCCACAGGCACGAGCATCCCTAATGATTTCCTGCTCTTTGGGGGAATGCAGGTGCTTCAGCCTTGCTTTATAAACATCCCTGTCTCTTCATCAGGCTGGGCCAGTGGTGCCTCTGGCTGCCAGGGTCTCTGCCCCACGGCTGGAGTTTCTCCCTCCCATGGATGTGTTCTCACTGCCCTTTCTTCAAGTTGCAATGGAATTTGATAGAAAGAGTTGCAGTCTCAGCTATATTAAGGTCCCCCCTGACTTACATCCTGTATTTCTACAAATGTGAGTAAGCAGATAGAGGATTGAGAGCCCCACCATCACACTGGCCTTTGCCCAGCTGCCACCAGGCAGCTACAGCTCTCCAGGGCACAGTTAAGCATGTCCTCCCTCCCCACAGGGGCATTTTTAATCAGAGGCTTCAGCTTGTTCATTTCTCTCTGGGTCACTGCCACCAGTGGGGCCCTCAGCCACAAACCACGACCTCTGTGATGCAGAGAGAAAAGGTGAGACATCACCCAGCAGGAAAACACTCGAGCTTGAATGTTGCCACAGCAGAGGAATCGGGAGCAGAAAAATTGAGGACACCAGTGTGATTTCACATATTTAACCTCCTGATAATTCCTTCTGTCTGTATTACCTCTCAGCTTCCAAATCCTCAGTTCTGCTCAGAGAGAGGGAGATTTCTCTCAAGACTTTAAATCTTGGGATTAGGTTCCTATGAAATGCCTGTCCAGGTCACACTGATAGGCTGCCTAGTCTGGTCTCCCACTGTAGCCATGGGAAGGAGCACACAGGGTTCACCACTCCTGGGTTCTGTCCCCAATATCCTCCCACAGCTCCCATCCTCTCAAAGCCACGGGTGTGAGAGAGCACTTCCCATCCCTTGGAGTACCTCAGTCCTGAGCCTGTTGTCCTCAAATGCCTCTCACCCTGCCCACACCTGCTGGGGCTGCCTGCCTCCAAGGGGCAGAGGGCCAGCTGTCCATGACCTGCTGGATGAAGATGTGCTTCCTCTTGTAGCTTCTTCCTGAGAAGTGTAGGAGTTTCAGTGAGTGTCTCACAGTGGCTGTGCTGCAGGGTTGGGTGAACAACTCCCTGTTTGCTGCCTGTGTGGCATTGCAAACCTCGTTTGTATTCTTTGACAGCCTCCTCCTCTTCAGAAACTGAAGTATTTTCACATCCCTCAGCTTTCCAAGGACACAGTTAGGGTCATGTGAGCCAAAACTGCATCCCTGAAAGTGCCAATATTACCTATTTGAATATCTATTTCCCTACCCTTGCCTTAATATTCAGGTAGTGGCCCCAGATTGACGGCAAAGAACATATCCAAGGAGACCAATGAGACACATCTGTGGAGATGTGAGAGAAAAGACTCAGCCTGAAAAATCACCGTAGAAACTGGTGTAGATCTGGCATGCCCCCATCAGCATTAACCAGGAGCCCGCTCCAGGTCTAGCACGAGTCTTTGACTGTGAGGACATAGAAGGTTTTAAAAGAAGTGAGATAAGCCATTCTGAACAGTGCTGCAAGGCTGGAAGTGTGGCACAAACAGTTTGTGCTGGTGTGCCTGCTCCAGCTGTCTGTCTCTGCCCAGTCACGCGTAGGATGGCTCTGGGACAGCCCGCGCTTCAAAGGACGAGTCTGGACTCTTCAGATTTTCAGTCTTCAAATTGTTTATTATTTCTTATCTGTAAAATTTTCTTTCTGCCCAACAGAGGTCTTGTTGTGGTGTGCTGTAATGTCCCATTTTGGCCTTCCAGGTCATCCCCCCAGGTGTGCCTATACATCTCTCCCTTCCCCCTTGCCCCCATGCTGAGTGAGTCCTGTCAATCAGGCTGAACATTCCAGCAAGGCGTCGTGTGGTTGGCCAAGTTCAAAAGATGCCCCTCAGGCCCAGAGGTCATTGGCCTGTCTGGGTGTCATCTTCCCCTGAGACCCTGCCCCTCTCACCTGGTTGGTGGCTCACCTGTACCTCCCCTCCCCCTGTCCCTGAGCTCAAAAAGGCCATGAGACCATGCGGCCGGGTTCTGTTGGAGCAGTTCCTCACGTTCAGACCTCTGTAACCATGGAATAAACCTCTGGACATTAAACCCTCCAGCAGAATCCTTCCTTTTTCTCTTCACCATCGCCTGAAGCTATTCCTCCTGAGGTAAACGGGGTTCCTAACAAGCCTGGACTTCTTCAGTGCCCAGCTGCAGTCTCCAGCAAGCTAAGGTATCTCTGGGGTGATACACCGCAGCTGCTGCCTTTGGCCCAGCAGCGAGGGTCAGACTGGCCCAGGCACAATCTAACTGGTAATATTGGGAGCCTTTTTCCAAGACTAGCAAGGCAGCCTGCACTCTGACCTCCCACTGGGCGGTCGTCTCTTTTTATACTAAAAACTACGTACATCATATTTGCCTTTATTTCCCAATACCTTTCACCCATATTAGCAAGTGCACCTTCACCATGGACCAATCTCAAAGTGCCAACATCACCACAGAAAATGGATGACAAGAAGAAGAGAAGAAGAACAAGACACACCCTGATCCCTCCATCTTGTCTCCATAACCCCCCCCCCTCCAAAATCCTAAAATCTATATTTCACCCTGTAAATACATCATTCTTACACCATTCATTCCCAAGTGACTCTCATGTCCTCAAATAGGTGGCACTTCCCTCGAAGGGTCAAAGTCAAGCCACCAGGTGCTTTTGGCAACATTCCAGGATCTCCGAGCCCCCCAAGGGTTCTCTCGGTAACTCTGGACATCCGGAGTGATGTGCTGAGTTCCCACACTGGTGCAGCACAGTTTCAGTTGCTTGCAGTTTGTGTTGAGGTTTCATATCACACCACAGGGCTCTCTCATTGCCTGTGGCCTGACATTTCTAGAGCAGGCAGAGGCGGCAGTGAGCATTAGTGCATACAGAACATGCTGGAGGCATTGTCTGGATCTCCAGATGGGTTACAGGAGGCAATTAAGAAACTCTGAGCTGGCTAGACTTCTATGACAATGACAAGGAAGAAAAAATTCAGTATCTTGTTGGCTTTTCCCTGCACCTCAGGCCTTTGAAGGGACAGAGGTCACTTCACAGTGGTTCTTTCCTGGACAATCTTCAAAAGTTTTTGTCCTTCCTTGATGGGTTCAGCCCTACTGCAGTGATATCCCTTATAAGGAGACAACTCTATCACCAGGAAACCTCTTTTTCCAGGCTGATATTTAAACAAAGGTGTTTCATGTGCGTGCAGGGTGTGGAAGAGAAGCAGAGGGGTCAAGGAGAGGTGTTTGTGCAGGGCTGGTAAGAGAGATTTACCCTGGCAGTGAAAAGTGAATGTGCATGACACAGCTGAAGGCAAGCTTGTGTGTTAACAAAGAGGAACACAAAATGAGATGAAAAGTGAGCTAAAGAATAGGGATTTGACAGCACTCAAAGACATGGTGTGATCCTACAGCAGCCACTCCACCATCTGTGGCCACTCTGGGACAAACCTGCCAGAACAGGGAGCACCCTGCACTCCCTTGCTTCTTGCAGTGCTTTTATCTGTGTGACAGGAAGGTGCTGCAGTAGCTGGGGCTCAGCACCAGGTTCCAGGAGTTGTGGCCAGCAGAATCCCCCTACAGCTGCTGGCACCATCCTGATGGATTCAGGCCTTCCTGGGAATTCATGAGGCCTGGTCCTGAGGATCTGAGTGGCTCCAACAGTGAAAGGTTTTAAAACATTTGCAGCCAGAACTGTGGCCATAATGCTGCCCTTGGGAAAGCCTTGGGGAAAACCCAACACAGAGTCATGACAAAATTATATTAAGAACCCCCAAACTTTTGCAACATGTCAAGCTCCAAATTAACCATCTCTACAGCTCAAAGCACGTGAAATCCTCTCCTGTCCTTGGAAGGGGAGCACCTCAGGGAGAAGGAGATCAAGAAATCCTTAGAAGCACTGAGGAAGCCTCAGCAGGGATTTACCTTCAAGGGCACGGAACTTTACTGCCTGGGGTAAACCAGCAGGTCTCAGCCTGGGGGCAGTGGTCAAAATGAGCAATGTGAGCTGTCAGTGTGTGCTATGCTTGCCATGACCATCATCCTGCCCAGGATGAGCCCAGGCTCCTCTCAGGTTCCACATGAAGGGCACCCCTGAGCCACTGAGCACCTCATCCCTGCTGGCCCAGCTACCAATGTCTTCAATGCAGAGAGGAATTCTGTACAGACACACAGCTTTCCCAGTTCACAACCACAGACATTCATCCCTTTCCTTGAAATAGATTTGCATGCTGAAGCTGAGGAGGTTTGCAAACCAAAACAGGCAGGGCACCTCTGGCCTTGGTGAAGCACGTGGCTGGTGGCCAGCAGTGTGTCAGAGTGGCAGAGAAGTGAAAGCTGTCCTTACCTGATATTCGAACAGCTCATGATTTAACTTGCTTGTGCTCGCCTGAACTCAGCCTGCTGCAAATCATAAACCCACAACCTCAGCCAAAACTGAGGGATTTGAAAGAACTTGGGAACTCAGGAGCAGCAGAAAACCTGGGGCCAGAACAGAAACATTGCACACAGTTCACCTTGCCCATGTGTAAAGTCAGCCATACCCCGAGTGCAGAAGCCCAGGGGTCCCGATGAGCAGCTCAGGGTGGGGAGAACCCCACATCCCATCCACATGCTGGTGTAAAGCCAAGAGTGACAACACCACCACAGCAGAGATGGCAGGGATAAGGTGGAAAAACCATTTTTCATTGCCTTGACAGTGACCCAGAGTCCCACCAGAAGAGGAATTGCTTTGGAAAGCACTCTCGCTGGGGATTTATGGGCGAACATGACTGTATATTTTACAGTACATTCTTATGGCCTCATCGGTCAATAATCTGCATTTAACTCAGTCCCTTCAGAGTGTGATGGGCCATAACGCTTGTGAAGCAGCTGCTACATGCTGAAATAATAATCAAGGAAGCAGAGGGCAGAGCTGATAATTGACTCTGCTAATGTGCAAGTCGGGACTTTGAGTTATTGATCAGCTGTGCTTCAGTGGCTCAGCAAGAGCCTGGTCCTTTCTGCTTGGAGGTTATTGACTCAGATGTTTCAGGAAGGGGGTACTCTCTTCCCCTACATACTGCTTTTTGGGTTGTCTCCTCATCTGGGTTTTTTTTCAGCATTTCCCCTGGGACTGGTGTAGCACAGACCCCTGAAATTGCCTGGCAAAGCAGTCTTGCCCCTGCATCCAGCCTGCTGCTGTCCCACACATTCAGATTTCAGCATCAGGGACATAAACACACAGTGCTGAGGAGACAACAACTTGCACCCCTCAGCATTTCTTTATAGCACCATTCTGGGCACAAGCACCCCTTTGAATCCGTTGCTTCCTCCTGCAGGTCTTCCATCTACCTCTTCTCTTTCTTGAGTGACCTTCTTGAGCTTTGCTGCAGCTTTGGCATGTTCCTCCCTGTCCCCAGAGGTTGTCATGGCAGATCAAGCCATGTCACTGACACCTATGCAGGGACAGGAGCTGGACTCAGTGATTCTTGTGGGTCCCTTTCAACTCAGGATATTCTGTAATTCTGTGTTTCTCCCCATGCTCAGTGATTCCAGACACACTCTCGGCTTCCATGGCACCCCAGGCCCTCAGTCACATGGAAGGGGATGTGGTGGAGCTGACCTGCGAGGTGTCCAAGGCCACTGCCCAGCACACCCATCTCTCCGTTGGCTGGTACCTTCTTCAGGGAGCAGGAGAGCAGCCTGCCAAGGAGATCCTCACCCTCTCCAAGGACTTCATCCTGAAGCCAGGGCCCTCTTATGAGCAGAGGTTCCTGGAGGGGGATGTGCAGCTGAACAAGGTTGGGAACAGCACGTACAAGCTCGTCATCAGGGGAGTGAAGCCATCTGAGCAGGGGCAGCTGTACTGCGAGGCAGCCGAGTGGATTGAGGATCCTGACAAGACATGGAAGGACATCTCCCGCCACCAAACTCAGAGGACTTGGCTGGCAGTGTTGAGCCGGGGTAAGGCCTTTGCAAACTCAAAGTCACCTGTTGGCTCCAGCTGCCCTGTGCATTCCAGGCTCTACAGCAGCAGAATTCAGTGCCCCTTCACCTGCCTGTGCCATAGCCCAGGGACACACAGTGGGTCGGGCTGGGCTGGGCTGGGCTGGCCTCAGGGCCATGGCAGCCCTGGCTCAGGAGCTGCTCAGACACAGTGGGTCTGGCTGGGCTGGGCTGGCCTCAGGGCCATGGCAGCCCTGGCTCAGGAGCTGCTCAGACACAGTGGGTCTGGCTGGGCACTGAGGGGCTGAGCTGGGCTGAGCTCAGGGCCATGGCAGCCCTGACTCAGGAGCTGATGGTGCTTTGGCTGCTCGTGCAGCCGAATCCCCGATGCCAGCAGCAAGGCCACAGCCTCACAGACCTGTGTGAGGTGTTAGCAGAGGGCACAGCGTGTGCCCACAGCAGCCTGGATGGATCCCTGGCAGTGCTGTGAGGCCACAGCCTCACAGACCTGTGTGAGGTGTTAGCAGAGGGCACAGTGTGTGCCCACAGCAGCCTGGATGGATCCTTGGCAGTGCTAACTCCAGACTGTGGAAACAGGGTTGTTACACTGCCTCAAGGCTCTTGTGGCCTTGAAGTCAGCTGCTTGTCACTGTGCCTCAGCACAGGGACCCAGGGATGGGCGGTGTGTGCTGCACAGCTCTTGTTGGGGGTGGTTTCCCTGTCCCTGCTGCCACCAGCTTGTTTCCAGAGCAACTGGGGCTGCTGTTTGTCAGGCCTTTCCTCTGAGCCCCCTGTCTGCCATCCCTCCTGCCACAGCCTCTCTGGCTGTGCTCCTCACCCTGCCCTTCCCACAGATGTGTGTGAGTAGCTGTGCCCAGGGGAAGGGAGAATCTCTCTCTCTCTCACCAGTCAGCTTTAGCTCAAAGCTGCCAAGACAAGGCTGTGGCTAGTGGGTGTCCTTTAACACAGGGTGCAGTAAAATGGATCAGTCTCCCACTGAAGCCCTGCCTGTGGGGGTGCTGTACCCTGTCCCCGCTGCTCAGGGCGGGTGGAGGAGGCCTCAGAGCAGAGCTGGGGCAGCGAGGGGAACTGGTGTCCCGTGGGAGGGCGGTGAGTCAGAGCAGGAAACCAGAGACACAGACGGGTGAGAACTCAGCGCTCCGAACGTGGCTCAGGGGAGCAAGGTGCCAGGAGGAGGGGGAGGGAACTGTGCTCTCTGGTCACTTTGTTTCCTGAAACCTGTCTGAGTGGCTAAGCTTTATTCCCCTCACTGTGCACTGTTTGCAGCAAAGGCTTTCCCAGCCTGCAATGGCAGTCAGTGCACTCCTGTGCATCCTGTTGTTGACAGGGGCTTGGCATGACTGGCAGTGTGAGGATTCAGGCATCAGTGCCATGGGATTGTTTAGAAACCCTGTCAGAGTTTGGTATTTGTCCTGTGGTGTTAAAGGTAGAAGGGAGGTGATGGTGGTGAGAGGACATTGTGGTGGCAGCGTTGGTGCTCCTGGTATTGCCATGGTGGGACAGCAGTGGGTGTGCAAGCCCTCCATCAAATTTGCAGGGCTGGTTTTTTCCTCCAGCACCCAGTGGGGGACCCCAGGGCTGAGCACCCCATCACTCTGAGAGCCATCAGCCACTGTGACCATGGCTAGCTGCTCCAGGGGCTTCTATAAACTCTGCAGCAAATATTTAGGGATGCCAAACATATCTGCAGCAGCTGGGATTCCTGTTCCCAAACTGTTTATGAAACAGTGTTTGAATTCACAGGGTGCTGTGCTTTAGGTAAATTATCTGAGCCCTTCCAGTTGTGGTCTGGGAGCTGCTCTGTTTTCCTTCCAAACTACAGCACGTAACCCTTCCCTTGTTTTGAGACTCAGGGGGCACCACAGTGACCCAGGGACACAGTGGTGTGAGCCAGGGAATGGGGGCTCTGTCTTTCCTCCAGGGTTTTGGCCATCCCAGTGCTTTGTGGGGCCATGGCTCAGGGTTTTGGGGTACACAGTACACAGTGGGTCTCCTGCTTGCAGCCACTGTGCAGCCAGGCTGATGCCAGGAACCAGGGGCCTTGAATGCCCACTGAGGAAGGTGAATGCTGTCACAGCACCCAGAGATGGGGTCCCTACCTCAGACACAGCTGACTGACTGCCCCAGAGGGTCTGCCAAGGGGAAAATGGCTTTAGGTTTCCCCTGTCACTGCCTTCTTTGCTCAGCACTTCCTGCTAGTTGGTGTGGGGAGCAGGATCCACCTTCTCTTCCTTCCTTCCTGCCTGATGTGACAAGTCTTGGCATTTCTGCTTTCTGTAGGAACTTAACCCAAATCCTCTCCAGCTTGGACAGCATTGGACAGCACCTCTTGCCCACAGCCCACAGCAGCCTCTGGGGGTTTCAGCATGCAGGAAGAGCCACAGTAGATTCAGACAAGCCCCTTCATGCACCTTTTTCTATCACATGCAGGGTTAAAACCACCACTGTGATAAAAGCCCTTTGTGCCCCTTTCTGGCTTACAGGATAGGTGTTCCATGAGGTAAAACAGCTCCAGGAGGTGAGGCAGAGCAGCACCTGCAAAAGCTGATGCCTCTGAGTTAGGGCAGGGCCCAGTTCCAATGCCTGAGCTGGGCAGGGGGAGGCTGTGGCCCAAGGCTGTCCCAGTGAGGGCTCTGTTGGGTTTATCTGCTCTTACGGGGGGAGCTCAGCTCCCCAGGGCTCTGGCTCTTCCTCCACCTGCAACTGCTGCTGAGTGTCCACAGCTGGCAACTCTCTCCCCAGGGTCAAGCTTTCCATCCTGACCACTTTTCTTATGAAAAAGCCCCACATTTTAACAGAGAATTCCCTCCTGCTGCCCTCTGCACGGCCACTGGTGCTGCCAGGCAGGAGGGCAGCACGGGCAGGGCCACCCACCACCCTCCTTGTTTCTGGCTGCCCACAGGCACAGAGCTCTCCGTGGACCTCACTGCCACTGAACCCTCCCTTTCTGAAGGGGACACCTTGCAGCTCAGCTGTGTGCTGGAAGCCCCAAAGAGCAGCAACTTCAAGGTGCTCTGGCTCCTCAATGGCACGGAAGTGGCCAGGGTTGATCCCCACGGGGTGTTGACCTGGGAGGAAGAATACGAGGAGAGAGCCAGGCTGGGGCAGCTGCGAGCAGTCAAGCCCAGCAACACAGTTTATGTTTTCACCATCTCTGAGGTGGGGCTGCAGGACAAGGGCACCTACCAGTGCTCTGTGTCAGAAATGAAGACTCCTGGAGGCTTGCAGAGCATCCAGACCGTTGTGTCATCAGGCATCCAAGTGGATGTGAAGCCAGCAGGTTAGTAAATCCTCACAGCTGCTCTGCTGGGTGAAGTCTGCAGCATCCTTGGCTGGGAAATGCTTCAGGTCTGGCCTCATCTTGACAAGGGCAGCAAGGGTGCAAATATGCCTGGGTTTTTGATAGATAATGGGAAAAGCATTTGCTTTAGCCCATATTAGCATGGCAGACACAGTAGCTGTCAACAAAGTGTAAATCTTTAGTCCAGTCTCTTCACAGTAAGTTTTGGGGCAAATAGGTAGAATTCTGAGGAGTCTGGGTCCTCCTGTGTCTTTGGTACTGAAAATTGTGAGCAACATCTGCTGCTACTCCTGAAAATGACAGGAAAACCCAGGAGAACAGGCACATCTGGGGAGGGGGATCATTGTCCTTTCCATCAGGGTACTCTCACTGTTTTGGATGGATGATTTGTGAGAAACCACTCTAAGGAAAGTGTGTAGGAGGCTCTTGGTTTCCTTGTCATAGCTAGATAATGGTTATTCTGATGTAGCAGGGGCTGCCTGCTGGGACTCTGTTTCTTAACTCATTCTTTATGTATCCGTGTCCCAAGAAAGACATAAAACAGAAAGAAAAAAAAGCAAAACAAAACAAAAGAAGAAAACAAACATACAAACCAACCCCAAAACCAAAAAACTGAAACCACAAAGCTTTCTGCAAATTTATATGAAAAGGCTGGTTGAAAATTTCAGGCAATTCCCCAATATCACTGGAGGTGTGTCGGGGACAGCTAAAGGTGATACAGAAACTCCATCATCACAAGGCATGAAAAGACTCCTTATTATTAGAAATCTACAGTTCTTATAGAAACAATGGTGGACTTAAGACCTGATTGGCCTTCAGGAATCTTCTCTCACAGAGTTGGTGAACTGTGAATGGCACATTCTGGAGAACCATATCTATAAACAAGTTACAGAAAGAGAGATATTAATTATTTGAATGATTTCCTCTAAGTTTCCCACAGCTTCTACACAGCTTCCCAGGATTTTCCTGGGAGAACCCTGTCTCTCTCTGCTCAGAGGATATGTAATTACTACACCCCAACTCCTCTTCTTTTCCAGAATCAAGATTTGTCTGGTCTTCCATGTAATGCTTTTGGAAAACCAACCAGAGTTCATCTAGAAAAATTAATCACTGTGTTTAAATATGAAATCTTTATATTGGAGACCAAATAGTAAAAGAATAGAATTATTTTACTCCTGCTCAGCCCTGGGGATGCAAATCCAGTGGGAAATGCTCTTCCATGGTCTGGGAATGGTGTTCCTGCTGTTCCTCAGGGGCCTGCTCCAGGTAATTATGGCATTAATTAGTCATGAGGGGTGCCTGGGGAGTAAGATAAATGGTCTCTCCGGATTTATAACATTGCAGACATCAGTCTAAACAAAGGAAAATCGGGAATCATCACTGATGGGTGAGCCTGGCTGGGATCTGGGGGAATTCCTCCAGAAATTCAGGACAGGATTCAGGGATGGAAACCCCCAAAAATATGGAGCAGGGGGGGGGGATTTTCCTGCATTCCTGGGGCACTTCCCGTGGCAGATCTTGTACTGGATCCCTGTGGATCCCTTCCAGCCCAGGGTGTTCCACATTCTGGGACACTCAGCAGAATCTGACCCCAAAGCCCCATTAAAGCCCCATTAAAGCCCCATTAAAGCCCCAGACCCCAGGTTTATTCTGAAATGCTGATTTTTGCCTTCTCACTCTCCAGAAAATGAAGTTCTGGGCAGACAGGAGCCCCCAGCTTGGCCCTGGAGCTCCCAGCTCTGCTCCTCCAAATCCACATCCCAAAAAAACCGGCTTAAAATGAACCATTGGCACCTTAGGCAGTTAAACCTGGCTTAAAATGAACCACTGGCACATTATCCAGGGAATTCCTGATTTTCTACCAGCTCTCCTATTCCCAGTGAGGGATCTGCCCTTCCCCAGTGCAAACACTGCTCCCTGATGGAGTCCTGCCTGGGTTTTGGTGATGGTTTGGTGATTATTTGGTGATTATTTCATGATTATTTGGCGATTTTTTGGCAATTATTTGGTGATTATTTGGTGATCATTTGGTTATTGTTTGGTGATTATTTGGTGTTATTTGGTGATTACTTGGTGATTATTTCGTGATTATTTGGCGATTATTTAGTGATTATTTAGTGATTATTTGGTGATCATTTGGTTATTGTTTGGTGATTATTTGGTGTTATTTGGTGATTACTTGGTGATTATTTAGTGATTATTTGGCGATTATTTAGTGATTATTTGGTGATGATTTGGTTATTGTTTGGTGATTATTTGGTGTTATTTAGTGATTATTTGGTGATTGTTTGGTGATCATTTGGTTATTGTTTGGTGATTATTTGGTGTTATTTAGTGATTATTTGGTGATCATTTGGTTATTGTTTGGTGATTATTTGGTGTTATTTAGTGATTATTTAGTGATCATTTGGTGATCATTTGGTTATTGTTTGGTGATTATTTGGTGTTATTTAGTGATTATTTGGTGATTGTTTGGTGATTATTTCCATTCTGAGAACTGTGTCATCCTCTCCCCAGCAGCCTGGCCTGCCAAGCCTGGATTATTGAGGCCAAACCAGAGATGGAATCAGCACTTGTGGGGTTTGATAAAAGCCACAATGACATCGAAACCCTCCCAAAGCCACAGAGGGCAAAACTCCTGTGACAGCCAGGGCAGGAAAATGATCTGGCTTTGAAATTCACAGCCCACAGACACCAAAGCAGAGGTAACCTGTGCTTGTACCAAAGATTGCCAGGATTTACATGGAAGGTTTATTTCAAAATAAACATTTTATTCTGCTCAGAGAGAGATGGGGATGGGGCAGCATTAAAAGGGGCTGGTGCTGGGCAATACCACCAGGGATGGTTCAAAAGCACTGGTAAATAACAAATTAATTCCTGCATCAAAGGACATTTGGGTGGCCTCTTCAGTACTTTAATTTAAATGAGCTTCTGCAGTCCTTTGGTGCTGCACTTTTGGTACAAAACAGAAGTTAAATAACAAATAAATTCCTGTATCAAAGGACATTTGGGTAGCTTCTTCAATATTTTTAAATCTTAATTTAAATGAGGTGCTGCTCTCCTTTGGTGCTGCAATTTTTTGACAAACCCAAAGTTAAATAACAGATTAATTCCTGTACCAAAGGACATGTGGGTGGCCTCCTCAGTACCTTATATTTAATTTAAATGAGGTGCTGCTGTCCTTTGGTGCTGCATTTTGGGAGAAAACAAAAGCTAAATAACACATTAATTCCTGTATCAAAAGAAATTTGGGTGGCTTCAATATTTTTTAATCTTAATTTAAATGAGGTGCTGCTTTCCTTTGGTGCTGCATTTTTGGTAAAAACAAAAGCTAAATCATAGATTAATTAGTGTATCAAAGGACATTTGTGTGGCTTCTTCAGTCCTTGCTCTGCCTTTTTTGGTGCTCATTTTTGGTGCTCATTTTTGGTGCTCATTTTTGGTGCTGCCTTTCCCTCCATGCCCAGGGGAACCAGAACCAGATCCCAGCTGTGCAAACCTGCACAGGTGTGCAAGGTTACATTTTTCCCCTTTTTTCTTTTTTTTTTTATTTCTTTCTCCCGGGAACCTTTGCTCCCTTTTGCTCCTCAGAGATGGAATGAAGGTGCTCAGGGAACACAAGGTGAGCTTGGGGTGGGGATCAGGATTTGTTGGGGATTTTTTTTTTGCTTGGGATGGGGATGAGGGTTTGTTGGGGTTTTATCCAGGGCTGATCTCAATGCCTGGGGGTTTTCCAGGGACGTGCAGGGATCTGGGGGCTTGGCTGGGCTCAGGGCTGCCCTTTGGGGATCAGGGGTGTGTTTGGGGCCAGGCTGCTGCTGTGGGGACAATTCCCTGCCACACCAGAGTTCTGTCCTTCACTGCTCCTCCTGCTGTGGGTGAGTCTGAGCTCCACGAACTGGAGAATCTTTTCAAAATCCCAGAACCCCAATCCCTGACCCCAACCCCTGATCCCTCACCCTCTGCTCAGGGGGAACACAGGACCCCAATCCCTGACCCCAATCCCTGTGCTCAGGGGGAACACAGGACCCCAACCCCTGATCCCTCACCCTCTGCTCAGGGGGAACACAGGACACCAATCACTGACCCCTCTCTCCAGAGGGTCCCTGAACTTTTGCTTGGTGTTTTAGGGGAAACCCAAGACCTCGATCCCTGATCCTGCTCTGGGGGCACCCTCACCCTCTGCTCGGTGTTCGGGAATACCCAGGACCCCAATCCCTGACCCCAATCCCTGTGCTCAGGGGGAACACAGGACCCCAATCCCTGATCCCTCTCTCCAGAGGGACCCTTACCCTCTGCTTGGTGCTTCAGGGGAAATCCAGGACTCCAGTCCCTGACCCCAATCCCTCTGCTTGGTGTCTTGGGGGGAATGCAGCACCCCAACCCCTGATCCCTCTCTCCAGAGGGACCCTGACTCTCTGTTTGGTGCTTTAGGGAATACCCAGGACCCCAATCCCAGACCCCTGACCCTCAGCTCAGTTCTTTAGGGCAAACCCAGGACCCCAATCCCAGACCCCTGACCCTCAGCTCAGTTCTTTAGGGCAAACCCAGGACCCCAATCCCTGACCCCTCTCCCCGGTGCCACCCCTGCCATAGGACATGGCACGGGACAGGTGAGAGCCCAGGAAAACCCCCCAAAATCCCTCTGTCCTTCTCTTCTCCACCTCCTCCCTCCTCCAGGTGTTTCCTGCTGCTGCTTTGGGGTTTTTGTTCCACTTTAACCCAAACCCCTCAGCCACCCAGACATTGTGCTGTTCCCACAGCTGCACCCAAGGGGGAATGGCCTAAAGGGTGGGAAAAGGTTTTGGGATTGTTACTGGGATTGTTTTCCTTGTCTGTAGCTTGTTTTCCTCATTATAGACATTCTAGTAAAGAGCTGCTGTTCCTTATCCCATATTTTTGCTTGAAAACCCCATAATTTCAAAGCTACAGCCTGCAGGGGATTTTCCTTGGATTTTCTATTCCAGGAAGGTTCCTGCCCTCCTGGCAGACTCCTGTCCTTCAAACCAGGACAAAGGGATTCACCCCAAAGGCTGGGGAGGAGGAGGATCCTTGAGGAGCAAGAAATCCCTGGCTGGTGCTGCCATTGTGAGTGCTGCATTTAAATAGGGCTGGAAAAATCCCAACCCTGTCCCCATTATTTCTCCTCAATTTTTTTCCCACTCCCCCCTTTTTCTCCCCTTCCTCTTGCTTTTCCTTTCTCCCCCTTTTCCCCCCATTTTTGCCCCAAATTTCCCTCTTTTCGTCCCCTTTTTCCCTCCTTTCCTCCATTTCCCCACAGTTTTACCCCATTTCTGTCCATTTTTCCCCTTGTTTTTTTCCCCTTGTTTTTTTCCCCTTGTTTTTTCCTCCTTGTTTTTTCCCCCTTGGTTTTCCCCATTATTTTTCCCCATTATTTTTCTCATTATTTTTCCCCATTATTATTTCCCCATTATTTTTCCCCATTATTTTTCCACATTATTTTTTCCCATTTTCCCCCATTATTTTTCCCCATTATCTTTTCCCCTTTCCCCCCATTATTTTCCCCCCTTATTTCCCTCCCTTATTTCCCCCCCCCCATTTTCCCCCCATCCCCCCCCATTTTCCCCCCCCATTTCCCCCCATTATTTTTCCCCATTATTTTCCCCCTGTTATTTTTCCCATTATTTTTTTTCCCATTATCTTTCCCCATTATTTCTTCCCATTATTTTCCCCCGTTATTTTTCCCATTATTTTTCCCCATTATTTTTCCCCATTATTTTTTCCCCATTATTTTTCCCCATTATATTTCCCCCCATTATTTTCCCCCTTTATTTCCTTCCCTTATTTTCTTGCCATTATTTTCCCCCCATTTCCCCTCTCATTTTTTCCCATTATTTTTCCCCATTATTTTCCTTATTATTTTTTCCCTATTATTTTTCCCTATTGTTTTGCCCCATTATTTTTTCCCCGTTATTTTTTCCCCATTATTTTTCCCCATTAATTTCCCCCATTATTTTTCCCCATTATCTTTTCCCCTTTTCCCCCTCATTATATTTCCACCCATTATTTCCCTCCCTTATTTTCTCCCCCTTATTTTCCCCTCATTGCCCCCCCATTTTCCCCCATTATTTTTCCCCATTATTTCCCCCCCGCTACTTTTCCCATTATTTTTTTACCATTATTTTTTTACCATTAATTTTTCCCATTATCTTTTCCCCCGTTATCTTTTCCCCTGTTATTTTTTCCCCTGTTATCTTTCCCCCGTTATTTTCCCTGTTATTTTTTCCCGGTTATTTTTTCCCCATTATTTTTCCCCATATTTTTCCCATTCTCCCCCCCTTTAGGAGCCCCAAGGAGGGGCCCAGCCGTGCTCCTGCTGCCAGCCCAGGATGGATCCCCCACCCAGGGGGGGCTGCCAGCCCTGCTGGGGCCCTGGGACAGGATCCCATTCCCATTCCCACCCCAAAGGGGCTCAGCTGCTGCCATGGGGGATCCCAGGGCATCCCCTGGCTTGGGAAGGGGCTTCAGGCAGCCCCACCCCAACTCCTGCACCAGCACTGCTGACAGAATAACAACTGAAAATTTACACCAAGGTCAAGTTCTGAGCCCTGCATCAATTATTGGGGACAAAAATGGCATAAAGTGACCCCAAAATGACATCAAATGACCTGCAGTGTCCTTGAAATGACCTCAAGTGGCCCCACTCAGAGACTCAAAACCCAAAACCCAAAAATGACCTCAAGTAACCCCAGTGACCTCAAATGACCCCAATGACCTAAAGTAACCCCAATTTTACCCCAGAATGACCTAAAGTAACCCCAGTCAGAAACTCAAAAATCTCAAAATCCAAAAGTGACCTCAAGTAACCCCAAAATGACCTTGAATGACCTTCAAATGACCCCAATGACCTAGAGTAACCCCAACATGACCCCAAAAATGACCTAAAGTAACCCCAGTCAGAAACTAAAAAACCTCAAAATCCAAAAGTGACCTCAAGTGACCCCAATGACCTATAGTAACCCCAAAATGACCTTGAATGACCTTCAAATGACCCCAATGACCTAGAGTAACCCCAACATGACCCCAAAAATGACCTAAAGTAACCCCAGTCAGAAACTCAAAAATCTAAAAATCCAAAAGTGACCTCAAGTAACCCCAATGACCTAGAGTAACCCCAAAATGACCTTGAATGGCCTTCAAATGACCCCAATGACCTGGAGTGACCTTGAGATGACCCCAATGACCTGTAGCAGCCCCAGAGTGCTGCTGAGTGTCCCTGGTCCGGTCTCAGTGGCCCCGAGCAGCCCCGTGAGCTCCTCAGCCTCAGTTTCCCTGCTCTGACCCCACAGAGGCTCCTCGGGGGCTTTGTGCTCCCTCCCCTGTCCCCCTGTCCCCAGTGCCCCCAGCTGGGGCTCCGGGGGTGCCCTGGGTGTCCCCAGGTGTCCCCCAATGTCCTGGGGCTCCTCTGGGTCCCTGCTGGGCTCTGGGGCCTTGGCAGGTCCTGCAGGGCTGGGGGGCAGCTCCAGAGCTCCAGAGCCCCAGGGACAATCCCAGATGGCACCAGGGACACCCCCAGGGTCACCAGGGACAGCTGAGTGTGACAGAGCCCAGCAGGGTCCTGGGGCCTCTCCCCTGTCCCACCCCAGTGGCCCTGGGGAACATTGTCCATAGTTCAATGATTTGGGATTTATTCAATCACTGTTATCAGTAAAACTGGCAATTCTTGATCAGTTATTGATTACTGAAGACAGAGCCATGGATTGCTCATGTACTCAACCATAGATCAACAATTCCTCGACTCCTTATCCCTAGTAATAATAAATAAAAAAATCCAAGAATTATAGGCTAGAATTGGGAGGGAGATAAATTATGGAATTCTAGAATTGTATGGGTTTCTTTATTTATATATATATATATATATATATACACACATATGTATGTATATGTGTATGTAAAAATATATATGTGTGTGTGTGTATACATATATAATTCAAAAATAATATTTAGATATTTATACTATATATAGTATATAGTATATAGTATATACTATATACTATATACAGTATATAGTATATACTATATAGTATATACTATATAGTATATACTATATTATATATTATTTATTATATATTATTATATATAACATATTCTATATAATATATTCTATATTCTATATTCTATATAATATATAATATTATATATATAATATATAATATATATTATTATATAATATATATTTATGTTAATATACAAATATATAATAATATATTATATATTATATATTCTATAATAATATATAATATATGTAATATAATAAGATATTATGTTATATATATGTAAATATATAATAGATATATAATGTATATTTCTTTTATATTTCTATTCTATATTTTTATATATAAATATATGAATATTTTTAAAATTCTTTTTTCCCTAGAATTGCTACGCAAGAACTCTCAAACTATTCAGAATATTCCCATGGATTCCCTTGGATTCTCTTCCTGTGTGATACCTCCGTGTTCTTCTCATTCCTGCTGGATCAGAGCCTTAATTCCATGATTCTCTCAGAATATTTTTCATTACTTTAAACCTTTCCCTGACAGCACCCACGCTATGAACTGGAATTTAACAGAAATTGCCAAAACAGTTCTAAACCCGTCCCAAAATCAGCCTGCAAAGGATCCAGGAGCCTGAAATCCTGAAATATTTTTCCCAGGAGTCACAAAAGCACCACAGCACACACAGCCTGAGTGTTCCAGCAAAGGAAATTTTATTTCAACAACAACACTTTGTTTTGGTTTCTTTCTTACTGACACGGGGATGGAACTCCAAACAGAGAAACTCTGAGTGGGCTGCACACCAGACTGGAAACAAATAAATAATATTAATTGTATTAAGGTCAGTATTTTTAATGGTATTAAATATCTTAATTAAATGTATAAGTTTTATAATATAGATTAATTATTAAATTTATTGATGTTAGAAATATTATGAATATTAATAGAACCTCTGAACATTAATGATGCATCTGCAAACAAAAGGAGCACTTGGACCTTAGAGCTCAGCTGTTCCCTGGGAGAACATTTGCCTTCTGGTTTTCTTTCTTCTTTAAAATCTGAAAGGATCAAACACAGCTGTTACAATTCTACATTAATGTCACTGCTATTCTTTTGTTTAAAAAAAAAAAAAGTTTGGTGAAAATCTCCACATTTCACCAGTGATATTTTCCAAACTGGGGTTTGAAGGAGCGGGAGAAGCTGAACTTCAAACCCTGTTACATAAACTGCTACAGGGAAGTAAAAATACAATTAAAACCTTTGTAAAACACAGCTCAAGCCTTGCTATTAAAGTTAACCTGTTCAATTCCCAGTAAAAAAAATTACAAGGATAAGAATCAGTTTACACAACAATCTGTTCTTGTGAAAAACCAGCTCACACCTACAAAGAAAATCCCACCTGTGCAAAACACTCATTCCCCAAGAGACAAAAAATGTAAACTACGTAAAAAGAGAAAAATGTGAGAAACACATGCATTGGTCATTACCAGGTAATAAGCTGAGTTTCACTAATTTACTAATTAATTAAAGTCACACACAGTACCTTCTAACACCATATAAAAATCAACTATAAATAAAAATTCACCTATTCTACATAAAAACCCCCACATGTCTCTGTCTATTATGACACCCAACCAGGCTAATTAACTAATTAATGACTGAGATTAATCAGGAGAGTGACCCAGGAGAGCAGAGATCTGCAGGGTGCAACCCCAACCCAGCCCAGGATCCCATCCCAGACTGGTTTGGACTGGGAGGGACCTTGGAGAGACCTTGGAGGGACAAACAATTCCATGCCAGGAGGAGCTCCCTGTGCCCCAAACATCCCAAACAATTCCAGGCCAGGAGGAGCTCCCTGTGCCCCAAACATCCCAAACAATTCCAGGCCAGGAGGAGCTCCCTGTGCCCCAAACAATTCCTGGACAGGAGGAGCTCCCTGTGCCCCAAACACCCCAAACAATTCCAGGACAGGAGGAGCTCCCTGTGCCCCAAACATCCCAAACACTTCCTGGACAGGGGGAGCTCCCTGTGCCCCGAATATCCCAAACAATTCCAGGCCAGGAGCAGCTCCCTGTGCCCCGAATATCCCAAACAATTCCTGGACAGGAGGAGCTCCCTGTGCCTCGAATATCCCAAACAATTCCTGGACAAGAGAAGCTCCCTGTGCCCCGAATATCCCAAACAATTCCTGGACAGGAGGAGCTCCCTGTGCCCCAAACAATTCCTGGACAAGAGAAGCTCCCTGTGCCTCGAATATCCCAAACAATCCCTGGACAGGAGCAGCTCCCTGTGCCCCAAATATCCCAAACAATTCCAGGCCAGGAGGAGCCCCCTGTGCTTCAAATATCCCAAACAATTCCAGGACAGGAGGAGCTCCCTGTGCCCCAAACACCCCAAACAATTCCAGGACAGGAGGAGCTCCCTGTGCCCCAAACATCCCAAACAATTCCTGGACAGGAGGAGCTCCCTGTGCCCCAAACATCCCAGACAATTCCTGGACAGGAGGAGCTCCCTGTGCCCTGAATATCCTAAACAATTCCAGGCCAGGAGGAGCTCCCTGTGCCCCAAACAATTCCTGGACAGGAGGAGCTCCCTGTGCCCCAAACACCCCAAACAATTCCATGCCAGGAGGAGCTCCCTGTGCCCTAAACATCCCAAACAATTCCTGGACAGGAGGAGCTCCCTGTGCCCCAAATATCCCAAACAATTCCTGGACAGGAGGAGCTCCCTGTGCCCCAAACATCCCAAACAATTCCAGGACAGGAGGAGCTCCCTGTGCAGCTTCCCTGTGCCCCGAATATCCCAAACAATCCCTGGACAGGGGGAGCTCCCTGTGCCCCAAACAATTCCAGGCCAGGAGAAGCTCCCTGTGCCTCAAATATCCCAAACAATTCCTGGACAGCAGGAGCTCCCTGTGCCCCAAACATCCCAAACAATCCCTGGACAGGGGGAGCTCCCTGTGCCCCAAACAATTCCAGGACAGGAGGAGCTCCCTGTGCCCCAAATATCCCAAACAATTCCTGGACAGCAGGAGCTCCCTGTGCCCCGAATATCCCAAACAATTCCTGGACAGGGGGAGCTCCCTGTGCCCCAAACACCCCAAACAATTCCATGCCAGGAGGAGCTCCCTGTGCCCCAAATATCCCAAACAATTCCTGGACAGCAGGAGCTCCCTGTGCCCCGAATATCCCAAACAATCCCTGGACAGGGGGAGCTCCCTGTGCCCCAAACAATTCCAGGCCAGGAGAAGCTCCCTGTGCCTCAAATATCCCAAACAATTCCTGGACAGCAGGAGCTCCCTGTGCCCCAAATATCCCAAACAATTCCATGCCAGGAGGAGCTCCCTGTGCTTCGAATATCCCAAACACTTCCTGGACAGGAGGAGCTCCCTCTGCAGCCTCCCCCTGCCCTGAATATCCCAAACAATTCCATGGCCTGCCCCAGCAGCCACCTCTGCTCTCATTCCCCATTTAGAGCCATTCCAAAAGGAAAGGGCTGGATTTGCTTCCCCTGCAGCAGAACAAAGCCCAGTATTCCAAATTCCAGCAGCACCAGTGACAGATTTTCCCTGGATTCAGCTCTGAAATAACACTGGCATTATAGCCAGTCCATCATCTATCACTGAATTCATGTCAGAGTCCACAGGCAGGGAAATCCATCCATGGAAATGAGGAGCTGCTGGATTTCCATGGAGCCTGGAGTGCCACCTCTCCCCCCAGCTCTCCCTGTGTGCATCCCTCATTCCTGACACCTTTCCTGAGCTGGGATGCCACCTCCAGTCTCACTGCAAACTGCTTGCAGGGATTTCTTCAATCAAAAATCCTGGGAAATTTGCTTTAGGGAGCTCTTCTAAGCAATGCATTTTCTCATGGATTGAGAAGTCAAGGTTTGCTCTGGATTTCATCTTCATGGGGGTCTGGAATGCAGGGTGGGCAATGAGGGACACCCAAAAACCTCCTGTGGCCCAACAAATCCAAGCTGATTTGTTCTTGCTGCTACACTGTAAAACAAACCCCAAAATCCATATGTAGAAATATCAAATAATATTAGAAATCCACGTGATGCTTACCTGCAGACATTCGGGGAATAAAGCTGGGTTTTTAACGAAGTCCTGGAGTCTGGAGTTGAAGGAAATTCCCATCAGGATTGAGGGGACAGCTGAGATGTCTCCTGGCTTTGGCTGCACAGGGGGACTCAGAGGGCCAGGCTGAGCACGAGTTGGGAGTGCAGCACTGCAGTGACAAAGACAAATCAGACCAGGAGCTGCACCCACAGGGACACAGCCAGCAGAAATACAGATGTGATTGTCCCACTCTCCCCAGTCCTTGTCCAGATCTCACCTGTCATCCTGTATCCTCTTCTGGTCCCCACAACACACAAAAAAGGTGTTGATAGAGTGGAAAGGGGCCAAAGGAGGGCCACAAAAATGATCAAAGAGCTGGAGATCCTTCAGCATGTGGAAAAACTGAAGTAATTAGGTCTTTTCTTCCTGGAGAAGGCTTGAGGAGGAACCTCATCACAGTTTTCCAGGACCTAAAGAGTCACTGCAATTTAGACAGAGGTTCTCTCTTCACAAGGAGCCACATGGAGAGGGTACAAGTTGTAGGAGGAGAGATTTCATCTGGATATAACAAATATGTTTTTTTACAGTGAGAACAAATCAATCACTGGAATGACTCCCCTGGGATGTGGTGGAGCCTCATCGCTGGAAGTTTTCAAGATGTGACTGCACAGGGTGCCAGAGAATCTCATCTACACTCTCTGTTTCCCATGAAAGGTTGAACCAGATGACCTTGGGAGGTCTCTTCCAGCCTGGGCTGTTCTGTGCTTCTGACACTGGTCCCATCTCCAGACTCCAGCTTCCCTCCAGGTCCTCGCCCCTCCTGACCCCTGTGCAGGGCCCCTCCCAGGCACTTTTCCTGCTACTCAGGGACACTGCCTCCATCCATCCCTCCCAAAATTCCCTCTCCCATCTCCTACCAGAGGGAATCATGGCTGTGCCCTCACCAGACAGCACATGCCCTTGACCAGGAGCAGCATTGTCTCTGCTTGCAGACCCCTTTTCTGCTTCTTTTCTTCTGCAGAAGAATTCAGTCCTTTGCTTCTCCTCTTACCTCCTCCTGAAAAAGCAGAGAATGAAAGGGGAGACAAAACTGCCACTTTGTTATCCATAATCAGAAGGGTGCAGGGAGTGGAAGAGGAAGCATTTAAGAATGCACCTGAAGGGTTTTGGATATTCCACCCACATCCCCATTCAGCTCTTGGACCCAGAGTGTCATTCATCCTAATCTGTGCCTTTGCACTTTGCAGCAATCACCCTTTGCATGAGATCACACAACTCCTACACCCACAGCAGCACACAAATCACCAGTCCCAAGCCTGTCCCAAATAAATCACAGCTAATCCACCTCTTGTAGGGGAAGGGGCACAAATCACCCTTAGACCAAAGGGAAGTGTAAAACATGCCCAGCATGGAAACAGACTGCAGCCACAGGGCAGCTCCCAGGGCTGCAGGGATGGTGGTGGTTACCAAAAGTCTGTGTACACATTCCCACTGACCAAAATGCCCTGCCTGAATTTGGAAACAGCCCCCTCCAGCTCAGCAAGGAACATTTCTACACTGGAGCTTCTGACTTCTGTCATATCAACAGGCACCAGATGTGGGGATATTGCTCCAGATGTTCATCCCACACTGTGGATCTGCAAATGGGATGGAGACAGAAATGTCTGATCCCAACCTGAACCAGCTGCCTCAATGGTACAGAACAAGGTTTTGGTCTTAACCCATTACAAAAAGCTGGACAGTCCAGAGTGCCTCACCAGCCTGCTAAGGAAGCAAGTGCACCAAAGAGAGGAATATGAATCCCATTTCTGTGCCAAAAGTGAATTCAATTTTGAAGAGAAACTGCATATTCGGTGCAGTGCATCCAGTGATCTCTCAGCTCCAGCCTGCTCCTTTCCTTCCCTAACAGGATTTTCCCAGCACTGCTTACCTCATCAGCCTTTCCTTGGGACTCAGCCAGGAATCCCAGACAATCTGTCCTGTTGCCTCCAAACAACTTTCTGTCTGTCACTAACAGGTCTGCAGCATCCATATGTCCTGCAGCCTTCAGTGCTAAAAACAGTCTTAATCTTCTTCCTCAGCACCAGTTATCAGAATATCTGAGGCAAAAATAGATGCTAAATTTCAGATCATTAGCAGAAAACAGAACCAATTATGAAAAAAAAATAGCCAAGAGTAAGAGATCTTGCACTGGATTAAAAATAGATTGGTTTTATCCATTCTCACTGCTTCAGCTGAGCGTGCAAACTGCAGGCTTTGCAAGTTCAAAGGGGAGATGTGTCTGGCTTGGGGGCCAGCAAGGCTGCTCTGTGGGGGGATGTACTCACCTGGCTCGGGTCTGAAGCACAGAGGAAGGTTTGTGCAGCTCCACAGTTTGTGTGGTGGGCCTGGGATGCCTGGCAGGGGAGTGAGCAAGGTTGGCTTCTTCTCTGCTGAGCATGTGGGGCCAGAGGTCTGAGGAGGCAGCAAAAGGGGAGAAAAATCTGCTTTTCCCATGCAAATCTGTTCAACATTTTGGTCCCTGACACAGGTCATGGCCTCCTCAGGGATTTGAAATCATCAGAGAAGAAAAGTTGTCCTTTAGGCTCCCCTCAGTGGTTTTGCTGCAGGAATGGAATGTCCTCTGACAGCATCCTTCCCTCACACCTTGCAAAGCTGGGAGCTGAAAACCAGCACCAAAGGAGAGGCAGAACTTCTGCCACCACTGATGTGCCCTTTTGATGGTACCAGTGTGGCAGGCACTGACTAAACAAAAAATCTGTCCCAAAGCAGAGAGGAGGAGGAGGAGGAGGGGAGGATGCCAGCCAAGCAAGCACAAGGAGTCTCCAGGAGATGAAGTGTGCCTTCCATCTCCCTGTCAGGGGAAATTTTGAGAAAGAATGCTTTCCAGCTGTAAGGGAACACTGAAGCTCAGTGGTGCCAGGGGAGAGTTTCAGCTGCTGCTGCTGTTCCCCTGCTAAGGATTTGGACTCCAGGTTCAGCATCTGTGACCATCACCACCCCAGGGCAGGCAGGAACCCCTGCAGCCACAGCTGGGTGACCAGCAGGGGAATTTGTTCACCTGGAACCAAGCAAGTCAAGAGCTTCCACGTTAAGATGGAACACTGACATGAATATTATCTGAAGATGGATTGTTTAAATGCCTTGAGAGTTTATTTTGGCTGGGACAAGCACAAGGGCTCAGAGAAGGGAACAAAAAAAATTATATGCAATTTCCATGAGGATTATTTGTCCTGCATCATCTCAAACAGAGTCCCAAAGCACTATTAGCACTAGGCTTAAGTTCATTTTTTGGGCTCTGTAGTGCTGCTGGGAAATGCTTGGAAGAGGGTCTACATATATACACCTCCCAAAATAAAAAGCTGGAAGATGTGAAATAAAGAGGAATATGTGAAATAAAGAGGGAATAAGAACACGGAAAGAAGAGTAGCTGCAGCTTGGCTACACAAGAGCTTCATCTATTCCAAGTACAGTAAATGGAAATAAAACTCTGAGTCAAGCCTTATTTGTCCTGTTAATTCAGCTGAGAAAAAAGTCACAACACAGAGGGGAGAAAAATATATACAAAACAGCTTTAAATAGCTTAAACTAAACCAAATCATTTAGCAGTACACACTTACAATAAAAGCAATTAGCATGCAAAATATTAAGAACCTATCCTGTGTTTAAAATATCTGTGGGTCACAAACAGAGGTGCACAAAAGACAGATTATGAGAAAATCTCAACCTCTTATACCATCACTTCTCAAATTAATTATCTGATAATCACCATGGCATTCATTTACAGAATAAGTATCCCATTTAAACTTAAACCTGCACATAAATAGAAAAAAAAAAGTTAATTAACAAAACAATAACGTTCCCCAGCAATGTAAAAACTCTGCTGACTCCACTCCCCAGCAGTGGCAAGAGTCTGATGGAACTTTGTGCTGAACTCTCAGATTGAGGCACTGGGGCCTACACATTTCTGACAGCAAAGCAACACATGCTGCCATAAAAAATAAGTTGCAAGTTTGTCAGTGACAAGGAAGCACAAGAAAACCTGGATCCCACTTCAGTGCAGCTTGTCCTTATTTCTACCTCCATCAAATAAAGCACATAAGCCTCCATGGAAATCACACACTTGCATCTTGAACTGAACAGGGATAAGCAAAGAACATGCTTAAATATTTTGCAGAATTAGATCCACAATCTTAATTTCATACTGCAGTAATTCATTCTCTGAAAAATCTGTTTCTATGGAAACTTATTTTGGATCCAGCAGAGAGATTTTTCCCTTTGATTCTCACTATTAGAGCCAGTCTTTTCTCTTGTCTCTTTCTCTAGAGATATTCTAAAAAAACAGATTTCCTATTTCTTTGCCTGTTTCACAGCAAACCCCTATCTCTAAGTTCCCTCATTTATTAAGCAGAAAAAATTCTCAACTATCTTATTGTGATAGTGTGAAGTCTTTGAATGCTGTAGAAAAAGAAAGGATAATGGATAATCTAAAAGCTTCATCTTGCCTAGTGGCCTACAGATTAACATGATTTACTGTACTGAAAGGGAATTCTAATGCTTTTAAAAGCATATTTTGGAAAAAACCCCAAACTGTTTTCCAGCCCTCCCTGTGCCCTGCCTAGGTATGCTGTCCTTTGCGGGGGAGGAGGAACAGCCCTTCATGGAAGGTGTGAATGCTCCCCAGGTGTACACAGCAGCAGAATTATGTTTTTGTCTTTATTTCCTGATAACTCACTCCTGTTTTTGCTATCTTGGCTGTTCTGATCGTCGTGCAGCTGTTACACACACCTGGCTATTCTCACATGAAGGTTTTGCTTCTGAATGACAGTGGTCAGCTCAGACCCCATCGTTTCATACCTGAAGCTGAGACTGGTTAGTTTTTGCCACCATCTCTCACTTTACAGTCACCTACACAAAAGTCATCTCCTGTTTCATTACCAGCCACTCAGTCTCATAGCACCCTGTGAATTTCATCAGAGTCAGCCCTTGCTGCTAATGCCTTGATCAACTTAATATTATCTTTCTTTGTTTAGCAATCATCCTCTTTTCCAGCCCATTTCTGCGTTCGCAGAGCAGCACAGGTCTCATCGCTGGTGACCTCCCTTTTCTGTCAGAACCACTTACCTTCTTTTCTGCCTGGTATTTTTAACAAATAGCTTAGCCCTGCGAGGAGCTGCCAGTTTTGTCCCTCCATTACTTAGTTTCTGTAATAACCATGGACATTGTGGAGCCTCTTTTGGCTCCACACAGACTACAGCCACGAGATTTTCCCCATTCGCATGCTGACTCCTTCAAAGAACCTCACAGATCTGTGAGCCTTTTTCAATAGCCAGACCATTTCTTTGCTTAGTGCAGAGGTCAATCCTCCCTGCAGGCGCCTGCAGGTCCCTCAGATTTCTCAAGACTGCGTGGCCAAGTGCAGCATCTTGCAGAGACCTCCAAACCTCTGGATACCCACAGGAGGCACACAACAAACTCCAGCCTCATCCTAGACCCAAAAGCCTTGTGTTAGTGAAGAGTATAATAAATATAAATATAATAAATATTTAGACATTAGTTCTTCAAGATAATTCAGGTCTTTCCCCAAAAGAATCTCCAGAAGATGCCATTGTCCAGTATCAGCTACCAGGCTCCCAGTCACTGCTTCTGGATTAACGACTCCATCCCAAAGAGCCTCTGGGTCTGTCCCAGAATATCTTTGTCAGTTATCTTGCTCATGTTCAATTAAAGGCCCAAATGATAGCACAAAATGAACAACACCTAAATTCCCATGCCTTTGCCTCACCTGGAGAATGCCCCAAATTGATGTTCAAAGAGCAGGTTGCCCTTGCAGGATGTGTGCCTTCAAACGCGGGCAAGTGACGCCAGGACAGCCTCCCAAGGACAGAAAGCAGGGGACACTGTGCCCCACAGAGTTAGCCTGTGACATCCCCCCTACCCTTGCTCCCTGTCTCTTTAGCCCTTCAGTAATTCCTCTCTGAATTGCCTGCCTCTCCCAACATTACCAGGCAGCAGCGCACGTCCCACTCCATTAAGCCTGTAAGCCACTGGCTGGATGATATCTGACTCGCATCCGCTCGCAATTTAAAACGGGCATTTGCTTCAGATCAAAGCAGCAGCGGCAGCAGGAGCAGAAATTAGCATCTCAGCCTCTCTCTCGCTGGTTTCATTGCCACAGTGTGTCTCCCTCATTACCAGGGAAATGAAATGTCTTTACAGTTCAGGCTGCCTCTCTGCCTTTTTATCCCGCGGCCACCGCGCGAGGCATTGCCGCCGCATTGAACATCGATTGGTCATGGCCCTTCTCTTTCAAATGGGACACTGGACCTCTCCTCCCTATTAGCAACCCACGAGGGGGCTGGGAGCAGTCACAGCCCCTCCTGGTATGCCATACTGCTTCCAGCACTCACCCATTAATTCCCTCATGCTTAAAATAATGATAAAACCGGTGTTCTACCCCCAGCAGGTCAATTTTCACACTTAGTCGACAGCCCTAGAAATGAAAGTTCCTCTCACCCCTATAAGGAGTAGGTACAGCACACTTACACATGTTAATCTTGTCAGTCCCACACCACCACAGTCAGAATCTTTTCTGGGGAGTGCAGCTGGCTAAAAGGACACTGAGCTGGTTCCTCCTGCCTGCTGTGGCAGCAAACTGAGCCAGATTCCACCCCATCACCTCTCATCCATCCTTCCCACCTCTCATCCATCCTTCCCACCTCAAGCCTCACAGCTCCTCCACATTACTTCTTCTGCCCTGCAAAGCATTACTCCCTTCCTGCCCTGTGCAACTGCAACTATAACAATAATAATTACATAATGCCATATTATCCTCTGGAAGAAAAGAGGGAGGAGCAGGTGATTTGAGAAGGACCAAAACAATCCAGCAGCAGGAAGATCCAATGTAGCAGTTTCTTAACAGCTAAGGAAGGTTCAGAGTTCTGTGAGTGGTTCTGCTTTGTCTAAGCTGCCAAGGACCAAGGCCAAAGGATAAACAAAACAGGCAGGGGCTGCAGGAACCAGATGGAATGCAAAGTCTACTCATGGAAAAAAATACATCCTAAACATTTAGTTAGCTAAAGGTTTGGCAGAGACCCAGCAAAGCCCGAAAAAAACCAGGGGGAAAAGCCCACTGCTGCAAAAACACACATTCTCCTTGCAGACCCTTTCATCATGGCCCTAGGCACACTTACAAACTTAAATTAACACCTGCATGAATGGGAAGCTGCTACTTATGGGGCTCAGGTTAACTGAGCAAAAAGGGCACAGAGGAAGAAAGTTGATGGAGAAACCTCCCTCTCTCTGCCAACCTTTTCCTCCCAGTCCACCAGACACAACAATCTCGTGTTGCAGCAGTCTGCAGCTTTTTGTTTGCAGAAAAGATCCCTCCACAGACCTGCCATGGGCTCCTGAGGTGGCTGAGTGAGGGGGACAGCACAATTCTGGGGGGTGCACCAAACCCAGGTCACTCAGAGAGCTCACACAGCTTTTGGAGATTGACCCACACACGTGACTGCCACAGTAGGGTAGGGGCTGTCCCCAGCACTCTGGTAATGAGTAGCAGCCTAAATAATTCAGATTTTGACTAGAAAGATGGTCTTGATGAGGTTCATCCTAGGCCACATAAAGAATGGGCTGTCAAGCCATCTATTAGTAGTTTGCTGTGGTAATATCTGAGAAGGTGTGAGATACCAAGTGAGGCAAGTAGGGCAAAATTATATTTAAAAAGAAGTGGAAAGTGTGCACCATCTTTTTAACTTTAATCCCCAGGGAGGTACAGGGACAAAGTACTTAAAAATACTAAAAAGAATGCAAGAAAAAAACCAAACCACTACTTTTCTGTTTGTTTTGAACAAAACCAAAGCAGACCTACCTATCTCCTTTGCAATAATACTGAAAACCTGGTGGGAAGGGATAAGCAGCAGGCATCATATATTCTTGACTTCACCAAAGTTTGTAGGCTCCCAAGGTATTCTTGGGCAAACTAAGGAAACAATCCAAATGAAAACCTGGATAAACAGCCCAAAATTAGCATATAAGCTACGTGTATAGATTTATTGTTAACAGTTGATAGAGAAAAGCAGTTCTTTCCTTCCTTTCCCCTGCCCTTACACATCTGCATTTCCTTTCCGTATCCCCTAAACACAAACCAGGCACCAGGTGGGCAGCTAACACTGCAGCCTTCCCTTGGTGGCCTGCCTCCTTTCCTTCATCCACTTGCCACTTTCCATGAAACCTTAGGAGTTTAATATCCCAGGAGCATCTGCTTCTCTGTCAAACAGATGGAAACCGGCCCAAGAGTTAAAGCTTCACCGAGACAGGGCTAAGACAGACAGCAGCATCCCCCACAAACTGGTGCCAAAAGCTGCTCAACACCCCCATGAAAATGGGGCTGCAGATAGACAGGAGCAGCCAACAGCCTGAGCACACAGTGGAGACACAACCTGCTAGACAGCAAACCTGCAGAGAGGGGCCTGATGGTCACGAGCCAAGCGCAAGCAGCGCCGCGCCGTCACACGCCAAGAGGAAATCAAACATCCCAGTGGGATGTGTAAACGGGACATAACCCACCAGGCAGGGGGGAAACCTCTGCAGAGAGCCCCACACGCAGCTCTGAGCGCTCACGCTGCGGGAGAGGCAGCTGGGGTCAGGCCAGCAAAGGGAAAAGCTGCACGGGGCCCAGAAAACATCCTGCAGGGAAAGACTGACAAAGCTGGAAGCAGCCTGCACAGACAGAGGTGGCTGAACAGGGAAACAGCAGCAGATGCGTGCAAAAACTGCATTTTCAAGGGACTGAAGCACCTGCCAGTTCTTCAGGATAGTCAGGCAGCTTTCCTAATTGCAAAGAAAGTGAAAGAACAGGTCACCTAGAGGGGCTGTGGCGTCTCCAAATCTCTCTGTGGTCACAGGAAGCAGGTCTTTGAGTGCCTGCTGTGGTTTCTATAAAGCTGCTTTGGTCTGAGGAATGTGCTCAGAGTGCTGCCCTGATACCTGACCTTACAGCTCCCAGGGACCACATCCCATTTTGCACAATACCAGCTATTTATCAGGTAGCAGAGCTCCTCAGCCTTGAAAAGGTGAGCCCTGGATTCCAGGGTATAGAGGAGCTGTCCCACAAGCACACATATGGTTTTTTATTATATGGGACAACCTGGATGTGTCTAATACCAGATGCCAGCTGTGCAGCTTCCTGACCCACAAACAGCCCAGGTGCCAGGGGCTGGATGCTGTCTTCTCCTACAGCAGAAGCAAAGGAGGGAGCTGGAACTTTGTAGGCTCCTCTCCAAGATGGTCTGATGTCCACATCTTCCTTCTGGGGTCCAAGACTCCATGTCAGTCCTTTACTGGGTCAACAGCATTTGGTTTTTTGCGAATGGCTGTGATTCCTCTGCTCTGGACTTTTTTCAGGCCCAGCCAGCCTTGCTCAGTCTCTCATGTTCCTGTGACAGGTTTTGATGAAGACCCATTTCATTTTGGAGAGGTGATGCTCTTTGGGCACTCTCAGGATGTGAAAACAAAGGTGCCCAAGAGCTTCCCCAGCAAAGAGTGGGCAAAGGCAAGGGCGATGACTGAAATGGGACACCAATATTCCACTTCCAGTTCTACCACTGGTTTTTAGCCTGGATAACACACAGATTTTGTCATGACACCTAAAATTAGTAGAAACGTGATACTTTTGTGTCACAGCACAGAAAGAGCTGTGTTTTCCCTTCGTTCCTGCAGAGGAATAACACCACTTCCATCCACAGTGGGAGATGCATATTGCAAGGGTCTCCAAATGTACCACAACAAACAGAGCAGGAAGCGGGTGAGTACCTAGCCTAAAAGACAGAAACACTTGTTATGTAAACCCTATTTGCTTAGTAATTCCAAAGCTGCCTCATTATATCAAAAACAAACACACAATTTCAAGGATTTATTGCAAGAGCCAATACAAAACAATAAAAAGCCCCACTGCAAGTACTCAGTCTTCCTCAGCTGTCCAGCTCAGTTTTCTTGGCCTCTTCATTCCCGTCCAGTTCCATCATCCATCCAGTGATGTTGCTTTTCTTGCTTTTCCTGAATTTGCAGTACCAGCAGAAGACAGCAAGGGCCAGCAGAAGGATCAGAACCAGTGGTAAGTATAAGATGAAGTTCAGCAGTGGTGGGGATGAGCAGATCCTAGACAAAACAGTTGACTCTGAAAGAAAAAAGAAAGAAAAAGTGAGGCCCCAAGCTGGTTTGAGTTTCTCACTCCTAAGTGCTATTTTCTTAACACTTTTCCTTCAATCTTCAACAGCTACCAATTTTTAAGAATTCATACAGGCTACCTGGGGAGAAGGGAGAGAGAAACCAGGTAATTTACCTCAATTTCTTGTCTGGGGAGGTCAGATAAGGCCCTGGCTTGTTCATCTGAAACATCCCAACAGAAACAGCCCAGTTCTTCTCACCCATTCCAGACTGGGCTCAGTGAGGAAAAGCAACACACCCTGCCTGACACCACTGACAGTGGGATGAGGCAGAAATCTGTCAGAGGCTGCACCCCTGAGCAAGATGGGATAAGAGGAAAGCAAAGGAGACCATATCAGGAGGTGCCTGTTCCCCCCAGACATCTGCCCCCCCTTGTTATGCTGATCTGCTATTGTATTTCATCCCCAGAGAGCTGCAGGCAGCTTGAGCACCATCCTCATCCCTGGCAGCTCCTGCAGAACAGCTCCCCAGCTGAGGTGGAGGCTGCTGGGTACTTCAAAGATACCTGCATCACTGGAGGAACACACATGCACACACATGGCCACCCAAAAAAAAAAAAATTAAAAAGAAAGGGAGAAAGAAAAAACACCCAGCTAAGACTTTGCCTTTTGTGAAAACCACTTGGCAAAAACACTTCTTCAAAAATTAGAGGAGAATTTACTACCAGTTACTGAGCAATTTTAGCAATGTTTTTTCCACCAGTAATGGGTAACAAGAGCTAGAGGGAGCTGATGAAGGAGAAATCCTGCGTGCTAGAGAGCTGTGATGGATAAGAGCAGCAACAGAGCAGCAGGGGGGATGAAGTGCTGTCAGTCCCTCTCTGTGCAATTAAATCCAGATTAGCTCTGCTGTAGGTGCAAAGCCATGAGAGCAGGCCTGTGCCTGGCTGTGGGAGCAGCAGGCAGAGGGGAGGGCTCTGCAGGGTCTCTCTTTCCATGCTGCTCAGCTCTGGGAATTGCTGCAGAAGCCAGAACTCGTGCAGGCACCCAGGCTGGCTTCAGGCATGGCCTGAGCTGAAGGCAAGTACGAGTGCCGGATCCTCTCAGCTGGGTGCATCATGATTGATCTCACAGTTTATATTTTTTCCTCCACATGGGTCATCTGAGCCTCCTATTTTCTCAAAGCAGCAACAACTCCTGCCTATTACCCTCCTAAAAATGCTTCGTGCACCTGACTGAAACCTTTGCTTTTATTTACTTAAACATCTGCATGCAGAATCCAGTGATTCTGGATTCCTACCAGAATAGAATCCTATTTTGTGATATATATCTTATATTAAAACTATACTACAAGAATTGAAGAAAGGATTTCTTTAGAAGGCTAGCTTAGAATAGAAAATTATAACAAAGGCTTGTGAATGACCCAGACAGTCTGGACAGCTGGACTGTGATTGGCCATTAATTAGAAACAACCACATGAGACCAATCACAGATGCACCTGCTGCATTCCACAGCAGCAGATAATCAATGTTTGCATTTTGTTCCTGAGACCTCAGCTTCTCAGGAGGAAAAATCCTAAGGAAAGGCTTTTTCATAAAACATGTCTGTGACACTACCTTTGCACCCAGCAGGCGACTCCACTCACCCCAAAGTGCAGTTTAGAGAGACCTCAGCCTAGCCAGACTTGCCAGAGAAGTCACACCAACAATTTTCCCCCCAAACCATCGAGGCTCTGGCCCCAGCACGGCTCTGTGGAGAGGAGGCGACCAGCCCCCGGCACCCAGCAGCGTTACCTGGCGGGATGGCGATGAGCTGGGTGTGCCCTGAGCGTGCCAAGGCCTGCACAGCCCAGTCCTTGCCCTCGCCCTGCTGCTGCCATTGCTGCAGCTGGCAGTAATACGCCCCAGCATCTCCGCTCTCCACGCTGCTCAGCGTCAGGCTGAAGTCGCGGGCGGAGGGACGGCGCAGGAACAGCCTGGCTGCCCGGCGGCCCTCGGGGTACTGCACGGTGCCATCGCGCCGCAGGGACAGCAGGGCACCGTCACGGCCGCCGCCCCGCACCTGGAACCAGGTGGCTGAGAGCCGAGAGCGGGCCAGGGGGGCTCCCTGCAGCCGGCAGGGCAGCGTGGCCTCCTCGCCCTCCCGCGCCGAGACGCTGCCGTTGGTTTCCTCCATCTGCAGCTCGCGCTCTGTGCGGGGAGAGTGAGAGCAGAAAGAGATGTTGTGGTGTTGTACGCCTGTAAAAACACTGCTGCCCGCACCCACAGGCTGACAGGAACCTTCTGGAGCAAAGTGTGAGGGATTGGAATGGCCTCCCACAGGCCCCTTGCTGCTGTGACTCATTCTCCCGGGGGTGTTGTGTCCCCACCCTGCCCATCATCTCTGCCCCCTGTGCAGTAATGCTTCCTACCCCCTCCAAATAAGTGATAAAGGCATCTTTTGGACCAAAAGCTGTTTAGGAAGCTGGAATTCTCTGATGCACTTTATTTAGAGCTGGAGTGAGGCTGAGAGAGGGAAGAACTGAGTCAGGGAGACCCACCATGCACCCCAGAGGTGCAGTGATTAAGGTGAGAGCAGCTGAACCTCCAGTGTTGTTCCTTAGCAGCAATGTGCTTGCTGCAGGGTAAGGAAAACCACGCTTTTTCCTTCAGGATGCTCAGCAGCACCAGGTAAGGGCAGCTTCTCTATTCACAGCGTTGCACAACCATCCAAGTGCACCAGGTGTTGGAGGGAAAAGAAAAAGGCCAAAATTCACTTTGTTGTGAAGCATTCCACTACATCTGCCAGTAGCAAAAATAGCAGCTCGGTTGGCTTGGGAGGATGTGGTAAATCTTCCTAATTCCCTATTTCCCTTTGAGAGGCACTGACAACTCCTGCATCCCTAAGCCTCTGATCCAACACAGGAGCTGCTGCTTTTCCTAAGCCCTGCCAGCTTAGGAGAGGCCTGGCAGGGGCCTGTCATGAGTTGATCCAACCTTCTCCAGCAGCTCCTACACAAGGGATAACACCTGCTCACCTGAGAGTTTGAGCTTCAGCGTGGTCCTTCCCGATGTTCCCTCTCCCAGCTTGTACCAGCCATCCACCAGCCAGAGCCATTCCTCCACCACACAGTAGTAGCTGCCCTGGTCCCCCAGGTTTGCAGACAGGATCTGCAGCTGGAATAGGCTGCTGGACACCCTCTGGCTCAGGAAGCGGGACTGTTGTGCAGGAGAGCTGAATTCAGACCCGTACTCCAGTACGCTGCTGTGGTTGGCCCTGAGGATTTGCAGGGGTTTTGTGTCTGCCAGAGGAGGCAGGAGGTACCAGGTAACAGCAAACTGTGAATTTTCCTGGGCAAACACAATCCTGCACTGAATGGCTGCATTACCACTGGCAATTTCCACAGAGCTGTCTTTCATATCAACCTGAAGCTTGCTCCCTAAAATGGAGAAACAAAACAGTCATGCCAGATGCAGCTGCCAGTACAGGGATACTGACAAGGAGGGGAATAAAGCTGAGAGAAACACACTGGAAGAGGAGTAAGGAAGAGGCTACACAGAGGAAAAAGGCTCATTAGGGGATGCTGGAGCAGAGGGAGGAGGGAAAGAGCAAATCCACACAGCCTTGTTCAAACAATAGCAGGGAATCACAGCTGGGTGTTAGTGGGCAGGACAGTAGCAGAGGAGGTGCCTTGGAGACCACGGAGCAGGGAAGGGGGATGGAGGCAGCCATTGTGCTGGAGCTGGGAGGCAAAGCCTCTGTCTGAAGCAAATGTGTCTGTCTACCACTGCTCCCACCAGCAGGCTCACACATACATGACAAAAGCAGCCCACAGCTTTGGAGACTGTGAACAAGTGTCTTTTATCATAGAGAGACTACAGAGCCTCTGTGGGTTTCACTAAGTTGCCATCTCAGGTGTTTGCTGTGGTTATCAATCCAAAACCACACAGCAGAGTCCTGCACACCCTCTGTGATCACACCCAGAGATTGTTCAGTGCTGTGCAGCTGAGGAGAGCAGAGGGAGGGTGCTGCCTGCAGCTCTGCCCTGGGCAGAGGGAAATCCTGATGTGTCTGTGCTGCTCCTGCTCCGAGGGAACCTCTTCCCACAGCACATCACCTGTTGCTGGAACCTCTCCTCCAGCAGGGAAAAGGCTGCAAATCCATATCTTTAAAGGTCCTCCAGCCACCTGTATTTCCCCTCCACCCTCCCCTCCATGCTCAGCAGTCAGGGGAAGGAATACACACAGGTATTACCCTCAGGTAGGGAGAAATTCCTCAGCAGGAGACACCATCAGGGTTTTAAGGGACTGTAGGCTGAGTTTCCATTCTTAGCCCTTTCCTTGCATATGAGCTGAGCAGCAGGGCCACCCTCTGCCACAGAGGCTGGGGACAACTGAGCTCCCTTAAGGCTCAGCCCCTGGGTGCTGGTTTGGGGACAGGCAGCAGAGTTCACATTAAGATGGTCCCTCAGAATGTTTCAGACCTCTGCCCTTGGCCACAGGCTCAGCAGGGCACTCTCCCTCCCAATCCCAAGGGATGTGGTGGCAGCAGGTTGTGGAGAGGGCTTTGGGACAAGAGGGAGCTGTGGTTTCTTCCAGAGGGGCTGAGGAGTAAGGAGGCACTGCAGGAAAAAGCTTTCACATTTCCCCTTCCTTCAAGGATTCCTTCTCAAAACTCAAGCAATCCACTTCAGAGCCCTTCACTGCCTCGCTTGAGACTGGTCAAAGCAAAATATCCCAACTGATACCTCTTTACATCCCTGTAGAGCCTCTGCCTCTGTGAAATCTGCCAACAAAACCTCCCTGCTTATCCTTTTCTCTTTGCTAACCCCATTACTCTTCCTTTCTCTCCAGACAAACACATTTTCACCAAAAGTTTGCTCCACAGAGGCACTTGCACAAGTCCCAGTGTCTGCTTATTGTCTCAGCTCAGCGATGAGGATTTCCACAGCAACACTCACTGGGATGAGGGGGAGGTGGGTGTTCCCAAGGGATCACAGTGCTGTCCTGCATTTCACAGTGTGCACTTGCTGCTCTGAAGAAACAGGTATGGGCAAAAAGCAGAAGAGAGGGAACAGCAGTCACCCTAATTAAGACATTGTGCAAGCTCATCAGATCCACCATGAAAACCACACAGACTTGAGCACACCTGGGAACTAGATGCAAGCTGATGTTTTAAACTTCAGTATTTAAAAGCACACCCGTCCCAGAGCTGGCTCTGTGGAAGCTCAAATGCTCAGAGGGGGACACTGGAGATACTCAGAAGCCATCTGGAGATGGTTCTGGGCAGCCTGCTCTAGGTGGCCCTGCTTGCACAGGGAGTTGGACCAGGTCACCTCCAGAGGTCCCTGCCAATCTCCACCATCCTGGGTTTCTGTGACAGGTGAACTGAGCACACTGGAAAAAATAAGACACATAATTCTGAACTTCATCTGCTCAGCACCAAGGATACCCCTCAGCAAGTCAATGAAGTGCCAGGGGATGAGGGGGCAGGCAGGGTCTTGCTGCTAGTATGACCTGGCCTGATACCCACTGGGGCAGAGAATGTTCCAGAGAAGAAAAAGCTGCTAGATCTCAGAGAGGAGGCACACACTGAGTGCTTGATTTTGATGAGGAAAATTGCTGTTACACTCAGAGATCACCTCAAGAGGAAGCAGAGCACTTGCTGCAAAGTCCTTTTGTTTTAACTCCAGGTCTCCTCTCTCTGTGCTGCTAAAGATCATTTACCAAAAGGGCAGAGGAGCTGCCTGCCTCTTCCTTTCTCACATAAATCCATGGTGCTGTTCTCCCTTTCATTTTCAATTTAATTAACCAAGCTGAGCACCTCACTGCCTGTTTCCCTGTGAACTTTGCCTGCTGACTCTTGGCTTGAGCAGTGGAGCAGGCAGAGGGACACAGCTCATGTGGGCTGCTGGCCTGAGGGACACAAGGTGAAAATGCCCACTCCAGAGTGGGGGAAGCAGCTGCACTGAGAGGCTCATGGAGCACTAATTATGAGATCCAACCTTAGATATTGGAAATGGAAAAGATCTATCCTCCTTCCCTGTCTGCTACAATCCTTCATGGATGTCCCTCCCATCTGAAGACGGTCCATAGATCACAGCAACATGTAAACTCCTAAAGCACCAACTGACATCAAGTAGTAAACAAAGTGCTGAAGCAAAAAGTCAAGAACTCCAGTATCTCTGCAGGCCCCAGCTATGAGGTTTTATATGAGGAGAAGCAGGCTGGTGATTTTCATGATTTGCAGCTTCAGTTTCTGCAGCTTCCCCTCAACCCTATTGCTGCCTGAGCCAGCTTCCTCCCCAGACCTCCCTACCTTCCCAAATATCCTCCACTGGCTCAGGCTGCCTTTCAAGAGAGGTGGCATTAGAACCAACAGGAAACTCCCACTGCACATCACCCTCTCCCAGTTCCCACCATCTTTTATGGAGTCACAGTCTCCAGCAGCAGCTGCAACACATTTGGAGCCAAATGTTGTGGTCTCATGCTGCTGCCATCTCCTCTGTGTAGATGCTCTGCAATTACACCTGCTCATCTTAATGCCATTTACAGTAGAGATGGGTGCTCAGAGATGCTGATTATTGTCACCCCTTTGCCTCAGTGCCACCCTGCCCCAGCTGGCTGTAGCTGCAGAGCATCCCAGCTCCACAGGGGTGAGGAATCAGTAACAGTGGAAGAGGAGAGAGCTCCAAAGAAAAGAGCTTAGACAGGGTAGCAAATATATTAGCCTATGCCACAGCAAACCCATCAGTTAAAATACATGAAAAATGCATAATTTCAGTTCACTGGGTTGTTCACTGGGTTGTGATTCTGAAAATCCAAGGATTTTAGAGGAAGGAACAATTACTGCAAGGGAAAAAAAAAAAAAAAAAAAAAAAAAAAAAGGCAAAAAAAGGCAAGAACTCTCCTTTGCTGGCAGAACAGACACGAGGGCAAAAATCCAAAGCAGCCTATGTTCTCACGCCTGCCTGCAGAGCTCGGAGGCTTTGGCCAGGACAAACCCTGCAGCCCCAGCTGTGAGCAGGGCACGCTGGCACCGTGGTGCTGCTGGGGTGGCAGCAATCAGGCTGGCTTGGGGGCTGGGGTCTGTCTGCTCGCAGCATCTCTTTTCCATAAGAGGATGAGGCTCCCAGCGGGATGCTGGCAGGAGGGATGGCAGCGCAGCCCCTGCCTGCAGGGCTGGCCATAAAAGGGAAGCCTGGGCAGGGCCCTGGCTGTGCAGCCCAGCTGTGCCTGGCAGGAGATGCCTCCCCACGGAGTCCCTGGCTCCCTGAGGCTCAGTGCTGGCTCCCAGCCCAGCAGGGAGGCCTGGTGCTTTCTCAGCACACCTTCAATATACCCTGATCAGGGAATGCAGGCATATCCCAGCATCAGCTTCAGGGGCTGGTTTCTCTCCACTGCCTCCCAGAAGCCCACATCGTGGGGTGTACCTTGCACCCCAAACATTCAGCTGGGCTTCTTGGAGGGGCACTGCTTCTTTCCAGAAAACGGGCTTAAAATCCTAGTGGCAAGGCTGATCCCTATATGCTTGGTGTAATCTGCCAACAAATAGATACTGCTTACCAGCAATAATTTCCCAGCACCAAATTTGCCTCCAAGGTTTTGTCAGGTGCTGAGGAAGCACCAGAACAGGCAGCACCATCTCCTGCAGCCCTGGGGACACCCCAGCCATCAGCAGCCCTGGTTGCCCCCGGTGACATTTGATGGATTTAAAGTTGCAGGAGAGACCTCTGCTGAAGGTTCCTCTTACCTGGCAGCACCACTCTTATTCCCACGGCATTGGAGCTGCTGCTGGCTGCTGGCTGCCCCAGGGGCAGGACGTTCCTCCTCCAGACCTCCACCTCACACTGGTACATCCCCTCGTTGGCAGGCAAGGCGCTGTGGATGTGCAGCCTGAAGGAGCTGTCAGTGTTGGCCAGCTGGGCTTTCCCCTGGAAGCGTGGCTGTGCTGCCCCCCAGAGCACAGTGCCATTGGCAAGGACCTGGAGCAGCTCCTGTAAGGGACCCGCGGGCGGGCTGGGCTGGAAACGCCACCGCACAGACACCGGCACCTCCTGCAGGGCGTAGCCGGCAGACACCTGGCAGAAGAGCTCAAAACTCTGCCCGTAAGGGACCGTGGCCATTCGGCTTCTCAGCGTGGCCTGCAGACCCAGACCTGCCCGGGAGGAGAGAGCCCTTGGCATGGGGACACAAATCCTACCCTTGGCATGGGGACACAAATCCTACCCTTAGCATGGGGACACGAATCCTACCCTTGGCATGGGGACACAAGTCCCGCTCTGTGCCACCCCACCGCCACCCTTCCCTTCCCTTCCCTTCCCTTCCCTTCCCTTCCCTTCCCTTCCCTTCCCTTCCCTTCCCTTCCCTTCCCTTCCCTTCCCTTCCCTTCCCTTCCCAAGAAGGAAGGCCACGGTCACTGCACACTGCGGAGATGAGCAGCTCTGCACTCAGAGGAGAGGGCAGGAAAAGCAATCAGAGGCCAGCACCAGGGGTGTATCTCTGATCAATTCCCCCAGACAACTCAGCAAGTAGCTTTGTGGAACTTAATTACTGCAAGTAATTATACTGCTAGAACAGAAATTTTGTATTCCAGCTTAAGGAGACAGGCCTGCTGAGAAAGATACTGCCCCTCAGATCCCCGAGCATTTTAGCTGTTGTCTCCCACTGGTCTCTCCCAAAACACACCATGGAGGACTCTGGCATCGTGGTAGAAATGGAGAAAACTGAAGCACTGCAGGGCCAAGTGATCAGCCCTGAGTCACCCTGCAGCAGCAGAGCTCAGAGCACAGCAGGCCTACATACCACTGATGTGTCCACCTGTCAGAACCCAGGAAATTCCTCTGGCTGCCCTGGAGGACTCGAGCCCCTGCCCAAGGGGCTCAGAGACCTTGGCACGGAGCCCAAGACCCCTGTGCCTTTGATCTTGACCCATGCAAAAACAATTACCAACCTTTATATGAAGAATTACAAGTCCAGAGAGTTTAAGTAGAATAATAGTTAGTTTATCATGGGGTGAAAAATAGATTTTTGAGGTTTTTAGAAAGGGGACTTGGGGTCCCAAGATGGAGGAATTTGGGTGCACCCTGTGCTCCTTCCTTCTTCTTCCTAGCCTCCATGATCTGGGTGATGGCGGCACTTTTGGATTGGTTTAAGATAGAAACTCACTGTCTAACAGGTGACAGGCATTGGGAAGTTATTGTAAATAATGTACACGTAGCTTTTAGTATAAAAGAATACAGAATAAGCAGTCGAGGAGAGTTGTAGTGGAACCATATTGTTAGTCCTGAGGTGTTAGGAGAGCAGCAGCTGCTCCTAGGATGGGTCAGGGGCTGGTGTCTACTCTGTGATAAGATGTGCTTGGTGTGCCCTTGAGAGTTAGGTATTTTCTTGTAGGTAGAGCTCAGTAGGAGCATGAAGACACAGGCTTGGATTATCACTACTGCTACCTCTAGGATAGTTAGGAAGAAGAGAACTAGTAGAGTTAGAAGTGAAACTGCTGGTATTGTGGAGAACAGGGCTGTTGTGGCTGCAGAGATGAGTTGGATGAGAAGGTGAGTTGGATGAGAACACCATCCAACTGTGAGGGCAGCCAGTGTGCTTCAACCCAACCTGCCAGACAGACCTCAGTGGGTTGGAGAATGAATGTTAGAGATAAGAAACAATAAACAACCTTGAGAATGAGAATAGAAGAATCCTGACTCCTCATTCAACTGCTGGGCTGGGAAAAAGAGATCCACCCACTTCTCAAACCCAGAAATGGCCAAACTCACCCATAGAGGTGACCGTCACCGCTGCCTCTCCCTTGCCTGTCCAGTTCCGGCCTCGGGCCCACTGTGTGGCTTCACAGCGGTACTGCCCGCCATCATCCTCGTCCAGTGTGCTGGGGATCACCAGGGTGAAGGTGCCAGAGCTCTCCTTCTGCAGCCTGAGGCTGCCCCGAGCCCCGCTGTCCCGGTAGGCGCTGCCCAGGCTCAGGGCGCCGTCCCGCTCCATGGCAGCCACCAGCTCCCTGTGCCCCGGCTGCTGCGGGGACAGGTGCCACCAGCGCAGGGACACGGGGCCCGTGGCTCCCTGCACCTCGCAGTGCAGCGTGAGGGGGTCTCCCGCTGTCACCCGTGGGGTGCTGGTGGACACAGACAGGCGCAGGTGGCTCTCTGCAAAGGACAGTGACCATGTTGGGATGCTGCGCTCCTTAGGAAATGCCAGAGATACTCTAGCGTTACATGTAAAGACCAGACAAAGCTTGATTTTGGAAAAGGAGTTGGGGTGTAGTAATTACATGTCCTCTGAGCAGAGAGAGACAGGGTTCTCCCAGGAAAATCCTGGGAAGCTGTAAGAAGTGGTGAGAAACTTAGACGAAATCATTCAAGCAATTAATATCTCTCTTTCTGTAACTGTTGTTTATAGATATGGCTCTCCAGAATGTGCCATTCACAGTTCACCAACTCTGTGAGAGAAGATTCCTAAAGGCCAATCAGGTCTTAAGTCCACCATTGTTTCTATAAGAACTGGAGATTTCTAATAATAAGGAGTCTTTTCATGCCTTGTGATGATGGAGTTTCTGTATCACCTTTAGCTGTCCCCAATACACCTCCAGTGATATTGGGGAACTGCCTGAAATTTTCAACCAGCCTTTTCATATAAATTTGGAGAAAGCTTTGTGGTTTCAGCTTTTTGGTTTTGGGGTTGGTTTGTTTGTTTGTTTTCTGTTTTTGTTTTGTTTTGCTTTTTTTTCCTTTCTGTTTTATGTCTTTCTTGGGACATGGATACCTAAAGAATGAGTTAAGAAACAGAGTCCCAGCAGGCAGCCACTGCTACATCAGAATAACCATTATCTAGCTATGACAAGGAAACTAAGAGCCTCCTACACACTTTCCTTAGAGTGGTTTCTCACAAATCATCCATCCAAAACAGTGAGAGTACCCTGATGGAAAGGACAATGATCCCCCTCCCCAGATGTGCCTGTTCTCCTGGGTTTTCCTGTCATTTTCAGGAGTAGCAGCAGATGTTGCTCACAATTTTCAGATACAGGAGGACCCAGACTCCTCAGAATTCTACCTATTTGCCCCAAAATTTACTGTGCAGAGACTGGACTAAAGATTTACACTTTGTTGACAGCTACTGTGTCTGCCATGCTAATATGGGCTAAAGCAAATGCTTTTCCCATTATCTATCAAAAACCCAGGCATATTTGCACCCTTGCTGCCCTTGTCAAGATGAGGCCAGACCTGAAGCATTTCCCAGCCAAGGATCCTGCAGACTTCACCCAGCAGAGCAGCTGTGAGGATTTACTAACCTGCTGGCTTCACATCCACTTGGATGCCTGATGACACAACGGTCTGGATGCTCTGCAAGTCTCCAGGAGTCTTCATTTCTGACACAGAGCACTGGTAGGTGCCCTTGTCCTGCAGCCCCACCTCAGAGATGGTGAAAACATAAACTGTGTTGCTGGGCTTGACTGCTCGCAGCTGCCCCAGCCTGGCTCTCTCCTCGTATTCTTCCTCCCAGGTCAACACCCCGTGGGGATCAACCCTGGCCACTTCCATGCCATTGAGGAGCCAGAGCACCTTGAAGCTGCTGCTCTTTGGGGCTTCCAGCACACAGCTGAGCTGCAAGGTGTCCCCTTCAGAAAGGGAGGGTTCAGTGGCAGTGAGGTCCACGGAGAGCTCTGTGCCTGTGGGCAGCCAGAAACAAGGAGGGTGGTGGGTGGCCCTGCCCGTGCTGCCCTCCTGCCTGGCAGCACCAGGGGCCGTGCAGAGGGCAGCAGGAGGGAATTCTCTGTTAAAATGTGGGGTTTTTTCATAAGAAAAGTGGTCAGGATGGAAAGCTTGACCCTGGGGAGAGAGTTGCCAGCTGTGGACACTCAGCAGCAGTTGCAGGTGGAGGAAGAGCCAGAGCCCTGGGGAGCTGAGCTCCCCCTGTAAGAGCAGATAAACCCAACAGAGCACTCACTGGGACAGCCTTGGGCCACAGCCTGCCCCTGCCCAGCTCAGGCATTGGAACTGGGCCCTGCCCTAACTCAGAGGCATCAGCTTTTGCAGGTGCTGCTCTGCCTCACCTCCTGGAGCTGCTTTACCTCATGGAACACCTGTCCTGTAAGCCAGAAAGGGGCACAAAGGGCTTTTATCACAGTGGTGGTTTTAACCCTGCTTGTGATAGGAAAAGGTGCATGAAGGGGCTTGTCTGAATCTACTGTGGCTCTTCCTGCATGCTGAAACCCCCAGAGGCTGCTGTGGGCTGTGGGCAAGAGGTGCTGTCCAAGCTGGAGAGGATTTGGGTTAAGTTCCTACAGAAAGCAGAAATGCCAAGACTTGTCACATCAGGCAGGAAGGAAGGAAGAGAAGGTGGATCCTGCTCCCCACACCAATTAGCAGGAAGTGCTGAGCAAAGAAGGCAGTGACAGGGGAAACCTAAAGCCATCTTCCCCTTGGCAGACCCTCTGGGGCAGTCAGTCAGCTGTGTCTGAGGTAGGGACCCCATCTCTGGGTGCTATGACAGCATTCACCTTCCTCACTGGGCATTCAAGGCCCCTGGTTCCTGGCATCAGCCTGGCTGCACAGTGGCTGCAAGCAGGAGACCCACTGTGTACTGTGTACCCCAAAACCCTGAGCCATGGCCCCACAAAGCACTGGGATGGCCAAAAACCTGGAGGAAGGACAGAGCCCCCATTCCCTGGCTCACACCACTGTGTCCCTGGGTCACTGTGGTGCCCCCCGAGTCTCAAAACAAGGGAAGGGTTATGTGCTCTAGTTTGGAAGGAAACCAGAGCAGCTCCCAGACCACAACTGGAAGGGCTCAAATAATTTACCTAAAGCACAGCACCCTGTGAATTCAAACACTGTTTCATAAACAGTTTGGGAACAGGAATCCCAGCTGCTGCAGATATGTTTGGCATTCCTAAATATTTGCTGCAGAGTTTATAGAAGCCCCTGGAGCAGCTAGCCATGGTCACAGTGGCTGATGGCTCTCAGAGTGATGGGGTGCTCAGCCCTGGGGTCCCCCACTGGGTGCTGGAGGAAAAAACCAGCCCTGCAAATTTGATGGAGGGCTTGCACACCCACTGCTGTCCCACCATGGCAATACCAGGAGCACCAACGCTGCCACCACAATGTCCTCTCACCACCATCACCTCCCTTCTACCTTTAACACCACAGGACAAATACCAAACTCTGACAGGGTTTCTAAACAATCCCATGGCACTGATGCCTGAATCCTCACACTGCCAGTCATGCCAAGCCCCTGTCAACAACAGGATGCACAGGAGTGCACTGACTGCCATTGCAGGCTGGGAAAGCCTTTGCTGCAAACAGTGCACAGTGAGGGGAATAAAGCTTAGCCACTCAGACAGGTTTCAGGAAACAAAGTGACCAGAGAGCACAGTTCCCTCCCCCTCCTCCTGGCACCTTGCTGCCCTGAGCCACGTTCGGAGTGCTGAGTTCTCACCCGTCTGTGTCTCTGGTTTCCTGCTCTGACTCACCGCCCTCCCACGGGACACCAGTTCCCCTCGCTGCCCCAGCTCTGCTCTGAGGCCTCCTCCACCCGCCCTGAGCAGCGGGGACAGGGTACAGCACCCCCACAGGCAGGGCTTCAGTGGGAGACTGATCCATTTTACTGCTCCCTGTGTTAAAGGACACCCACTAGCCACAGCCTTGTCTTGGCAGCTTTGAGCTAAAGCTGACTGGTGAGAGAGAGAGAGATTCTCCCTTCCCCTGGGCACAGCTACTCACACACATCTGTGGGAAGGGCAGGGTGAGGAGCACAGCCAGAGAGGCTGTGGCAGGAGGGATGGCAGACAGGGGGCTCAGAGGAAAGGCCTGACAAACAGCAGCCCCAGTTGCTCTGGAAACAAGCTGGTGGCAGCAGGGACAGGGAAACCACCCCCAACAAGAGCTGTGCAGCACACACAGCCCATCCCTGGGTCCCTGTGCTGAGGCACAGTGACAAGCAGCTGACTTCAAGGCCACAAGAGCCTTGAGGCAGTGTAACAACCCTGTTTCCACACTCTGGAGTTAGCACTGCCAAGGATCCATCCAGGCCGCTGTGGGCACACGCTGTGCCCTCTGCTAACACCTCACACAGGTCTGTGAGGCTGTGGCCTTGCTGCTGGCATCGGGGATTCGGCTGCACGAGCAGCCAAAGCACCATCAGCTCCTGAGCCAGGGCTGCCATGGCCCTGAGCTCAGCCCAGCCCAACCCAGCCCCTCAGTGCCCGGCCAGACCCACTGTGTCTGAGCAGCTCCTGAGCCAGGGCTGCCATGGCCCTGAGCCCAGCCCAGCTCAGCCCCTCAGTGCCCAGCCAGACCCACAGTGTGTCCCTGGGCTGTGGCACAGGCAGGTGAAGGGGCACTGAATTCTGCTGCTGTAGAGCCTGGAATGCACAGGGGAGCTGGAGCCAACAGGTGAGTCTGAGTTTGCAAAGGCCTTACCCCGGCTCAACACTGCCAGCCAAGTCCTCTGAGTTTGGTGGCGGGAGATGTCCTTCCATGTCTTGTCAGGATCCTCAATCCACTCGGCTGCCTCGCAGTACAGCTGCCCCTGCTCAGATGGCTTCACTCCCCTGATGACGAGCTTGTACGTGGTGTTCCCAACCTTGTTCAGCTGCACATCCCCCTCCAGGAACCTCTGCTCATAAGAGGGCCCTGGCTTCAGGATGAAGTCCTTGGAGAGGGTGAGGATCTCCTTGGCAGGCTGCTCTCCTGCTCCCTGAAGAAGGTACCAGCCAACGGAGAGATGGGTGTGCTGGGCAGTGGCCTTGGACACCTCACAGGTCAGCTCCACCACATCCCCTTCCATGTGACTGAGGGCCTGGGGTGCCATGGAAGCCGAGAGTGTGTCTGGAATCACTGAGCATGGGGAGAAACACAGAATTACAGAATATCCTGAGTTGAAAGGGACCCACAAGAATCACTGAGTCCAGCTCCTGTCCCTGCATAGGACAACTCCCAAGAACCTGCAACCAGGGCCTAAGGGACCTGACAGCACAGGAGAAAAATCTTCTGTAGCTGGCTGACAAGGCTTACATCAGCTTGGGTTGAGGTGTGAAGTGACTAAAACCTCAGCAAACAAGAAAAACAGTGAATCTCTTTACAGTATCCTCGCCAGTCAAACTATAGTCAGTATTAATTAGGCAATCCCAAGGAGATTAGAGCCCATCCCCTCACTATCTCAAATGGTGAGATCTATCACCAGTAGACTGGTGTAGCACCAAGATAAAGGAGAAAACAGGGCTGAACACCAAGTGGAAGCACCGTATCACCATGTAGACTCAGTGGGCTCACAGCTGGGCCTTTCCCTCTGTACCTCCACCCCACTGCCTTCCCTCTCCATGGTCTGCAGGAGCTGCTACCTCCCTCCATCTGTGGGGATCCCACTTGGGTCAATTCCCACACCCACAGAGCCTGGGAATTCCTCTGCCTTCCTAAGTGCTCAGCTGCAACACACTGTGTCTGTGTCAGGAGCTGAAGTCACGCCACGGGAGAGCAGAGGCTTCCTTTTCCTCCCCTTGCTCTGGCTGGGAGGAAATATCCACGGAATCACAGAATAATGAGGTTGGAAGAGACCTCTAAGATGGAGTCCAAACTATGCCCTAACACCTCAACTAGACTACAGCACCAAGTGCTTTATTGCATTCCAGTACTTTATTATTCTTTCAGTGAAAAAATTTCTTCCTAATATCCAATCTATACCTTCACTGACGTAGCTTGAGACTGTGTCCTCTTGTTCTGTCAGTTGCTGCCCAGTGGAAGAGACCAACTGTCCTGGATTGCCAGGACTCCTGCCAGGGGGCTCAGAGAGCCTGGCACAGAACTCAAGACACCAGTGACTTGGATTATGACCCATGGAAAAAGTTACCAACCTTATATGAAGATCTGCAAGCCACAAAAGTATAAGTAGAATAATAACTAGTTTGTCACAGGGTGGAAAATAGATTTTTTGGGGTTTTTAGAATGGGAGAAGAGGAGGCTTAGAGGTTCGGGGGGGCAAGATGGAGGAATCTGGGCATGTCCAGCCTTTCTCCTTCTTTTTCTTGGCCTCTATCTTGGCATTTTTAGATTGGTTTAGAGTAGAAGTTCACTGTCTAACATAGGTGATAGGTATTGAAAAGTAATTGTAAATATTGAACATGTAGTTTTTAGTATAAAAAGATAACACCATCCCGGGGCAGGCAGAGTGCCTCTGTCTGTTCTGCTGAGCGGACCTCGGCAGGCCAGGAGAAAGAATTTTATAGATAAGAAACAATAAACAACCTTGAGATCAAGAACTGAAGAGTTCTGACTCCTTTGACCGCCAGGCTGGGAAAAGAGACTTTCTAATGTATCTTGGGGTCACTGTGAGCAGCTAAAGCCCAGAGAACCGACCCCCACCTGTCTAGGGGGAAGGAAGTTGTAGAAAGCAATAAGGTCACCTCTAAGCCTTCTCTTCTCCAGGCTAAACAGCCCCAGCTCCTTCAAGCATTCCTCAAACCAGAGAACATGCAAGGTGATGGATATCTTGACACACCTACCTCAGCCCACTCACCATCCCTTTCCCCAGTGTCCCTCTGACAGATGAGATGTCCCTGTGGGGACAGCAGCGACCTGTCCCACTGGGAGCAGAGCTCCCACTCAGGACCCACCTGTGAGGTTGGTCTTGGCGCTGTAGCTGCCGAAGTACCTCTCGTCGGTGTTGGGCGTGTGGCACTCGTACTGGCCGGCGTCGCGCTCCTGCAGCTCGGTGATGTGCAGCAGCACGGCGTCCCCCTGCAGCCGCTCCACGAAGATGCCGCGGCCGCGCACGCGCTGCGTGTAGATGGCGTAGGGGAACGAGGGGTCCACGGTGCTGACGATCTGCACCTCTCGCTCGGGGGCCGAGGGCAGGTAGATGGACCACTGGAAGTTCTGCTCCGCCGGGCCCTGGTAGCCGCTCACCTTGCACCACAGCGTGATGTGGGAGCCCTCCGTGCGGTAGAGAGGGCCCTCCTGGACTGTCACCAGCCGCTGGGCACTGGTCAGACCTGCCGGCACACACGGCGTTTGCAGGGGGCAGTTACAAGAACAAGCCCTGTGACAACAGAGCCCTGAACTTTCTTGTCTCCTGTCACACTGGGGGTCACACGACAGAGCCCAGAGCATTGAGGCCAGAGGGCTGCCGAGCCCGTTTGTGCCTGAAGAGCCTCTCTCAGGCAGCGTTGCAGGGGAAGCAGCAACCAGGCTGAGAGCACTGGAGGAAGCTTGTGGTGTGTTAAAATGAAGAGGGCCAGGCTCACAAAGCGTGGGGGACAGGGAGCAGGGGTGCAGAGCTGATCGCTGCCAGAGGAGGAGATGGCAACACAGAAGCTGAGGGACACGGGACAGTGGGGGTCAGCAGCAGGCTGGATGCTGCAGAGATGCTCCATAGACAGAAATGGAGGAGGGCACAGGAGAGGGGGTCAGAAAGAACTCTCCTCTGAAGGCAGGGGGCACAAGGAAGCATCAAGAGCTCCCTCCGTTTCTGCTTGCAGAGGGTCTGGGGATTGCCACCCACAGACTCTCCTCTTCCATACAGCTCCCAGCAGTGACATTCGCTCTGTCTGGAGCTCAGCATGCACACCAAGCAGAATGCCCACAGGACATGGTCCTGAGTTAAAAAACAACTGTGGTGGCTAGGGAAGAGAGCCGGTGACAGGGCTGCCTAGGAAACCTCCAGAAATTCCCTCCCAATGGGAGAGGGAGCGAGGTAACACCCTCCACACTGCAATCAGCCACTCAACGGGGACGTGCATGTCCCCTCACTGAAACCCTCTTAGGGCTCGGGGTCTCGTTTTGGAGTGAAAACACAGTGCAAAAGGAGCACATGCTGATGCACCTCTTCCCATGGCACCTGAGCCAGAGCAGCACTGGCTGAGCCCCCTATGCCCTGCTTTCCCCACAACACTCACTCCAAGAAAGCTCCGGCCACTGGGCAGGGCACTCACCCAGGAGAAGGAGGAAGAGGAAGGCAGCTGCCAGGCACTGTGCCAGCCCCATGGGAGTCCTCTCTGCTTGGATCCTCTCCCAGAGGGGTGCAGGTGGGTTCTCATGGGCGATGGCCACGCCGCTGTTTAGAGAGAGGCTGGGAGGAAACTGTCTCTCAGTGGTGGTTTCCTCTGCTCAAAATGGCAGGGAGAAGTCACGGAGCGGGGTGCATCAGCAGAGCAACACCCCCTGGGAGGTGACAGCCTGTGTCTACAACCTGGGCTAGTGTGACGATGCCCACAGCCCCTTCTGTCACTGTGTCCATGCCAGATGCCCGCCTGTGGGCACCACTGGTTGTGGCTTTGCTGTCCAACAGCAGCTCATGGGCTAAACCTCTGTCTCACTGCTTCCCCTTTATTGCATGGAGCAGCTTGCTCCCTGCTGACAGCGAGGAGGGGACAAGGGGCTGGGTTCCAGAGAGGGATGGAAGCAGATTTCTAGGGATGAAGGTTCCTCCAGCTATTGATTTCCCATGGCTGCAGCCAGCAGCATGATGCCTTGGGTACAGGCTAGGGTGTCACAGTGCTCCTTGAAGATGGCTGATCAAGCTGTCCCCACAGTGGGGGCATCCCTCCCACAGCCCATCCACGCCATGGTCAGGAGGAACATAGCAGCCACTCCAGTCACTTGTTGGTTCTTGAAGGATCCCCACAGATCCAGGAATTGGCCAGGAACTATCCTGTATGCAGATCCCAAGGATGTGGGAGATCCTGGCCCAACACTTCTGGCAGCAGCAGTGGGACCACAGGGAGCTGCACTGGAGGGCTGAGGTCAGGAGGCTCCAGTGCAGTCCCAGGGGCTCTGGCACATCTCAGAGATAAGTGCTGTGGCTGCATCACCTGGGACATGCTGCTGGCTCCTGCTGGCAGGTGCCAGGGGTGTCCTGGGACATGGTGGGTCATCCAGGGCCACATCCTAGGCAGGGAAAACCCAATCTCTGAGTCATGTAGCCAAAACACTAGAGATGGGCTCAGAGGCACTACTGAAATGATTTGTTTGGGGATTTTGTTTGGTGGGTTTTTTTTTTTTTTTTTGGTTTTGGGGATTTTTGGGGTGGCGTTATTTTCTTTGTTTTGGGGCTGTTGGGCTTTTTTCCCCAGGTGCCACAAAGCATTTATCCCTGAGCCATGCTGCTCCTGGCTGCTGCCAGAGGGACTGACTGAATGACTTAATTAGCTCAGGGATTCACAAGCAAAACCCAACCATAAAACAGCTCCTCTTGCTAGATCCCAGGGGGCTTCCAGAGGGAATGAGATTCATGTAACGACCCAAAACAAACACCAGGTCCCTCCTTTCCCCATTTATAAAACCAACTCATATGATAGGCTGGGAAGTGGAGGCAGAGGCCTCTTGCTGCAAGGCTCCGCCCTCCATCACCAGCTCCTCAGAAAACCAAATCCAGACCAGGGGAGTGGCAGAGGCAGAGGTCCCTGCAGGATCCCACCTGAGCCCTGTGGCAGCAGGACACAGCCATAACTGCATGGTAGGCTTACGTTCCGTGCTGCAGGATTAAACCTTCCCATTTCAGAAGGAAAGGGATGGAGAGGTTTGCTTTCCAAGAGCAGCCCACTGCCAGCACTGCCCTGGGGGATCATCCTGTTGACAGTAAGCCAGCCCAGTTACCACTTTGGAGGAGGGAAAAGCATCAAAAGCATCTCTGCTACAGTGACAGAGTAAATGGAAAGGAAACTTGGAGTTCAACCTCAGTGAGCTTCCGACAGCCAGTGTGCAAATAAACACACGCTTGGGGACAGTTTAACTCCAAGCTTGCAGCTCTAATGATGCATGAGTCACAGTTTGCATTTGCAGTAGAGAAACTGGGGAGAATGGGATTGCCTGGCCCAGTCCTATCCCTGGCAATAATGGTGCTCTGTGGACAAAGCCAACAGATCCCTCTTCCCGGGAATGCACAGTGTAAAACTCATCCTCTTCCTCTCTGGGAAATCAGAGCAACCAGACGTACAGCAGGGCAGGGTGAAGGGAGGGGATCAGGGAATTCCTTACAAAGACAGCATTGCTATTAGAAGCCACATCAGGGAGTCCAAATCCATGGGGAGAAAGATTCCCTTGCCCTATTTGCCCAGGCATGACACCGGACAGGAAATGACAAGGAAATATGCTTTTGGATAGCACAGAGGGTCCCTGCCTGTGCCTACACAGAGCAGAGGACTTTCCTCCTCTGAGCCAGGTGCTGCATGTGCCCAGGGCCCCACCTGGTGAACTGAAGTGCTGCACTGGCCCATAAGGATTAAACACTTGGTGTCTGTCTCCTGGAACAGCCTGGCTACTGCCAGCACCACAGCAGGGCCACCTCTCAGTGCTCCTCAGCAGGGTACAGCTATCTCCCCCTCCAGAGCATAAAGCTGAGGATTGGGTTGCCCAGACCACTGGCTTTGTCTTTCACACTGGTGATGACCATCTTTAATTGCATGCCTCCATTCTCATTCCTCCTGCCTCTCCCTGGATCCCTTTGAAGGTGCCCTCTTTGGATGTTGCTCAGCCACTTAGGGTCAAAGCTTTGCAGAAAAATGCCACCAAAAATGCAGCATAGAAAGTTACCAAGTCACCATGGAAAGTTACCAAGTGAGGTGGAGGCTCTGCTAAAAGAGCAGAGCAGCCATCAGCAGCATTCAGAGTGACTTGGAAACCTCTTGGCTAGACAAGCTCTGACGTTCAGCTTACACACTGCAGTGAGCCTGGGGAGAGATGGAAATAAGGCAGACTCAGCCCCACATCAGGGTGGAAAGGCTGTGGAGGAAGCTGTTGAGGGTGAAAGAGGTGACTCAGTAACCAGTGTTGATTTTTAGGGGGAGGAGTCTGTTGAGAGCCAGAAGGGATTCGGCAAGCACAGGGGAAAGGCTGTAATCCAGATCCCAGTCTGGCTCTGTGGCTCCCACGAGTTCCTTCACCCCATTTGGGCACCTGGGGTTAGGGAAGCTGTGGTTTCCTGTGCCTGCAGCCATCACACTCACTGAAAATTCACAACAAACGCCACCATCCAAAGGAAATCAGACCTCAAACCGTGTTATAGGCAAATCCAGCTTTGCACAGGAAGGGTTTTCAGCCTGTGTGGCTGTAAACACCTCTGTGCCTTGCAAAGAGCAGCTGCAGAGAGCTCCCCACATTTCAGGATGCTCTTGTGACCAAATGGGGAAGGGGAATCCAGCCCAGGGGTGCAGGCTGTAGGCAAGCTCTCCAAAAATGCTGCCTCTGCCTCAAAACTCATTAGATTGACAGGTCTCTGGAGCTCTGTCCCCCACCCAGAAATGCCACTGCTGTATGCCCACGGTGATGTGGAGAGGCAGGAGGACAGGGAGGGATGGAAGCTGCAGCTCTGAAAGCAGGAGGCTGGCGCCAGGCAGGGTGGGGGGACAGGGGGAAGAGCACAGCATTAGCTGGGATAATCTGGCAGTCTTGGGGGACGCACCAGAAGCCTGCAGATAATCAGGGGAGCTGGTGCAGCAGACTTTGAAGTCTGCCATCAGGTTTTCTCAGCCCGGCTCAGACATCAAAGGCAGCTGGTTGCTGCCCCCAATTACAGAGCGAGCCGGCCTGCTGCCTGCCTTCCCCAAGGCCGGCGGCTCAGCCGCGCTCCCCGGGGCACACGCTCACGGCCAGAAAGCTCCTGACGAAGCAGAAATGCCCAAATTCCCTGCAGCTCCTGCTGGAGCCAGCCTCACTTCGCTGCGAGCTCGCCTGGCTGCCACGTGGCTTTCACCTTGGGCTGTGGGAGCCAAGTGAGATCTCACTGGATACTGATCTGCCCGCTGATGTGCTGTGGCGTTTGTCAGTCCCAGGAAAACCAGACAGCCACAAAAAAAAAAAGGGGAAGACTAACAAAAGAGAAGAAAATAACAATCTTTTCTCATGGTGGTGGGAAAGTTGTTGCCTTTAGTCAAATCTTGCATGGCCCTCATGGGACATGGCTCCAACACAGGGCAAGGTCAGGATCTTCATGAGCAAAACTCCACAGCAGCACAGAGAGGCTGTTGGGGTCGGTTTGCACTGAAAAAACACAACACAGTACAGCAAGTGAAAGCAAATAATTCAAACCACAAACAAAACAAGAGAAATTGAAATCTAAGAGCAGAAGTGGCTGAGAAGCAGAGAAACACCTGTCTTGTACCAGCTGCAGCTTTCAAGGACTCTGGCCACGCTGAGTAGCAAAGAGCCGAGAACACGCACAACTCTTTTTCAATGAACCGGTGTTTGCTCTTATTTGCACCATCATTTCCACTGGGGAAAAAAAAAACTCAAAACAAAACAAATCAAATCAGAGAGCAGCCTGCCCTCCATGAATGCTGGTGATCCCCTCTGCAGCACACACAGGGCCCCATCACGTCATGGTGAGGGCTCCAAGTGCAGCCCCCCTGCCCAGCCCGGCTCCTGCGCAGCACCAGGAGCCGCCCCCGGCCCGCTCTGCGCTGCCAGCTGAAGCAGCATCAGCATCTTTTACGCAAGCAGCATCATGAAAGGCTCTTTGAAGCACAGCAGCAGGGGGATGAGCCTGGTTGTTTCAGTTCCCCATGGACACAGCCTGGGCAGAGGCCGGGGAAGAGAGGAGGGAGGTTAACAGAGGGATAGGAGAGCAGTCACACTGGAGTTTCTGTGGGGGGGAGCACAGGACGGTGTTACATGTTGGGAGAGAAACTAGGTTTTCAAATTAAGCTGCTTATTTAGGTCTCTAAGTTATGGAGATTCTGCACTTCAAAACTAATTAGATTGACAGAGCTTGGATTCGATTACAGGATTTCCAGAAGCAAGAGGGTTTGAAAAAAATGAAATTAAATAGCTGGCCTGGAAATGCTAGCAAGAGAATTAAACACCCATTGCTGCAACCAATTGTTAAATGCATCTAGGCTGGGAAAATGACAACTCCTATTCCCAAAACCCACTGCACCAGTGGCTGCAGCAGGGAGGTGCCCTCCTAACAAACCCAAGTGGAATATGGACAAAACCATGCTTCCCAGTCCTAGTGGTAGGCAGAGGGTCCCAAGGCACATCAGGAAGCACATACCTCTCCAGTGGCAGTGTGTGAATTGGGAAGGGTGTGAATTTTTCCCTGCCCTGAGGCTACTGCAGTGAGCAGAGCATCCAGGAGCTGTAGGCAGGCAACTGCGGGGCTGGGGCTGAAGAGGGAAGAGCTGGAGGTTCCACAGAGCAGCACTGGAGCTGGCAGGGGAAACCTCGCCATGTAAAACCCCACCACCTATGCAGAAATAAAGTCCCATCCTTACCAGCCAGGACACCAAAGGGTTTTCTGCACCAGAGAAAACTGTCCCAGCACTGCCAACAACGTGGGACCATCTCACAGCTGTGCTCCTGAAATGACAAAGCAAGGGAGCAATGGCAGAGCTACACTTGCACCTCACCTACCATCAAAGGCTTTGCTCATCTGCCTGAAAGAACTCCCTCTTTCCCACTCCTCTGAGATCACAGGAATAGCAGTGGCTTTTCAAGGCCCAACAGCAGAGCCAGAGTGGCTCTTCTTAAAATCCCAGAACTGCCAGCTTCAGTTCCTCTTGAAGCTCCAAAAGCATATTTTCTCTCTTCTCCTCAAGCATCCACATGCAGGTGTCCAAAGAAAGTCAGCTTGGGGCCTGAGGGGTTGTCAGGGGAACTTTGCCTCCCAATGTAGGATGGGCTGGGTGTGTTTAGCTACCTGGCCATGCAGTAGATGCTCTGGTTCCTACATGTCACCTTTTCACCCTCCTTAGGTTTGGGTAGAGCACTCTGGACAGCATCATCCCACACTGTCACACTACCACAAGAGCAGAGCACATCGTAGGCAATCCTGAGGCTGCTGCTCTCCTCCGTTTGCACTGCAGAACGGTGTCTTAGCTATCGTCACAGAAAGGCTAAGTTGTGTTTACTCTGAGCCAAACAAATTCCCTTCAAACAAAAGGCAGGAGCTGCAGTGAACTCCAGGGAAAGCCTGCAGGGTACGCTGCTTTGATTAAACAGAGATGGCAGGAAGAGTTGCAAATGTACACAGTACATCTCACTTGTTTGTGCTCGGGTTGTCAGTCTCAGTGTGAAAGCAACTCCCCCTTCAATGCTGCCACTGAAGGGCTTGATAAAGGATGTGCTCAGGACTGCAACACAGCAGCAGCTCTCTTCCTTTTGCCTGACACCTTCCACACAAAACAGCCTGCAGAACTCCCCTGCTACTCACAGGAGAACACCTCTCACCACCAAAATGTGTGTTTCAGTCAAGTTGGGAAGAGGTGACACTCTGGCAACACGCTGCTGCCACCAGTGACACGAGGCAAAGGAGGGTTTAAAGACAGCAGTGCCATGCCCAAGGGTCCTGAGAGCTGTCTTGTTAACACTGTACACACTCAGGTCGAGGAAAGGGAATTTAATGAATAGCAACTCACAAAAGACCTTTATAGATCTTTCTGAAAAGACCTTTTCTGCATTCATCCATGCAGGGAACTGTAGGAGACAGAAAGAAGAGAGGGGGAGAAAAAAGATAATGGCACAAGGCAAAGACATCTCAGCACGGACCTGAAAGGCTACAGGAAAAGCCATCAACTTCAAAGGGACCTTAACATCTTATTTCTAATGAAATGGATTATTCTACCAGTCCAAGCTCTCTGAGCTGAAGGGGCTCTCCCTGAAAAACCAGAGATGGACATTTCTGAGCTAGAGGAAGGAGCCATGCTTTTGTCAGCCTACAGTGATGGGGGCAGGGGAGGGACTGGGCAGTGACAAAAACCAGCTAGTAAGGTCTGTCTCTGCAGGAGAAAGACAAAACCACAATAAAGTAGAAACATAATCCTTTTTTTTCTTTTTTTTTTTTTTTACTGGAAGACTCACCTTATGGCAATGATTTTGCTCTAAATACTCCAAGAAGCTTTGTCACTCACTGTTGGCACAGCCACTAGGAAAGACACCTTCAGAGGGACTGGACACTGTGGATAACACACCAGGGACTTCAGTGTGAGACAGGGTTGACGCCAGTAGCCACAGAGCAGGAAAGCTGCCTGGCTGAAGCCTAGGAACCTGCAAAAGGATAAAAAACACAGAGCAGACTGAATTCATCCTGATAACCATCATCCAAGGGCTGTTGCACCTAGGCAGAGGTGTTATACCAGTAACAAAATGGAGATCAGAATCCACCCTGGAAGTGTTTTCATGGATATATAAGCTATGTTTGGAGAGAACTTGAGGACCCATCACCTGTCTGTGGGTTGAATAATGACCACTGCTCTCTACTAGGATTTCTTCCCTCCTCCTCAGTCCATCACTAGATGGGGCTGCCATTACCTCATTTCTCAGCCCCTACCTGTTTGCCCAATACCTTTATACAAGTATCTTGCCTAATTCTCATGTCTTGGGTGAGCTGTGCTTTCCTCTACAGCAACAGCGAGAAACAAGTGCCTTCAGTTCTTATTCTGAGATGTGTATCTCAAATAGTTCAGATAAATTACATTCTTTAATTACCTGTTACTCAAGTCCAGGGTAGCTATCCTGGGTGTTAACAATGAATCATGTTGTTATCCTGAAAAATGAAAAATGTTCAGCACAGTGGTGGCTGTGAGCAGACACTGAGCAGAATTTGTGTTATGATAGCAAGCAGATGGAGAAAAAAGGCTAAACCATCTTTCTTAGAAAAAAACCTTATCCCCCCTGCTTTGGCAAAGAGAATAAAAATGTCTCTTTGGAGTCACTTCTCCATCAGAAATGCTTTCTTTCCTTGCATATTGCCTGGAGTCCTCATGAGGAGAGTGGCTACAAAACATTTGTGTGTATGTGCACAGGGTGCCAGCCTTGCAGGTGATTCTGCAATGGGCACTGGGCTGGAGCTCTGCAGCCCGAGCCCTCAGCACGTAACAATAGATTCAAGAACACTGACAATGTACCCCTGCTCTCCTCCAGAGAGAGAAGCACAAAAGGCCATTGTCCTTGAGATGCAGAGAGACAAGGGCAAGAAAAGGCTCCTGAAATGAAGCATGAAAAACAGAAGAGATAAGGCAGAGGAAAGAAAACACAGATTAAATCAGCAAACAAGTTTCAGGACACTAAAAGGATGTACCTGAACACCAAAGGAGAGGTTACAACTACTGCACTTGCATTCAGAGCATGCATTTGGCTGTAACCACACACAGATTTCATACATCCAGGCAGATGCTAAGCAGCATGGATATTTTCTCTTTTTACCACAGTCCTACATCCCAGCACCTGCACATTATGCCAGGGCCTTTGTAGAGCTGAAGTCAGCACAGAGGCAACAAGAGCTACAAAGGCAACACCAGTCCTGTCCTCTCAGACATCTCTGGATTCTCAGATGCCCAGGTATGTTCATATTGCCAGCTCTGCTGCAGGAGCTCTGGAAGCTCATCCTCCCTTCTCTCCTAGCTCCACCCTTTAGGAAACTTTAAGGAACTTAAAGTGTGTTTGGCACTCCTTACCATCCGTTAAGTATGTCAAACTATTGCCAGGATCACAGAAGCAAGGAACTAGAGGGCACAAGCCAGGTTAAGTTGCTAAGGAGAAACAGAACTTTGTGCTCATTTGTCTTGCAGCTTCATCACTCACCTCTGATGACAGCAGACTAAGTCTGTGCTCTGCTTTAAGGTCCAGCACATGCTGGAGGTTATAAAATCCCAGATGAATAAAGTATAATATAATGCTAGCTTGCTTTCCCAAAGCCTGCATTGCAAAGTCCTGCCTCTCTACCCCCTTGGCAGAGGTGGAAGCTCTTACGCTTCTGGCACTTGATGGAATGCAGCTCTGCTGCCAGGGAGAGGAGAACAGCTTGTGTCTATGGCAGCTCTCCTGAGGGACCTGGAAATCCACAGGGCCTGGTTTCCTCCATCAGCCAGGATCAGTCATCTGCTGGCGACAGCACAATGCCATTTTCCTCAGTAGCAGAAGGGGACCCCTGGCAAAAGGCTGTCTGACTGAAAGCTACACGTGGCATTTGAGGTGTATTTGGCACAAGGATGAGAAGTGGCTTTCCCTTCAGTTAGCACATCCCACAGCTTCAATCAGTCACTCAAGACTCTCTCCTGAAACACCATTTGTCCTGATACCTGCTGTGCAGGCCTCCGCCCCCTGCAGCCACAGAAGTGTGGCAAGTCCCACAGGAAAGGCTAAAGCCACACATTTCCTTGGAAGATTTGCATGGCAGGGCTTCAGCTTCACATGACAAAGAGGAGGCAGGTCTCCTCATGCATCCTGCTTGACACCAGCCAGCTCCAGCCCAGAGAGGGGCTTTGGACCGGCCCTGACCCGAGCAGGGCAGTGAGCCAGAGCCACAGCAGCACCAATAGGGTCTGTCAGAGAAAAAGGACAGCCAAGCATGTTGCCTGAGCCTGCTGTTATGAAAGCAACTAAACTCTCAGGCTCTGGCACAAAAGTGCTTTTCGGACTGCCCCTAGGGCAGCAGGCCATACCTCCATCAGCAGCTGGGAGAGCTGAGCCCATGGCAGGTACAAGGCAGTGTTAGAGACCTGACACCTCCCATCACTCACTGCAACACCCAAGCACGTACTTGCCAGTACCCCCTCGCATTTCCAGACTTACATTTTTCAGCTTTCCTTCTTATGACAAAATCCAAGCATGTTTACAAGAATGGTATTAGACCCAGGTCATCCCAGGGGGTGGGGAAGGCAAGTGAATTTCATAAAAGCTCATCCAAACTTACCTGTGAGCTGTAACCCGCACAGCTCGAGGCCAAGGACTCCTCCACCACTCCTTCCTGCTGTCCCTGTGTCAGAGGCTCTGCTGAGGGACTATTTGTGACATTCCTGGATCTCAGCTGATGGCTCCTGCTGCTCCTTAAGGATTTAGAGCTTGATGCCACCTCCCAGCCTCCTGCAAGCACACTCAGCAGAGCACACCTTTCCATCTAGAAAGAAGCCAAAGGAACACACTTTGCTGTCACCTGGCCTGCACTGCAGCCTGTCAGACACAGCACACACCACTCTGAACACAAACTCACCTTGCCAAAGCCTGCCTTGGCCTCCCAAAACCACTGCTGCCTCAAACAACTTCCTGCTGGAAAGGAAATGTGCTGGTTTTGGCTGGAATAAAGTTCATTTTCTTCACAGTAGCTAGCATGGGGCAGTGTTTTGGATTCGTGCTAGAAGTAGTGCTGATAATGCAGGGATGTTCTCCTTAGTGCAGGGCAGAGCCTGCACAGAGCCAAGGCCTTTTCTGCCTCTCTCCCCACCCCAGCAGTGAGTGGGATCACAAGAGGGTGGGAGGGGACGCAGCCAGGACAGGTGCCCCCAGGGATACCCCAGAGCAGAGAGTGCCATGCTGGGCATGTAAAAGTGCTGGGAGGAGGAGGAAGGGGGAACATTCACACTGAAAGGTGTTTGCCTTCCTGAGTCACCATTACGTGTGACAGAGCCCTGCTCTCCTGGGGATGGCTGAGCACCATGGGCAGCAGGGAATTAATTCCTTTGTTTCCATCTATGGCTTTTTCTTTCCCTATTAAACTGTCTAGATCTCAACACATGTATTTTTATCACTTTTACCCTTTCAATTCTCCATCCCACTGGTGGGGGAGTGAGCGAGTGGCCGTGTGGGGCTTGGCTGCCAGCTGGGATCAAACCATGACAGCAAGTCACTCCCTTGCTGTAGGATTTCAGTGTCCTTGCATGGTTGCTGGGGGTAAAAAAACATCCTAAACTCAGCCATTGGCAAAGAAAGCATGAAGTTTTCTTCCAACACTATTGATTTTCCTCCTGGTATTCTGGAAATGAGAAGCCTCGTGAAGGGGTCAAGGAAGACTCAACATCTAACACCAGGTTTTACAACAGATATTGAATATACACTCCCAACTGTGACTCCTGTCCTTAGCTAATCAAAATAAAACTCTCCCAACAAAAAGGGTGACTTGTACTGGGGTAGAAACACAATAGACTCAGAAAATAATTATGCTTCCCAATTCAGCCCAGAAATGTAGGCAAATATTTAAAACTCACTGTAAAAATAGGGTTCATGCTTATTTTACAGTGCTGGAAACAGGACTGTGAGGTTTACATTTTATACCTTCAACAACAGTGTCTGCACACATGCAGGGAACAAGGAAAGAACTGCCCCTAACTCAGACATCCAGACCCACAGCACAGACATAATCAAAAAGGACATAATCTTTATTTTAAACATAAAAAGGAACATTTTACACGGCATTGTTAGAACTATTCGGTACCTGCATTCCAGAATTGTGCCCAAAACTTTATTTTATAATTTTGAAATTAAAACAAAAGAAAGAAAATATCTTGCCCTTCTGCTGTATGATGTTCGAGGTTGCCCTGGATCGAAATTCCAAGTGCCTGGAGGAATTTACCAGCTTAACCAGGAGACGTGGCAATGCAAACAGAGGAAGATCAATGTGAGCCCTTAGGATACTTTGACAATACCACAGGTTGCAGCAGGGAGGATATGGATGCTTGTACTGCACCACAGGCAGCTTACTCTTCTGATACTCTGCAGGTTTAATACACAACCAGATGCACACACACCTCCACTCACACAAACCCTGGTCACACACAAAATAATAATAACAATAATAATAATAATAAAAAACATGAAAAGTGACCTAGATTTTTTTTTTCCCTTAGAGAGAAGATTCACACTCTATTTTTAAAAAAGGGGATAATACAAAATTGGCACAAGTAGAAGGAAACCTGGGGGCTAGGTCTAGCCCATCAGCTTCTAGCCTTCCAACTACAGCAAATACAGGGTGGGATGGGATGCAGCATTGCCTTCCAAGGGGCTGTCAGCAGTACAAGCTAGTGGCAAAGCTTCCTTCACTTGGAGTGACAAAGTTGGTTTGTTATGGGCTGTGGATGAAGGTCAGCATTAGATAAGGACATGGGGACCTTTCACTAGAGAAGAAGGGAGCCCTGACCAAAATAACCCTGAGTTTTTTTCCAGCAGGGAGGAAGTGTGCTATATTGTGTGTTTGGGAAGAGCTGGCTCATCCATTCCCTAGTTATTGCCCTGCTTATCCATTCCCTAATTATTGCATTACGGTCACAATCCTCTCCCCCTAAACCTTAACCAAGGGCATAGATAGACAAGGAGTCAGTCTGCCAGGACAAAAAGTCACTGATGCTGTGCTTAGAACTTCACCACCACTTCCACCCCTCCCAAGATGTCCCAGTGCCACAAACCTTCTGAGAAGAAAGAAGATGTTAATGCAGGAAAGAAGCTGCTAGATCAGCCAGCATCCCAAACACAAGAATAGTGTTTCATAACATCCCAGGAAAAAAAATCAAGATTTCACTAGAGACAGAAGAGGAAGAAAAATTCTTGCTGTCAAAGTACTATCTGAGTGAATTCTTTCCTGAACTCCCTTCCTTTGGAAAGAATTGCTACAGATTTCTGGGCTTTCACAGTGGAAGCTGGAGACTGCTTCTGCCTCATTCTTTAGGAAAGGCAGCTAAGTCTGCCTGCAGCAGAGGCCTTGTCAGAGCTCTTCCAGAAAGAAAAACATCAGGCCAGAAAGAAAACTTGCTATGTACCTTCAGGACAAAGTCTTTCAGAGGTTCATAGGTCTGGGGGTCCCAGTTTTGGAATACTACATGAAATGTCTTAAATAACAAACTGAAAGCCCCAACTCTGCAAATTAAGCCCATTTTGAAGATGTTTCATACTCATCTTTCAAAAATCCCTGGGCACCTCCATGCACACAGATGTGACTGCATTCATGTTCACAGACAGGACACCGAGCAGCCTTCTGGAAAACCCCTTCACATCGGCCTCAGAACAAAGGTCACAATGCAAGACAGAAAAAAACAATTCACAATAAGAAAGCTTAGCACAAAAAACCTTCATAGGCCAGATACCAGACCTGCAGCTCCCTGGAATATGCAGTGGGATGAGAAGCAGATTGTCTAGGACATAACTCATGTCTAATTAGCAACAGCACACCACAGCCACTACCTTCCATGGATGCTCTTCTTTACCATCTTTTAAAAGCCACGGTAAGGACTGAGCCCTGGCCTCACCTCTGCATTTCTCACCCTTCCTGATGCAAGCCAAACCACGGCTGTGACATCAGACTGTGGTGAGGTCCCACTTCCTCGTTGGTCTGTACACAGCATCTTTATTCTGACCCTTATTGCTTAGAACACCAGCCGTGCTGGGAAGACAGAACTGCCTGGCAGAGATGCTGCTCCCCCTCAGGAGCCAGGTCAGCGTATTTGGAAGACCAAAGCAGGAGTTCCACACTATAGCACCGAGGAATAGGTCTCAAGCCCAGGGGGAAAGCCCCTCTGAAAGGCTCATGCTCAAGACCAGGGCCCTGGGAGCCTGAAGGATTCTTGCTGCCCTCTTGGGCTTGCTCTTATTCCTACCCTGAGCTGCACTGCAGCTACTGCAGATCTCAGGTTCTGCTCACAGGTTTGAGGGTTACCAGTGAGTGACTGGCAGAAGCAGCACTGAAGTCTGGTCTGTGCATTTGGTAATACATAGTTTATGAGTCTCTAAACATGATTAGTCGGCCAACTGCAGATGAAGATCCACCTCTTATTATTTTCATAGGTCACACCATCACCTGGGGAGCAAGGTCTCCAACCTCGCTGCTGAGGCCAGCAGCAGGCTGAGCCTTGTCCCTAGATACCACGTGCCCCCCTGCCACAAGCAGGACAGGGTCTCAGGCACCATGTGAGCAGCTGTAGTGGGGGGAAGAGAAGGTGGAAGGGTGTGGGAGAAGGTGACCATAGGCAGACATCCATCAAATGTTTGAGAATCAACTCTTCAGGGTTGCCAAGTCAGTCCCTACTCACCACAGCAAAGAGATTTGAGCACTGAAAATAAAAGGTTTTTAAAAAGTGCTTCAAAGACCTCCACCAGGCAAGTTAGGTGTCAGGATTAACTGCAATCTCTTGGAAAGCCAGGGAAGAGAAGGCATACTGACAACCATAAAACAATTCTTTGCTGGAACAGCCTCATGATGGCTCCAGCACAGGAACCTTCCCCAGCCTTCAACCCAACACAGAAAAATCTCTAAGATACCAAGGTGGAAAGAGGGAACAGGATGGTGTGATGGGGACAGAGGGGGAAGGTAGATTGGTTAATACAGTGAGTGTCTAACACTTACCAGCCTCTTTCCCATTCATCATCCTGCCCACCTTGCTTTCATACAGGGACATCTTTCCAAAACCAAGAGGGGGAGAAAAACAAATGAACAAACAAACATTAATGAATTTTGTCTCAGGGCCCTGCTGAAAGAAGGCTCAACAGTTTGCACATTAGAAGGACATGATCCCTACGCAGAAAGTGCTGCTGGAAAAGGAGAACTCCCAAGTTGCTAAATATGGCCTGCTTGTTCTCAGGACATGACGTGTAACGAGGAGAAGCTGAGGTCCAGGCTGAAACCAGAGAGCAAACGCACTGTCTTGTCTGGGCCCGTGAGCACGTGTCTCAGCACAGTCCAGGAGCCCTGTGAGTCTCTCCTGAAATGCAGCGTGCCCGGCTGGGCGCTCAGTCCATCTCCATCGACATCAGCCGGCGCCGCTCGCGCCGCGTCTCCTGCACCTCCTTCTTGCAGCACCAGCGGGAGCTGCAGTAGCCGATGAGGCAGGACAGGAGCCCGATGGCCGTGGCCAGGCCGATGCCGATCAACAGCGGGTACTTGAAAGCGTTCAGAACTGGAAAGGGAAGGCACAGTCATTAGACATGGCCGAGAAACTCGGACATCCCCTTCATTTCTGCCTGCCTGAAAAAGGAGAAAATTCCATGTTATTCAGTCAGGGGCAGATTAATTATTTCAGAAAGAAATTACACTAATTTTCCTTCTTGATTTTCATCTTCCCAGGTTTGAAAAATTGGTCATTTAGTCTCTCCCTTTCCTCTTCACCCTAATTCTTCCTCTATAATTTCAAAGCCTTCAAGAGGCTGGAAGCACCAGAAGAGCCCTGGAGTGAGATAGCAAAGTAGAGTTTATTTCAAAAATTATCCTCTCACACATTTCTCCAAACAAAATATTGGATTGTTTCCCCATCAGAGGCAGAGTGTGGCTGCATTCTTTGTAATTGCCAAAAAGCAAGGAGTGGACTCCTTGTGCTTTGAATTATTAGAATTACTATATATTTATCCTATCTAATCAACCTTCAAAGCTGGTGCCTAAACAAAAAAAAAAAAAGATTTTGAAGTACCTACTGCTCAGTTAAAAGGCAGTAAGAACTGAAAGGGGTTTGGAAAGTAAGTTATAATAGTTATCAGCACAGTGGGGAGAACAAAAGCTTCTTGTTCATTTCAAGTTCAGGGAACTTCCAAAAATGACCTCTCCTGGAAATATCAAGAAAGCAACTGGTTCAAAACCCCTCCTGTATTCATTTTACTCCTTAGCTGAATTCTGAATGCAGTATCTAGTGTGCAACTTCCTGCTCATGAAGTCTAGCAACACTTGCAACTCCGGGTGGAAAGCAGACAAGGCACAAAGTGCAGGGAGCAACAAGTCTTGTCATCAGAGAGGGAGGAAGGAGGCAGAGCTCTCATTTTTCTCTTCTCAGCTTTGACACTAACAACAATGTGACTAATTCATACACCCCATCTGCAAACCAAGGCTTCCTCCAGCAGGCAGCAGAAGGGTTAACACTTGAAGAGAATACTGTGCCCTTGACTGGAAGATGCCTCAGCTATGGAAAACATCACCAAGAGGTGATCAGGAAACAAAACGCTCCAACCTTGTATCTATCAACTGTTTAGGCAGAACAGATTCTTCCACTCTGAAGAATCTTGAATCAGAAATTGCTAACCATAAAAAAAAAGATGACAAAATCTAATGAGATTACCAGAGGCACCTTTAAAAGCAGTTACGGGGAATGTTTGCCACAAGAAGACATAATAAGGTGTTAAAACCGAAACGTTTCAGCGTCTCACCATCCATTTTGACAGAGAGGAAGATGGGTTTGGCTCTGATGTCGGGCTCGCGCTGCCACACGCCCGTGGCAGAGCGCACCCAGGGCGTCACCAGGCAGTAGTGGTTCCCGAAGTCCTGGTCCTCGCAGCCGTGCACGCGCAGCCGGAACTCCAGAGGGCTGATCCGCTCCAGGCTCAGCTCGCTGCTCCCGTTCCTCCTGCCCTGGGACACGATGCCCCTCCTGTCCAGGGAGGCCAGCAAGATGGGCTCCCTGTCCAGGGCAAAGGAGCGCACGGCAAACCAGGAGACGTCAAAGGACATGTCATCTGTGTGCGGGGACAGAGAAGAGTTCAGACGTGTTGGTGAGTCCTGAAAAGCATCCACAGTGCCATTTCTCAGCAAAAAGGGTAATCTGTAAGCAGCACAGCCAGCACTGGTCTAACAGCAGAGGGAAAAAAAAAAAAGAAAACAGAAAGGAAAAAAGAGAGTCCCCCAAACATGTCCTTTCTAGGAAGATTCAAGCAGTGAACTGCAATGAAATGCATTGACAGGAAGAATGGAGTTGTACAGAAAGGGTGACTTACCACAGGGATGACGCTAAAGTGATTTCTTGCCTTTCTGCCTGCTATTCTGAAACTTGTATTTAACTCTGATCTAAGTTTTTACTAAGCAGTCTTAGTGTGTGTGTGTATATATATATATATACACACACATACACACATTTATACATAACTTTTATATATTTATATATAACTGTAGAAGTTCTACAGTTATGCTGCACCTATAGTGAATGGGAGTGGGGGTGCTGGATATTTGCTAGCAGATGGTGATTTGCAGTCACTGTCTTCATGAGGGCCTTACACAAGCACAAGATCAGAAGGCTCTATCCTGAAGGCCCCTTCCTTACATTTAGAGTTTGCCTAAATGAACACATATTCTGAACAGTGCACAAAAAATTACCTGGAACAGTACAAAACATTCAGGAGCAAAGCCTGACCATGCTGCTTTTATACATTTTTCCCAGAGTTGTGGGTTCCTGTGACACACCAGACATGATGCCTTGTGCAAGTTTCACCATCCAAAGACACAGTCTATAATATGGATTTGCAGAAACTTACACTTTTGACACAGCTGGCAGGCAGTCAGAGTCCATCAGCACATCCAGCTCACTGTGTTCATGCAAGGTCCTATTGATCTCATTAGCAAATCTCAGCCCTAAGCCTATTAGGCAGATGTAGCTGAGTATCTACTTTCAAAATTGCCACTATTCTTTGCTATCATGAGCCCAGCAACACCTGTCAGAGTCTGAAACCTGGCATGACCCAAAGCCTGCTCACCTGTTTCCTCACAGGTCTTCCTTCCTGGCACATCAGCAAACCAATGGGCCCAAAGTAGAAACAGAAATTACTATTTCTGTCCCGAGTTTGGAGTACTGGTGCAGTGGGTGCACACCTACGGCAGTCCCAGTGATTCTTGTACCAAACCTCCATTTTCTAGATTGAGAGCTCTGAAAAATACAGTACTAGCAATCTGAAATTTGAAACTGATCTTTTGGCTAAATCAGTGGGTTTTTATCTCTTAAACTTTCACATTTGACCTCCAGGCTAATGGAAGCCCTAAGCCTGCTGTTGTACTGAAATTGTTTACAGATCTAAGTGAAGATGATTTTTAAGTCTATCAGGCAAGCTAGCACTTTGGAAAAGAAGGGAACTTCCATATTTTAAAGGAAGAAAAGGGACAGCCTCAGCTTTTTTACTTGAAGTATATTATCAGCTGGCCATGTGGGACATTCCTTCTTACTACAGAAAAAAAAGCCAAACAAACCAGTGTTTGGGATATAATTAACTCCTTCCTAAGGTGCACTGGTTTTACACACACCTACAGAAACAAAACAAAAACATGAGGAAGCACATGTTCCTAGCAGAGACAGTGTGTGACCAAGCTGTTTTGGGACACCAGCCAGTTTCTGCCCTGCCTGCCCCAGCCTGGTGTTCTGGGCAATGCACAGAACCTCGGGAGAGCACCTGGCCTGCTGTGCAGCCCTGCAGCAGGAGCGAGGGTCCCAGCCCTACATGGGGCTCAGCACAGGTCACTTGAACCAGCAGCCCTCAGAGCAATCCCTCCTGCCTCCCATCCTGCAAATCCTACTATGAGTTACTTGGCAAGGCACTCGGACCACTTCCCTTGAAACCAGTGTTAATAAAAATTACCATAAACACATGTTCAGTCAAAGAGACCAAACTTTGACCTCTGCTTTGTGCACTCATCCAAATGTCTATGGGAAACAGGGCCTCTGCTGGAGAGAGCTCTGTTTATAGAAACCACTCTTCATCCCTGCTGTCTGTTTATGCCAAATATAGTAATAGCACTGGTCCACAGGCAGCACGTTGGGAATTACCAATTCCTTCCAAAGATCCAAGACTGACACTTGCTCTTGTGCTTCCAGGTGCTGTAGGAGCACATGGACACCTTTCAGGATAAGTCAAATTATACTTAACACATCACTGACCTTCCTTAAGCAATACATTTAGATATTAAAAGATAATAACAATAATCTAGTCTTCAGATCCTCAGGCAGCTTTGAAGAATTCCTTCTTTTGCATCTCAGATAATTTGAGGTTCCTGTCCCTTCACATGAGTACAGGCACTTGCTGTCATTTTGAAATATCTGAATCTATCTTCTGTAATTACAACGTGGGACAACATTATTATGCCAACATATTTTATTAGCCAGTACACAGTTTGCAATTAGTGACTCACTACAGACAGTCAGAGGGAGGATTTGGCTCCGAGCACTCTGTCACTATCCTCCTTGAAATAGCTTAATACAGCAAAGTCATCTGATTCATTTCTCTCTATCTCGGGGCTTCATGCCATAAAAACACAGACAAATATAGCAAAGCCAGGACATAAATCTGGTGCTCCCTAAATATCAGAGATGAACATACCTAGCAGCTCCCAAGTGCTAATAAATATGTAGATTCACTGACATAAAACAGGGCACACACTAGGCATCTGCCTCCTTCCACACGTCTTGCATCAACGCTGATGAACCACTCAATTTTTGACCCAAATCTACAAAAACTCCACTTCAAGAACCACACTCCCACTCAACAAAGGTTTCTTTTCCTGCTTCTGTCTGTGCCACAGTCAGTAGTGTGGGACACAGTGAAGTGTCACATCCCAGTGCCCACAAGGGCATCAAGGACCTCAGCGCCACCAGGAGATGCGCCCTAAAGGAACAGAGAGCACTGGGAGCTGCCCCCTGAGAGCTCTGGGAGCAGAGCTGGCAGTGCTGCCGTGCTTCCTCCCCTCCTCAGCCAGTGAGGATCATCAGCATGTAAAGCACATCTTTAGGCACATTTCGATTTGACACACAGGGCTAAGCTGTCTGGGTCTTAGCTACTTCCCTGACCAATCACTCCTCAAAAGAGAGAATCCTATTTCTAGACCAGCTTCTTAGGAACCATGCACTTCCACTGCTTAGAATGGAGCTCTCTCAGCATCCTGTTACAGTGTTGAATCCCAATTTTGAGACCCTTTTTGTTTACTACATTTAAATGAGGTTGAATAGGGCTTCCTAGAGAGCTGAGCAAACCACTTCAAGCCATATAAGGGGTAAACAAGCTGGTTTTGTTAAATTCTCCAGAGTGCTCATTGGGTCTGGCTGGAGCAGATAAAAAAAGCCCACATCTCCTTTCAGACACAGTAAGTAATACTCTTAAATCCCTAAGCATACAACCCAAGAATGGGTGATCTGAGAAGTCTAGAGAGATCATTTGTGAAAATGTGTATTCCACAGAAGTATCAGAAGCAGCTTTTATATCTTCAGGGCACAGAAGAACTACTATTCCCCACTGACACACACACATATTCCCCTCGTACCAATTCCAAACACCAAGCACAGCTGCCAAAGCAAAGGAGCACTTCTTTAGAGGAGCAGTTGCTGCCATGTACTGGGCTTAGTAACACACACTCGATTTCAGCAGGGTCTCAAAGAAGCAGAGGAAATTAAAGCATGTAGCAGTCACGCCAAAACCTTTTTCTACCCTTTGAAAATTTCCCACAAACACACACTGGAAGCATTGTGAGCTGCCTCTACCAGAAAAAGGTTCAAACCATAAGTGATGCCTCTGGAATAAAAAAAATTTAAAAAAAAAATCAATCTAATGAACAAATGGCACTGACAAAGATAACTGGTCATTCAGCTTTTCTTCAGCTCCTTGAAGGTACTAATTTTTTTAATTGTGCACAAAAAGAGGGAGAAGAGGTAGCCCCTGAAACCAATGTACTACAGGAGGCATACATACTAATGCACATGCATGCCTGCAAAGTTGAGTGTCTGTGTGCACAAGAGCAGAGCTGGCTGGCATACCAAATACATCCAAAGGATGTGCATCTAACAGGATATCTTGGGAAACATCCTGCTCCTCCTCTGCTCACAGGGGATCCCACACCACAGCCCTGCAGCAGATCTGACACAAGAAGTACAGATGGCCTTGAAAGCCACCACGCCCCCTCAGAAGGGAGTCAATCCATTTGCTCTTTTCTCCTTTCTCATCACATTCCCAAATGGAATGACCATGTCTGTACTGCAGTCATCTGTTTCCTTCCAGAAGATGCTGATAACTCTTGCCTTGTTTCTCTAAATGCCAGGTGTAGGCTTTCCCTAACAGCGTGCCTCATGTCCCCAGTGGGATGAGACAGCCCTGTATTTTCACAGTCTGTCTAACATTTGGCACTAATTTAAAAAGCAAGTCCTCCATTCCGATTGTGAATTAAATTGTGATAGTGACACAGCATAAAGTCAGATCAGGGATGGAACACAGAGGAATAAGGCTACCAGCGAGGAACTACATGTTTGCTACCATACAAGCCCTCAATCCCTTCCTCTAACCAGCTCCATCAGCCCCCTCCAGCTCCCAGGGCCAGGAAGGCAGATGGATGAGGGAAGTCTGCACACCCTGCATCAATTCCAGCTGTTCCCTGAAGCTCTTCTGCCAGCCTCATCCAGAGGACCAGCAAGGACTGTGTTTCATCACACAGCATGACTGGTTACGCCCCAAATCTTGCTCATCCTGCAACTGGGGGCTCAGAGCAGGGACTGAAAAGCCCCCTCAAAGCCTGCCACAACCACATTTTACTTCACTCTAGGTTTACTTGTCTGTGCCTCATCTGCCCCATTACAGACTGAAAAAGAAAGAAACCAAACAAACCACCAACATGAAAGAAACAAGATAAAAAAACCACCACAGAGGTCTGCCATGTCCAAGATGACATTACCCAGCCATGGAACAGATTACAGTGCTGACATTTAAGACTCTGCTCTGGTTGCCCATGACTGCTGGAAACAGCATCACCTCCAGCTCCAGGGATAAGCTATCAATTCAACAGACACCCACAAACCCTTGTGAAGTTGCCAAGTTAAGTTTTAACTGTGCTGCTATGAGCAGCTCCTCAGAAGGCAACACCTTTTTGATTATCCTTATCCTGTCCATGTTCCTTCCAGTCTCAAGGTACCAAATACACACAAACCCATCCCAAACCCAACTGCAGTGAAGTTCTCACAGGAGAGCCCCACTGCTGCTAAGCAGCCTCTTTTCACAGCATGGATAATGCTGGAAGGGACCACTGGAGGTCATCTGGTCCAACCTCCCTGCTCAGGAGTTATCCCAGAGCCCATGACACAGGATTCTGTCCAGAGGGCTTTTGCATCTCTCCACAGAAGGAGCCTCCACAACATCTCTGGGCAACCTGTTCCAGTGTGTGGTGACCCTCACAGTAAAGAAGCTCCTCCTCATATTCAGGTGGAACTTGTTGTGTTCCAGTTCTCAAGTTTTAAGCGAGTCAGGGGTGCTGAGGCCTCTTTCACAAGGCAACTCTGAGCTCATTGAGGCTGTCGAGCACCAGCAGAAGCAGCAGCTGCTCCCTGTCAGCAATTATTGCTTTGGAAAGGAAGGCAGCTGCTCTGGGCACTGCCTCACAACAATCCCTCCAAGAGCTTGAGCACACCTCAACGTGCAAGAGGCTTCCTGCAGAGCAGAAGCCACAGGACAGGCTGAGGTGGATGCACAGCACACGCTGCTGCTTGCTGTGCCCAATATCCCAGGCTGTGAGTCTTTTGACAGCAATAAGGTTTACTCAGCTTTTCCTCCCTACCAAGCATTTCAATAATACAATCCACAGACTTCTATCATTTTTTCACAGGCAGCACACGACTGTAATCTGGCAAATTGCTTCCCTGCCACGCTCAGATTTAATGTAGAACAGACATCTTGTAATTTCAAAGTGATGGCCCTTTACTAAGCCTGGTACCTCATCTCATCAGCCACTACATCATAAGTAATATTTTCTGCACAGCACCTCTTTTGTAGTGGTTTATGTGTAGGCTTTTAAGTTTGGCATAAATCATGGCAACTTTATATTTAGATATATTCACATATATTTATATTTACATATATATTAGTAGATTTATTTTAAAGAGATGCTTATATCCATATACATAATGACTCAACTGACTCCAAACCCAAATTTTGGGTATAAGAAAGAGAGTTACTCTCACAGCATTTTGATGAAAAGCAGCTCAGACAATGCTTGGCAAGCAGCTAGGTTTTGAGCAATTTTCTGAACTTTTCAGCTCTCCATAAAAATTTCCTTTTGTGTCTGCTACTCTTCCCACAGGAACTAGGTACTGCATTTCTATCTTCCACATAAAAAAGGATGCTCAACTCTGAAGGCAATGAACATTCATTTTGGCATTTAGGCTGCAGCAGTCAATTATTATGATTTTTAGATTTACCTTAAGCCTTAAATTCACTCTGAAGTAAGAAGCTGAATGGCCAGTTGTCTAAGATTTCTTTAGAGATGACCATTTTCTTCTAAATGGTTTAACCAATGGACCTCCTTTCCATTTAAAGGGAATGGGAATAGTTTTCATGGCCCATCTGATGGATGTAGGTTGAGATTACCTGCAATGGGGTCAGTTGGTGGGGACAGCAGAGGGGGATTGGATGGTAAGAATATTTTTTTCCCCTCTTCCCTCAGAAAGTAAAATGAAAAAAATCCAAACTTGCTTTAAATTGAGCTGTGTAAAAACAAGCACACTGTCCTGCTTTTATGCAGTTCTACAGAATTGTTGGTTCTCAGCTCTCCAGCCTCACTCAAAGGACACGGGGCTGTAACTTCTGAAGGCAAATGAGTTACAGGTGAAATAATTTTGCTGAAATAATTATTACTATTACCTGGCTCAAGTGGCATTCCCTCCATCGTGACGATGCACAGCAAATCTGCCACCTCACCCTGGTAAATTGTGGGGCTGTCAGAATGCACCGAGACATTGAACACAGGACCTAGAAAAGAGCAACCACAATTATTCATGACAGGCTTTACTTCAATGTCCAACACCTTTATTGCACTTTTTTGAAGTATCCTCTCCTAGTTTGTGGAGACAGAGCTCTGAAGTAGGGACAAGCAGACATTTAAGTTTGTTGTAAAATAGTTTTTCATTGTTAGCTATTTAATCCTGTACTAAAACAAAGTACCCAAACCATCAGACCTTTCACCCAACACAGAGGCTGCTGCCCCAATCTGCCTCCTGCTCTCCAGCACAACAGCAGCTGGTCTTCCACTGGTGACTCCTTTAAGAGCATGGGAGTTCAGATCTTCAGGCTAATCCAGAATGGATCTTTTTGTTGAAGCTGTCAATAGGAATTCAAGTTAAAGCAAAACAGTATCTTAACAATACCAATGGTTCTACACTGGAACAGACAATACAAGAAGTGCATCTGATAATACTTTTCTGTGGGTTTTCCTTCAGGCTCTGCCACAGATAGCATCTTCTGAAGATGTCTCAAAGCCCAAGGGTACAGTAACTCCTTCAGCTGCAAAGTGGTGATGATATCAATGAAAACCATTAGGCTGTTTTGAAATACTCAGATCCCATGACAACACTGTGATGTTTTAAAAGACTTTTTGACATGCATAGGTTAAAATCCCCGAAACTTCTCCAAATTTTGAAAACAGCTGCATCTCTAGTGCACAAGTAACAAAATCACAATTCCTCAGATATGCCAGCACTGTTAATGCTCTCTATTTCACAGGGCAGAAACTGAAGAATATACCAAAATACCTCTGTGACTTCTCTTACTAATCAAGGAGTGAATAGAAGGAAAGCTGATCCCAACAGTGACCTCCAGGATGACTTTGGGGGACAGAGCCAGGGAAGCCAAGAAGAAACTTGGGACTCAGATTAAGAAGTAACCCTTTTTACACTCCCTAGACTCCCATTATTACCTGGCTCACCAACTTCTGGCACAGCAGCAGCAACAACAAGCAGAGAAGGGTGGCTTGGGAAGAAAAAAAAAATCTGTTTATTTGCTCTCCTCCACTCTTTTAGTACACGAACCTAAATTTCAAATCCACTGAAGATCAGTGGCAAACAATGCTTTTAATGAAGAACACTTCCGGAAATCATCCAAAACAACCCACTTGTGCCATGCCCTCTCAACAGGTTTCTACACTGATAGCTCACCACATGGCACACACCACATCACTCCCAAACTGAGGTTTTGGAAAGAAACTTGGATGTATCATGAAGCTAGAGCTATAATTTTTGGGGCAATCTTTCTAGACTGCAAGGGCCTGGCTTGTTTTGGTCAACAGAACACACACAGCATGCTAAGAAATTAATTCCAACTACAGTGAAATAATTACTTCTCCAGCTTTCAAAATCCCCTCTCCCCCAGTTTCCACCAGCCCTCTCCTCTGCCCTAGAAGCAGTTGTACTTTTGTACACTAGGGTAGTATGCAGACATACAATCTGAGAGTTTGACACTAGAAGATTTTTCTTAAAATTAACACTGCAAATTACCCCCCCCTCCCCCCAAACAAGGATAAAAGGGTGGTAGAGATGCAATAGAGGTTATACATGGATTACCAACCAAGACTTGTTAATGCTAGAACACATTTAAGGAAACAAGAGACCCAGAATACTGAGATCAGCTGCTCAGGCAGTGACTGCACAAGCAGGCTGCAGCCCTAACTTAAGCTCAGCATGATGGGATCCTTTTCCCAGGAGATGAACAGAGATTAATCTGAATGCTTCCTCAGCATCTATCTCAACTGGTTTTGTGTGAATTCAATTTGTTTCCTGACATTCACACACACACAACAAACTATATTCCCCTTGCAGCTTATTTGATTATTTGATAAATCAAGACATTTCCATCCTCTTGTTCAGAGTTGGGCAGACAGAAGTTCAAGGTCCTAGGGGATTAAAGGCAGCACGGATCAGGACACTCCAGCCAACTAAAAGCAGAAAAGTTTCAAGCTGTGTGTGAACTGTCAGAGAAAAGAAATAAAGAGACTGTCAAAATCTGCTAGGAATGTCCCTGCATTCCCAGCACAGTCCCTCTGCTGCACTGATCAAAGGCACAACAGCACCACAATAATCCTGATACTGTCCATAGCTCAGTCTATCCTCAGTCTATCCTGCAGCAGGTGAGGTGACATCCCATCAGGAATACAGGACATGCCTAGCTCCAGCAGACAGGCTGGATGCTGGGAGGGGTTGGGCAAGAGAGATGAACTGCATGGTTCCAGCTCTGTCAGGCTAAGGATGGGCTACCTTGCCCCTGCCAGGTTAAACAAGAGGGCACATAGGATTTTTCAGGCTTTATTTCTAGGCTGAAAGTCCAGGTGGACCCTGCATTGAACAGACACTGCCTTCAAACCCTGGCAAACCAACAAAGCACTGATGTGGAGCAGAGTCAGAGCATTCCTGGCCACTGGATGTCACAAGGGTAAAAGCTGAGCTTGGCTGGTCACTCAGCCATGGAAACGCAGCACTCGCAACACACTCCTCAGTCTGGGTCACCAAGCACTTCTCCACTGAGCCTCCCACACCAAAGCCAAAATTTCCCAGGCAGGAAGGCTCCAAGGCATCAGCTGCATTGGCATTTCAGGATTGTGCTTTCCCTTGGTAAGGCACAAACAGTTCTTTCCCTTCAGGTATTTCCCTAGCAGGCAACATCTCTTGCAAATTGCCTTTTCTACCTCCAGGGACAAATCACTGTCCTGTGCTAGGACTGGATATCAATAGTCAAGAGGTTTGTTGGGGGTTGTGTTCTTCCCTGTTCAGCTGAAGAGGGAAAACAACATTTAATTATTTATTAAAACCTAAGCAAGATTAATTGCAGTGACAGTTCCTCAGTTCAGTCTTGAAAACTGTGTGGCTGCAGCTTCCTAGGGTTATATATTCTTTGGGTTATATATTCTTTGGGTTATATATTCTTTGGGTTATTCTGAGGCCCACATGACCCTGGGCCTCAGGCTGCCCTTAGGCATGAAAGGACAGAATAAAGCACCTTCAGAGATTTATTGCCTCCCTTAAAAAAACCTGAAGAGGCAGGAGGCTGAGTGCCCCATTCCCCCACCCAGTGTTCAAGAAGCTCTGGATCTGGACCATGACAAGCAAGGCTCAGAACACAAAACTCAAGTACACTTTTCTCAAGTTTTTGCCCTCAAACATAAAACAAACAAACAAAAAAAAAAAAAACTCCAAAAAAAAGAAGACCCCCAAAAAACCACCCAAAAAAGAGGCCACACATCTCAGTGCCAAGGTTACAGATGCAGGCATTGGTAAAACAGGCAGCTCCCAGCAGACACTGATGACACTGGCCCAGGGTCTCAGCACCCTCACGCTCAAGCACTTACAGTGTCACTGGGAGGGTTGGGGAGGTGACAGGAACTCTCTCCTTCTCTGAGATATGAGTTCATGCTACATTAACACCGAGAAAAACAGAACCCGGCAGATAACAGATGATGTGGCTTTGGCCATCGTTGCCACCTGCATTTAACAGTTTGAAATACTGTAATTGGCACCTAGTGGTCACTCGGGAGAATAAACAAACCAGAGTTTAGTTTCAATTGCAGGGCTGACAGATCAAGCATGACCTGTAAAACTCATCAAGAACAAAGCAAAGTTAAATGCGGAAAAGCTGCTCATGAGCTTGAAAGCTGAGAAATAACTGGATTTTAATAACTTCAGATTTGAAGATAAGTGTCATTCCTTCAGGTAATTTGGAAGCTAAAGAGTACAGATTTACAAAACAAACTAGCATTCCCAATTCTAAGAGCTAAGCATCATAAATTGCCATGTTCTGCTGAGAACTTTGATTTAAAATAAGAAAAAGATCTGCTCCTCACTATAAATAAGGCCTTATGTAAGCTTAGATAAAAACACCTAAAGAAGTTTTCTTCCCTATTTAACTAATAACAATTTTATATTAAAAAGCATCTGCAGTCAGGACAGTAAGAGTTTTCAGAGTATTTCTTGACTCCTGAACACTTGAAAAACACTACACTACTTTAAACAGAAAGTGAAGAAATTGAGGTCAGAAGTTTACTAGTACAAATCCAGAAGTGCTTAAGAGAAACCAGGTTCCAGAATCAGGATTTCTTCAGTGTACTTTTCTCTGAATGTTCCCTTTTATAATAGATCTCAATGCTCAAACTCTTGATTTCATGTCACCAGGAAGGTAACTCCAGGAGCCAGACCCTGTAGTGATACAGTTTTGAGCTAAAAAGTGCTATGCTAATTCTTCTACGCTTAAAAATGAAAGGAAAAACTGTTGGTAAGCTGAACCAAGATTTGTTTAATATTTTGTGCTCAATCAGATTCACACTGAAGGGTCTGCAGGGTGGAAAAGAGGAGTTCAAGCTGATCAAGGTAATTTACTCAACTTCAGGATTAAGACAAATTCTGAGCCCTCTTTACCTGATGTCACCCTACTTTTTCCCTGCTTTCCTTCCCTGCTCAGTAATCTGAACACTTTAAATCTGCAAGAAAAATGGGAAAATGAAAGACAATAATCAAGAGCCAGTTAAAATCCAGTCTGTAAAAGAGGTCCTAATTATCTAGGGTCCTGGGTGATGTTTTGTCTTTGATTATCATTTTACCCTGTACTTCTCTGCAGAAATAAGGTATAGTCTCCCCACAGACCCGAGCTACCTTTATTTCCCAGCCAAACAGAGAAGAGAAAGGTCAAGTAATCTGATGACAACAGAGACCTGGGGCAGGCTGTTCCCCCCAGGAAGCCCATGCCCAGGCCATTACTGACCAGGGGGACTGGAATTCCAGCACACAGCTGCCCTGCTTCCAATCAGACAGCACCACTGACCACAACGGGGAAAACAACTGATGCAACCCACGAGCTCTGCATCGTCCAAAATATTACTCATCTCTGCCCTGGCACCAAATCCTTCACTCTTCAACTGAGAATTCCATGACCTGCTTTTCTCCAGTTAATAAGTTTCTTCACCTTCACTTTTCCAGACTCCTGCCCTTTCCCAGTTTCTCTGTGAAGCTGTTCCCTAACAAGCTTTGCCCCCAGCCCCATAATAGCTGTTACTGGAAGAAGCCCTCAGTAGTTAAGTCTGTGGTTTCTACTTCCAGCTACAAATTAATGCACACAGGCACAAAGGCACACAATGACAAAGCACGTTCCTGCCCATTAAGAGTGGCTGGAAAATACCAGCCTTTCCTGCCAAAGAGTTTCTGCTGAGCTGCTTTTCATTCGTTTCCGTGATTAAGCTTTCTTTCCTTTAAGAATCTTTCTATTCGCCCTTCTTGAAATTGAGTATCTCTCGGGGTCATTGCAGGGCATCATTTCATTTTAATTGCAAGCTCAACATCAATACTCAGCTCATATTTCAGCAGCTCTTGGTTTATCTCAGCTTCTTCCAAAGTGGACGATAATACATTGCTGTGCAATGAGCTCACATGCAGATGTAATCCAGAGTTGAAGATTTCATTGAGATATTTCCCTTACAAGTTCTCTTTTATTTTTGCCTCTCCAGAACTTTCTGCCCTCTGCTGAATGGCACAGAGCAGAGACAGCTCAGAGCACAGCCAAGCTCCAAATGGATCTCTCACACAATACACTTCTCAACATGAGATTAAAAGCTTCCTTCTCCCTGCTTCTTTCAAGGGAAAGGAAAATAAGTCACTTCTGTGGAAATCCCTGAGAGTGTGTGGTGGGCAAACACATTCTAAACACCAACCTGGGTTGCCCAATTCGTGGTGAAAAGGTTTGAAGATTAAAGGACATATGCCAAACAGAGTTTATGAAGCTGTCTTCACACACTGGCTTGAGGAGAACACAAGGGACAGAAGACTGGTGTGTTCCAGGCTGAAAGGAAGGATCTGTACACATGCATCAACAAATAGCTCAGGAGGAGAGAGGATGCACTGGAGTAGAAAATGTGCAATGAAATTAAGAGAACATTTCAAGACAGGCACTGGCAGCTGCTCTTGTTCCTCACATCACTGGGCAACCTTTTAAAAAAGACATGGTAGAACCTCTGCCCTACACTGGGAAGACAAACAAAAAAGCACTGAGGAACATTAAATTCTTCACATGGGACAGCTTTCCCTGCCCACCAGATAAGCTTATTTTGCTTACAGCAGCTAGACATACAGAAGGCATTCGTTTTATGAAACTGGTGTAGTGATCCATGTTATCCATGAGGTCATACCAGAAGATTCACAAGATCCTCTCTGGTTTTAAAATACATCCAGCAGAGAACAATCTGCCTTTGATTGAATATTGGAAAACTAATGGCCTAGTAGGCTCCTCCTCACCACACTCCCCCACCCTCACTTCCAGTTCATATGGTCCAGTGGACAAAATCCACATCTCCTTTTTTTTTTTAGTTCAGGGTGTTTCAAACAAATGCCTTTACATTAACATTTCAGATCATTACCAAATTGAATAAATACGCCCCTCTGCAACAGCAAGTGGAGAAAGAAGAGAGGAGATCTCTGCTTGCAGCCAGCAAGTTCTGCCCTGAATGGAAAGAATCTGAGCAAGACATTTTCCACAGATGTTCATGGAAAAACATTTCAGAGCACTGCCACATTTCAAGCCTATTGTGGCAGGAAACACTGAAGTTTCACATGTGTGCAGTCCCCAGCTCACATATGAAAAGCTCTGCCACTCAGAGAGATCACATGGCACAGCGTGTATGCACGCTTAAAAACCCCTCTTTGAAACATCACTCAGCTCAGAGAGATCTGGGAGTGAGTCAAATGAGAGAGAAGGATTTCCAGTGCCAGCAAGCCTCACCATCCCCCATCAAAGGGGAATCAATAAAAACAACTGAGAAAGAAATTCCTCCTAGGACTAAAAGCTTCACGTAAAACCCTTTAAGGGCTTCCTTTTGCTGAAAATGCTGCTTCCCTATTGATCCCCTCCCCACTCCAACAGCCATGATGGAAGCTGAAAATGCTGCCCAAGCCCAAGATTTCAAAGTTTGGAGGAGACTGGAATACATCCTATTTTTCAAAATTACACTGCTGTATATATTTCCTCCAGCAGTTATAGGTAAGTTGTCTTTCTGTCACACTTTGAGAAATCAGTGCAATTGACTCCTTAACAGTTTTCCTATCAGGGACAAACACTCATAAGATACCACACCCCACCCTCCCTACAACTCAGGATTTAGCACACTGCTTCTCCCCAGGTTTTGGGGATTTTTTCCCAGTTGCCTGGAAAGCTGCATGCCCCTCTTTTTTTCCTGCACCTTTCCTGTTAGTATCTTCCCTCCAATTTTGAGGAAATTTTTCTCACAAATAACTAGCTCTCTCAGCGCTTCTGCCTTTCACCATGCCCATTAGGGAAATTCTGGCACCAACTTCTTTTTTCTGAAGAACAAGTCTGACAGCTGCTTGTGCCACAGGATGCAAGAGAAGGGTGTGATATCTGAGCTGTGCTTTCATAGCTGCTCCACAGCTTTGCCATTTACCTCTGGCTCCCTGACTCAGTCTGCATCAAAGACAGGAGGCTTCAGCACACAAAACCAAAGTAACACACCCACAAAACATCTTCTGTCTTGTGTACTTAATTCCAGATGATTTCCCAAATAATAATTCCAGAGTTAGTCCATTCTAACTGTACTCATCACATGTTCTAATCGTGCCCAGAGGTGAATATCCAGCAGGGACATCTGAGTAACAACTGAAGGACACAAAGTTCATCCATCAATTAAAGAAAATTGCAGGTATTTCAAAACAGATTTTGCTACATGCCAAGATTATTTTGGGAAATAGCACTGCAGCAAATTGTGCCTGGGATCTCATTTCTTTCTTCATTCTTTGGTAAAGAATGAAAGGCTGACAGGGCTTCAGGACCATCCCTCCCCCTGCTCCAGCCCTGCTACTGGAATTCACACATTCCCAGGGCACTTCTACACGCTGCCTCCCTTTCTTCACTCCACGCTCCAGAAATCCTATCTGGGTGGAGGGGCTGCGAGGAGAGGCTGGCAGCAAAGGGAAGCCAAGACTACAACACGCACGCTTCCCTCCCTCGCATTGCTCGCAGGTTTCCCTCTGAACCCTGCGTGTCAAAGCATCCCCACAAACTTTCTGGATGGGAGTTCAACGTGACACAAGACCAGCAATATTGGGAGAGGCACAAACCACCACTTTGCACTGTGCAGGAATGCCTCCGCATAGCAGCTTGGAGGGGCAGGGTGGGGTGTTGTGCAGATTTCATTCTTGCTGGTTTCTTTTATCACTCCCTTTGCAAATACTACTCTCCCACTGTGTCTGACCCAGATATGAAGAGTAATAAGGCTAAAACTGCAGCCCACTAAACCATCTTGAGAAATTACCTAAAACTGAAAGAAGCTCAGTCAATGCCCTCTGTCTGGCCAGCTTAGATCAAATCTACATCTCAAAGCTTCCTATGAAGTGATGTCCTCATTGCCAGGCTGTCCTCCTACGGCCAGCCCTTGTCCTTTTCCCAGTGTGCCATATAAGCAAGCTCAGATCTTAGGAACCACATCATCTAGAATAATTACCTTAGCTGTGGATGCAGCCAGAAGTCAGGCTGCTCTTGCCTAGACACAGACACATCTCCTAAATATGCTACAGCCTGTTACTACTAGCAGAATGTGAGCATGAAAGCCCCACCAGCTCAAAACCCCCACCAGCCTGGTTTATCAAATCATGAGAGGAGCCCTTCACTCATTTGTGCACCAGTGTTATAAAAACAGCTCCCACTGCACTTCCCAACAATAGAACATGACAGAAGTCAGAGTTAATATGCATCTCTGATGATCCAAATCAATGCCATCCATCTCTCCCTCCCTCCAACACAGTATCAGGATAGGCACATTTCTACAGAAAAGTCTCAACAGGCAGGCTTAGTTACAGCTGAAGGTAAGAGTTTCAGCAAGCAACTGAGGAACAGGATGTCCTTCTGGGTACTGAAATTCCTCCCAATTTGTGGAGCTTTGTAGTTCAGCCGCGAGGGACCTCTAAGGTCTTGCAGTGGCAGGATACACTTACTGGGATGGCTGAAACATTACCCTGACCTGGCCATTTTCTGCAATTACATCAACAGTGAGGTGTGCTCAGGGAATTTAATGCTATGCTAATAGAGTCTGTTTTGGAACAGAAATCCAGTTTATATTAATGCTCTTCCAGAGCAGCCACTACTAACAATCTAGTGATACAGCTGGCAAATGCAGCAGCAGTTGCTCCATACTGAGAACGAGCTCTGAGCCTGCAGGACCATAAAAGCTGCATTAGCAGAGAAAAACCCAGGGGTTATGATTACAGCCAATTCATTAAACATCTTTCTGTAAACAATCAATAGCACAAAGGACACAAGTACCACCAAAGAAGACAAGCACAGCTCTCAGCCATCACGCCATTTGTTCCAAAGAGCGGATATTTCTGAGACACGGGGAAATCAATGGGAAAGCGTCACAGAATTGCCTCCCTGTCTGGCTCAGACACGGGGCTGCCAGGTTCTGTACCAACCTGATGTCTGGAAGTCTATCTGGATGGGGTTGGACAAGCCATTGACGGCCTCACGCCACATGCCCCCGCCGCCCGGAGACCAGGCGGTCACCACGCAGCGGTAGAGCCCGGCGTCCGAGATCTGGGTCTGGTACATCCTGTAGCGGAACTCGTTCTCCTGCACCTTCTCCAGCACCACCCCGTCCACGCGCGTCTGGTCCGTCCAGTCCTCCAGGCGCACCACCGAGTCCTGGCTCAGGGAGATGATGCGCGTGGTGCCGTTGGGACTCGACTGGTCCGCCAGCGGCTTCTCGGCCGTGATGAGCACCGAGTAGCGCGGCGTCTTGATGTTCTTGGAGGACACTTTGCACGTCATCTCAAAGGTGTGGCCTGCTACAAAGAATGGCTTCAATTTCACCGCCTCCACTGTGAGCGTGTAATCTGAAGAGGGAAGGAAATAAAGCGGCAAGAGAGGGTTAACAAGCAGGCTCGGGTATTTCTACAGCACCATCCAACCTAGGAGGTCACAGACAGGCAAAGTTTCTTTTCTGGAGGAACAAATCCCAGCACATTTATCTAAACATGTGGACACCCCAGAATGCTACTCAACAGTACACAACAGTTTGGGTCAAGATGCACAAATTCAAACACCAAATACTGAACAAATAGAATACACAGCTTGCCACAAGACAGGACCTCCAGGGTTGCTTTATTCAAGAATAAAGATATTAGACAAGATTCATGTGACCGTGTTCGCAGGGGTCTTAGGATGAGGGAAGAGACAAGGATCTGACTCCATGTTTCAGAAGGCTTGATTTATTATTTTATTATATATATTACATTAAAACTGTACTAAAAGAATAGAAGAAAGGATTTCATCAGAAGACTAGCTAAGAATAGAATAAGAAAGAATAATAACAAATGTTTGGGGCTCGGACTCTCTGTCCAAGCCCACTGTGATTGGCCATTAATTAGAAACAACCAACATGGGCCAATCACAGACCCACCTGTTGCATTCCACAGCAGCAGATAATCAATGTTTACATTTTGTTCCTGAGGCCTCTCAGCTTCTCAGGAGGAAAAATCCTAAGGAAAGGATTTTTCATAAAAGATGTCTGTGACAGATTCAGAGTCCCAGTTTTATACTGGCACTGGAAGAGCACCCACAGTGATGGGGCAATAAGGGCACTGCTGAAATACTCATGACTAATGACAAAAGCTGCCACTTGCTAAATTGGCAGCACTTAGTGTAGTGTCTTTTATTTCCCTTGAAAATCCACCCTAACGGCATTCCTAACGGCAATCCAGACACATTCAGCTGAAAACACATGACAAAATTCGGTGTAACAGAAGTCTCCACCCCAGGCACTCCCATACAGATTTACACACACCTCTGCCTCTGTGCCAGTCTTTCCTCCCCTTGCTTCTCATACATTTCCTTCCACACAAGCCTGCCAGAAGGGCTGACATTTCCCATTTGACATCAGGAATTCCAGCAGCACTTACTGCTTAGTTTCCTTCCATTCTCTACTGTCTCCTCAATCCCAAGAATCCCTTAATTACAGGGTTTTGGAAAATTATACATGTCGGAGCACAGCTCCAAGACACACAAAATACAAGCTCACAGTGAGAAACTGAGAAAATGAGGAGTGACTGAAACCAGAATCAGATAAAAGGAAAGGGAGTTGCTAGTTTCCTGGCATTGTGATGAAAAGACACTCTGTACATCATGGTTCTTCTTAAGGAAGGGGGGGCTCGGGCAGAATACATAGGAATAACAATATTGCAAAAATACAGCCAATCCAACTCTCTGGACTTACTTTGCTGCACCATATTCTCACTTCTCTCCTTTATTAAAAAAAAAAAAAAAGTGTAGACCTGTTAAAGAGCTCCACAGCACCTCTTTATGCAAGACAAAACTTCTCAGGAACAGGGAAATAAGCAATGGTGAGATTGAAACACATTTCCCAAAACTGAACTTAAATGCAGTAATATTTATGTCCTCCCCACAAGAGCAACAAGATACTTGTCAAGATTACATTTTGCAGTGTTTTGCCTTCAAGCAGCAGTTTTCACAATGAGTAAACACAGCCCACAAGATGAGAAGCCCGGTATGACAACTTTAAATCAGTACTGTATAAAGCAGATCACAGTACAAAGCTATATAAAGAAGCAGCAGGAGCAGTGAAGGCTGAGATGCTTCTAGTGGTCCAGCTGAGCACAGAATTATTTGATACTCCACACCAAACCCCCCTCACACTTCCACCCACTAAGCAAGTGACAATACAAGAGTTGCACATTCAGGCACTTGGGGTACAATCACAAATGAAGCTGTACAGCATCAGAGTCATTCTCCTCTCCCTTGTGAAAAGACCAAATTCCAGACTTCAAACCCATTTTGGGTCCTCATTCTGTGTCTGTGAGACTCTGATATTTCCTGCAGTACTTAGGAGCCCAGCACAGATCAGCTTTTCACATACTTTTAGGAACATAGTAGGCAATTATATTTTGTCCCAAAAGCAGAAGCACAAACAGCTAGTTATACTTTTCTGGCACATATTGTTGCTTTCTAGGCCATATGAGGAGGCTCTGGGCAAAAATCCCTCCTTACTTAAATGTTCTTTATGTTGTTGATCTTCACAGCAGAACACAGAGTCCTAGACATCAGAAAGGAAATCTTACATTTAGTCTCTGGTATATGTGCTTAAGATTAAACACCCTCACATGTCCAGAGCAGTTCAGCTACAACTGAGACAATTCTCCCTATTACCTGAGTATCAAATACCTTAACTTCCACACTCCCTGAGCCACAGGTCAGGCAGCAGCACAAAGGGCAGTGTCTTGTCCCCAACAAGGACAGAGCAAATTTTGTCCCTAGACATCCTTTATTGGTTTTCCATTTGAAGGCAATAGCAAATGCTTTTCCCTAAGTATTTCTGCTAAAGGAAAAGGAGAAAGGAGTGGTGGCAGCATGGGACAACAGCAGAAATGCCACTGGTAAGAGTTTGTGGAAGAGAACAGCTGAGGCCCAGAGATGCAGCTGGAGAACAGTGACAGAGTCCAGAAGGGTTAGAAATTACATGCTGAACTAAGAAAAAGGAGATACATTCTTATGAAAGTTCTTTCAAAGCATTTTTCTACCTTTAAAAACCCCTGAGTTTGGATGAACACACAAGGCAGAGGCACCCCCTCTTGTGTTAGACCATTAGAAATTTAGAACAGAACAGAGAAGGGGACACACAATCCATCACATACAGGTGCTGAATATTTCTTTTTGCAACAAAGTCAAAAAAAGATCAAAGGGATGCTTCTGTATTTGCCATAATATTACAGACCTGCATATGTAGCAAAGTAAAACAACAACAACACAAAGACTCGATAGCCTATCAACTAGGAAAACCTGGATCACCATTTTTAATATGCTGGTTCTGTGCCAATATTGTTCTCCTTCAGTAGCAGCAGATGAAATGTAATTAGCACTCCTTCACCCCCACCTAGAGAAGCGTGTTGCTGTCTCTGTTGTGAGAGTCCACATTATGAAAAAGAGGGCAGCCCAAAGATCTGGCACTTGTCTTAGAAGTAACAGTAATCTGCACAGAAAATTAAGAGGGAAAGGAAAGTCTCTTCATGTTTCCTATGTTAGCAGAAATTACTCATCAGATCTTGCAGCATAAGATGAGCCAGAGAAGTCAAATGAATGCTTTCTTCCAAGAACTGCAGCCTAAGGTTTCATTTCTAATCCTTTGGGAATTGCCAAGGAAGCAATGTGTGTCTTGACCGCTACTCCACACACTTGCCTGTCTGCATACACGCCTGCAGTCCCATGTGGAGTCTCATCTCCTTCTTGTAAAGCTCCAAGAATGAAAAGCACAATAAAGCACACCCTGCTTGGTCATATACAGGAGGCTGCAATCTGCAGTTTGTTCTGGAAAGCAGTAGGGGAAGAGTTCCTAAGTAAACCATACCCAAAGCTTGGGCACTACTCCAAGACAGAGGGCTAGCAACAGAAGAAATCCTGGCCAAATGACTCAAATAAAATTTGAGTAAACTGTACTTTGGAGCTTGGCAGTGCAAGCTTCTGCCTTCCATCACTGGCCAGTCCAAGTGACTAAGCCACACTGTAATTCTCCTCTTGCTCTTCCACCACAAAGTGTGTGCTCAGCTTCAAGAGCTTTTCCTGGGTAGTGACCAAAACCAGTTTTCACCTCATCTACACCAGGCAAATTTCTAGAGAAGCCCAACAGCTAAAAGGGCAAGAAGACTTTAGAATAAAGAGCAAACACCCTCCCTGCACTGCTTTGACTCCAGCTGGAAAAGCAGCACATTGGCCAGGGCTGACATCAATGTTGGAGCCTCACAACACTGCTTGAGGCTGCTGACAGGAATCCTGGTGTTCATGAAGGCCCCTCCATCCCCGGTGCAGGGAATGCAGCAGGCATCAATGCAGTGACAGCTCTGCCATGGTAGGAGGTGGCTGTACCACACCTCGAGGCACAACTGCAGCCCCAGCAGCTCTGGAGGCACAGCAGGCACACCAAAGCCTGCACTGCAGCCTGCATGAACACAGCACACACACCTGACTGCACAGCTCCTGTCCCCACAGCCAAACTGGCACAGGCACACTCCAGCTCAGTGCCATGGGGATCCCCGTGCCTGTATACATCAGCAGTGATCAATAAAAGTAATGGCAGAAATATTATCTGCTCTCTATCTGCAGGACTGTATGAAAGATTAAGGCACCCTTGCTCCCAATTAAGTGGGATGGGAGGGCTAGGCAAACATTTAGGACAATAACATGATGTTAAATATAATTATTTTGTAAATTAAAGACAGAAGTATTAACAAAACCGCAAATAATAGTACCTTTGGGATTTGGAATTTCAATTAAAAGATAATGTTTTCTTCTGCTAAGTGCTCCATGCAGATCTGAAGTTGACAACACTGGTTTAGGAAAAAAGCATTGATTTTTTTTTTCAATGCAAACAGTATCTGTGTTCTAAATGTAACTTGTATTCAAATAAATAAATAAAATTATCTTTTAGAATATCAAACTCTTTTCTGGGTTGAAATAATTTCCAGAGCTAGTCAGAAAAGGTTTCCTCCCTTTCTTTACCCCTTTTTACTGACTGGAATTTGTACTCTAAATAAGCAAAACATAATACAATTGATGTTTTTAATTTCTGAGATGAGACAGAGATGCGTTCTTTGTCACCTTGGCAGGGGAAGAAGTAGAAGGGGGGAAGAAACATATCAGGCAGACTATGTCAAAAACAATGGTGATCTATGATAGCAATTGGCTGCACTTGCAAAGCTGAGTAAGCAGAAAGATGTGTGAGCATTATTGGCCCCCGTAGAATAAAACAGAAAACAGAGACAATAAAACCCCAAGTTCAAATGGGCAAACACACAGCTTATTATACAATGCACAAAAAAGGGGTTTTTTACATGTTTACACGATGTTTACATTTTGAACAAAGAACACCCATCTTTGCTGAAAGACCCACAGACACAATACAAACCCACTTCTCCTTTCTCAAGAACTCAGAACAATTGTTTTCAAAGTGAGATTTCTCCAACATCCTCCCCCAAAGCAGTGCTCTAAAATCAACAAAGAAGATGCGAGCAATGAAATAGATGGAAGAAAAGTCTCTGTATAGGCATAAGCCATGCAAGGAAGAGGCAAATTTCTCTTCTCTCCTTAGGCAAACACGTGGGAGCCCGGCTGCTGGCTTTTGTAAGCACTGGGAGCAGTTAGGGACTCAAATCACCAGAGATACTTGTCAAAACAACAGTCAGAGAGCACAGGCAGCAGCAGATTAACTCCTTCAGAGCTGCTGGCTCCCAGCAGCCGGGTCTGCAGCTCACACAATAGGATGTGGCACACACAGAGGCATCTGGGGCTGCACTGCTCAAGGGGGAGTTGATGGGGGTACAGAAGGGGAAATCAAAGCTATATTTCACCCTCCCCACCTCATACACATTACAACAGTATTTTTCAGGAGGGGAAGGTTTTGTAGGAGAGCTCACTTTCACATAATAAATCCCCCAGCCCCAAGCTTTGCCAACAGAACGTACTTTTCAGCACGGGGACTATAACATTTACATTTGTGCTGCAAAATTAGCAGAGTTTCTGGAACAAAACCAGAACCAAGGGAATGTTCACACCTGTCACGGTTTGTTTTCCCTCAGAAATGTCAACACAGGCTGAGACTTTTCAACTCCAGCTGGTCTCTGTAGCTGCTCCGAAGGCGACGATCCATTACACTGGCATGCACATGCACACACTCCGTGTTGTGGCATAACACTCAACTAATTGTGACCAACATCCAGCATTAATGAGACTTCTCAGTCCTGCTGGAGAAGTCAGCTTCAGGGGTAAAAAAAATACAAACGAACAGACACCAAAAAAAAAAAAAACCCCAAACTTTTCCCTGGACCACACATGTGTAGTACTGAGCATCATTTCTGTCTCCACTGAAGCAGAATCAGAGCAGAAGATTTCCAATTTGCTGTTCAGGGATTATCCCTAAACAACTTCAAAATTATTTCAAATTGCTTGTCTCTCAAATACAGTTCTCTGCCTGTGGATGCCTAAGCTATACTGTTAAACTAGTCTATCAAGATAAATGCAGCTTAGCTAAACACAGATTTTTGACAAAGACATTGCATCCCAGGTTATCCTAATCTTTCTGATGCTCTCCAACAGACTCTCTTGCGTGACTTCACTCTGAGCCAAAACAGTATCACTGTACAGCACAACCAGGAAACACAGATCCCATTTTAAACCAGAGTTAAGCAACTTCAGGTAACTATTAAGCTTCTAAAAATCCTCCCAGAATAAGTTAAATACTGACCAGAGCTAATTCACTTTCCTCTAAAAAAAGTCAAGATCCAAGCAAACCACTTAATTACTTTGTTCAGCTACCCACTGAACAAAGTGGGTAGTTTTACTCTGGTAATACTATGCCCATCAACTTCTTTAGATGTGCCTTTTAAACATGGGCTTGTACAAGAGAAAAATAAAACCACAGGTCCCAAACTGTCAGACAGAGAAGACAAAGTGACATTCCTCTTTTCACTTCAGTACAACCCTGCTGTTAGCAGCAAGATGCACCCTAAAGAGACCAAAATACTCCAAGTCACAAAAGTGGGCAATGACCACAGCAGCAGCACTGCTGGATGCCACCCCTGCCACTTCCAGCCCAGCTCCTGGAAGTCTCAGCAGCTTGATGGAAACTCTCCTTTGATGGTGTCTCCTCCTTTGCACTTCCACTCCAAACTGTTGCATAGAAGTGGTAGTGATGTAAAATAAAGGAGTGATGTAAAGCAGTTATTCCCCTCCACAGATAAGAGGCCTTTACACAAGTTCACAGTGCTTTTAAACCTTCATCAACACAGAACCCCATTTCCAAAGCCCTAGCAGGCCTTCTGGCTGACAAGCCTACTCTCAGCCACCCAGGTGTGAAGTTCCTACCTTGTGTAGCCCAGAAGATGTTGACAGATGCAGAAGCCACATCCTTGCTCCTCACCCAGCTGTTGTTGCGGTGCCTGCTCCACGCCGAGATGACACAGAAATAATCCCCCCTGTCACTCTCCGAAGTCCACTGGATTCTCAAGCTGAAGGTGTCAGCAGACTTTTTAGACAAGATGATTTCCCCGTTCTGAATCCTCTCTCTGGCCCTGTCCCCAGGCAGCAGAGCCCAGTCTGCATCCATGGAAGCCAGCAGCTCCTCCGGCTCCGCGTCGTCACCGGGCAGGCGCTGCCGGTAGTACCAGGACACGGAGAAGCGGATGTTTGCCTCCGTGTCCTGGACATTTGTGATCCTGCAGTTCAGCTCTGTGGGGTCATCTGAAAACTTGGGTGTTTTAGAGGCATTCAGGAACACGTCATAGTCTGGCTCTGCAGGAGAGGAAACGCAGAAGAAACAGGTTAGGGGCTACAAGAAGGGAGAAAATGTCAGACTTAATTAAAAGATATACTAACTTCTAACATCCAGTTTTAGCATCCAAGCTAAGTGCCACAATATGCATTTTTCTCACAAGTCCTTGGAACTTTGCCTCTGGTTCCTAGACTTGCACCACTCTGACACCGGTACCCCTAAGCCCACATTTCCAAACAAGACACTCCATTTCATAGGTCTAGTCAGACCATTTCAGAACAACCAGGACTAATAGATCTTGCCGAGCAAAATAATTCCCTTCTTAAGCCTATCCCCAAGAACCCACCTGTGGGTTCAATTTCAACACAACCAGACACTTTTGCATTTGTCAAATGCCTGGGGCAGCCTGCAGCAGGACACTGGTTATCCTCTAGCTTTGGACTGACTAGAGACATCCCATTTTCCCAATATCTCTCCAGGATAAGACGCCATCTCCCATCATGAAATGCCTTATTTTTCACACTTAACCATCCCATTGTGTCTCTACAACAGCTTAAGAATGGTAAAAAAAAGCCAAACAGTTCACCCAAACCAGGGGACACAGAACACCACTGGCACTGGCCAGAGGCAGCACCAAGAGCTGAGCACAGTAAATTTCAGAGATCAGCAGTTTAAATACTACCTAGGTCAATAAATACTAAGTAGGATAGGAGTTGAAGATGTGTAGATCAGAAAAAGCTTCACAGTCTGAATAGAGAAGTCTGTGCTGTGCAGTTGTGAGGCTGGAATACCTCAGGCTGGAAAATCAGTGCCCGAGTTTCACGGGTTAAGAATGGGGCTGTTGTATTTAAATCTGAAATAGCTGGCTGCCCAAAGCCTAAAAGCGATAAGGGAGCCGCATGACTATTTTCTCTCAGACTACAGAGATAGTAAAGGAAAAAGATTACAGCAAGAACCTCACACCACAAAGGAAATACATATTTATTTACTAGTATTAGAATATTTTTGTCTTGCTGTCTGCTATAATTCAGAAAAATGACCAGCTTCCCAACTGTTCGGCCAATACTCATCACACGGCTTTTACAGCCTAACTGTATTCAGCACTCTGTATTTATTTCCTGCTTTATGTTTTACTTGGCATTTTGCCCTCCTAGAAACAATTAACTGAAGCTATAATTGGGACAAAGAAGGCAATCCAAGGCTAAAACTTAGGCTTAGCTCACCAACAAGCCATAATAATAAAGCATCTTAATAGAACTGCTGTGGAAACTCTGTGTGCATATGCACTTTTGGACTTGAGATGCAAAGGATAAAAACAATTGTAGCAAACAAGCTACAATTCTGCTGCTTCTATGTCAGCCTGCAGAAAAGATCTCTCACCAGTGTCCTTGCATCCAGCAAGAACAAGGGCAGCAATACACACCAGACCCCAGAGAATCTGGTAATACTGGTGGGGAGTTTCTGTGACATTAGGCAACATAAAATGATAAAAGCACTGCTTACAAAGACTGTGGTACCTACTACCAGTGAGCATGTGGAGATTTCTGCACTATTTCAGGGCAAGACAAATGAAAAGAAAATGCACAGAATTTTGCTACAACCAAAGCACAGATTAATAATGATGGCCAAACCCCACTTTTGGCATAAGGCCCCTTAGACCCTATAGCTACACTGCTTTTCTCATTCACAAAAGAGTAGTTTACTCCAGGGCCTTATGATGTATTGCTCACACTCCACAACTCTCTCACCATTCCCCCTTTGCCACGCCTTCCCCTCAAAAAGAAAGCATTCAAGACCAACTAGTGTCTTCACAGTACTATGAAAGCAGATGCACTTCTCTAGACAGAAGCACAAGAAGGAAAATGCCACAAGAATCCCAAGTTCTAAGAAAATTGCTTGAGGTTTGTTTCATTTGTGGGCAGGGGAAGAACCCTAAGAAGAGAGTTTCTCTTTGATAGCACCACTCCAGATAGGCGCTTCACCCTGACAGACACTCTAACAGAGGATTTAGAAAGAATAAAAGGCTGGCTGGATAAACCTCATTCCTCCACTCTGTCAGCTGTCAAAGAACAGCCTCACTGACAATTCAACGACTTAATACTTCAGGAGCTCTTAACTTCCATTAAGGAGGAGGAGTTGGTAAATTCTGGATGCAGTTGAAAACCTCAAACACTGAAAATTTATTCTGCTTTCTCTCTCCCTAGCAACCAAGCATCTGCATCTGCTGAAAAGCAGATTTTATTTTCTCTGGTTCCCAGATAATGCTGAATTAGAATGGAAAGAGTAAAGAGAAGTTCTACAGGTACAGGCACAAAAAGAGAGCACACAAGTGTGCAAGTGCATCTGTACACACATGGACACATGTGCATGACTGCACATACACACAAGTGGGGAAAGGAGGGAACACTCACAAGTGTAATGTGCAATGTGAATGGCTGAAGGAGGACAGGAAATGAAGACATTAATCACTTGTGCACTTTAGTACACATTACAAGTGTACTTGGAGACGGCCACGGCTCAGCTGCTCTGCACAATGCTAAAATGCAACATTTAAAGTCATTGTTGATGGGATTTAACCTTATGGCACAGCCATTTATTGCTGAAAAACAGGCTCTCTATATGCTAGCCTCATTCAGCACTTTCGTGTTGGAGGAGCTCTGCCTTTGTAAGTGGATAGTACCACCAGTTTCTCATGACAAGAGGATCTGAAAGGATACATTGAAAGGGTTTGGGCCTGGATGCTTGGCTCCAGTCAGAGCTGGGATCAAGCATTACAGCTCTGCCAGTTCACATCCAGCTTCATTCATGCTCCCAATACCTTGTACAATTTAGCAGGTGCACGTACCTTACTTACACCATTCTGCAACAACATCCTGAGTGTCACTGCCTCTAAATTGCAGCTATTATCCCCTCAAGAATCAACTACAGAACAGATTGGGTAGGCTGACATATCCAGACCTATCTGTAAAACAATAGGCTTTTTAAGAAGTTTTACTGGAGTTTCATTTTTAGTAATTCTCCCAGGTAACTTTACTTCTAAGGATATTTGCAGAAACAGAAATATATGTGAGAGAGATGCCTACATACAGATAATAGAGGCAAACAAGAGAAACATTTGTGCAGAAGAGATTCAGCAAGATCTTCTCCCTTTTCTGACGGGGCCAAGGATTGAGGGATACGTTACCCATGAATCTGACAGCACAATCACTCACCCAGTGCTGTCACCACCACACTGACTGGTGCAGAGGTCCTCTCCACCACCTTGTGCCAGCTCCCATTGTGCAGTGGCACCCAGATTGCAGCTTCACAGAAGTAGTAGCCAGAGTCCTCCACATCCACATCGCGCACCAGGAGGCGGTAGGAGTTCCTGTCCACATGGCTGAGGCTGATCAGAGTTGAATCACTGACAACAGAATCGTGGTCCATGCTCAGCAAGAGCTGAGCATCTGACAAGGTGTCATCAGGTGATGCAGAAAAATACCACATCACCTCTGCTTGGAAAATACCACTTCTGTCTGTTGTGATGTTGCATGTAAGATCCAGGGAGTCTCTTTCAGTCACAGACACATTGCTGGTTGAGATGACCACATCTAGAGCTTGGAAGAGAGACACAAAAATTCAAACAAAAATTTTTTTTTATTTGTTACTTTTAATAAACATAGTTCGCTCTCACGTTCTATAACAGGAGCTTCTGAAGAAGCTCAGCAGCCCAACCTTCAAATGCCTATTGGATATTGAGCCGAGTGATCTATTACAAGGGCAATACACATTATCAGTCAAGCAAGGGATGTGTGATGAGGGCAGAGGGGAGAAAGGGAGGGAGAACAGCATTTTTATAACCCAACAGCAACTGGTCCATGAAGGCTTTGTCTCATCCACAGACTGCACATCACCTTTGCACAGCAGGAAAATGTGTACAGAATTTTGCAGTCTCACAGGAGGGTCAAAATATTTTGGGACTATGCCTCAGAAGACTAAGCATCTACAGAAATCACTAGGAACTACACTGGAACTCAACATGGCTTCTGCTGACATTTTTGAGCTCCTTGAATGGAGCAGATTTAGATGAGAAGCAGCCATGGCCACATGCTGGAGTCCTGACTGACCTCAGGTGTGCTGCAAAAACATGAAATGGAAGCAAACAGAAGGCATCAGTAACTTCTATACTGCTGATTTCTGCACTTACTGCTCAGAACAACACACACTGGGGACTTCAAAGCAACACCAACAGCCACTCCAAACACACTCAGCAACCACTGGCCTGTGAATACTTCTAATATACATATCACATATGGTCACAGCCAACATTCAAACAGGACTAGATACAGAATATTCAAAAGAAAACCATGGAAGCACAGTGTCAAGACCAGGCTACCATGTATCTTCACTTGCTCATTCACTCGTTCTACACTGCCTGAAGATTAGATCTGGGTCTCAGTGCAGCACCGTTCCCACAGTGTGTAATGCAGCTACTAAAGTCTCCACTGAGGCCAGTGGATAGGGCTGCTACAGCAGTGGCTCTTCTCAGCACAAGCAAGAAGAGAAATACCTGCTTTAAACCAGCAGACGTGTCTCTGCTGAGATTAATGACTTTTATGAAAACCCATGTTCTACTACATATTAGTTCCCCATCTGCATAAACTTCCTCAGACTATCATCTGGAATGAGACAACACATGAAGGCTAGAGCCAAACAGAGTAGTTAGAAGTACTGCCAATAAAGCCAAGCAAGGCTCAATCTCACCCCTCACCACCTGACAACACAGAGCAGTCAAACTGGACAGAGGGCAGCAGGCCCCACCTGAGTGCTGAAACCAAGTCCAGATGAATCTCTCACTGGGACTTGCCTTGGGACTGTCTTATCATGGGATTACAATCAGTAGGAAAGCCTAGCTAATTTAACAGACTAATACCAGAATACAACTCAGACTCATCTGCAAGGTTAAGAGCAGCAATTCTCCAAGCAACATTTCTGTCTTCATGAAAGTGATGGGCATTCACAATCTGGCAATATATGCACATAGAGGGACTTGGAGAGAGTTTACCCATAGGCATATAACCATTTACATCTCAAGTTCTTTCAGCATGCAAGTGCAGAGATTTCAGATGTCAGCACAAGATGCTCTTCAAGTTCTTCTACAGAATGTGTATACAGCACTTTGCTGGAGAATAATCCATCCCCTTTAGCATAACTTTAAAAAAGCCTTCATGCCCCTGATATAGTGCCAGTGCTGCTAATGAACGAGTTTAAAATGAAGGCAAAAAACCCAAAGAAAAACAAACAAAATCCCCCACAACAAACAAACCACACACCAAAACCACATCAAAAAACTGTACCACTGCTGGTCTCGGCCAGCCTCATGCTGTTTTCAGCCACTGATTAAACCCCACCTACTTAAACCAACACTGCAAAAGTTGACAAAATCGAGAATTACAGCTCTTAATTAGGCAAGTCCTGTGTCAGCAGAGAGTGCCTGCAAGCTTAGCTGTGCAACAGACACCCTGAAAAAGAGGGGGAAGATTGATCCAGTAAAATTTCACAGGCTAAGTACCACCAAGACACTAAAACTACATCCAAATGAGCCAATCAAAAAAAACCCAGACACTTGAGTTCTCCCTAGCGACTAAAGGATTACAAAAATGAAAAGATACCCTTTCTGTCTGAACAGTTCTAAAATACTGTGATAATCTCATATTTCTGAAGGACCATCACTGCCTGTTTTTCCACCTATTGAGTGATAAGGTGCATCACCCCCGCTCTCCCTCCTCCAACCAGCAGTGATAATGCTAATGGAATCAAGTGCTTAGTGCATCTAGTCCTGGAATCTGTATGGGCAGGGATATCTGGATATGTTCAGCACAGCGCTGCATGTATTTCTGTCTCCTTAGCCAAGCATGCAATGATGTGTTTAACAGAACCATTACTGTCCTAGACCCCTGCCAACAGAGCAGAGCAATCAGACCAGTGATAAAAAATCATTGGGTAATTTGCCCTGTTAAATTATCACTGCCTTCCTCCTTTCTCTTGATCTTTCCACACTATTTTAATAAACAGCACACAGAAGAGCTCCGCATCTATCACTGAATCACAAGCCACTTTCACAGGGGAAGTGCAGGTGTTTAGAGCTATGGAACCCAGTGTTAATAAGAGAGCAGAGGGAAGGCTTTGGGGGACCAGGCATTAAATATAATGTTTATTTAAGAAATATAAAAAAATATATAAAAAAAACCATGAGCACTCTGAAGTGAATGAAGGATGAGATAAAATCTGCGTCTAGGCAGGAACCTCTAAGAGGTTCCAGGGAATCATTCCATGCCCTTTTCTCCAAAATAAACCTAGAAAAATTATGTCACAGATTTAACAGGTGTGAAAAATGAATGTATTTTATGACTGGCTTTTCGCAAATATTAAAATGAATATTATATGTGTTGTGTTAGAAAGTAATGCTGTATTAATTCTCTTAAGTACTGTGTTAAATATAGTTTTAGGTTATAAAAAAGGTTAAGATAGAAAATATGCTATGTAGGATACTTTTTTTAAAGAAAGGACTCGCAGCAAGATAGCAGCCACAGGACACCTAAATCTTTCAGAGAACAGGAATTTATTGCCCTCTTATCAGAAGAAATTAACTTCTTCCCACCTCAAAGGTGCTGTTAGGATTTGGAGGAAGAAGTTGACAATGGCCAGACAGAATCCTGTATTTGAATGGAATTTATGCATCATGTATGAAGTGTATGAATATGCAACAGGCTATTGTTTTTAAGGGTTAATCCTTTGTTAACATGTGCCCTTTTTCGGGCTCGTGCTGCCCAGAAAAAGGTACCCGGACGTCCGTAACTCTTTGTACTTATTGTCTCATATTGTCCTAATTCAATTTGTCCAAATTGTTATTACTCTAATTGTATTACTATAGTTTATTACCATTTCATTACTATTAAACTTCTAAAATTTTAAAAAACAAGTGATTGGCGTTTTTCACAACAGGCCAGCCATCCACACAGCGCTCCAGGTCCTGCTGGAATGCACCCTCACTTCCTTCAGTGACCCCAAAGCACCGGAGCCTGGACACAGCACCACGACCAGGAGCACTCACCGGTCCTCTGGATGGACACCGTGGCGATCTCCACGCTCTTCTCCTGGATCTTCTGCCACGAGCCGTCGGCCCCTCGGACCCACTCGCTGACGAGGCAGCGGTAGGCGCCGCCGTCGGCGGAGGAGGCCTGGGACACGGAGAGCCGGTACGTGTCGTTGGCGCCCGTGTCCAGGCGGACGTCCCCGCTGCGGTAGCGCTCCTCATAGCCGGCGCCCGGCTGGAACTTGCCCTCGTGCGTCAAAGACAGGACGTCCCGCCAAGAGGAGCCGCTCCTGACCTGCCAGGTGACGTGCAGGTGCGTGTGCTCCGGGGACGCGGTGGTGGCCGAGCAGCGCAGCTTGAAGGAGTCGCCCTCGGAGAGCCGGAGAGACGCGGAGGAACGAGCTTTGGAGCCGCTCACGGACAAACCGTCGGAAATCACTATTTGGGAAGAAAAAACCCCAAACGACACAAGCATCATAAAACAGAATCAAATAGAGAACACCAACAGTGAGCTGCTCAGATGTGAGGCAATAAAACCACCACAGAGCAACACCTTGCCAATCATTCCTTCTCCCACACATAAATATATTCCAGGAAGAAGGAAATTCAGCTGAAAAAGCACTAAAGGAAGTGCTCTGCTTTAAACAAGACAAGACAAGAATTCATTTATCCTTCCACTCACTCTAGTTTCTCATCCAAACATCATCTTTTTGACTATTCCCATACAAAACTAATCTTGATATTCATGTGAGTAAAAAATAAGATATGGGAAAAGAAATAGTGTCCAAATTTAATACTGAAAAATGCTAAGTGATAGAGCAAAGCTAGGACAAGACTGTAGTATCAACATGCTATAAAGGAGAAAAGGAAGATTACCTCCTTCATACAGAGAGATCCCTAAATGACACTAAAACTGAGAGAGAAGGCAGCCTGGGGTTTTACCTGAACGTAGCTTCTCTACCAAGAGGATTAGGGACATGAAATATTTGCAGACATCTTCAGAAAACCCACCACTTAGTGTTTTATTTACATATTTACTAGACAGAAAAAAAAAGTGGTGTTTATAGTAAACAGCCTCTCTTCACTTCTTCACCTCACTTGCCTTTGCTATCATATTTCCCAATTTTAAATTCTGGCTTTAGGAGAATTAAAGAGGAATAATAAGAAGAAAATAAACAAAAAAATCACAATGATCATAAACAACAGTAAAATCAACATTCTTAAGGGTACATCTATAATCAATATCAAAAACAAATTTAAAGCACACCTCACTCTTCAGAAATACCTTTCACTTGGACCTCTGCATCATAATTTCCCTGAACGGTGGCATCAGTGCTGGGCGTGGAACATTTGTATCTCCCTTGGTCAGCTGGCTGGATGTTCCTAATCACAAGTTCCACAGCATCGTTGCTGCTCCGTCTCAGTTTGATATCCCCGCGGCCCACGCGTTTTTGGTACTCCTCAGAGGTGAAGGTAGAATCCCAGGTACTCACTATCCGCACGAAGTCAGTGTCCCGGGAGAACTCCCAGTCAAAGTTCTGCTCACTGGGTCCATCATAGTCACTCACGCTGCACGGGATGGCCACCTCCGTGCCCACCACTCGGATGAGGGGACCCGGGGGCACTCTCACAATGCGCCCTCTGCACAAAGCTGGGCGGGAGAACGGAGAATAGGGCACAGTTAATGACAGGCTTCAACCAGGAAAACACCAAAAATTAAACATGCCAAGGCTGGGCGTCCCACTCTGCAGTTAAGTACAGGCTTCAACCAGGAACACACCAAAAATTAAACATGCCAAGGTTGGGCATCCCACTCTGCAGCTCTTGCATTCCACTCTGCAAGAGCAATATTTCCCATTAACATTTCATCTCACTGAAGCAGGAGCCTCTAAACACACCATTTTTAGTGTGGACAATCTTTTTTTCACTGCTTTTCTAATACCACGTGAGGTAACAAAATACTAACTGAGAGAAAACTGTAAAGAGAAAAAAAAGGAACATAATTAGCCATAGATCCAATGGATAACAGTTTCTCTACTACGAGGCAAGTGCTACGTAAGATGTTTAAACAACATTAATAAGTGGTTTTCATTACTACAACGAGGGCATAATCTAATCAGGAATTTTTATAAGACTACTGCTGATACCACTAGAGAGTCTGAAGTAGGAAATTAATTCTCCCCTAGATTGAGGGCCAGGAGAATTTTAAGTTGACGTTCTCCCAAAATGAGTATAGTCACAACTGCCCTTAAGGGTCATGGCTTCTCAAACACAGGTGAGATTGCTTGCCCTCCAAATTGATTCAAAAGGAAGAACTGATTAAAACAGACACAGTTTGCCTGAGTGGATTTCTGCAACCACAAGTTTCCTCTCTGGTGAAAGCCCAGAAGCTGGGAGCATGAGCAGAGCAGGATCCCTCCAAAGCAGAGGAACACACAGTGCTCAGACTGTGTTTTCTGGGACTATCTCACCAGAAGCAAAGGACAACAGCAGTTTTCTGCAGAAGTTGGCAAAGCAGAATGTTATGCTCCAGGCAGAAGTGTGAACCACTTAAACAAGCCAGAGGACCTGGCAGAGACACAGCAAGAGACTCTTCTGGTTGATTTGGCTCTGTAGTCCAGAGAATAACCCCAGCAGCTGCACATGGATTTTGGCAGGTTCTTACTTCTCCAAAGAGCAAACTGCTTTGATTCATAGTTCCAACCAGAGAAATCTCTCAAAAGATGAGTACTACTAAACTCAGCCTGCAAACACAAACAGCTTGCTGCATCCCACCACCTCCATATCCATAGCAAAATATTTTAACAGCTAGGTAGAACAGAAGCCAGAACACTAAAGACAGCTCTTGATACAACCAAGAAGACATCTAACAACAACAAAAGCAATTGGACCAAAAAAATCAATCTGAGATACTGCAAAGGAAAAGACAAACAACCCCCCAACATGCAAAGTACAGCATCTCACATCTGCTACAATTCACTAAGCCCATTAGAAAAGCCACCAGCTAGTGATATGAACACCAATATATTTGCTGAGCCTTTCCCTCTTATCACTCTGCACATCTTGCTGTAGATTAGGACTCCACTTGCTGGCTTAGGCTCATCATGCCAATGGGTGTCCAAGGGTGGGCAAAAGAGTCTTGTGAACAGAAACCTCCACTGGGGAATCTGCTATAATGCACAGCTTGTCCACTCCAGAGCAGCGTGGAGAAGGATGTGTTAAAGAATAAGATTTCTGTGGGCATTTTAAAACTACACAAGCAGCTGTATATACTGAGCATAACTGCAAGAGAAAAAGTGTAATTTTATTTGCAGTTATAGTTTGACAAACAGTTGAACCAAGGACTAAAACTGCCCAGTTCAGAACTCTTACCATGCTCTTTGCTTTGCAGGCTGTTCACATGTACAGGCTCAGTCATAATAGTCCAACTTCCTCACTGCCATGACCTTCTGTATTCAACATTAGTACTTCATTAAACTTATTTGTAATGCAGACTGGGGTTAATCTCCTACCCCTTCTATCCCTCCCAGAAGACTGTTATTATATACCTGATCAAGTGATTGACTAGTCCTAATAAGGAAGCTGGGCTTTGCTGCACCATTCACATGTGCATTGGAGAGGAAAACCTCCACTGACAATGTACTGCTCCACAGACAGATGTCTTCAAGGACACCTCTCCTAACCCAAGCACCACGCTAAAATCCTACAATCATCCACAGAGCAAAACAATCAACAAAAAATAAAGCAAGCTACAGGGCTCTGATATACTTCCTCACAAAGTCTTAAGTTGCATTCAATCCTTCAACTTATCCTCTTACAGAAGGCAGTAGCAGCAGCAGGTAAGCTTTAAAGCCTGACAGTCAAACCAGCTTCCAGCAAACCAGTGTGAGAAGTCAGCTCAGGATCCTGACTGAGGGCACTCCTCAAGCACTGACATCTCTAGAAAATACTCTCTGGTGACACTAAAACAAGCAGACAACACTGTTCTGCATGTGTCTTCAGCTGCAGACCCACACACTGTGCACTGCACTAATCCAATCTAGAGGTGACAAAGGCATGACTAATGTGGCAAGGGCTGCACATTTATGTTTGAGATTAGCACCGACAGCTCAGTTCGTCTTCTTCCAAGGTCACCAAAGACCCTTTGACACTAAATGAAGGTGGGGGTGATTAGCACCTTCCTGCAAAAAGGCAAACCAAAGTGAAAGACAGGAGCACATGCAGGGAGTCCTCACCAGATCTGTAAAGTCATGACTATCCCACTCCCACAAGCAATTCCTGCTTAACCCAGGGCTGGAAGGAAGGCAGTGAAACAGACTGCAGGAGAGAAGATGGATGAGGTGTAACAGAATTTTATACATTTCAAACAATAACACTTGTTATTGCTAAAATAAATCAGGATTCTGGTAAGGCAGGAGCAGAGGCAACATCACCAAATAAGAGATTGAGAACTTCCTGCAGAGCAGCTGCTCTGCCCTTCCCACAGTGAGGATGAGTGTGCACAGGGCAGGCACCCCAAGGGTAAGCTGCATTTCTAAGGGACCCAGCAGGCTGTGAATTCAAGGTCCTGCAGCAATGTCATCCCTAGAGACTAAACAAGGTGTTCTTTGCATGCATTAGGGATTAACATTTCATGTAACTGTGGCAGAAGTAGCTACAGACACAGTGCTACAGACACCGATCTTGGCAAAAGGTGGACTCCATATTACTCTGGCAGATAAGTGAGGAGCTTTTGCAAATATTTTATTCTTAGAGTCCTGTGTTAATTACATACACCCCCTCACCTTCCCAGAGCAATCATGATACAAGAGCTCAAAACTACGTAAATTTGTTGGAAACATTTATTTTTCATGACACCAAATATATTTCACTGTTAATATAAGGTGACAGGTTCTTGATGAATTCATCTGAATCTCATTTAACTATAGAAACAGATGGAGGAAGACAAAACAATGTACACACTAGTGACAGAAAGCAACAGAACTTTGACAAATCTGTATTTCTCAGCACCACTGATCCCACCAAAGATGTGAATTTAGTGAGAACTCAGTAATTGGATCTGAGTTAGTGTTGGACATCAAATTTTCTAAAGCCCAAGGTTAACTGTTAAATACAAAATTCTATTTTTATTGAGTTACCAGACCACCAGATGAAATTGCAAGGAACTGTTTTCCAAAACAAAAGGTAATGGAGCCCCTGCAAGGAGGACAGCACACAAACACAAGACATGGGACGTATTCCTTGGGTTCATGAAACAGGTGACAGCACTACCAGGCAACACTGGCCCTTCTGCAGGGCTGGGCCAGAAACACACAAATGTATGACAACCACAGAGCCCATATATTGTGAAGCACTTGATTAGAGGATTCTCCCATGGGAATGCACGAAATACTTCACCAGAAACATGGACAAGGTGTAGCTCAAGATAGAATAATACAGTGGGGTCTGTCATGTTAGTAAGACAGGGGCAAGACAGCTCAGACATAGCCAAGGCAGCTTTGAGATAGTATTTTTTCCCTAGCAATGGCTTATAAATTTGTCTAACCACCCAGATGTACCATCATTGCACTTTAATGCTGGCATTAAATGAAATCCTTCCAAAAAGGAGAACAAGGAAAGCAGATGATTGAATAGATGGGTTGTGAAGTTAATCTGAGTATAAATAGTAACCAGTCATTTTTAGGATAACCAAGAAAACAAGGCCGCAAAATTGTGCAGGACCTACAGAACAGGTAGATGTTTAAACTCTCAACAAGCTACAAAACTCCTCAACGAAAGGGCTGGTTAAGGATTTCCCCTTGCACTGGGGACATTTGGAAAGTCTTCTAGGAGCTTTATTTTCATATACATTTTGCATCTGTGTATCACTTACGAAAGGACAAGATGACAAGTAACCTGTGGAGCCTTCCACAAGGCTGAGAAGGTATTACTGTTGCAAAGAACACACTTGTGCTTCAGCACTCTGTTTCACAAGGTGCTTCCACCAGCCTGCACTTAGACAGCTCTCTCTAATAGGAAAACATGTTCTCGTGGCAGCCCGGAGAAGGAGGTCGCCTCCACATCCGCCAGCTGAAGGAAAATGCAATCTGACATGCAGTAGGAAGCCAATTAAAGTCAAAAAAGCAAGAGCTAACGAATGAGTAAATTGGCTCAGACTAAGCACTCGAGCCTCTGCATCAGAAAGACTTGGAACACGCAGTCCAGCTCCTCAACCAAGGCAGTCACAGGAGACACAGCGACAACTTTGCTGATGCCTTTCATCTCAAAAGAGCTTTCCGAACAAAAGGTTGTTTCATTTGCCAACTGAACATTACCATGTCTGGGAAGGAAACACCCAGCAGCCCTTCAAATTCACAACAGTTTATGACAGGAAAAAAAATACTGCAGCCAACTTTGCAAATGGTGGTAGCGATCCTCCCTCCCTGGACTCCTCCATGTATTTCCAGTCAAAGCAACACTCGCTGCAGCGCTGTGGGAGTGACTGAACCGGGCAGGGGCAACCCCTCCTGTGCCACACTGGAGTGTGAGCAATGAATCCCCTACCACTAAAGCCATTTCTAGCAAAATCCCAAACCTCTCACTTCTCCACTGAACTGCTTAACCACAGCCTTCATGATGTGTAAAGCCATTTTCCAAACTGAAGGAAAAAAGTTATTTTTGCCTATTTTTTTTTTTTTTAGCCCACCAGAGTCACGTGCACTCAAATAACTCTTCCTCCATTTTCAAAAAAAGAAATTATCAGGCTCTTGATGGAAAGCATTCAGCAACTTTCCCTAGTGAGCAGGCAGGTGAAGGGACAGGCAGCATGCCACACATTCACAGCCTCTCCTCCTGGGAAGGAGAGCCAAAGCATATCAGCACAGGAGATGATAATCCTTATCTCCAATCTGCCCCTCTTCCCCTTGCCTATCCTCCCAGCTTCAATTATGATCAGGCAGCTACACATCAAGAATGTCATCAGTGACTGTCTGGGAGAGAAAGAACAAGTTATACCAACACACCTACAATGCCTGAAAATCTTTCAAAACTTTCAATAATTGTTACAGCAATTATTTTTTTCATATACAATTAACATGAATTTCCTAGAAGAGGCATATTTAAACAAACATTTTACTTTGGTATTTCCTCCACTTTTTAAATGCAGTCAATTAAATTTTCTATGCTACACTGTGCAGTCTGAGAGGAAAAATCAGAGATTAAGCAGAAAAGGAAAGTTCTTGAAAAACCAGAAAGGCAGCTAACTATCAAAATTTCCATATGACTCTCAAAAAGAAAAGGAAAAAACCAAAACTAAGTAAGTGAGATCCCTTACCATTCCTGCTTAAAACATGACATTATCATACCCTTCTTTCCAGTGCAGACACACAGAGCAGGGATTGGGATGTATGCTAAATTATGTGGTAGGCTATTCCTATTCTTTCCAAATTACCTAATTCAGATTGCCTTAACCAGCAGAAGCATCCCAGACTTTACAACTGGCCAGCCTTCACAGGGAATAAACAACAAACAAAAAACAAATTTGATTCTTCATGTCAAAGCTGTAATCATCTGAGGCACACAGGGCTCCCTCCATACCTTGCAAGAAAACAGTCAAGTTACACCTCTCTGACTGTAGAACTGCCTTACCTAAAAACAGTCAGATAGATTTTTATGGCTTGAAAGATCTGCAGCCTATCATCTGAAGATATCAGAGAAGAGCAAATGAAAGAGTCCGTGAGAAAGACATTTACATTGTTCTTTCCCAGGCGGCTAGGATTCTTTTTTTAGATAATGTAGAGCTCTTATCAAAAGGAATTAGCCTGGGTGTAATTGCTTAAAACCCATTATCTCTATCAGGATGAAGAAACGCATACTGCATCTTAAGTGGAGCCTCAGAAAAGCCATCAAACTGCAAGGCTGCTGGATTGCTCTTATCTCCATACCATCTGAGATCCCAGAAAAACCACATCTCCAGCACAGGGTGAACGAGCAACTACCTTCCCAGCTGAACTCCATGTACACCACGTGGACTAACATTCACATGAAAGCACATGAGTGTTAATTTTGCAGCACAGGAACAACCTGCTTTCTTCACCACTCATCCCCTCAACCCACTGCCACCAAGCCATGGGATTACAAAAGCATCTGAACAAACCATGAGGCTTTCACTAGGGCACAGTTCTCAGTTATCACAGAACCACAGAATGGTTTGGGTTGGAATGGACTGTTAAAGATCATCTAGTTCCAACACCCTGCCATGGGCAAGGACGTGTTGCACTAGATCAAGCTGTTGGAAGTTTCAGTCAACCTGACCTTGAACATTTCAAATATGAAGCATCCACAGCTTTTCTGGCCAACCTGCTCCAGTGTCTTTCCACCCTCATCATAAAGAATTTCTTCTTAATATCCAAGCAAAACCTGCCCTCTTTTAGTTTAAAGTCATTATCCCTTGTCCTGTCACTACATGCCTTGGTCAAATGTCTCTCTCCACCCTTTTTACAAGCCCCTTTAAGTACTAAAGGGGCCATAATATGATCTCCCTGGAGTCTTCTGTCTCCAGACTTAACACCAACCTTTCTCCATAGGAAAGGAGTTCCAGCCCTGACAGCAGTCAGAAGATCTTACTGTCTAAAAAAACAGGGACAGTGAGAGAACAATACTTCACCATATGAAACACACTCTATCATTGCACATAGTCAGCAGTTCATCTGCTCACTGCCCAAAAAGATTCACTTTGAAAAAACATCAGTGAACCATCTCACAAAAATGAAAGCCACCTTCTGTCTCACAAAAATGAAAGCCACCTTCTGTCTCTCTCCCAAGGCAGCTCCAACAGGCAGCATTGCCTCTCCTGCCATCTCAGGCTTTTGGGAATGAAGCACTGGTCACCTGTACAGCTCCTCTCCTTTGAAGACAAGCTGACTGACATCTTTCACTCCAGCACATCACCCATCTCAATCCTGTACCAAAACAAGCTATGGGAATTTGCTGCAAGTGCTTCTGTGGATTACTCATGCTACAGCAGAGAGAGAAGAGAGCAGCAAACTGCAGTGGAAGCTGCAAGGCAGAAACCAGGTTGCATGTGCAGGTAGAGTTTAAAACAGTACCTAGAGTTTAAAACAGTACCACTGGCTGCAGCCAGCACAGATCCCTCTGTACACCACTGATTCCTGGCCATGGGGAGAGGTTTGCTACTGGAAGGTAGACCAAGGTATACGGCAGGCAAAAGGGAAAGGAGAAGCCATACAAACCTTTCCCAAGTGTGCAAAACAGGAGGCTACCTTGTAAAACAGAGCAGCTCTTGGCAGGCAGAGAACTGTGGTACCACCAGTCCAAAAAAAACCCAAAAAAATCAACCACCAAACCAACCAAACCACCTAGCAGGCAAAGATGACACTAAAGATCATGTTTTAGATTCCCTGGATGTCGAACTATTCCATCACATATAATCTCTATTCCCTTTCCCTATCACTGACTGACAGTTAAAGATAAAAAGCTGTATCTAAGAACTACTTCTGACAAGTCTCTAAAATGCATCTGGGAGTGAAAAAGAAAGGGGATAGGAAAAAATCCCCATGAAATGCCAGAATTAACATGCCACTTATTCCTGGGTCTCACCTGACAAACCTGTCCCTGCTAATGGCCTTCATTTACTGTCCTCCAAATTGTCTCCATTTCTATCCTGCTCTGACAGAGCAGCCCATTTAGGTTACCTGGTGACATCTGACCCAAAGAGTCCAGTCATTCTGGAAGTGGTATTTAGACTGCCACACAAGACAGGTGATTGTCTGTTGTTCTTCCTCAGAAGCAATTTGTGTTGCAGAGGAGAAGTCCAATATGTTGCATTCTAAAGAAAACAGTTGACAAAGCACTAAAGCCCACAAGTCAAGGCTTAAGAGCATAGTTGGAAACCAGGCTGCAAATATTTCCAGAAATGCTGTATCTACAGTATCTTCACATTTCCTTTAGTGGGGAGGAAAGACACAGGTTAACAAATACCTACTACTAATGCCAACTTGAGCAAGAGAAGTATTTTTTAAAAGTCCCCAAACTGGAATATACAGAATTAAAATCAGTGCTGTTCTGCAACATCATTAACTTGCACTTATCTCTTATCTTAAATCTTTCCCAAAGCATTTGGAACTGAGTTGAGCAGTCCAAATCCATTTGTTCTATTCTGCAATTTCCTCTGGGCAGAGACAAACCATTTTCTTTGCTCTGTGTGGAATGCAGCACACCACTAGGATTAAACTGAACTTTTGGGAGATTTTGCTGGAGTAAACAATCGAAATAGATAATTTCTAAAGCTGCATCTACATTAACTAAAAGTCATACATTGAGTGAAAATCCAAGACAAAAAAATCTAAATCCTAGAAAGATCACATTAAAACTCTATAAGCTACTATGGTTTTTTACCAACATATCTTTCACCAGGACATAGCTCATAACAGAGCTGATAAAGCTGGAAAGCTAAGAAAAAGCATTTGTCAAAAGACTTTTTAAAAAGCTGCATGAATAGCAATAGCCATGTGTTCCACAAGTCTGTAATTCATATAATATATATGTATATTTTAGAAAGGAAATCCTGAAACAATCCCTTCTCTCTCCAAAATAATTTCCATTACCATCACTCTTTTTTTCTCCCAAAGCAGAAAGCATTGATTTTTATTAACATGAAGTAATCATTTGTTTTCCAAGTCATCTTTAATGCTAAGTAATATACAAAAAAAACCCTTTAAAAATGCTAACAAATACAAGAAGCGCTGAAACCAATGTGAAGTCTTTTATTTTTCATTAAGAATTATACTAAAATCAAAAAGCAAAGCAAGAAAAAGCACAAACAGGTCCTGGAGGTTTTTTTAGGGGGAGGTTCTTGAGTGATTGTTTTGCCTTGCTTTTAGATGTGAGCTTTTTATTTGGTGTTTGGGATGAAGGGGGGCAGGCTGCAGGTTTTTGTTAGTGTTTTTTTGTGTTCTTTACCTGCTTAAATTTGGTGGCATTTGTCTACTGCAATTTAACCCAACACCCCACTTATACCAGACAAGGTCCTGTCTAAAGCCAAGTTAAATCCAAAGGGGATTTGGAAATGAAATTTAAAAAGCCAAATACTTCCATAATCCAGATATGACAAATCTTCACCTCCCCAAGAATTATTTTGGGGTTCACTTCAAATCTCCACACACAGGCACTCATTTCCTAACAAGCAATTCACCGGATGAGCAAAGGCATCCTGGAGGCTCCAGCAAAAGCAGCAGCAGAGGCCCATCACACAAGTCAGCAGCCACAACACCAAATGACACACACACACACACTCTTGGGCTCCCAAACTCTCCAGTTGGGATGCTGAAGGGCAGCTTCCCTCTGCCTGCATCTGCTGCTGTGAGAGACGATGGCACGAGGTGGCCGGGCAGCCAGGCTGCTGGAACTGCTGAACGGGGCAGCATATGGCACTGGCCCACCTTGGCTCCACGCTTCACAACTGATTTGCAGCCACAGGAGCCAGTGGGGGGATGGAGCTCAGTGTTTTAGAGCAATCCTTTTTGCCTGTAATTTAATTTCCTAACGGTCTCATCTTCACCGTAAATAATCTCCGAGCAAGCGGCCACGTTAAAAATGCCAACAGCAGATGCAGACAGAATGGGTGTTATGGCATGGAAATGAGTGCCTGTGCCTTGCAGGACTGTGGAGCTAAGTGCAGTAGCACAGCTTTTGCCAGGTCCTTTTGCAGCAGATCTTCTTGGACAGATTAACCAACCAGACCAAATTAAAAAGCAAGGAACGGATAAAAGGCATTCCTGGTTTCAGGCTTAGTGCTCACTGTATCACAATTTCTTTACATAAAGATGAATGCAAAAGAGCCAGGCAAAGATGACATAAGCCAACAGTTATCTAACTTGTGCTCTAGCAACTGGTGCCCCCAGAGGACTTCACTTGGGCCCCTACACAGCCACCACATCCATACTGCTGCCTGAAACCTGGAAAACTGGAGGCCAGTGCTTTCCAAGCCCTCCTCTCAAAGCCTACAGATCCAATTAGCACCCAAAAGCCAATTTCAGGTCATGCAGAGCAACAGTGTTTAGTATGTTAATCTCTGTGGAGCCTGCATGGTATTTTTCTCCTGGACAACAAGGAATTGCACACATGCGTGCACACAGAGTATGATTTAAGAGACATCAGGGCTCTTCCTCCTTTAAGACAAGATTTACATAACTAATTCTGTAATTGAGAACAGGACTGCAAGGTATTTACACTGCTTGGTGCTGCTGAGCTTTTCTTATTTGCTATGGGAGAGACAATGAGAGACTCTCTTGCCCCAGAAAAGATAGGTAGTCTCATCTGTAGCATAGAAAAAAAAAAAAGGAGACACATGAAATTACCCATTTCAGGAAGAGATATTTTCCATTACAGAATCATTTCTCTCTTCCAAAGCAGAGGGTCAGCAGTTCAGTGGGAGCAAGGGAAGAAAAGAGGTCTGGATAAGAAAAAAGATGAGAGGTCAGGGACATAAAACAACATCTAGAAGGCACACAGGGATTCCAGTCAAGGTCTCTGTGCAACCCCCACGCAGACTGTTAAATAAAATTACCCCCAGATGGGTCTGCAAAACAGCTGGCTTTGAAAACAGGCATGCCACAGCCGTCTTCATTATTTGAAAGGGACAAATACCAACACAAGACACTTCTGGAAACAAGAAAAAGCCTCACAAACAGCATTCAAAACAATAATGCTGGTTTCATTAAGACTCCTGAAAATTCAGAATAAAGTTTTAGGTTAGTAGCTGGAACTCAAGATGGCCTCCTTATTTACTTCACTAATATTTAAACAAAAAAAAAAAAAAAAATTGCATCACAAAGAAAAATAAGACTACCACAATTATCTACTTTGGCACCAGCACAGTCTTTAAAAAGAGAAAAGGCTGCAGAGGGCAGCTGGTGCTAAGCCCCCAAAAATCATACTGCATCTTTGGGGGGTTGCAGTGTACCAAAAACCCAAGACACCTGAAGCACAGCAGATATGCTCCTGGAGTGACACTTCTGGGTCAGCTACATCCCAAGGAATACTCAGATTGCTTCCCAGCAAAAAGCAAAGTGCAGAAACTGGGACTTACCTCAGAAACTCAGTCCTCAACAACCAAAATGATAATGAAGATGCAACTGTGTGCTCATAAAGGATGCTTAAAGGACTGTTCACATTTGAAATTCAGTGTGGAAATAGAAGCTCTTCCCTACATCACAAGTGTGAGCCAAAGCCATGAACACATGTGTGGCCAGGACTTGAAATCCACCCACACTTCGCAGCATCACTTATGCCTGCTCAACAAATTTAACAGCCAAAACTTCCCAAAAAAAGCATGCAAGAGTCAAAAATTTCCTGGCATTCAGTGCCTCCAAGAGCTTGAAGGCAAATTAGCTGTGTAATTAGCTGTCTGTGGCCCTGAATCCTACCTCTAGAAAGCTGTTCTCACACGTGAAAGGAAACAGTATTGCATGTGGCTGCTGTTTAATTTCCTGGAAGATTAATTTTACTGGACAGAAGAAGAGGCTTTCTGGAACAGGTGGGCAGGTATGTACATGTGGGCAACACAAAAGAGATCCAGAAACCAGCAAAGCATTGAGCAAGCACCTGGTGAAATTCCACTCCAAATTACCCAATCCTGGAGAAAAACAAACATTTCTACTTGTGACTTATAGAGTAAGCAAAAAAAAAAAAAAAAAAAAGACAACAAAGCACTCTGCTCTTGTGTGACCAAAGTTAGGTAGTTCTTGAAATGAAGAGGTTCAATTATCAAAAATGCCTGAGCATTAATCTCCTGGGGAACCAAGCCTCCTTTCTAAAGTTCCAGGCTCACAGTCCCAAGCCTTCCATCACCTGTGAAAACCCAGCCCTGAATCCAATGCAGGCACTTTGTTACTGCCAGTAGCAGAACAGCAAGGCTCATCAGTTCAGCACCTGGCCAAGGAAGGCCAGCAGTCATTTCATGTTCCCCATCACAAATTTAAAGTCTTTTCTCCCTTTAGATTATATGCCAGTAAGTTATCTCTGTTATCTGCTTTGATTAACTTGCAGCATTTGCTGCAGTATCTACTTCTGCCTCAACAATCAATCCTGAACAGCCTCCCTGGTACACACAGGAACAGGTAGCACTGCAGAATGTCACACACATTTAATTTCTGGGGAGAATTTGATGCCATTAGACATGAGAAAACCCACATGTAATAAAAGTCTATCACAGCACAACACCACTTGGAGCCTTGGCAAAGTCTGGGGTTCAGCCTTTAGCTACCCACTTTCATTTAAGTCTGACCAAATACACATCTTAAAATGCTTCCTGTTATTCCTGCTTTCAAGAAATGTATCTCTCCTAAGTAGATACTTTGCTGCTGTCATTGGCATGCTATGCATTGGACAGTCAACACCAGAGGTGATGAAAGAGAAAGGTAACACAATAAGATTATCTAATAGGTGCCAACACCCAGAACATCTCAGAAACCAGCTTCAGAGTTAGCCAAGTGCAACACCCATGAGCCAGCAAATACTTGGGGGAATTAGCCAAAGTTAAGCACATTAAGGTGAGGTTGGATGGAGCTCTGGGCAACCTGGTCTAGTGGAAAGTGTTCCTCTCCATGGCAGGTGTCTTGATTTTGCATGGGACCAAAACCACTACAGCAGGGGGGGTGGAACTGGATGATCTGTAAGGTCCCTTCCAACCCAAACCATCCTATGATTCTATGAGGATACCACCTCTGATTTAGGAAGCTTCCAAGCTACATATGATCATGAAATGATACACCAGGACAGTAATGTGTTCACTCTTCCCTAGGCTTCCACTCATGGCCACCACCAGAGGCAAGACCTGAGGCTGAACACATCTTTGGTGTCAGCCTTCCCCTCGCTTCCACAGCCTCAGGAAGCAGGAGCTTGGAGGCACTGTCCTTCCATCACTGCTGCTCCTCAGGGCAGCCCAGGCTGTGACTAGCCTGGGCCCAGCAGTGAGAACAGAGACAAAAAAAGGAGCGAAAGAACACAGAATTTTCAAGTAACTCCAAAATCAGAAGCGAGGGAATCCTTTTGAGCGTGAAACAAGAGTGAGAGGCGGGTAGAGAACCAACATGACATTAAAATAGCAGGAGGAGGAGAATACAATTTTTGAAAGACACCCAGAGGGAAAACGCCTAATTGTTTCTTTTCTGCTCCAGTCTCCATGCAGAACTATTCTAGGTTACACTATTTAACAAGACAACCTACGCACAAAATAAGTAGCTGTTAATATTTGGGTGAAACTTGGGATATGCTGAAATTATTCTGTAACTAACACTTATAATCAGCTCACATTGAAACAGACAGCAGATTGCATGCACCCCAGGCATCCTCACATTTGCTGCACTGGAAAGAAGAGTTATGTCCCAGAGCACATTGTTCAGCAGAACAAAAGCCTCTGCATCCCAATGGACAGCACACCAGCCATTTTATGGGTCCTGCACTGGTGCACGTGTGTAGCACAACAACCACAGACAACACCTCAAGTACACATTGCAAAAGGAACAGTGCAGGGTTGACTAAGCCTCAGAAGTCTCCACCAGCCCGTGTTGATGCAAACAAAATTTTAATATCACCTGAAATGATGTCTAGTGCAAACACTGAAGCTGTCTATCACCGTAAGAACAGAAGAGGAAAGTACACCATCAATTTAGAAAGTCAAGGGTGCTAAAATTCACCTGGAGAGTTGTAGATGGATTTGGCCACAAACATTGGAATTAGCAGTCCATGCTTTTAAAGCATAAGGGAAGAGCCTTAGTGGCAGCTTTAAGTACCTTTGGGATTTCTAGAGAACAGGTATCTCTCTGAATTGTCCCCTTCACTCGAGGGCAAAGAGCCCTGGGGTAACAAAGGATGCACCCACTGCACAGAGAGCCCTTATTCCCCAGAGGTACTGGTTCTGATGGGCCCAGAAAACCAAAGCATGAAACACTCCTGACCAACGAGCAGAGGCAGCCCTGAGCCCTGAGCACATCCTGGAAGTCATGCCAAGCCAAAGACTCCTGCTCAGCAGCCCTAGCACTAGGGACCACAGGAACTGATGGATCCCTCCCAGTGCAAGCACAAACACAGACCCACACCTAATGAAACAGAAAGAAAACAGAAATGTGACATGTATTTCTACCACACCAACCTAAACTGGAGAGGTGCTCATTTGGCACCTAAGCCCTTAACTCAGGCTGTAAAAAAAAAATGAACTGAAAGCTTGATCTCATAAGCATTAACAACAACAAAAAAAAACCCCAAACAAACAAACAAAAAAACCCAACTAAAAAAAACCCAAAACGACAAACAAGCGAGCAAAAAACCCCAAATAAAAAGATAAGTAAGTAAGAGACTGAATTCTGTGCAGCACCGAGAAGTTCTCCTTGCTCACATACCTCATGATAACATCTGAAAAGATAGCATTGTTTAAAAAGTCAGTGCTATATCTAAGCCCCCTTGGGTAAAAGAAAAGGAGTTATGCCTTCAGTAATGTTCAGAAAGAAGCATGGTATACCTGTACTCAGATTTCTCAATGGATGGTTTAAAAATAAAGTATCCTCCTCTCCCAGGTCTGCACCTAGACATGTTCAATGTCAGCAATACATAACAATAAGCCTGACAAGCCTTTCATAAATAAATACAACAAAACTGTTTATTTCCCTTTTAATTTCTTCACTGTTTATAAATTCACACTTTAAACCTTCTAAGTACTACTTACACGCCCTGCTCAATTTTTATTTTACTACATCACATAACCAACTGGGTATCTGTCTTGATGGAATGACAGTCATAAGTCATGCTAACAGCACCACTATCCTGTAGAAAATTTGTTTATTATTAGAGAGCAATCAGTATTACTACTGTTACAAGAAAATAACAAAGTGGCTAAAAGGCACTCCTGCTGCTAGTGAAGATCTAAATAGAAGGTATACACAGAATTTACAGGGCTCTAGTTAACTGTACAACTCTGCTCTCACCTCCTGCCTCCCCACTTAATTTTTCAGAAAAAAACCCAGGTTTTTTTAAAGATTAATAATCTTAAGAGCATTTCCCAGGAGCTTAAACCTGTTCAAATCCACAACACCAAATTATGACGTTTCAAAGAATTCAAGCAGAAGAGCACCTGCCTTAATGGAATGTAAGAGCAGCCTACAAATGCCTCCACTGCTCATAGTTTTATAGCCTAAGCCCACCTGTAGTCAAAATGCAGGGCACAAAGCACACAGCTACATCATGTTTTGCCTTTCCCCAGACAAAACACAGATTATTTCAAGATCTTTATTCCTTTCACAAAGAATAAGCAAGCCTTGGACAAGGGATTGCCAGCAAGTCTTAAAGTACAGAAGTCCAGTCTGTCCCTAGATGGAAAAGCAGCAATCTTTGCCTTTATTGTAAAAGGATATCCTCTTTAGCAAAGAGAATTGTGTTAAAAAAAAAAATCTATTTAATATTTGAGTAATTATCATCCCTGGGCAGTTTTAAGGTATTCATATTTCTGCCTACCCTGCTCAAACTTCACTTTCATCTCTTAACAATTCAATGCAAGAAATTCACTACCTGTCCATCACCCACAATTGCTCAGTACAATCAGTGAGTTCTCCCAGAATTCTCTGAGATCCTATTGAAAAAAATCTCTCTACTGATGAAAAGAACCATCTTCATTACTCCACCTGGCAGATGCATTCTTCCCTTCTAATCATTATGTGAGTTTACAAATCTAACAAAGCTGTACTCACATCACATTATTCAGATTACAAATTCTCTGGGAAAAGAAAGCTCGTGGGCATGGTGCTGTAAATCATCAAAACCACTTCTGACTCCTAGCTGATACCCACTTTGAGAAAAGGTATGTACACAGCTGACTGCTAGGGAAGAGTCACAGGCATGGTCAGTCAACTGGTTATCACTGAAACAAACATCTGTTAAGCAGCACTACTCAATAATCAGAATATTTTCTGCAGGAAGGACACATTTATACAGGGCAGCTCAAACTTTGAGTGAAACCTACCCAGAGTATTGTAAGCCAAGGCTGTTAAGTTATCTGCAGAGAGCCTGAAACAACAGCAGAGGCAAAAGCTGCATCCTTGAATGTCAACACTAGAAGCCAATAACAAATTTAACATCACTACTGTGGATTGTTTCAGGATTTATGTATTTTTATGGAAATGCACAAGAGTTGAATGTTCAATTGCCATTATCACAGTCAGGTTAAGTCCATGAGGCAGAACTGGGGTTACAAGAAACATCCAGCAGGAAAAGCTTAAACTGAGGCTCCCTAGTTTTTGTCAGTAAAAGAGAACAGACTTTAACAACCTAAATTCACAAGCTCCTGCTAAGCCTGGATGTCAGACACTTAAATGTTTGTCCCTATTTCATCCTTAAATGCCAGCAATGTTAAAGGACAAGGAAAGAAAACATTCACAGAATCACAGAGTATCCCAGGTTGGAAGGGACACATGATGATCACCAAGCCCAGCTCCTGGCCCTGCACAGGACACCCCAAGGGTCACACATGAGAGCAGTGTCCAAACACTTCTTGAGCTCTGTGACTCTTGGGGCTGTGACCACTGCCCTGGAGACCCTGTTCAGTGCCCAACCACCCTCTGGGTGAAAAATATTTTCCTGATATCCCACGTAAACCTCCCCTGACACCTTTGTGCCATTCCCTTGGGTCCCTGTCAGCACAGGGCAGAGAGCAGTGCTGCCCCTCTGCTTCCCCTCATGAGGGTGTTGAAGACCACAACAAGATCTCCCCTCAGTCTCCCCTTCTCCAGACTGAACAGAACAAGTGCCCTCAGCTGTCCTAGTACAGCTTCCCCATCAGTCCCTTCACCATCTTCATAGCCCTAATTCCAATTAGTTTCTATCCCAACATAAAACATTTCTGTAACAATCAGAGGTAGATGGTGCTAAGGAGGGGGAATACAGAAATGGACAGTGGAATTTCTGTATGACCCCCACCACAAATTCAAATAATGTTCTGCCAACTAATTCATTTTTGGAGCTCATTCAGCTTTAAACTCCAGTTTTATTAGCACTTGGGACTCGTGACAGGAGCCTCCATGCAATGCATAACTCAGCATTCATGTGGCAAAAATCATCAAAATTACAAGTCACAGAATAACTGTGTAGCAGAGTGGCAGTATTTATGTAACCACAGTAATATAAGGCAATATTCTTTAGGGATCTTTCATTAGACCAGCTGTCACAGTAAGAAAGGATGGCATACATGTCCTTTTTCTGAAACAGATACAATAAGAAACTTCTGTAAAGTTTCACAAGCACCAAGATCCTGGAGAAAAAAAATCTCTCTACTGCTATACCTTGCCTATCATTCTGCCTCAATGAGCTCAAACACAGCTCAGATCACATCTCACAGCTCTGCCCATCACAAGTGTACACTCCAGTGCTTCTACACACAGTAACTTCCCTGCAGAACAAAACACCCAGGATGACCTGACAAAATCCTTGCTGGCATTCACACTTCTGATGCTGCAAAGAAGACTATTTAGACAGAAGTGGATTCAAATGGAAGAAAAAGGCAGGCAAAGGATGATTTCATGCACAGAAACAGATGTTCTGAAAGAGGGCAAGAGAGAGATCCCACTCTCCTAAGAATGCCAACAATACACACCACCAGATGAGCAGAATTCTGTCCAAGTGCTATTCAGGTTTCCCAGCAGGTACTCACTGCCCTTCACCTACTCCAACACAAAGCACACATGCCATCTTTTCCAAGGAAAAGCAGAACCTCCTCAGCACAGGCAGGCTAGTGAGGAGACAGTCTGTGGCAGAGGCTGCTGAAGCAGACCCACAAGTGCCCTGAAGCTCCCACCAACCTTCCAAGCTATGCTTACTGCATGAACCAGGCATCCCCAAGAAATGCCACAGCAGAACAAGAACACAGGCAAGCCATGCTTGCTCCCCTCTGAACATCTTTAAAGAGTGTCCAAACCCAGCCTGACTTACCCAGACACATCCCTGCTCTGAAGAAGTAGTGAAGGTCTGTCTGAAACATGGTAAATGTACCAAGAGGGAATTTTATATCAAATTACAAAAGAAGGGTACATGAAATTGCCTGTGAGGAACTTAGAGATCCTGCAAAGACACAGACACAATCATCAGACCATTTCCTGTCATCATCTGGTGACATACATCCAGGACAATGCAGAGGTCTTACAGGTAGGGCATTAATTACCACAAGTTAAAAATGTGCTTGGCTTCATGTATTGAAAACAGTTGCCACTTCATGAGCCTTTCAAGTTTCTAATGCATACAAAACCAGCAATTGCTGGGGCGCTGCAGAAGGAAGTGGTGGTGTTAACTAGTACCAAGGAGCATTCAAATAACTTCAAAGGTCGAAGTTCTTCACTCACCCATGCAAACAGAACAGTGAAAAACCAGGGCAGACAGGGCTGTCCCTCCCTGTGCATGTGTCAGCCACAGCCAGCACACATCTGGCTGTCTTGTATCAGGAACTGCGTTCTGAGCTCACCCAGGAGCCAACCTCAGCTGCAGGGTTTTAATTCCAAGAAACATCTGTGGACTCGTGAGAGTCACTTGACCAAAGCTCTGCTTTGGACTGCAGTCAAGATCCCACAGCAACAAGGCAGCCCTGACACTGGAGGATTAGAGCTGAGCCCAGACTGCCACTTGTGTGAAAGCAGAACTCACGCTGGACCCGGGCCAAACCCACATATGCAAAGCGTGTTCTCACCCCAGTGCACCCATACCAGAAGTGCAACCAAAAAAAGAAATTACAGAAGAAAGCCAGCGCGTTACTTTGATGACAAATGCATGTTCTGTCAAAGTCCAGCTAAGGGGACTCATTCTGGGGTAGGAATTGTTAAAGCAAGGAAAGGACCCACCTTACATGTTTGAGTACAGAAGTGCCCCGTGCACTGCCCCGTGCCCACCTGTAGGTTACCACCCTTGCCCAGATACACAAAGAGGTTTTAAGTGTCTGCGCAGCATCAGATGGGGTGGAAAAATCTCTCTATGTACATACAAACTAAAAGCTGACAGCTCACATCAAGAGGGAGATCAGTGAAAAATACTTCAAACTACCTTTAACAGCTACTTTCTAAGAAGCTTTGGCCTATCTCAGTTGATCCTTAGAGGTTCACAAGGCAAAGTCCAGAACAGGCACACGCCCTGCGGCCTCTGGTCCCAAGCAGGAACAAGGCTACCATGTGAGTCTCATTTGTTCTTCAGCTATTTTGGAAGGAGATCCCCACCCAGTAACTCTATTCACAGCACTGCAGCCTCCCCTCAACCCGCCCTTTCAGACTTTAAAGGCAGACACCAGCAACAACTCAGATGCCTCAGCATACCCTGCAGCCACATGCATCACACTTCAGTCCTTGTTTTAAACTCTGCAGGAGTCTACAATTAGATATTCCATTTACCTGCCAGTGGTGAGCAGAAAACTTTGCTGAGAAAACCAGGGATTTTCAAGATTCAACTGCAGAGCTTTGAAAAAACGGCAGTTTTTTACCAATGCTGTTTTGTGGTGATAACTGCCCCAGCACCACCATCTCATGCAGACACACCTTTAACTAATTCTTCCATTTTAAACAAGCTATTCCCCCATTTCCCTTTCTCTGTGGAAAGCATGCCCTGCTCCAGTTCTCTCTCCTCCCCTTCCTTCTCCCACTTCCAACTTCAAGCACCAGCCATACTTCTGTGCCCAGTGACCCTGGAGGTATACATGCTATTTTCTCAACTTTTTGTTTTAATAGATAAACCTACAGACCTAGGGATGTGAGCAGCTTTGCAACTATTGACAGGTGCCTATCAATAGAGTTGCCAACAGACAGGGCTCAGTCAATAGCTTTAGGGACCATTCAACCCCGCTTGGTGATAAGACAGGGAAGACCCAGCCTTGTGCTACTTCCCACTTCCAAACACTGAGTGATTTTGTCTCTAACAAGCTGTCATGTTCTTTATTTTCTCACTGATGAGGCCACCTCCAAGCACTTAAGCTCTGCTTGCCCAAAGGTACAGCATGCCTTGCCTAGAACCAAGCCCTGAGATCAAACAGGAACAGGGCTGATGCGATACACTTCTTACCCCACATTAACTTAAAGCTCTGTATAAACTGGGTGGGAACAAGAACACTGCACACACACCATAAAGGCTCTTGACACAGACAAACACCATCCACAGACATCACCTCCCCAACACACAGTATATTGCTGGGCTTCTAAAGAACATAACATCTCTTTTGGGGGAAGGCGGATGTATCTGGGTAAATATTATGGGTGAAGCTGTGAAAGCACAAAACAGTCCATGGCAAAGGCAAAAGGCAGAGGAAGATACATCACCCCTCCTGCCCTCTAGGAAGAGGATTAGAGCACCAATAGAAAGACTAACACCTCACTGCTTATTCTAACAGTTTCCATTAACAAATAATTGCCAATTTTCACCTCAGTATTACATGCTGCATTCAAGCACAAATACATGTACTGATTAGACATGCATTTCTGAGGGAGAAAATGGGCATTGAGACTTAAATTACCATCCACAAGCCAAGCAAATTCTGAATTTTTGCTCCAAATGAATATGTTTGGTACCCTGAAAACCTAGGAAGCATCCTCCATCAGCTCAGCATCTGTTTCATATTTAGAAGCTATTCTTTGCAAATGCAGGGGTCACACTGCTTTTAAAGCAGCCTCCGCCAATTCCCTTTCGCGGGGCAGATTTAATAGCGAATTCCACTGCCACAGGATTCAGCGTGCAATAATGAAGGGTAGCGTGTCAATAGATGAAACTGCACACATCAATAAGGAGCTGGCAGAGGTCCCTGCGGATGCCTCTCTCGCAGCAATCGTTCCAATGCGTGTAGGAGAACAATGGTTGCAGCCCGCTCAAAGATTCCCCACAGCCACGCCGCATCAAAGGCCGGCTCAAACGCCGCGCTGAAGCCCTGCTCCCGGAGCCAGCCGAGCAGCATGCACGGAAACAAAGTCCTTTACGCTGGCAATTGTTCCTTTTAACGCTGGCAAACCTGAGCAGAGCCAGCTTGTTGCTGGAACTGGACTCTTGCTAACCAATGACCCCCAGCAATGGTTCCGCCAAACTCTTCTCAGAGGCTGCTGATATGGCAGGGAGAGAGTGACTCAAAGAGCTTGAGAACACAAATTGTAGTCACAAAGCAGCACAGCTAAACCACATCTTTAAGAAAGGCAAGTCCAGACTAATCAAGCCTGTTAAACAGAAAGAGTGGAATAAGAGCAGCTACAGCAGCAGGAGTTGTTTTACAGCCAGTGCGAAGTAAAGAATGGTGATGGATATCTGGGAAAAAAGCCTGAGAGGAGAACTGAAGCCAGGGAACAAAAGTTAAAAGCAACACAAAGTTTACATTGATTTTTTTTTTTTCCAAGCTACACGTAAGAAAGATGATATATATATACACTTTGTGTGCTACAAGCAGCACTCTCACAGCAGCTCTGATCAGCGATCCACACAGAGCAGTACATCAATCCAGCATTGGCCAATTTGGCAAAAGCAGAGAAAAAAAGAACAGAAGTGGGGGGCAGGGGAGCGGGGGGAAAGGCCTTCACACACATTTACAGAAGTCTGAAACTGGAATAAAAAGGAGGGCTCCATTTCTCCACCCCTAACTGCAGTTGTAATCCTCTGACACCTTACAAGCAATGATAGAATGCTTTCTCTAGGGACCTGAGACTAATTCCCTATTAAGCTTTTACAAACTGATGCTTTTCCAAGTCTATAATGTGGCCAAATTTGGACATTTTCCTAAGAACAGCAAAAGCCACATTCTTGATGCAGAGTTAACACTCCAGCCAAATTTCCAGTTCTTGTTCTAAACCACAGCAGGGCTGTGCTAGAACTTCCAAACTTGGCAGCTGAGATTATTATTGATTCAAGAGTGACAAGGAAGAAATAGCTAGAACCTGCAAGAATCAAAAAGGAAAAAAAGAATTCACCCTGCTGCCTTCCCAAGTGTAACTATTGGAAATACTGGAGCACTTTCAGGAAAGAGAGAACGAGGGGAGCAGTGTTTCCTGGGGTGGGGGGGAAAGTCAACCTGTGGTAGATATCCAGCCCAGAAAATTTCAGCATGAATGCCTGAAGTCCTGCAGAATAAAAACAATTTAAGAGATGGCACTCATAACAAACAGTAACAAGCAGATATACTACAGGCATTGCTGCCAGCCCTGCTTATTGGCAGCTGTGACAGATTGCCTGGGAGCTCCAGTCTTTAATTAGTTCTCATTCCTGAAGTTCACAAGTCAATTAATTTTAAAAACCACCCTCAGATCCTTTTTTAAAGGAAATCCTGTCCAAGATTCTCTGCCTTTCTTACCTCTTCTTCCCATAGCTCAGCTAACAGTTCAGATCCTTTAGAGCATCCACGCAAATTCCATCTGGCCGTGGAGATTATCACTAGTCAAATACTTCAGCTTGCTTCAGCAATTCTTCATATTTCTGCAGCAGTATTTTGCCTCTGCTGCACACAACATTTACTGCTCCCCAGGCTGCTTCTTCAGCCCCTCCTTCCCCCCAGATTGCCTCCTCCAGGGTAATGAACAGCAGCACCAAGTGCAATACTCCAGTGCCAGTTTCAAGCAGTCCCCATGGCAGTCACATGGACCCAAATCTACAAGCATTACCACACTGCTTTGTAACTTTTTCAAGACTCAACAAAGGCATTTAGCAACACCAGTTCTACCTTCTACCTAACTCACTTTAAACTTGGTCAGAACACCAAAGATTATTACAGTTTTCACTGGAAACCCAGCTTTGAAACCACTTCCAGCTCTGGAAGGAATGGGGAAAAAATCAAAACCCATCCTTTTTTTCTGTCTCAGATTTCATTAAGAAGAAATCAATTATGCTTTACAATTATGACATCTTACATGTATATGGAAAAGCCAGCTTCTGATATGAACTCAAAAAACCTAAGAAACTTTAAGTTTCTTAATTCCTGTCTTGCTTCTTATCCTATTTTATATATGCTGATCATCTGGAAAGGCATTATTGAAGACTTTTGGCACAGCAGGTACCTGTCAATTTATCCAAAAGCAGTTTGGTCTGAAACTGATTTTACACCTTTGGCCTTTGCAAGACACAAGGTGTATTAAAAGTTTCTCATTATTTTTAAAGTCTCTTCTCAGTAGATATTTGAGTCTTGAAAGACAGCTAAAATTTGAGGCTTTCTAGAGAATCAACTGACAAAAAAAAAGGAAAATTTGAGAACCATTACTATCTCCCTGTAAGCTCATTTCTTCTTTAGAACAGGAAATTCTAACAACTTCAAACCTGCTTATGACACAGTCTCTCCCTGCCTTGTTCAATGCAGTTTTGAGGTACCTTTTGCAGCTTAGGAACTGGGGTCATGCTGGAAACTGCTTATTATTCCTCGAGAGAAATGGAAACATGCCTAGACAATTTCACCTCACAGGTCTCTATAAAACTTTAAAGTCTATAAGACTTTATCACTTACTATCACAGATCTGAGAAAGCAGAACAAATACGAGAGGCCTGGTAACATCTCCAATAAAAGTCAAAAAAAAAAAGTATTAAACAGATATTTTTATTTGCATTCCAATATACAGACTGACTCTATACGCCATCTAATATCTTTCTTTTGACAGTACTAGAGAGTTTTATAGACATTGACATAACCACTACTTTGACCCAGCTCCTTCTCTTCCTCAAGTTCTTTCCAACTTAACTTTCAATCAACTTCTATACATAATCAGAAAGAATTCACATTTTCAGACAATGTGTCCCCTTTCCCTTCCCTCTAAAACACAGAACTTCACACACCATAAAATATATCACTGAAAGGCATCTAAAACCAGACAACTGAAAGGCTCACTTTCTAAAAATACCTTATTCAGATATGTACCCATTTCCCTTCTAAAAAAAACATACATTTCTGTTCTGCAGGTTAGTGTTTGACAAGGATTATGGAAATGGGGAAAAAAAAAACCCAACCCACAACAAGAAGAAACAACCACACAGAAACAAATCAACCCATGAATACATTAGATGTGAAAGCTGAAATCTCAAACGTCCCTGAATGTTTGTTTATATAACTAGACAGGGATGGATATATATTATTTCTTAAGCACATTCCCCTCTAATCAAGCATGTGGCTGCATTTTTAAATGACCCCTACTGCTTACTTCAAATCTTGTTCAGGCAGGTTTACACCTCAGTTCGGGGATTAGAGCCAAACACAACAGAGGCTACCTAAAGAGAGCAAGCTGTTGCTGCGCTGAAATGCAGCCATCGAGAAACCTGGGGAACAAGGTCAAAGCATTTCAGAAAAAGCACCTAGACTCCCTAAAAAGCAGCCCCAGACAGGCACCTACAAAGATGCAAGAGAGCCAGAGAAGGTGACTAAGCCATCATCTGCCAACCCTGAAGAACACAGGACGTAAAGGAACAAACACTCACTCCACTGCTCACCCCTCGATTCCCACATGTTCCCGCAGCCTACACACCAAGAAAATACATCAGCATGACAAAGCCACAGGGAAGGAGCTTCCTCCTCAGCAGCACCACCTGCCCTTCCTTCAGTGCCTCACCAACCCAGTTCCAGTTCACTTTGTGCTTCTAGTGCATCAGCAGTCTGCAATTCCCTCTTGGAAGCCTTTCTGGCCACCTCCTAAGTCACAGGAGATAGGCGGGAGTAGCTGTAAGCCTTCCCTGAGTACCAGCGAGGATCTGAGCCTGCCTCCTCCCAAGAACAGGCAGGCAAAAGCCACCAGGGCCAGCCCTGGGCACAGCTGCAGGTGAGCAGGCAGCAGACTCCACTCCAACACACCTCGAACACTCCGCAGGCAATCATCCTTTCATTGCCTCCCTGCCCTAAACCTCGAGGCTCTCCCTTTCTCTAATGCTCCCACTTCAGCTGCAAACGCAGGAAAAGATTAAAGCGTGCTTTTCCTTGAAGTGCATGATCACAATAACTTACACTAATTACCAAAAGCCTTCTATTGCAGAGCTTGAATTAAACCTTGATTCAAATGACTAATTGTTGTAGCTTCTGAGGAAAAGAAACAAAAAATAATTTCAGACACGAGATGCAGGAAACAACTCCATCAATCTAAACACACAGCTCCTGGGGTTCTGGCATGCTGGAACTGACTTTCATCATAGCAGACAGCGAGTGCCACACGGGTCTAAAAGGTGAGTAAGAAAAAGGCCATCTCTGGGAAACCCATTATCAGCGGTTTTCCCCCAGGATCCACTGAGTACATGCTCTCCTCATGCCCCACAGCATTTAAATGAAAACCTTTTTTTTTTTTTTTCAGATCCACTGAAATTACCACCTTGGACCTCAAACAAGAACCAGGAAAAAAATCCAGGAGGTGGAATGCTTATTGTTTACTTTACTGTCTGAGCCCTGGCAACAATCAGATGCTTGTTTTGTTTTTTGGCCGTCTTGTCCTAGGAGAGATGTTTTGGTTTCCAGAGCATTTCACAGGTTGATTAGGTAGATTGGCTGCAGAGTGAAATCACACATGAAACAGACAGAGCAAAACGCTCTCATAGTGCCCTCCTTTCTCAGGATCTAACCACACCAGAGGAAGGAAGAAAAGAGACACTAGATGAAGCCTTAGTATCAGGATCCCACAATCTCCTTACCAAACAGATTATAACTGTACTGGATCAAAAAGAATGTTTTAATCACCTTCTCTCATTTGTCACAGCCAAATACTTCAGCCTTTGCATCCTTTTGTTGGATTATTTTGTAAATATCTGAAGAAAATAGTCAAGTCTAAGTACTCACAAGGGATAAACTTGTGTATGCTTCAGCTCCTTCCCTCCACCTCCCTTACACAAGAACTCCTCAATACTTGCAGCAAAAGCTCCAACCCATCTCTCCATTAAAGAGCTGCCAGAAATGGTTCACAGAAGTGTACTTCTCCCATCCAGAGTGTGAAAATGACTACTTTCCAAACCTCTTAACCTTTGGAATATTTCATAGAAGTGACCAAGTAATGGTATCAAAAGATAGGCACTCTACAACACACATTACAAATAAGACTACAGTTCAGAGATTTTTCTGTACACAAAAACACTTTCAGTTTTAAAAGCACCATTGCAATTACCAAAAAGAAATCCCCAAGAGACAACTCAGAACATCTACACAAACCAGATCATGAACAATGGCCACATATCTCTGCATGCACACTCTAAGTTCTTCAGATTATTTCATCTTGATTTAAGAAGGAAACAACTTTCCTGTTCTGTGTCACCCTTGATAGTTTTTACTTTTCGCTGCATGACCTTGAGCATCTGAGAGTCTTGATTTTCCGCTTGTCCTATTAAACCATCCTCTTGAAAAATCTTATTCCCTTTCTGTTTCTAAACAAAAACACTGAAGGTGAGCTCTCCAGCTCATGACTGTTTCCCCAGCTGGCAGCACGCCTATATTGTAAAGATAAACGAGATGACTAACGTCAGCTGCAAGTAAGAGAAAGCACAGTGGACACTTTTGTCTGGTGCTATCTTGCAGACAGAACACCCTCTGCCCCAACAGCCTGCAAGCAGCCTCAAGAAAAAGACTGGGACAAGACCTGGTTTAGCAAACTGACTTTCCAACTGCAACTCTCAGCTCTGCAGACCTGGATATGAAAGATTCAACATCCAAACAATGAGGAAAGTGCTCTGGCAGACTTAAGGAAAAAAAAAGTCACAGCAAAGTCAAAAGTACAAGCACAAACTAAGTGTGTCAGCGAATAGAGTTTTGTTTAAAGAAGAGCGTTGGCAGTGTGGGGCTGGGGCACTGTTTAGTTATTCCTTCCACCTGAAATCTGGAAAAGGCTCCCACTCACTACCTGCAATTAATCAAGTGCTGTGAATCATGAACTATGTAGGACAGCTTGCTCACCTGTGGGACATGCTTGCTCACCTGTACCTGATGCCCTTCTGGCTGCCCAGAGCCGACACAAAGCCACTCAAACACTACAAGAGAGAGCTATCTAACCCGAATAATCTTCTAGTTCTCTACTTCTACATTCACTGCTACTTCTGTAACAGGGTTAGCAACATCACTACAAGTACAATGTTGGGGGGGAAACAAGGGGAAAAAAAAAGAAAAAATAAAAGAAAAAAAAAATCGCACGACAATCCACCACCCACCCTTTTGTGTAGAGATTGCTTGTCTTTATTCCTGCACGCTGCCTGGCTGGCACTGACACCAGGAAGGAACAATACCACATGTCACGCTCACGACAGCTACACAATTACCTGAACACAGCGTAAACCATCACCTACACAATTACACGCTATCTCCTAGCGGGAGAACTTCCCGGCAGAGGCAGCAAACCCCGGGAGCCCGGCAGGAGGGCTCAGGGAAGCGCTGCTTCCCCGCACCCCGCGTGCCCGGAGAGCCCGAGCAGGGTGCGGGCCCCGGCGGACAGGCACAAGGAGGGTCCCCGCTCAGCCAGCGCTTCACCTCCGCCAGGTGAGGTCTCGGAGCGCTCCCACCTCACCGCCAACACAGCCCCGCACCGGCTCCTTTATGGGCAACTACGGCCCCACCGCCACGTTCCGCGGCCGGGGCGCCCCGAGACCCCGGAGCCTGCGGGAGCCCCCGGGCAGCACCCCGCGACCCGCCCCCGCTCCGGGAGGCCCCCTAAAGTTTCGGGGAGATGCCCGGCAGCGATCCCCCGGAGGGAGCAGCGGGGCCCGGGGGATCCGGGCCGGCCGATTCCGCCCGCTCCAGGGGCCGGCACAGCCCGGCGGGCAGGCGGCACAGCCCGGCCCCGCCGAGGGCAGCGCCCGGCCGGGCTCCGCGGGCGGCTCCCTCCCTCCCGGCCCCGCCGCGCTACCTGCGGGCAAGGTGCCCGAGCACCCCCGGCCGCCCTCCCCGCCGCCCCCGGCCGCGCACCCCCGACTCACCGAGCAGCAACAGGACGAGGAGGAGGAGAGGCAGGCAGGACGCCCTCTCCCCGCGGTGCCCCATGCTGGCAGGGCTGCGCGGCGCCTCTCCCTGGGCGAGCGGGACCGCGGGCGCGCAGGCTGGGCTGGCCCGGGGGCACCGGCGGCGGCAGCGCTCCTCGGCCGGCCGCTCGCTGCCCTGCGAGCGCACGGAGCCGCCCGCCCGCCCCGACCGGCCGCGCCGCGCGGCGCAGCCAACCACAGAGACAAACTTTCCCAGCGCCCGCCCCCGCCCGCAGGTAGCGGGGGCGGCGCGGGGTCCGGCCCGGCCCGGCCCCTTCCCCTCAGGCGGGAGAGGCAGGGCGGAGAGCGGGGCCGCGGGCTCCGGGGGAGCGCCTCGCCGAGAAGGGCCCAGCGGAGAACGGCGCTGCCCTCGTCGCCTCCCTCCCTCCTTCCCTCCCGGGGCCGCCGCCGCCGCGCACACGTGGCTTGGGCAAGCGCCGGTGCGGGGAGGGCGGGCTGGCCCGGCCGGGAGCGGCCCTGGGGCAGCGTGGGGCCGGGGCGCTGTTTGGCCGCTCGTTCCTCGGGCCGCGGAGCCCGTCCGGCCCCCCCTCACGGGTGGGGTCCCCCCGTGTCCGCGGCCGGCGCTCGGCGATCCCCCCGGTGCTCACATCCAGCGCACGGAGCCGCCGCACACGTGTGGGGTCACTGCCGGTCCTGTGCCCGTCACTGCCCCAGCCGGGGCTGTCTGCTGGGCTGCCCCAGGCACGGGGGGCACTCCTGCCCCATTCCATGCATGTGACTTCAAAAACCAATGCCGAGTGCGCCCATCTTGTGCCCTACCCTTCCACGGGCAGCACTGGCCTGCTCGTGCTCTGGCGATTCCATCCTGCTCACGGCCCGGGTTAGGAGCTGGAGAGCACAGACACTCAAGTGTGTCCTTACCCCAAGCACTTCATGGACAAGGCCACCACTCCCTCACCCACTGGTGCCAGACAGCCCCCCAAGCAGCATTATTACCCTTTTTGGGGCTCAGTTTGTTTTCCCCTGCCTGAGGTCCCAGTTTAGTCAATAAGGGGCTGCTGCAGCGCGGCATTTATGCCACCAACTCCACCACCTTCCTTCCCAGCCTGCTCAGAGATTTTTGTTTGCTTGGGGATTTAATTTCCTGTTTGTTTGTAAAAACAAAGAGCGGAGGCACTGGGCGGCTCTCTAGTAGCTCGGACAGTTATCTGCTCTTTCAGTCCCCTTGCCACATTCTCTGGGAAATCTGTGCTCTCCTGGGGCACGTCTTGCTGTCTGTTGTCCGGGCTCCGTGGTAGAGAGGGATCTGTGATATACATTTTCCTGTGGGGAATCTCTGGAGCCCATGCATGGTTTGGGACAGCTGCTCCTGCACAAAATGGCTGGGTAAGGTTTTATTCCAGAGTCTCCAGTGCACCTTGCTCTCGAGCATGACTTGGCTTGGGCGAGGTTCAGGAAGTGTATGCTGTGTTCTTGACTGAGCATGATTATCAGACTGGATTTTAGGCTGGACTTTGTTACTCCTTCCGCTATGCTTTACAGGAAAAGAGGGTGTTGCCTAATAGGAATGAAATGAGACCCTCCTAAAACTGATGAGGAGAACTTTCACCCTCCAACCACAGTTACCTGAGCTCCTGCAAGAAGTAGATCGACCTCTTTTCAGAGCCATGAGCTGTCTGGAGGACACTTGGTCCTGTGCACAACTGAAGTCTTCTCAGCTCCCAGACACCAAATGAGGCTGAGTCCACAAATGTGACTGAGAAAAAACTGCCTGAACAAAGCAAGGCTGTCTTCAGATATGTTCAAAATGCCCTCATATCCCTGCTTGTTCTTGCTGCCTGTTCCCACTCATTCTGCTCTCCTCCTTTACCCAGCACTTAAACACACTTTTTCTTCACTGGAGGATGTCACTTCCATAAACAAAGACGTGTCCCTTAAATCAAATTCAGAAAGCAGGTTAGATGTCTCACCCTTACCAGTCAGCTTCTACCACACAGGTTAAACTCCTGATCCTTCATTGAGCTTTATGAAACACTGCTGTCCTGAGCCCTGGGTTGTGGTCTCAACAAGCACCTCAACAACCCCGCTGCTCCCACCTCTTTTACTTCAGTAAGAACCACTTTTCCCCCACATATAGTCAGAATTCCAGACAGAAGGGCCACTATAACCCATTAATCTGACCATATACAAAAGCCAGAGATTTTTTTCCTCAGCAGCTGGATCAAAGTGGGTTAGAAAGACAACACGTCTTAAAGACTCCAAGTAATGGCAACTGCTTCTTCCACCTACTAATTTATTCCAATGTTTAATTATCCTTGCTGCTAGGAAATTGCTTCTTTCAAGGTTGAATTTGTCTAACTTCAACTTTGAGACATCAGAACTTGTTATGCCTTTGCCTACAAAACTGCACGCCCATCCCATTTTCATGGTTAAGTAACTATACATGGTGCTTCTATCACTTCTTGTTTAACTGAATAGATTGTTTCCTTTGAAGCCTCACATTGTAAGATTTCGTTTTGGTCACTGCAGATTTTTTTGGACTCCAGTGTTTCTGAGTGTTTTTTTGACATGCAGGCACCCAGCATGGGTACAATGTCATTGTGGTCTATACACACATGCTGTGCACAGAGTAAGAGTAATTTCTCAGTCATTGTTTTCCCCCTTCTCTCATAACTAAAAATGGAAGTAGACCATTTCCTGTGCTGTACAAAAAGCTTGTGGAGTTCATTACCCATGTTGAGTCCCCAAATCTCTTTCTGCATCTGTGTTTTTCCTGAAAGCATCTTTATCCTGCCATTCATCACTGTGCGCTTCCCTCCTCAGCACATGGCCTTGCAGCAGGGTGTGTTAAAATACAGTCTGTAACATTGTGACAATTTAAGCAGGTGTCTGAGATTGTCATTCAATTTGAGAGCCGTTTCTCCAAGGCTGGTAAATTGCCAGCACAGGTGCCAGAAAGAGCAGGTCTGAAGCTGACCGCTGTGTTAGTCTACCTTCTCCTTCAAAGCCTGTTTTCTTCTCCTTTTTGTGTGTCCTACTTTCAATGGATTGTTACATGTATGTGATTATGTCATTTTTCCCCCTTGCCAATTCCATTTTGTATCGTTCAGCTATGAGAGCCAGTCTGAGCCAGAAGCTTTCTCCAAGTTGAGACAAATATCTTCCTCTGTTTTTGTGCATTTCCAATGTTTATTCATGAGCTGCAGAGTAAATACATGGTCAGTTGTTTGTTTCTCAGGAAGGCATCCCATTTGACTTTCAGTGTTTAGCATGTTGTTGATTTGAGTAGATAGCACGTACTTATTTATTGATGATGCTGTAAAAATGCTTGCTTACGTTTCTTCATACCTACATTTCTGCATAATGTATAGGCTGAAAGTGCCTCTCATTTGGGGTAACTAGGTTAGCCAGCAGAATTTCGGGGAAGGATCAAGATTGGAGTGTTATATTAAACACACTATTATGCATGCACATGTTCATGAAACATGAACACACCCTGATCCTAAAGAAGCCCACACGCAACCACTCCCTGCTTGCACCACTCCCCCAACATACACTTGCTAGCCTTTGCAGTTTCTTTCTTGGCAAACATGGATAAACAACTTTTGTTCTGCCCACCTTGTTGCCTGAGCAGCAGAGGACAGAGTGAAATGTCTCTGTATGAGGCCCACATCCAACACAGAGTGCAAGAATAAAGGACATTTAGAAGGATTGGTCAACAGCTTCTGGCCTGATGAGGACCCAGCACCCTGCTTAGGGGCAGAGATGCAAAAGTGCTCCTCTCATGCAGTGCAGACTGCAGCCTGCAAACCTTAACCAGGGGAGAAACCTTTTGGTGCCATTGCCTGGCGTGTGGCAGCCAGGAGCTCTCCACAACAAACGAGAGGCATGGGCAGACAGACAGGTAAGGCCGTGCTCCACTGCCCCGTCAGCAGCACAGCAGCCTCCAAGGCAGGAAGAGGGCTCTCTCAGTGGTTTCCAAGCTGTTTGCATGAGGAGCCTGGGAAGAGGGAGCCACAGCACAAACGTTGTCCTGGAGACATCTGTGCAGGGATGTGCTATCTCATTTAAGAACCTTTTTCTCAAGAGCTAGGGACTTCATCCCCAGCATGCCAGCGAAATTCCACGTTGCTTGATTTCACTCCGCCCCTAGGTTCCCTTTGTGTCTCCAAGCAGGCACAATACTTGTCTTCATTTCCTCTTCTCAACTCTTGTTAAATTTTGCCTTGCTCCAGTGAACAGAGTGCGTGTTCCAGCCAGCGGGCTGCCCCATCACGGCTGTGGCTGACGTGAGCCCCACACTCGGTTTTGTGAAATGTTTCTGAGCGTACCTGGATGGAAAATACATGCTCCCCTGTCATTCCCCTTTAGCAGCTGAAGAGAAATATGGGCAATAGTAGAGAGCTCACAAAGAACTGTGAAAAACTCAGCTTAGCCATTTATGTATTATGCATTAAAACCTGTCTCTATTGAGCTGTCCAAGATAAAGTCCTACTGGCATGTGATCAAAAGCGTAGGAAATTACCTTGATTTGTCCTGGCTAGAGCTGGCTGCCTCATGTAAAAGTATTTGTGAATAAATTATTTGCAGATTGATGAGGAAAAAGTGAGTAATTTATTTGATGAATATTGTTCAGCTAGCTCTTGAGCTAACCAAACCATGAGGAAAAAATATTGGTGAATGATTTATTTGAAAATCTAGTTGAAATCTGACAGGAGAAAATGGTCAAACAATCTGCCACAATTATTCAAATTCTGGTAGACCTGGATAATGTTCACACGCTACTAAAGCACACCCCAATGCCTCAAGTCGTGATGGTAGAGAAGATATTGAAATCAGAATTCAAATCTTCAAATCTATACTCACCTTCTTCTTAAAAGAGATTCTCCTCAACCACAGACCCAAAGGTACCTATTAATGAGCATAGAACAGATTCTACAGTTTGCAGTTATTTATTCTTATTTATTATTAAGACACTCTGGAAACTCTCTTGCTTGATAGAACAGCAATGAAAATTGAGTACCTTTTACTCCTCTACAGCCTCCCTTCAGTGGATTTCTAAGCACTTTACAAATTTCAATGGGTTTAATGTTACAGCTGTTCTGTGAGGCAGGAAGGCATAATGAAATCCAGGAAAAGTGGAAAGCACACCACACGCTACAGGTTTCTTTACAACATAAACTGAAGCTTCATGAACATCTTTAGGCTAGATTCCTTTCAACAGAGCACATCTTTCTAAGACTGACTAGATTTTTCAAATCTGACTGCCTGAGCCTGGGTTCCTAGCTACTTAAGCACTCATAAACATGCTATGTGTTGAAATTTGTTGGAACTTTTGAGCACCAAACACACAAGGAAAACCCCCATGTGTCGTGATATTTCCATGCATAGAGATTTACCAGCATATCTCTAGATGCCTGATGGTCTCACAGGTTAGAGCCATCACAGCTGCAAAACAGGCAGGTTGCAAAAAGCTGCCTGTGGCTGTGGGTTGCACATCATGTCGCTGTCACCACATGAGCAAACCACATGCAAAAAGGTTACCCAACCTGCTAAGCAGTAAATGACACATCCTCCTACCTCCTGCCTCCCTCTTGCACTTCCAGCAGCAGGGCTGCAGTCCCTCTGTTGCTTCTTGGTTGAGATGGTGAATGAAATATGAGGGGCTGCACTTCAAAGCGCTGGAGAGATGTTAAAGATCTGCTGTTAGATGTTATGGCAGTTCCCACTAGGGCAGGAACAGTAAGGATAAAATCAACACTCTATTCAAACTACTGGACATTTTCTTGTCAGCTTGAGTGCAGACAGGATTTGATCTGTAGTACCTAAGCAACCAAAGAATTAGGGAGCAGAAAATACATTCTAAAGCAGTACATGACAAAATTATCCCCCCAACAACTTGCACTCTGAACTCCTACAGAAGTAAATAATTAAATAACCAATCTAAAAGATACAATTTTTTTAATAAGGAAGACTGAATATCAAATTAAAATCTGCTGTCGGCCTTAACACAAATAAACTATAAAATCAGAAATAAATATTTGTATAATTGCTGTTGATCATTAGAGGCAGTTTAAAATCCAGATTTACTCAGTGTGATTTTTATTCTCCTTCCCACTGGCATGTCTCCTCTCTTGAACTAGGAAAAATCAAAAGGAGTCAATTTTGCTTTCAGGTTTTCTCTCTTTCTGCGATGTGACTGCAAAAAATCATAGGGGAGGATATTGCTCTGTTTTAAAGGAACAGATTTCATTAGATACAGAGAAGGAAAACAATAGAAACATTTCTCTTGGCATTTATTTGTTTTTATATGAATTCTCCTAGGCAAAATTGAAGTCACGAGAGAGGGGAATCTCTGTTTATAACGTGGGCAGGTACAATTCCACAATTCTTACCCTGCTCCAGATTCACTTCATGATACTGACCAGTTACACTCCATTTTGGGAGCTTGCTTTTTTTTCAGTAAGGTCAATCTGAACTTAGCTCTTCTTTGTGTTTTTTTACCTGTGGGACTGCTGTCTTCCCACATCAGAAATAGGCTCAAATCCTTTTCTGACCTTGATTGCAGGACATCCATGTGATGAGAATAAATCAGATTAAATCAGAAGCAGGAACAGTGTATTTCTTTGGCAGGTCCCAGGACTTCACATATTGTTGCCTTCTATTGCACAAGGTGTGTAACCCAACCTTGACTTTAGGCCATTCTTAGACACAGAAATTATGGAAACAAGAGGCCAGGAGGTCTCTGCCTATGCTAGACTGAAATGCTGCACATAATATACACTGAGCTGTCACCTATTATCCTGAGTTGATTTAAAATCAACTATAATCCAGGGATGAGAAGTGAGCACCATAGGATGTGGAAAATCCTTCTCATACAGCATGACAGTGCTGTCATTATACCAGACCATGAAAGAAGAAACACACTGTCTCCTCAAAAAAGGACTTCTAATTTCTTGAACACTATGGCTAAAAGAATCTTTTTGAGTCCATTTATATTAACAGGAATTAATTAAGAGATTAGGCTAAGGCTGGTGATTAGGGCCCTGTCTGAGAATGTGGGCACACTCTTTATTAACAAGAGCCTAGAAACAGGAAGGAGGCTCCACACCCCCGTGCATGTAAGCTAGTGCAGTCACTGCATTCCAAGGAACTGAGATCTCAGTACAAAGGATGATCCAGAAGTCAGTCTTCTGGGGATCTTCCCTCCCCTTGATGGGACTAGAGGAGATGCTATGAAGAGAGCTTTGTGTTCTCAGACAAAAAAAAAATGTCTGGGAAAGTCAGTGAAGTCTCAACGTGTGTTTTTCAGGTTAATTTCTAACTTGCAGTGCCAAGCAAAGAGAATAGAGATGCAAAATACATGCAAAATAAAACCAACATAAAAGTTCAGTGACAACTGGCATATTGAAACCCTGCTTTTAACAGAGTTCCAAAAACCAACTCAGAGAGTTTAATACACAAATAATAAAGCAGAGCAAAGCAACTTCTGTACTTACATATTTCCAGTCCTTTTGGCATCCTAATTGTCCAGCATCTCCTGCCTATTGCAATTTGCTCTCCTTTCCTCTGTTTTGTTTTCACATTGAATGACCAGCTAACTAGCTATTGAGCCAGGAGAGACAAAAAAAGGTCAAAAACTGCAGATGTCTCAGTGTTTGTGCCCAGGGGACATCAGATAACAAGCTGTTACAGTCTGCCTGCAAATCCACTGGTTGACTTGTTATTCTTGAGTGTCTGCGTAAGGCCTCATTGACTCTAGTTTGGCACTGTGCTGTTGACCCTGCAGCGTTTTGAGGAGATCTGCAGTACAAAAGGCTCATCAGCTCATCCAGCACATCTTCTGTGAGTCTTGGATAATGGTCAGGGAAGTAACTCAGAGAAGCTGTATCTCACCCCAGACCTCCAGCTGATGGCTCCTGCTCTCTGCCGGGACGCTCCATCACCTGTGCCTTGGCAAATCTTGCATCCTGGGAGATGGGCACTCTTAGAGGGTGCTCCTGTGTTGGCAGAACAGGGAATGTGTCTGCTGATCATGTGGTTCCTCAGGACACCCCAACAGCCCCAAGAAGTCACAAGGTAAACCACAGCACAAAGTCCCCTTGCCTACTCTGTGACCGCAGGGACTGCGAGCAAGGAAACACATTCAGATTCAAATCACGATATATGAAAGTCTCACTAATTTAGACCCAAGGGACTTCAGAAGAGGGCACATTTTGGCTCTCTGTGAGAGCACAGTGTGTGCATATAAAGTCACTGGGAAATGTTCAATGAGGCTACACATACTGTGTCCCTCAAAATACAGTCCTGTGACTGGGGAGCAGTGGTTGTTGTTCATGAATTGCATGTCTTATAGCAGAATAAGAAGGGCTGATAAAAACAGCATGAATAAATCCTATTAGCATTGTTTTAAGGAGACCTCCACTCCAGCCTTGCACAGATGAGTGAGCAAAGCTGGGCAAGGCTGCACGGGAGCTCTGGCTATTTCCTTGTATCCCTGAGGGAAACGACATTTCTCTGTTGGTGGAAGGAATGAGAGCCTGTCCATTCCCTGCCACTCAGACTCCCCATGGGCTTTGAGGCCGCTCCTCACCCACCACCATGCTGTGGAGTGGTGTTTCATGCAAGCAAGATGACTTCAGGGCAGGGGGGATTGAGGAGCAGGGAAGGAGTAGTGCAAAAGGAAGTATCACTGCCTTTCCAGAGCTTGTCACGGAGGATCAGGACAGCTGGGTAGCCTTGGAGACAGAAATTGAAGGTGTGTTATGGGGATTTACATGCTGGTTTTGGAAGTCCTGTTTCAATTTAAGATGATTAGCAATATCTGTGAAAGCCCTCAGGAAGCTGACTCCTTTACATTTCCATAAAGGAACCAGACAAGGCATAGCCCTTTTCTTTTAGCAAGAATTTCCTAGCCAGTGGCTGGAGAAATGTGCTGCTTTTCTCCTTGCTGCGAATAGGCAGCTGCTGTGCTCACTAGATTATAACCCAGGCTGCATGGGAAGATTTGATTTAAGGCAAGCCTGGCTGATGACTCTCTGCATGCAAAACTTCCAAACAAGGAGGAGGGAGCAGCTGCAATTACAGTTTTCAATTGGGAAGTGAGAAAATAGAGATAATTTCCGTTTCTACAGCAATGTGAATAATTATCAAAAAGAAAATGGTCGACTGGCAGCTAGAAGCCTTGCTCCTGCTACCTAGAGCAATGGGCCAGGAGCAGCAGCACAGGCAAAATCCTTGGACAGAGTCCACTTCTAAATTTTAAAGCTCCTTTCCCCATTCTCATGTTTGTTTGTTTTTCATTTACACATACTTTGAATTTACATTTCCCCACCCTGCCCTGAGAACACTGTGTATTACAAGGTTTGCATGTGAATATCGCTTCTGAGATTTCACCTTGCCTCTGCTTACATCTCAGCACCAATCAAACAAGACTGCAAGGCATTCAGGCACTAAGCCTCCATAAAGCATCCCTTTCTAGATTAAAATCAACACTGTTTATTCTCAAGAACGTTTGAAAACCAGCCATGTTTAGCAGGTGATGGGCGCTCCCCACGAAGTTGCTTTGACATAGCACTAGTTTTCAGGTGCTCTCCTGTCTCAGACAGGAACTCCTAGCAAATTTCATGAATCCAGAGACTGGCAAATCCATGGCAATAGCCTTCTGAAGTGCTAATAAAATGCCAAGCCAATTCTGGAGTCATAGTCTGGCATACAAATTTGGGCTTGTTTATCAAATGTTGTGTTGCTTCTGCTGCCAGCTAAAAGAAGGTGGTGCCCCCTGTGAGTAACACTGGCTCAGCTGATCTACCTGGCCACTGCACAAGAAGTCCAGTGGCACTCATCTGGTCTGACTGCAAATGCACTGAAATTCACTTAGCTAGCAACACTGAAAATCCACAGGATCCCAATTAGAACGATCAAGTAGTCAACTTTAAAACATCGGTACTATCTGCTACCGAGCCCACAGACTCTCAGAAATAATGAGCATTAAAGGAAAAAAAAAAAAACCTCTTCAGAAAGGAAGCTCTCACTGATACCTTAGATAGCAGGTCATGCCTTTTGCATTTCTTGATGAGCTTCTGTAGCCAGTCTTCTCCGACTGCTCCTGCCAGCACATGTTGGAGCACATCTCATGCCTATTCAAACAAACAAAAGAGGATGTCTTGTCTTTCTCCTTCCTCCATACTGTGGGGAATTACTGCTCTTCTCCATTCTGCTTCTCATGTGGAGAGAGTAATTTTTAGTTTTTTATTGCAGTAAAAATAATACAAAGCTTCATGAATGAAGCTGGCAAAATACAGAATTGGGCTTTACTCTTCATGCACAAAGATAAAATGGTAACATAATATTTAATCAGGGAGTGAAAGAAAGAGAAGTGAGTTCATTAACTTTTCCCTTGAGTGAAAACTCCTGTTTTCATTCTTCTTTTATTTTTATTCAAATAATTTCCAAGAGAACACCATCCATATGCAAATGCATATGTGTTCTCAGAATACAGCTTTCTTTTATATAGATGATCATGAACTCACTTCAATAAAGGGAAAAATGTCAGGATTTTTTCATAGAAATAATTGGCCAGGCAGCCAGCAGTAAAATCTCTATTAACCTCCAATTATCACTCCCACATTCCCAAGAGCTTGTATACTTCAGTGGACAGTGTTTTGCAGAGGTGGACATTACAGATCCAAACTGCTTTTACTCAGTCCTTCTGTGGGAAGAATCACATGCTGCTTTTTGGGGTTTGTAGGGGTTTTTTTTCCCCACTAGTTGCTAATGAAGAAGGAGCAACTTTTTCATGGAGTTTTCCAATAAGCAAGATCCATGCTCTTTGGAGGCTCCATAATGCTCTGTGAAGATCCATGTCTCCACTTCTGGATGCTGACAGGAGGTTTGGATTTTTGCCAGGAGTGAGCTCAGAGGCTGAGCTGCCTGTGACACAGAAGGACAGGGGAAGGGCAAAGATGCTTTGATGCTGAATGATGGGCAAACATCATTCAAAAGATGACATTTGAATTGTGCCCTCATGCACCAGAGATCAGGGAATGGGAATGTGATTTGTCCGGGGCAATGGCAGGGAAAAGGCTCAGGGTGACAGCTTCCAGCCAAATTGTGAGGGAATGCTAAGCCTTGACACGATTACCCATCTCTACCCAAATTGTGAGGGAATGCTGAGCCTTGACACAATTGCCCATCTCTACCCCTTGACCTGTTTAATAAGCACCACTTGCCAGATCCCTGAATAGGGTCAGGCACCAGCTCTGCCTTTCCTGAGGCATCCACATTACAGGGAGGAATGTTCTTGTAGAGGAGACATCCCAGCTAAAAGAAGCCACACAAGAAAGAAGAGGGAAGTTCAGCCCTGGGAATGCCTGCTCAGAGCCCCTGATCCGGACTGTGCCGCTGAGCTCCACCCCAGCAGCTTCCCCATCCAGGCTCTGGTGGCTGCACCCTCCAGTCCTAAAGCACAGAGCACGACAGCACCGAAATAACTGCAGAGTTAATATGTCCTGAAGGTCCCCTACTTTCACAGGAGCATGTGTAATGTCTCTTGCAAATGATCCCTCTTATGGGTGTTGCCCCCGGATACGCCCATTTGGGAAGCAGTTTAGTTGTGCATAAGTTTTTGAAGAGATGCAAACACGACCATTAAAATAATCTAAGCAATTCCCACACCCTCTCTGTGACTTAAAAAACCTACTTGTCTCCCATCACCAGGACATGTGATTTCTTTATTTTTCCTCCTGTTATTTCCTTTTAGATAACCACATTATCAGAACCCACTAATTTATGAGGAGCAGACAAAGACCAGGAGAATCAGTCCCTTCCTTAAAGATGTTACTTCTGTCAGATTAATGTGTGAAAAACAGCCAGGAACTTCTCAATGAATCTTTCTGGAATATTTCCTAAGCAGCTGCTGATTCTTTCTGGGTAATAACAGAAAAGAAATCTGAGAGGAGAAACTGCAGCTGCTGCCACAACAGAAAGAGCTTATTATGAGACATTGCACTCTTTTGTTTTTTCACTTCATTTGTTTGGGTTTTGGTGAGGTTTTTATTTTTGCCGAAGTGATAAATTGCTAGGGAAAATCCACACCAGGAAATTTTTATATATACATATATATATATACCAACATGCAGGTTCCCATACAACCACAGATGATGTCAGCTATTTGGGTCAGTAATGATTTCATCCCCTGTGGTGCTTTGATTCCCTTGCTACAGGACTCAAATTCTGCGCTGGAGGCACTGGGCTGGGATTTGAATGATTTGCCACCAGTGCCTGTCTCTTTCCAGTGCACTCTGGCTCAGGTTACTTCCATTTACAGTGCCACAGTGCACCACAATCCCAGTTATCTTCTTTTCTGCCTCCATGGTTATTGTGTTCCAATACTAAACCTTTCCAAAAAGGGACCATACCTTCATCAGATTTTTTGGCCCTATTGCAATGCAATAACTGATAAGAGGGAACACCATCTGCACAAAAATACAATTCCCAAAGCTGCACTTAAGGCAACATTCCAGTCCTTAATTACCCAACACTGAATCAGAGAGGAAAGAAAGAAAACCAGCTCCAGGCATCTGCTCCCTCAGTCCCTGAGGAGGAAACCTGAGCTGCCAGCCCAGAGTCCACCACCATGCAGCATTCCTGCTGCTCAGAGAGCACGGGGGTCCTGTGTTTGCCTTATACCCAGAGCTGGTGGGAAGTGAGAGATTAGGAAATGTGGTGCTGTCAGGGCAGACTCAGCCCAGCACTGCCAAGAAAGTACATTTAGAAAAGCTCAGCATTTTGAAAAGAATCACCAAAACTTTTTGAGTTCCACAAAATGCTACTTTGCATTCACATTACAAAACTGTGTGACACCGAGGCCAACGACCAAAACAAGGGGGAATACCTCATTTTGTAATGCAGTCAGAATTCAGGTGGCTGTGGGCATGCTACCTGCACGCCAACAGAAAGTGAATATATTTCTGGTCACCAGCAGGCTTTTCTGAAGCACTTCTGACATCCTCCAACACCCTTCTTTACTGCCAAGCATCTAAATAAAATAAAACAAATGTTAACATTGAGCAAGTAGGTTATTTACCCTCTTAGGTACTCCATGCCCTCCTCTGGAGGCTGCACACACTTTTCTCCACCACAGTTCACTTGCTGTGCAAGTTCAGTTTGGTATTTGTCAAATCCTTTCCAAATCTGGAAACACTGATGTGTCACGGAAGTATTTCTTTGTTCAGGGGTTACCGACTGGATTAATTGCAGTGGCTTCTCAAAGGACAACTTAATCTGCATTAGCAACTCACCTGCTTCTCAGTGCAGCTACTGTGCACGTGTTGGCAAGGATGGATGGGAAATTAGGACACAGAAATAATTTTTGCTGTGTGTTTTTTGATGTGTCTCACCTTACCTGCCTAAATGGCTGGCAAGCATTTGCCACAGTACTTAAATGTCTTATGAAAATGAGTCAACAGAGAACCTCAGGCTGGTTGGGAAATTTTTTAACTTTCTAAGGCAATCAACTAGATCATATTCTCCTAAGCAGTTGAGTCCCTATGTTATTTGTCTATTTTTTAAAACAATATCGTTTTAACCAGCCATATGACTTTGCAAACAGTCCATTGTATGTCTTGGAATCAAAACTGCTCTGTGACACAGACATGTTTCATTATTGATTCAACAAGTTTCAGTTCCATATGGCTTCAGTTACAGAATAACTAACTGGAGCCTTTCCTTCCTCGCACAAAAGCATCGTCAGCTAAACTCCAATAACAGAAGCTTTATTTCAGGCATGTGCAAGGGGTGGAAAGAGGCTAATTGAATCTGATCTGATAGTTTTTCCAGTTTTAAAAATTAGTGTGGATTGCCATTTCTTCTAGATGAAGGAGGGGGGGAAAAAAATCTACAAGAGGCCAGATTCTGAGCTGATGCCCCAGCTGATGACCTGGTCCCATTTTACAAGTAGGAAAATAGTAGTTCTAGAAGGGAGACTCCCTACAAATGGGACAGGATGGTGTGGGTAAGTGGTGAGGGTTATGGACCAGCATGCAACTCCTCTGCAGATCAGAAATTAATGGGAGCACCACAGCATGGGGGTTTTGCTAAATCCATACCTCTGATTTGGCAGCCACAGTGATTCAGACTTCCTCCTGCAGCTTGTGGTCCTCAGCCAATGCCCACTCAAGTCAACAGAAATTTTTTGTTGACTTCAAAGGAAATTTACGTGGCCTTTATTTTCAGCCTTTGAGTGCAATTAAAGCCATATTGTGTTCAAATGCATAGTGGACACTGTTCCTTGGATGATGCTTTTCTTCCATCACTGCTTGGTTGGTAGGACTGGTGATGGTAATACCAGTAAAAGTGGAATCATTCTGCTTGTGCTGTGAAGCTGTCAGTGGCTTCCAGGTGTTGGGAGATTTGAGGATTGAGGGCTTTGCCTCAGTTCCAGCTTTACAAATATACACAAGGAGAGGAGTTTAAACCTTCCCTGCCTCTGGCATCCCTTCACTTAATTGCACTGTCCCTTTCTTTTCTCTAGGTTGTCCCACTGTTGCTTGAGCCCTGTAAAGTAGGACATTACAAAAAGCTTGGTGCTAGAAGCCAGTTTTGCTGAGATTGACATGATTAGTCAGGGTGCAGTGGGGTCCTGAGGGAGGGAACGGGGACCCAGATCACTCTGAGAGCCAAACAAAATCTTTCTGTGGGCAGAAGTGAGGTCAGAAGAGCTCCCTGCCTACAAGCCCAGTGTCTGCAAGGTTTCACTCCAGCTCTTTTCCTGGTGACCCTTACTGCTTTTGACAAGTCACCAAGCAATTGCAGATCAAAATCACAAGCTCAGCCCCAACTCCAGTTGGCAGTGCCTTAACTGAGACTGGCAGTGGCTGATTTTCAAACCAGTGAAAAGCTATAAGAACCTCACCAACTTGTTGCTGGGAGGGACAGGGCTGTGCTTGAGGCTCTGGGCAGGCAGGAAGCATCACAGCTGTACTCAATGCAGATCCAAGTGTAGACACACTCATGGCCAAGTCCTGCTTTCAGGTACTCCTTCAGTACAGAGAAACCGTGTGGCAGCTCCTGTCTTCTAACCAAGAGCAAGTGACACTGTCCTGCTTTTCTCCATCAGCCTGCAGGATGGGGTGACAGCCAATCTATGCATACTGCCTCTTGCTGCCTCACAGCAGAGGTTGCAGGATGATGCTCCCACCCCTGAGGTCTGAGCAGGGTGCCCATTCCCATGGAAGGACTTCTGCTGTGTTGTGTGCTGCACTGTGTTCATTGCAGGGACCAAATGTTCAGTTATCTCACAGGGTGCATACGTTCAGAGCTGAGCTAAAAATGGACTGGATGTGTTTTCTGCATCTTGAACTGCCTGGGTGCAACAAAACATGATAGGCTGTTCCAGTTGTTCAAACTTGTATCTGTGTTTAATCAGCCCAGGTGCCCAGCTGTCAGCTAAAGGAAATCCTCCTGGAAGCCAGTGAGATGGGCTTTTCTTTATGAAATCTCATTACTGTGATAGGTGGCAGCAGTGTCTGTTCTGCAGGTTGGCATTACCTTCAGTTTCTTGTAACGCTGCCTGACTTTAACTGGCTGGGCTGACATCTTCTGTGAGAGGTCTTGCCTAGGGCTGATGCATTCCTCAGCCTTTTGTAAGACATGCTATTCAAATCTGGTTACTCTGGTCCTGTTAATTCCCTCTTAGGTTCTTCTAGAACACCATTGTAACGCTGAAGTGCTTACAGCAACTCCTGCATTTATAATCACCAGCTCACCTGGTGAGAAACAGCAGCTATTCCTGACAGCCCCTCTGAGCTGCCCAGGGTCTGCCTGCCCAGGGACCAGCCTGCTGGCACAGTGCATGGAGGTTGAGCAGGACTCACTGATTTCTGTCACTGCACCCCTATGACTTCAATGGGCACTGGGCAATGAGAGCACAGAGAGGCAGTGATTATCTACAAATGCTTAATGAAGTGATGACCATGATATCCCACAGGTACACAGCACTGCAGGCAGGGAGAAAGTCCAGCTCTCTGGGACAGAACTCTGGTGTCTCCTCAGTGAGACAGGGCCTTCTTTCAGCCTCCACATCAACTGTTACACACTTTCCATCTTCTCCAAAGAAAGGAGCAGAGGTCAGCTGGCAGCAGTCTCCTCTGTCCTCATGCTTTGCTGTTCAGCCCCTCCACAGCTGCAGTCTGGGCACTAAGGCAGGGCTCCAGGGGCTAAAGGAGCAAGCTGGACACTCATGGGGCCCACAATCAGATTGCACAAGGCCACCATCATTCTGGCTCTCCTCCACCACCTTCCTGCTTATGGAGGGCTTGCTTTCCACAATCTTTAGCATTGCGCTTTTAACATCTTTTTCCTTGTGGGGTTGGTGGTGGTTAGAAAGATGTCTAACAGAAGCTGACCATCTTTTGTAAATATTTCTCAGTGGTGACTCAGGAGATGACAGGGCAAAGCCCCAGAGACATGTACCAGTCCCCTGGGAGGCCTGTCCATCCTTGGGAAAGCAGGGTGAGGAAATCTCAGCTCTTCTTCCTGTGAAGCTCCAGCTGAGGCTGGGCTGCCAGGCCCCAGGTGCCTGGGAGAGGTGCAGACCACTGATCTCTTCTGACTGAGCAGGTGATACACAGCCAGGATGGGCACCTAAATTCAGGTGCCAAAAAGGTCATTGGCTGACATAATACATATAGTTTCTGGCTCCAGAGATTACATGCCCAAGAGCACGACTCTTTATCCATCCTGCCATCAGCCCCTGCTGGTCTGAGTATTTAAAACAAATGTTTCAAGCCTAAATTCTTCTTGCAGCCGTAAAATGCCATAAATGGAGGCTGCTGGCAGACATGCAATCCCTTCCTCCTCTTCCATGTGTGCCATGGCTGGTCCTACTTTATCAAGCCTAGCACCTTCCACTGGGAAATGCCAGTCGAGATTTTCCATTTATAAAAACGCATCGTAGTGGATCTCGCAGTCTATCAGAGCATGTGGTACTCTGTGTGCTGCGAGCCCATCTTCACTGCTGCACTGAGCAAAATGGGCAATTCTCCTTCTGCAAGGCAGCTATTCAGATCCCAAACAGGGCTGGTTATTTTTTTCCTGACTTGCAGTTATTAAAAGCTCTGTCTTTTGCAGGCGCCTTGTTGTGCTGGATCAGAAATAGCGATGCAGGGGCACTGAAGGTTGAGCCCTGTGTTTTGCTAGCACTTTGGAAGACGATGCCATCTGTGACATGATTCAGATCAGTGGTTCAGTGAAATTCTGTTGGCAGGGAGTTATTCACCAGATTAATGTTTCAGAAGTTCTCGTGCTTCCAAAATGATGCTTTGCCTTCCATGTCTCTCTGCTGTTTTCTTTCACATCTCCAAAGGTAAGCCCTGTCAGAGTGCCTCATTAGCATGTCTGGACAAGGCAAGAAATACAATCTCTGCTGGCACAAGCCCATGGTGCACAGCTTGAAAGGGTGCACAGAGGTCCTGATGCTTGGAGCAGGTCATGCAGATGCCACCAAAGCCTGTACCATGGGCACACAGCGAGAGTCCCCCCTCAGACACCTCTTCCCTACAGCATCCCAACACAGGAGGCATCCCCAGAGCACATGCAGAACACAGCGTGGATAGGAAATCTGGTTCTTTCAAGAAAAACTAATTTTGGCCATCTGAAAACCTCCATGGCAAATCATCATGTGCCTCATTTGTGTGAGCAAGACCAAATTGAAAATGCCTTTGATTTGGATACCCTGTCAGGACTATAGCTCCCTACACACACCAGACTCTGGTTTACAAGCAATCAATATATTCTCAATACTCACTTGCAGAGATGGACTTTGCAGAGGTCCCCTCAGGCCAGGAAGCCCCATGGCTTTGGGTGCTGCTCAAACACCTGCAAAGCCATCAAAGAGCTCACAGCCCTGTGAAACACCTCACAAACATCCACCAGACAACCTAGACGTGGGAAATTAAATTCTGCAGCACCTCTGTGGGCACCTCTCCCCAGCTATTTTCTGAAATACATTTTTCCATAAAGCACCAGCAGCGTCAGACACTTCAGAGTGGCTGCAGCATCCTAAAGTTGTAGGGGGTGTTTTGAATTAGACCAGACCTTCTCTGGGCAAACTGATCTCCACACAGCATTATTTGTAATTGAAAATGAGAGGTTAGAGTAAATGAATTCTCATCACCATCACAGATATTCATAAGCTGCCCACTGCCACAGTAATTAGGCACAAAAATTAGGCAATAACAGCAGTTGTTTCTGAAGTATTTTGAACATCATAAAAATAGTTTTAATGGTTAAAACCCAAAGTGCTGGGAGCCATCACTGTGACAGCTCTGTAGATGAGAGCTGCAGCCCAGCAGTGAGATGCTGTAAATTTACTCACAGTAAATCTGGATCACTGGAAAAATAGTTAGATAAAACAGAACATTTTCATACCTGTTAGTTTCTAGTTTGGTGTTGATTGGACAGTGTGTCTGATCATTTTGTGCAGCAGAGTGACAAATAACTTACAAAATTATTTCTCTGAAATTGTTTGGAAATATAGCTCTTCTTGCCACATATTTCATCTGGAAGGCAATTTTTTCCTGCCCTTCTGCAGATCAGCCTGGAGTTTCTGTTAGAGAGAAGTGGTAATACAGAGAGACATCAGCATCATTCATTGAATGAAAATACTGAAACAGCAAACAGTTTCTAAAAATAAAAATATAGTGAATATGTCTTTAGGTCTCTGAGGCATTATATGGTGACTAATCAGAGCAGTTTTCCTAGGAAAAAGGGACAGAAGCAATAGAGATGGCATCAGATTTAATAGTACAAAATGCAAGGTCGTGCCCCGAGGGAGTAATAATGAGAATTTCTGCTACCAGCTGGGAGCTCATCAGTTGGAAGTGACAGAGGAGGAGAAAGACCTGCGCGCACGAGCTGATCAAATGTCTGTAAGCTGGCAGCAGCATGCAGATGTGAGAAAGACAAATGTGAGCCTAAGACATGTCAGATGAGGGATTTCTAATAGAAATAGCAAGATTTTAATGCCCTCACAGAAGTACAGAATATTGTATGTCCATATAAGAGATGAATTAATTTCAAATTGCCTTTTTTTGTGCCTTTCTCTCTTGTCATGACCTGGGAGGAGAGAGCTTTCTTCCACAAGAAGAGACTAAATGAGCTTGGTTTCTTGAGTCTAGCAAAATGCAGGGTGGAAAAAGATATATTTGTTGCTTACAAATACCCTGGAGGGAAGTACCAGGAAGAAAGAAGAGCTATTTGAGTGAAAGGGCAGTGCTGGCAGAATAACAAGTGCCTATAAATTTGCCAGGAATACATTTCAGCTGGAAATTAGAAGAAGGACCTGACTGTCCAAGACGTACATCTCTGGGATTGACTTGCAGGAGATTTTATGGGGACAAAAAACCCCAACTTGTTTTAGTGCAGAAGTGAGGCAGTTCTTTACCACATCTACCAAGCAGCAAGGGATTGGACAATATGGTCCAAAAGAGACCCTTTTTGTCCCTATTTTCCACTGCCCTCATGTGCCTATCTTGTTCAACAACCTAAGGTTTCACACTGATGGTATTCAGCTACCTTTGAGTAGCTGAATAACCAAAAAAATTGGTCTTTCTTATTTTGCTGACTAGAAGAACTCACAGCCAAGGCCTGGTGCTGTTCCCCTGGGTATTCTCTGGCCCATTTTGTTGAAGAAATTGGTGAGGACAATCCCAAGCCTGTTTCTAATGGACACATGCCACATGAGTCAGACCATCCAGAATGTCTGTGGAGAAATGGGCCAAAGGCTCCAAGCTGCCCTTTGCACTGAGATCAGCTCTGCTCCTGCCTGGGGTGGAGAGAGATCACACATTATCCAAATGTTTTAATGCACAAGTGAGGCATTGCACATAAAGACTTGGCTCCTGCGATGAAAAGAGCTGCATGGGCACATCATAAATTACTCTTTTGGTGTCTTTTTGTGACTCTTCTCTGTGTTGAAGAGCTAGAGATGAAGCTTGGGCTTGGAGAAGGGTGGAAAACCATGATGTGCAAGTGCCACGTAGGTGATGAGCAGCAGCTTGGGGCAGCTTGCTTGCTACCTGCCCAGCACTTCATGCAGTACTCACTTTTGTAAGGTCATCTGAAATGTGAAGAAGCCCAGCCCAGAAGCAAAAATTAAAGTGAGCAGATATGGCAGAGGATCAGCTGGGTGAGGTTAGGCATGTGACATTGAAGTCCTCACTGAAAGCAGCTTAAATGGAACCATGGGTGGAATTGGTAGAATCAGCCTCAGCATGGAGGAAGTCTGCTCGATGGTTCTTACCATCAATATGCTCTGATCACCCCTGACGGACAAGGAAGTTTGTCCTTCCTCTGCCTGTAACCAGAGATTCTGGGCAGATGATCTCAGAAAGCATCTGGATGCAAAGGATTTGATAAAGACACCTTTTATGTACATTTCTTTGCTTTCAGACTTAATAAAACACCACTGACCTTTGTTTTCTTTGCCTCTTCTCCCTGGTATATTATGTGTCTCAGATTGCAGTCCCATCAGGGTGGTTGTTCTCTCCATGTCACACTGTAACTTTACACAGCAATTTGTCACCGTAGATAAAACATCTCTGCTGGCCCAGGCTGTGTGCAAGTTAGAACAGGCACGGCATGCAAATCCAACCAACATTCAAGAGTTCAAGTTCAGAGGAGTCTGGAGGAGAGGGAAGAAGGGGGAGTGCTTTAGGAGGACAGTTTTGCAGAGGGCTGCCAAGGCAGTGATAGTGCACTCACAGATGAGAGGAGGGAGGGCTGTCCAGGAACAGGAAACGCAGCACAGAAGGGCAAGAGTGGGAGCAAGGGACGCAAGGAGGGATGTGGAGGAGAAATGCAGGGGAAGGAGTTTGGAGGAGAAAATTAGAGAGCTAGCAACACTGCTGCTGTGTGCTCAGAAACGAGCAGGAGCCCAAAGGCACTGTAGATAACCGAGTATGGGGGCTACCTCCCACCCCAGAGCCTCCCCTTCACTGCTGGGCAAACGATCAAATGTACACACAGACACACAAAGCCTTTGTAGAGGCTTCAAGGTGAAAGGCACCTATAACAGGAATTATTACTGTTGACATTAAGTAGCTGAGGAAGTTTTCACTTGGAAATCCACCTGGGCTTTGTCTCTTTTCAGCACAGTTATTATTCAAATGCAAACCTGCACGGGAGTTTCTTAAGTGCATATCTTTGTATTTAACTCAGCCAGTTGGTTTGGGCTTGCAGCAGCAGAGAACCTCATGTGTGTTTGAGCAGCACACATATAAAACCCTTACTCTTAGCACAGAAACTGAATGTATATGCTTTGGTCAGTTTTATATTCCAAGCACTGAGTAAACCCTCAACAAATGCTGACTTCAAAAACTGGCCACACACCCATGCCAGTCAAACTTTCCATGGAGTCAGAACCTCAGAAATCCTTCACCAAGAAGGAAGCACTGGCCTGGTCTGAATTCATTTTACGAGAGGAGGGAACAAAGAGAACACATTCATCAAATTTTATCTAGCCTAAATGATACTGTCCTAAAATTCGACCTTCTACTTTTGTTAGACTTTATAGCCTTGATAAGCAGCAACATCTTACTCCTAAATCCTACATGGAAGCAATCCTGGGAGTAAGACTAAAAGGAATCATACTCTTACTTCATCTTTTTGGGCACAAATGCATCCCTCTACAATGAGCTCTCTGTGCCCCTGAGGACCTGGGGTCTCTGGGGAGCCCAGTTTGTGAAACAAACAGGGATGAGGCAGCCCTTCTCCACAGGGCCTCAGGTTGAGCAAACAGCTCTCCTCCTCCTCCTTCTCCCATGAGAAGGGAATTCATCACAAGAGTTGTGCTGCCCTGCAGCAGGGCAGGCAATGAGCAAAGAGAGGCAGGCAGAGCATGCTGAGCGAGGCACGTTCTGGACATGGGTGCAGGAGTAGGGAGGGAGCCATGGGGCAGCAATGCAAGCAGATCTCTGGCTGCACATGGCTTTTTACACCCACTGAGCTCAAAAACCCTTCAGGTGGGTACCCAGGGACAGCCTGGTGAGCACAGAGGGAGCTTGTGCTGCTCCATCCCTCTCCTGCACTTGTGACTACAGGCTGGTTGGGAAATAAAGTTATATCTTTAGGCTGAGGATAGAAGGAGAGGACTGCATTAATGCCTTGTTGTTGATGTTATCCCCTGGAGAGCCCACTTGGACAGGCCTCAGCTCTCCAGGGAAGGCAAATTTCTGCTGTCAAGGGGCTGTGTGAGGGCACAGAGCTGTGTAGGCAGGCAGGCAGTGTTTGAATGATGCAGTGCACAGCAGATGTCCCAGAGACAGCCAAGAGGTGGGACTGAGGCAAGGCTCAGGGAATGAGTCACCCACAGCTGAAGCCAAGCAAGGCCTGAGCATTGAGACAAATTGTCTAAGATGAGCCAAGTGGGAAAGAGAAGAAGTCTTCCTATCAGGGAAACAGCCAGAGAGATGGAATAAGGAGGACAAACAAAATCAGAGAAGTACAGAAGTGCAGGGTGTAATAAGGAGCACCCTTCACCAGACTGGTGGGCATCCAGCTTGGTACACTGCAGCAGTGGCCAGGAGCAGATGTCCAAGGAAAAAGGGCAGAAAAGCCACAACAGGCTTGTTGGAGTGTGACTTTCCCCAGAGGACCCTCCCAGCCTCTGGCACTCCACAGCACAGCAACTCCCCGAGCCAGAGGCTGTGCCTGCAATGTTCACAGCCTTCAGGGAGTTCTCTCCTCTGAACCTGATTGCTTTGCAATCCCCTCTGTGCTCTTGGCCTCTGTCCGAATTGGCACGAGTGAGCTCCACAGCCTGAGGGTGCACAGGGGAGGGAGGGATGGATGGAGGAAAGCTGCTGAGGAGTGAGGGAGGATGGAGGGGAACCTTCTGGGAAAGGACCCATTGCATCAGCCTGTCCAGCCATTTGCAGAACCCTCCTAAAATGGCAAATTGAGGTCACATCACTGTGGTGCACTCCTAAAGCTCTTGTGTCAGCCCCTTGGAGGGTCCAAGACATCAGCATCGCGTTTGAGTGGACTGCCCCAAGCGTAGCTCTGTCAAAAGGGAAACTGTTTCTGAGAAAGCAAATGCCAAAACCAATGACTTCAGCACCAAGAAGTTTGTTTTCCCTCCCAAGGAGCCTGCAGCTCCCACGAGGCCGGTTCCTCTTCAAGAGAAGAGCTCCAGGCACTTGCACAGCCTGCATTGGTGCTCCTTTCTGGACACCTCTGTGCTAATCTGTGTTAGAGAGACAAATTTGCTCTGGGCACAGCAAGAGGACAGGACAAAGGCTTTTTTCCCCCCAAATAGTAGAGCATTTCTTTTTTCCTCCAGGAAAGGGGCAGCAAACAAAGGTATTATGCCGATTAAAAGAGAGGAGGGGGCAGGATTTGAGTTACAAAAGAAACCGGCACATTACAGCAAGGGAAGCTGCAAGGTACAAGGCCACACTGTAAAAGAAAAAAAAAGAAAAGGCATTCAAAGCCTCTCCAGCATCCATCAAAGCGATAACGTTATTGCATGGTACGTTTATAGTTCCCTTGCAGCTGCGGCAGCAGCTTTTCACTGGGGCTGGGCTTAAAACGAGACCAGAGCCGGTTCTCTGCTGCTCCAGCACCAGCAGACAGGCCTTTCCCACCCCCTCCTCCATGCACAGACATGCACAGCCTGTAGCAGTCACTCCAAAATTCATTTCACCCTTTAATTGGATTTCATGGAGGAGAGCGAGGCGCGAAGGGGGAACGGCCGGGGCTGCGGGGGTCCCTGGTGCCTGGTGGGACAGTGACAGTGCAGGGAAGGACAGGGCTGGGACAGGGCTGCTGTGGCAGGGTCCTGCCCCGTGCAGGACCCACCAAACACGGTGTGGGCCAGGCAGGCAGCAAACACTCTATTTCTGGTGTCAATTTTCAGCGAGCACGAGTCGCTTCCATTTCATCGCACTCAAAAACGTCTGGGCTTAACTAGGTCACATTTCCTAACTGTATCAGAGGCAGAGGCTTCTCTTGCTTGAGTGATTTAACTAACCACCCTGGAAGAATTGTACTGAGTGGTGCCACGAGTGTCCATGATGAGAGATGACTCCCCCTGCCTTGCTCTGGAGGAGTGAAGATGACCTGTGCAAGGAACCAAATGCTGTTTACAGCCCCACTGCTTTAAGATCCTAGGTGAGAAGCAGCTCTTTCCCAGCAGTATGAATATGTGTGTCTCTGAGACAAGCTATTTCCAACTTGCATTTTTACCCCATTAGGTGCCAAGGCACAACTTTTGTATGTTGTGTTTATCTTGCAGACAATGGCACTAAGCAGTGAAAAGCTACAGGGCAAAGAGATTCTGCACCCCATGTGCAGGTGGAAAACCAAACCTCAGTCCTGGGTGCCAGGGAATAGGTGGAGAGGCAAGAATTGGCAGACATTTCAATGTAAACCCCAATCTCCTGTGCCTCTTTCCCCCACTGCTGTGGGTGGCACAGCCCAGCACCTCAGCCCTCCTCTGTGAAGAAATCAGAAGGGTCCCATATGCTGGCTGATGGTTTCACCCTGCTGGGGGGACCACTCACCTTCCCTCCCAGCTCAGCATCACCTTTGCACTGTGACCACTGCCCTGCCTCAGGGAAGAGCTGCAGGGAGCCTCCAGGGCAGCCCTCTGGAGCTACAGCCCAGTCAACCTGCCCTGCCAAAATCCTAACCCCAGCACAAAACAGGATTCACCTAATGTACAGCCCTACCCTGAATCATGCTGGACTCTTGGTGTGTCCTGCACTCTCATCCCCCAGGCTGATGCTACACAACTGAAAAGAATCCATCCTTTTGCCCACATTAGCCATTTTGGCCATCAGTGTCCATGGGTGTGTCTTTGATTGTGGCTCATTTAGGGGGATAAACTGATTTGTCTTTGTTTTTCAAACACTTCACTCAATCCTCCTGATACAGGTGGGAACAAGACAGTCACTATTTTCAGCCTCTCTGCATCCATCACTTTCTCTGCTCAATTTTGCTCCACATCCTTCATCTGTTACTCATGCAACAAGAGAATGTCTCCAGTCCATAATTCACCTGCTCTGCCTAGACAGCAGAAAGGTGGTATTTTCAGCATGGCTTTTTTTTTTTTTTTTTCCTGTCTTTTTTTCTTTTTTTTTTTTTTTTTTTTTTTTAATGCTGTTCTTTATATAGCCAGCCATTTTGTTCTCTCCTGAGCCAGCTGCTGCAGACTGAGCAGATGTTCCCAGCGAGCTGTGTGTGGTGGCACCCAGCCTCCCCCCAGCATCACCCAGGCAGCTGTGGGTGATTGAGAACCCACAGAGGTGGCAGTGCCATCAGGGCAGCCTTCCCCACCGCGTGTGTCAGCAGCAAGGGTCACCTGCCCCTTACCTTGGCAAAGTCCCACTGGGTGCCTGCACAGCCTTCTCTATCCTAAATTATTCCATGCCATCTGCAAAACTTGCTGCTTCACTGCTTCCCCCACTTTTCCAAGTCGTTAATAAATATTAAGCACCAGCAGTGTGCTCACAGCTCACTGCCCAGTCTCCATCCCTGGAGGGGAGTGCATCCCTTCCCCCTTTGCCACCAGTGAGACCCTCAGCATCCCCTCCCATCCACCCCCCATCATCCCCACCTGGCTGCAAGGGGCTCCAGCCCGCACAGAGCAGCTTTGGTGGGCTGCAGGGGTGTTTGTTTGTCCCTGGTCATCCCCTGTTTCTAAAAATGGAGCACAGGTTGCCCGACCTCAGCTGACTCACTCAGCTCCTCCACATTGCAAAGCACTCAATAATTCACAATGCTAAATGGCCCCTTTGGTTCAGGCTGAGCTTCTCATCCCGGGGGATGACAGACACAGCACTGCAGCTCCTGTTACCCTCTCTGTCCTGCAGCCAGAGCAGCACGTACAGAGGCCCCCTGGCTGACCTCCCACCTCCCTGAGGTGCTGCTCAGCCCTCTGAGGATCCCCCCTGCCCATGGGGGAAGGAGCATGCAGTGGGCTGTGGAAGGGAAGCAGTCAAGAGATCCAGAAAGACTGGCCCTAGTAGGGATTTCTCTGCTGACTTATTGGGCAGGAAAAATGCGAAATTGGGAAAAATGCCACTGAGGGCACCCACCTTCCCTCCCCACACCCCTCTGCATACAGCCCAAGAGATTGTGACAGTTCCTCCCTTGTCATACCCAAAAAATCTCTTTGTGGGGGTTGAGACCCTCGTCCCCCTTGCCCAGGGGCTGGTGATGGCCCCCTGCACAAAGCTGCTGTCTGTGGGGAGCTGCATCCAACATTTCATCTCTAGTTTGAAAGGAAGGGAAGGCTTGTTTTGATTTTGTTGATTATCTGTTTTAAAGGAACACATAGGGAAAGTAGGAATTTTAGTCTGCATGTCTCTGAAGTACAGCTGCATACCAGAAGTGGCCATGGACATCCTGTCTGTTTGCCCAAGGACATCCCTGATATTTCACCATCTCCCAGAGCTTTGGCTTTTGTATCTCTTGTCCACCTCACATCCTTCCTTCCAATAACTAAAGGGAGCCCACCAGAAAGATGTAGAGGAACTTTGTACAAGAGCATGTAGTGACAGGACAAGGGGAAATTGATTCAAACTGAAAAAAGACAGGTTTGCATTAGATATTAGAAAGAAATTCTTTACTGTGAGGGTGGTGAAGGACTAGAACAGGCCACCCAGGGAAGTTGTGACTGCCCCATCCGTGGAGCCCCACCAAGGAGCTGCAGTGCAGGGTCTCCTGCCCCTCTCCAACCTTGAATCAGGCTGGGGCTCTGTCTGCATTCTGCTCAGCCCATGATACATTTAACCAGACTTGTCACTGTGCAGGGAAATCATGCAGACTGCAAAGCCTTGTTCAGATGCTCACTTTGAGAGCTTAGCCACAGAAAAAAGTACAGTGCATGCACAGTACATGACTTTAAAGCAATCAAAATGTGCTCAAGAAAAAGCCAACTTTAAAGACATAAGCTGAGAGAGATCTTCATTGCAGAGGTTACTTCCCTGCCTAATTTCAGCCTTCCGTTCTCTGGGGTTTTGGCCAAAAATCTGCTAAGAACATCACTACTTTCTCCCTAATTGGTCAAACCACATTTCTTTTCCAGAGAAAGCCTCCTTCCTGCACAGACCCAGGCTGGGATAATCACCACTGCTTGAAAGACAAGCATTTTGAGCAACTGGGGAGCAGGGGACTGGAGAGAAAACGAGTGCCCTGGCTGCCCCTCAGCAACCCCCAGGCCTGGTGCTGTGTCCTCACTGCCTGCCTGTCCTGCAGCAGGGCACTTCCCTCTCTCCTTGGCAGAGCTGTGGATGCCTGCAGTGGCAAAGCCTGTTTTCCCTAAACACAGAAGGAAACAAAAGAGAGATTTCCCAGTCACTCTTTCAGGATTGCTTCTCCTAAAACTCTCTAAAGCAGTGCTGCAAGCCCTTCTTTGATGTTTGCTTACATCCTCCTTTATCTGCTTCTGTGACACTTTTGTGGCTTTTCTGCCCAAAGTGATGCAGCTCCCTCCCTGCTCTGCAGTGGCCTCCTGTGCTTGCTCTCAGTCACTCTGTGTCCTCTGGTCACACCTCTCCCGACCCACTGTGAGCACCGTTGGCAATTTGGATAGCAGCTCCTATGTTTCACAAAGGGAATCTGTATGGGGGGTTTTATGTGTATCTTGAAAGAGAGTAGCTTTTAACAACAGCTTTTGCTGACCTCTCTGCTGCATCCAATTCATTTTCATATAAATCATCTAGAAGGACTAAAATCTATACAAAGTATCACATGCTATCCATTCCTGAACGTTTTTGCCTAAGGCTTTCTGTTACTTTGAGGTTTTTTTTCCTCATGTAGGGTCAGGAATGGCACTACTGAGAGAGGGTTTATAGATATTGTGCTATTTGTATTATACTACAAATCAAACAGGGGAGAGGAGGATAGAGGAAGAGAGAATGAGTAAAAACTCTCTTTTTTTTTTTTTTTTCCCCCTCCAAATCAGCCTGTATTGAAAAGGCAATTATTATTTCAGGGTAGTCTCCTTCTCTCAGACCTCTCTATCAAACTTTTCCTATGCACATTCCTCCTCATTTGGTTAGCATTCATTACTATGAGCCTGATCACAGACTTCATGGTGCTCCTTGAAGAAATTCATGCCCCCATCCCATGACATCTCCTTGATCACTTGACTTTGCACTTGAATACAACTGGCAATGCTTTTTCTGACACAAATGCAAAGCTGATGGCGCCAAAATCTTCATGGGCTTGTCACAGCCTAGATAGGTTGATATTAAAAAAAAAAAAAAAAGAAAAAAAGGAAATAAAGAAAAAGGGGGAGAGGGATGACCAAGCAACTCTACAGGCAGCCAAAAGATTTCATATCACTATTGTCAAAATGAAACATTCAGAACAATTTTTCATTTCTTTCTAAGCCAGAAGGTCTTAAATCCTCATAGATGGAATAAAGGAAATGAAATACATGGCTTTGCCTCTTTGCTTTGCCATGTTTTAAGTTAGACTGTGTTTTCTTAATTTATTGTCCTGCCATGGGGTTGCCAGGAATTGCCAGTCACTACAGACTGCTGAGTTTCCAGAGCAGAGGAATGAATTGCTCACAGCTTCCCTATCCATGGGCTCTGCTGCAGTTCCCACTGCCCCAGCCAGCCCAGCTTCCTAGAAGTGTTTCTGCCTTAAGAGAGGTATTCTTAATATTCCAATGATTTCTCATGCAGGTGCTCTCTGCATCACCAAGCACCTTCAGCTGCTGCTGTCTGCACAGCAAGCTGCTTCCTGGGTCTGAGCAATGCAGGCTCCTCTCCTGCACTTTGCCAACAGGTTATTCCCACTGGAATGCTCCTCCAGCCCAGCACTTTGCTGGCCTTCCCTCCAGAAATGCTCAGCAGTTTGTCAATACAGAGCTGGCCTTGGCACGCCTGAAGGACAACAGCGTTGTAGCTGCTGCCCGTAAACCCCATCCTAGCTTGCCCACTGCAGCAGAGTCCTCCTGTGCCCTCTCCAGAGCCCATAATCACTGAGTGATGCTGCCAAGCAGCTCAATTGCAAGTTTACAGCCCAGCTAAATGGCCCTGTGCTCCCCACAGTCCTCATTCAGCATTTCCGCCGTCACCCTCTCACTGGATATCTGGTTCAGATTAATTGGCCCGAAGATGGGGCAGCCTGCATTTGTCTGCATTGTTTCCTGCCCGAGCTGCTAACCTCAATAGATATAATTTTGTTGAAAAGGAACGCATTGGCAGACCATCAGAAAGGAAAACTCCCTGACAGTGCAATTATAGTTTAATGTGTAATAGCCATCTGGGAGATGCTGGGAAAGCCCAGGCATTTTGGGTGTATGGAAATACAACTTGCTGCTACGCATGGAAAAAAAGTGAAAAACCCACTGAAGGGAACTTTGCAATAGCCAGGGGTGAACAAACTCTGTGTGAACCAATAGCTCATTTCCATCTCCACCCCTGATACCAGAAATGTAGGCCATGCAGGAAAGGTGGGATCACCTGCAGGCAGGGAGAGCCACTCCTGCTGGCAATGGGCTAAGTGAGAAAACAACACCAACTTGCCCTGATCTTCGGTTCAGTGACATTGATGGAGGGACTAATTCAAACTGATTGACCACAACTTCAGACCTCACATTGCTGTCACATATGATTAAAGCTGATCAAGTTGCTCACTGCAGATAAATCCTGTGACAAACGCAGCGCCGCTATCTGTCCCCGCGTTATCAGCCGGCAGCCTGGCTGCTCACGGGCGGGCTCGCTCCTCCAGTGACTGTGACAAGTGCTTTGTGTGAAGGCATTTTAACATATGGCTGAGCTGAGACCCTTCTGCTGAAAATATCCTGCTCCTCACTCAGCATTTATGTTGTGCCATTGGTCATGTAATTCATCCTAAGTCGCCTCTGGTTAGGTGGCATCCCCTGCTCATCGCGAGTGATTTGCAATCACGCCGGATTGTTCCACGAGCCTATTATGCAACTGATAGGGCTCTTCAGCCTGGCTTTGAGAATAAACACCAGCCTGAGAATTCAATTATATTTATTCACATTACTCCAAAAGATAGCTTGCTTTCGTGAGCATCTTTGTGGGTAGAAAATTCTTTTCCAGCAGAGTGTTTGGGAATAAAATGGGTCACAATCGCTAAGGAAGACAGGCTGCATGTTTTATTCACAAGCACATTTTGTGAACGTTTATTGCTACATACGCCCAGCTCTAGTGAAGATGGACATCTCTAGTTTCCCTTCTCATTTGCCGTCCCTTAGTTCTTATTTTTGTCTCCAGGTATTAACTACATCCCATTGACATTTTCAGCTACCAACTGAAAGGAGGGAAAAAAATTAATTCTGGGAAACTATGCAAAAAAAAAACTTTTCTCCCTCCTAAACCTTTTCCTTAAATTCAATTATATCACTCTCATCCGCAACAGTCTAATGGCCATTTACAGAGTCTGTATCAGATGCAGCCACACGGTTTCTGCTGAGCAAAAATTTCTCTGGCAAAATGCCACTTCATTTACTGGTGAGCTGGTTTGCTCAGCGCACCTCAGCTTTGACAGATTCTCACCAGCTACAGCACAGGATTGCAGGATGAGTTCAGCCACAGTGCTGACCCCTCAGGGGGTGCCAGGGACCCTCTTTTGCTCTCTTGGCCCCAGAAGCTCTCCCAGACATTTATTTTCCCTGGCCAGGTAGCAGCAGTAGCTGGGATTTTATGGAAATTTCTCTGCATGGTTCTCACACTTGCAGCTTTTCAGGCCATGCTGAAATGGGGGGAGACACAGTCTCTGACCAAATGCACACACCACTAGCCACAGTCCAGCTCAGCCACCCTGCATTTCAGGTGGATTTGGACACTAGGGTTGGCTTCTTTCAATCACTAAAGACTGGAGATGACTTCCTGTGTTCCAGGAGCCCAGACTTTCATTCCTGAACTGTCTTGAACCTCAAGCTGATCTCATCAGGGTGTTTGGCTCAGCAGGAATAAAGAGACCAAGAAAACATCAACCAACACAGGGAGGGACTCTGTGTCTATGTTAGAGCCTGTCAACCAGGAGGCAGAAAGGAGCCCATCTCCTTCTCTAGAAATCAACACCAACAGTGAAGGATGGAGGGAATGAAGACAGTGGCCTGGCTGAGGAGGAAGATAAGGCAGAAAGGGTTTCTGGCTTAACCAGCCCTCTTCTCTAAAGGCTGTTCCTTTCATCTGCCTCAGAAAGGTCAGTGTGGAAAAGGAAAATAATTTTTTAAGACCAGCTCTAAGATAAAGATAAGTTCAGCAAAATAAAAACTCTCACATAAAAAAAAATAAGGAGGAGCAAGAGGAAAAAATAAACAGAGATTCTTGGCTTTCACTTTATGTTACTATCTGTGGAAATACTCCTATCTTCCAAGATGCCTTTTTTCCATGCTACTCACATCTCTTGGAGCAAGCATTTGATGTAGAGCACGCATGTGCAAGGATGGCTGCATGGGAGGGATCCAGTTTTCCTCACAACCACTGAGAAACAGACACAGGTGGCTACAGGGATAGAGAAACCATCCAACACCTCCCTGGGTGGGACTGATCTTGCCCCACGTAGTGTCACCACAAGGGCTCTGGGGTATCCACTGTACAGATGGGCACAGAGGGGTCACCCTGCTACAATGTCCCCATCGGGTACAGCAGGGCCCCAGAGGTCCCTGTGTGGTCAGGGGCCACTGTGCTCCAGTGCCTGCCATCCAAACATCTCCTTCCCACCAGGAGCATGGGAAAAACAAACTGGCAATGCTCCATGCCACCCAGCATCTCCTTCCCACTGGGAGCAAGGGAAGAAGACAGACTGGCAATGCTCCTGCCACTAAAACACAACACTCTCCTGCCACCCCTCCTGCATGGAAGTCTGTGAGAGTTACACAAACCAATTTGTTAAGCAAGGCTCGTTGCCCTTCTTTGAGGTACTGAATTATTATTTCCATTTTACAGGCAGGGAAACAGGACAGAGAAAATGAGGGTGTTTGTGTGAGATCACATATGTTCTCCATTACAGGCCATGGCGCTTCCTGGCTGCAGCAGGACCTGACTGAAGTGCTAAATAACAGCCAACATTTGTTCCTTTCATACATCCACACCAACCAGTAGCAGGAAGCACAGTTGCAAACTCATGGAAACCTGGGAGGTCTGGGGAAGGGTTTGGGCTCCAAGCATATGTGCTCTGGGATCCAGAGAGCAGAAATGCTGGATGCATTAACCTTCCCTGCAGTGAGATGCACCTCCTACCAAGGGTCAGACAGGACACCACTGCTTCTGGCTAGCAGGAGCGTTTGCTTTGCAAAGAGGCAGGGTTCTAAGCACTCTCCTTTCCTCTCTCTGGGAGGAGAGGTGCCAGGACACCACCAGGAGAAGGGAGCAGGAACAGCAAAGCAAAACCACCACCCATGCAAAGCCACAGAACAATCAGTGGTGGCCTCCTCACAGCTTCCAAGTCCAGACGTGCCTGCCCCACACACCACCCTTTCACCAGGATCAAACCAGCAGCTCTTGTGCCTCCTGCACTGCACTGCCACACAGTAACCACTACAGAGGGGCAAAGACGCCATTATTTATCCAGCCCAAGCCAGGAAAGCATAACCTGGCTGATGGGCACAGAGCGCACTGTCCCAGACAGACATAGCTGAGAGGAGTGCAGGCAGCAGAATTATTGATAAGGAACTGAGGGATTGTGCTTGGACCAGCACCACCACAGTTCTGGAGGGTGACTTGGGCCTACAAGAGTCTGGATGTGATCCTCAGCCAGCCAAACCTCTGGCCCCTCTTATATTACTACAAAAGTCCCACTTAACCCCAATTAGCCAGGATTTATTTTCAAAGTTTCTCTACTCAGAAACACGATGATGCCTTACAGTCTACCCACTGCATTTGGGGCGCATTGGGGATTGGACTAAATCACCTCCAGGGGGTCCCTTTCAGCCTAAATTAAGCTTTGATCCTACAGCTCTCCAATTCTGAGGGAAGAGGTCTGAGCCAAAGCACCACTCACTGGTCTTTACCACATCATCACTTTTATCCTCAGTGCATCTTTGAGGGAATTGTTCTTGGTTTCAGCTTGTAAAAACAACATCCCTGTGGAGACACAGCTGCAGCTGTGTTAACATGGCTGGTCACCCAGAAACTTCTGAAGGGAAGCTGAACCATTTTGACTCATTTCACAAAGAGGATGCTGTCTCACCCTCTGCTTTGAGCCTCAGAGCCATGGCAGTGGTATGAGGGAGGGCTTTCAGTGTGTGAGCCAGATTACCCCCAAAACACACATGCAGAGCCTAACTGGATTTCCCAAGGAGGCTAAAAAGCTGTGGCCTTGCTGTTAGCACCAACAAATCACCCTGCTTAACACAGGTGTTTCTCACTACCCACAGTCACACCCAGCCAGGCTCCAGAAGAATGATTATGTTAGAAAAAACCTTTCAAATCTGAGGATGCAAGGGGCTCTGCAGAAGAGATTTTCTCTCCTTGGGTAGCCAGAATGCTTTTCTGTCCCACAATGCCAGTCCAGAAGCAGAGGGAGGAGCTGTACACCAGACAGCAATTGCAACTGCCCAGGTATTGGGTTTGTACCTTTCTCCCGAACATAAAACTGCAGGTGACAGGAAACCTGTGCAAAGACTCAGCTAATGGTTAAAACAGCAACATGCTGCCCCAAGAGCCTCCTGGGGCTGTGGGCTTTGCAGCATCCTTTTGCCAAGACCTGACATCTACAGCTCTTTCAGCTTGCTTTGAAGGTCACTCCACAAAACACAGCCAAGCACCACTGACCCCCATCCAGCCCAAGGCACTCATCTCCTCAGCCACAAGACAAATGAAGTGCTCCAGCTCTGGCTTGGCTTTCTGCTCTGCATCATCTGGGCTAGCCTCTGGCCTTCCCACACAGAACAGCTGGCTCCATGCAGGCTCACGTGTCTCCCAAGGACCTTCTGGGGGCTGCACCAATTTTCCACTAACGCTGCTCTTTGTTTATGCCCAGAGGTCTCCAGGTCAGCAAGCTGCTGGGGGTGGGGAGCCAGAGCCGTTGTTTTAGTGTACACAAGAAAGGAGAGGCAGAGCAAAGCCAGCTGAAGATTCTCCCCACCGTGGTAGCACCAGCTGCCATCGCCTGACTGAGCAGATGAGAGAGCTCACTAAAAAATAAAACAGCTTATGCAAAACCTGGCTCTGTTAGACATAAACACAACTGTTGTGACTCACCATTAGGCTGGGACAAAGGCATGAAAACAGGGATAGAACTGGAAGTAGCACTGGTGTCACTTCTCTGAGGAAGCTGTCCTGAGGAGACCATGGAGGATGCACAGCACATCTTGCCTCATGTCTGTTGTAAAGAATAAACAATATTAAAAGGCAGAAAAAGGTGAAGAGCACATGACCAATTTAGGACCCTAACCCCAGTGAGACACCCGGCAGGCTGAGACCAGTAGGGGAGGAAATTGGGTTGAGCAGCAAGGTTGCTGCTGGCACAGCACTGCAGGGACAAGCCAGTACCTCTGCATGCATTTTACTCAAAGGTTCACCCCCAGTATCACCCTCATGGTGAAAATGTTGCTTAGCACAACATGCTAGCACCCTTAGAGGCAGCACAGAGCCTGGCTGTGCCTTCCCCAGAGGAGTCAGAGACCTCCTCAGACTCGGGACTCCCTCCCACACCACATCACATTGCACCACATCCCTTTCAGGTGAGTTAGTATCTGTTCATCTGCTTCAGTGGAGCCTCTCACAACACATGGATGCATTTGGGGTCAATGCAGACTGGAAAGAGTGATAGAGACACTTGGCACAGCTCTTTTTGCTTCATGTTGTCTTAGCACTGGGACAGGTCACCACTACTGTTCAGGTACGCACAAGTCAAATCCCATAAAGCCAACACTTCTCAGTGTCCTCCACATACCTCCTCACAGGTCTGGTCTCTCAGTCAGAGGCAATTCACTCTGAGCAGCTGGAAGCTGTTATTTAAATGCAGAGCCCAGCTGGGGGAGTAGCTGAGCTCTGGGTGGAGCTGATGCCCTTTGCCCAGGCTCAGGCCCTGCCCCTCTGCAGAGACTGGCAGCTCTGGGCAGGGACACCATCACCTGCAAAAGCCCAGAAAGGCTGGTCCTTGAGCGCCCTGGGCAAGCCAGGCAGCAGAGAGGTGCAAGGATGGGGACAATTCCTGCACACCAGGAATGGCTGGCGTGCAGTGCTGAGCGCTCAGCATGGGAGTGAGGGGATACCCCATGTTCCCCCTTCCCTGGTGCTGCAGCACAGCACAGCCTGGCTGCCTGCTCCCATTCCACCAACAGGGAGCTCCTACCACAAGCTGTGCCCTCCTAAAAGCCAGAAACCTTTGCTGATGCCAGCAAGCTGCCCTGAAACCCCTCCTGGCCATGCACATCACTCGCCATCATCGGTGCTGTTTGTTCCACCCCAGCTTTCTGGTTCTCCCTCAGCTCCTGCATATGAGCAACACCTCCCACCCATCCAGCACCTCACTCAGGGCACAGGTGGGCTTGGGCAGGCTGGGTACATCCACCCAGTCCATCCTGGCAGGAGCAGGGGTGTGCAAAAGCAAAAATTGCCAGGTTTTACCTCTTACAGGGAAAGATAATACACCTCCCCGAGGGGAGCTCCCACCTGAGCACAGCACAGAGCATCCCTCAAGAGGAAAGCATTTTTGTCAAAATGCTGCATTTGTACCCTTAAAACAGGGCAGGGGGGTTCAGTGAGGGAGCACACAGGGAGCCCATTTTAACAAGCCACACGTCGCCCCAGGAAAACGCCTTGGACAAACGTGATTTCCAGTGGCACATCTGCAGCACCTTGCAGCTTCAGCTGACAGCCTGAACAAGCAGGAGAGACAGGCATTAGAAAAAACAGAGTCAGAAACAAGGGGGGAAAGAAAGACCAGAGGAGCAAAGACAGCCTAACAACAAAGGCTTGTCTTTTCCAGAGAGAGGAAAGTACGTGTGTGCCTGTGCAAAGAAAACCTATTTTTTTTTTAACTTGAAGTTGTATGGAATAGGTGCCTGTATACACACAATCTGTAGTAGAAATTTTTACAGAGCAAGCAGAGCCTTTGTGCTTAATAAGTGAAGATGTACACATAATATGAGTTCTATGAGCACTATCTGGGCACATGAAATGTTTATTGTGTCATGCATTGACTGAGAGAGAGGGTGCTCACCTGAGGAAGGGAGCTGCAGGGAAGTGACGCAATTAGGGTGTAATGTGCACAGCAAAGCCACAGCAGAGCCTGTGGAAAGGTTTTGTTGGTAGAGATTTCATTCCTGAATCTGCAAGCACCATGAGAAGTGAGGAGGAAACAGCTCATGTTTGGGGACTGAGGATGAGAAGAGTCCATCTCTGCACATCTCTGTGTGAGAGAGGGAAAGACCATGGGATGCTCACTGTCCCAAAAGGGAAGCAAGGTGGGGATGCTGCATGTGTCAAAATTCACTCCAAACAAATGGCCAGGAGCTTTTTAATAATCTGGCTGAAATTGGTGTTTCTCCCAACCACCCCACAGTACAGCAGGGCTCTGAACATTTCTCCAGCCTGACACCTTTGACTTGAAGTCTGACGGCTCCATGTTTTCAGACTTCAGAAAACCTGGATTTTCAGGGAGCAACGTTCAACCACTATGAATACAAAGAATAAGAGTCACAGAATCACCTAGGTTGGAAAAGACCTCTGAGCTCATCGAGTCCAACCATTAGCTCAAGCACTGCCAAGCCCACCACTAAACCAGCTCCCTAAGCTCCACATTTAAGGTCTTTTAAATGCCTCCAGGGATGATGATTCAACCCCTTCCCCGGGCAGCCTGTTCCAAAGAGTTTTCCAAAAGCCAGGGTGTAGTTGCAGCTCAAAAAGACATCCAAGCCCAGCACTGCTTCCAGCCTGATGTTCTTGCTTAGTGAGGTGGGGCATTTTCCTGATTCCTCAAAATACTACCACGGTTTGAACGCAGATGCTCTCTTACTGAAGTCCGCACGTTTTGGGGGAGAGCTTTTTGGGAGGCAGGGGGGAAAGGATCAAGATTTGGCCCCTGAATTGCTGCGTGGTGACAATACACTTCATGTTCCCCTATATTTTACGTGGGGGAGAGCATGAGCGTGTGCACGGAGCTGGGTAGAGAATTTGGGGCAGGAGGAGAGAGAGGGGATGCAGGCAGGGAGGCACAGCCGGCTGCCCCCCGCACACCGAGCGGAGCTTTGTGCTCCTCTTTGATGGCACAGAGCTGCGAGCTCCCAGGAAGATGAAAACGGCTCACAGGGTTTGTGCAAAAAAAGGTGGGGCCAGGGGGAGGCGAAAATAAAATGAAAGGGGAAAGGGAAGAGCCCAGCAGCAGAGCCATGCACGGAACAGTTGTTTCCAGGTGCCCTCTCCTGGCCTTGCGGGGCTTTCTCCTCGGGGCTCCTCGCCCTCTACAACAGCCTGAAAGAGCCACCTCGAGTTGCGCCCGCCGAGGTTTAGATTGGATATTATGAACAGTTTCTTCACGGAAAGGGTGGCCAGGCACTGGAACAGGCTGCCCAGAGATGTGGTGGAGTCACCGTCCCCGGAGGTATTGAAAAGATGTGTAGGTGTGGCACTTAGGGACATTATTTAGTGGCTGATTTGGCAGTGCTGGCTTAATGGCTGGACTCAATGGCCTTAGAGGTCTTTCCCAAAATAAATGATTCTATAATTCCAAAGATTTGTGGCTCTTTTCTTTTTCTTTTGGTGTGTCTTTTACATGACCTCCACACCACCCCAGTGCATGGAAACAGAATCCCATCAAGACCTTCCTCTACTCACCATCATCTTGCACCACTGAGTTTCTGCAGCCTCCACAGCTGACACCATGAGCTGAAATAATTAACCAGGGGCCAAGGAGTGATTTAAGCAGCATTACAAAGTGATAAAGAAATACAGTTGGGAATCATTCAGAAAATAAACTCTGTATTTACACAGACATAACCTGCAGACTAATGTGCTTCCCAAAAAGGAGGCTAAGAAGGAAGGGTAGAGAAGAATAGCACATGGGTTGTTCTACAGGTCTATTTAAAATAAAGTTAAGAAATCCCTGCATCTCTAAAAAAGAAAACCAAAAACATGACAGTGCTGCTCATTTGGGGAGAGTGCTTTCACTTCCTTGCTGCCCCTTGCTCAGCTGTGGTCCCCGTTCCAGTTCCTCCACCAGAATTAGCAGTGTCAGATGTTCCACGATTCCTTCTGCTTTGTGAGGAACAAGGAGACACATTAAAGGCCAGGAAAGATCTAAAATGAGCTGCATGGCCCTAATTCCACCTCTGGCCTTCCATTGCCACTCAGCCTTGAAGACATCCCAAACACTGAGTCTCTGACATTGGTTTTTGTCTTCCGGAAAACAAGTTTTCTCAGTGCACCCTCTGGGAAATTTTGAGGCAGCAGACAGGAGGTTTGCCATGTGTTGTGGAAGTGGTTAGGACATGTTTGAGCATCTGCCAGAGGAACCAAAACCTGTAACTGATTGTAGTGAAGATCACAAGCAGACAATAGTGATTTGTGTCTCAAATACAAATAACAGGAGTCAAGGGCTTAAGAGAAGTCTCTAGTCTTGATCACTTGTATTTCTTTGGGTGCAAAATGAGATCTAAATTAGATGGGTAGTTAACCATTATTGTTTGTGAATCTCTTCGCTTCTACAGGCACAAAATGCACTCTACTGAGGGTAAGTATGTGAGGGCCATCAGAGTTCAAGAGTTTGGATGAGCTCCCTTTAATCCTGGCCTGTGATAAACAAGCCTGACATAAACTGTGTGTGAAGCCTGTAACAACAACAGCTTTCACACTGCCTCGTTTAAGAAAAAGCTTTATGGCCACAAAATACAGGCCTGATAGGATGTGAATTAGTGCAAGGGAGGAGTAGAAGGCATGGGAGCGAAGGCACAGAGCTGTGCTCATGTGGTCCCACTAGATGACAGCACCAACATGTTCTTGTGCACCCCACACTCACACCAGCTGGATAGTTCTGTGCTGTACACTGCCCTCCCTGCCTAGAGGTGAGCACCACAAGTGCTGCATCCCTAAACTCTTGTCTACATTGCATGGCCAGCCCACAAATTCCATTTCTCCTCCAGTGAGTCCAAGCAGTTCCCTGAGCAGCCCTCTGGTCCAGCTGCCCCTTGAGCATGAGCCCAGCCTTGTGTCCCCCCTCCAGCCATGCTGCTTACCAACAAAGAAAGAGACTTTAGCCCAGAACCCACAGCTCTGGGTGTTAAATGGGCATAGCATGAAACCTTTGTGTGCACAATTTTCCCCAGGGAATGTCTTAAGTGAAGCTTTTGAGGTAAGGCATCCATCCTGGCCCACCCTGGGATGTCCCTGAGCAAAAGGCTGACCCAAAAGTGGCAGCAGGTAGGTGTTCAGCCTGCCAAAGCTGCCAAGAGACCCATGGCAGAGATCCACGGCCCAGGCTCCTGGCTGGCTGCCACCACACCATCTGCAGACAAGGTTCTGCTTTCAAGGCAGGACTGTCCCATGACACCACTGCTCACTGTTCAGGCAGCCACGTGGCACTGGGAGCTGGGAGAGGGAGCACAGCAGCCAGGTCCCATGTGGGACATGGGCTAAGCCTCACCTGTCCCACAGAGAAGGATCATCTGCACCATTTCATCCATCCCAGCCTCCTGCAGCAGCTTTCTCCCAAAAGGATGCAGCATCTTCCTTTCACACCTTGGAGAAGCAGAGCTTTTGCTTCCCTTCTGGTCAATCTAGGCCTGTAAACCTTTCTTCTGTACTATTTCTCATGAGGCCTACAGAAGCACATGTCCCTCAAAACTCCAGGGGAGGGAGAGGACCAGCAGTTCCTGCTGCTTTACATGTGTGTGTACGTGTGTTGAGTCAGTTGAGACAGCTGCTCCAGCGCCTGCCACTCATGGTGCACTTTTTCATCTCCAGATAAGACATCACTCCTGTGTTTGCCTAAGGTGCTCTGCCACAGATGCTCTTCCCTAGCACAGATGCTTTGAGACAAAGCAGATTCACAGCTGATTCTTCTGTGGTTGCTATCTTGAAATGCCTCTCCTTGCGTTGTTGACATTGCCTCTAATCCTGGCACCTGTGGCTCTTCGGAGCTGTAGTGTGGTTTGGCATTTTGTCTTCCGGTTTAAGGGAAATCCAGTTTTCCTGATGTGATGTTCCCAACATCAACAGGGAGGCCTACTGCAGCTAACATTTGATATTCAGAGACATACATGTCCAGCCTCTTTGCCCTAGAACACAGCCCAGCCAAACTGTACCTGTACCAAGGAAGAGGGGTGAGAAGGACAAGAATGAACCTGATAACTGAGTGTAGTTTGGCAGCAACAGTCAGGGACATATTTGCTGTTTTCTGCAGCATCAGACAAGGCAGCCCACCTGTGACCTGAATTTCTAGGCAAGACAAGATGTATGAAAGAAACAGGATAGGGACACTCTTTATTTTCACTCCTTTTTCCTTATTAAACACACCCTCCTTTGGAAAACTTTGGATTCTGATCAACTCCTTCAACACTTGGTATTTAATTTCCACAGGGCCTAAAGGCTCCTACAAGTCACTTGCTGTGCAGACAAATTTCCTTCTTGACAGTGCTTTTTAAAAATCTCCATGTTGCTTTGTTCCTCTTTTGCAGTGGATAGCTTTAGGCTAAGCTTGTCTTCTTGGTAATTTATAAATGGCTAAAAGAAAAATAGAGTCTGTAGGAACTGTAAGGTCAGCAGAAGAGCATTGGAGGTTTTCCTGGTTGAATTTTGGGTTTGAAATACCAGAACTTCCTACCAGCAGCAGGAGCCACATCCTCATTTTGCCATGTACAGTGGCTCTGGCTGCTGAAATCACTGAAGCCAGCTAGAAATGGTCACTACAGTGACCGGTGTGTCTGCACGACAAGGGCCTCGCTGTCCCCCTTGCTGTTGGTGCAGCCTGGTGTTGTGCAGCCATTCCTGGAGACACAGCTCCCTCAGAACAGCCATTCCCGGAGACACAGCTCCCTCAGGTGGTGCCTTTAACAGCTGTAAAACTTCCAGGAAAGCAGAGATGGAGGAAAAGAGCAGCGCCAGCACAAACCGATAGCTTCCTTTCTCATACAACTGGAGAAATCCCATTTCCAGCAGGAATACAATTAGGAGCATCACAGGAGCATCCCTGCCCTTGCTCTCCCTGGTTTGCCATTGTGCCTATTGCTCAGGACAGGGCAAGTCACAAGGGACAGACAGGACACCCCAGTGACTGTGAGATGAGTCAGGAGTAAGAGCAGAGCCAAGGCAGAGCAGGGCAAGCCCCCAGCGCCCTGGCACAGAGCTCCTTTCTAGGAACTGTCCAGCAGGATCCTCCAGAACACCTGCCAACAAGCACAGGGGCTCAGGGGCACAGAGCCAAAGGAGGAAGGGACTGACACAGGCTTTGCAGGGAGCCCATCGTGGAAGCACGTCATGTGCATGCACGTTTTATGAAAGAAAAGCTGGAGACCTGGGCACCCTTCCACAGGAACTTGTTGGCAAACAAGCATGCCTTAATTTCACTGCCATTATTCACGGGAAAACTCGCTTTGGCTTTGACAGAGGAAGAGGGGTTTGCCTAATTCCAGTCCCAGACATTTCATCCTGGGGCTCTACCAGGGCCAGCTGTCCAAATGCCTCACTGCCTGTCCCCATGTCACTGCTGCTGAGGCAGGGAGTGGCAAGCAGGGAGATGCAGCCTGGGGATGCCTGCAGGCAGTGCTGTTTCAGAGCTCTTCCCCTCAGTGGACAGCAGTGACAGCACCAAGAGCATCTCTCCTCGCATCCCTCTGCCCCCGCACTCTGCTCGCTCACCTGCCCCATGCCCCACACCAAAGGACTGGAAATTAAAGCAGGCATTTGTGATTTGTGTGGGAGGCCAGGCAGCAGCCAGAAACACTTGCCTGCTGTTTTTATGTAGGCAGAAAGAGTGTGTGGGAAACACAACCAATGAGCATCTCAGTTGTGGTGTTATCTCTTCCTGTTATCTCAAACTGCGCTTCAGATGCACCCCAGGCAGAAACTGTCAAACAATAGCGCCCAAAGCAAAGGCAGGCGAGGCTCTGGCACCTCACTGGGGACAATGCTGGTGACAGGCAGGTGGGCAGGATCAAACACGGCCCTAGCAGGGCCTCACAGCACCATGGGCTCCATGCCCAGGGTTCACCACAGGCCCAGTGAGACTCAGGAAGGGGAGCAGGCCAAGGCTGTGCACTATCCATGGCAGAAGGCAGCCAAGAGGTTCCTTCCAGAGCCAGGAATCGTTCCTGACAGCACTGGCAAAAGCAGCCAACAGCAAACAATCCAGAGAAGGGCTTCTCAGGGCAGGCATGATCACGAGGAACCATGTTCTGAAGCGATGAGGACACCTTGGAAGTCCCCTTTCCTCCCTTAGGCCGACACGTGCATAGGTGGAGTCCTGAGGCATCATTCAAAGAGGAAGAATAAACCATCCTGAGTAGGCATTTTGTAGGAAAGGAAAACTAGGATAGACAGTAATGGTGGGAAGTGTCATCACAGGAGGTGAGAACAAGGCAGCTGGTCCTCAGATGGAAAAAAAGGAGGGGGAAACAGGAGGCCCAGCAAGGCAGGCAGCTCATGCCTCTGCCCAAAGGGTAAATCACACTTCAGATGGGAGCTCTGCACAGAAAGAAAAGCCACGCTCTGGGACTGAGAGTGTGACAAATTATGTGACTCAAATCCTGCTTCCTGATCATCCAGCTCATCTTCTCAAGCAGCCATTTCTGAGCCTGCCCAGCCTGTATGCCCCATGCACAGAGCCTGGCTTATTCACTGGGCCAGCTCAGCTGATCCCTGCCCTGAACCCCAGCCTGGAGGCCCTGAGCAGTAGCTGGCAGATGCTTCACTGATCACTCTGTGAGGTAGCTCCTCACATGCCTGCCCTTTGCTGCTCACAGCTCCTTTTCACACCTTCCCAGCTCCACCAGAAGGCCCAGGGGAGCAGCAGCCATGTCATGCTTTGGCACCTCCTTCACCTGTTCCCTGATTCCTTTGCTCACAAAGGAAGAGCAGTTCTGGTGAGGGGGCTGTAGCAGAGCTGAGGAGAATTTCAATCTGGGGCAAGCACCAGGGTCTGGCACCTCTCTGAAAAGGTAAAGAACGAAATTGCACCTCTGAGGGAGGGAAAGGCTCCCATGGTTCAGCTGATCCAAGGCTCAAGGCAGGCAGGCTGGAAGGACGAGAAAAGGTCCTGTGGTATAAATTCCCTTCTGCAGGGAGGGAAGGAGCACTTTGGTGGGGGAGAGAGTGAGAAGGTTGGGTTTGGCACTCCTCTTGTGAGCTGAGGCTGGCAGAAGAACCAGGAGGCCAGTTCATTGGCTCAGGGCCTCTCACTGTGCTCTCCTTCAATTAACCCTTATCTTTCTTCCCACAGCACGAGATAGGATTGCCCAGCAGCGGTATTTCACAAGCTTGATAGCTACTACAAACTGATCTTATCCAAAGTCTTGAGGCCAGACCTCTTACATTATCAGCTGCAGCACCTGAATATCTGTAGCAGAATAAGGACAAAATCAGTGTCTTTTCCCCATGGCATCATTTTGGCAAGCATCTCAAGAAAGGCTTGTACTAGCTATGGTTTCCTACTTGACTTTTTACTCAGAGTTTTGGTTTAGAAATTAAATTATTATCTGGCCTCTGTCAGAAGCCTGAGAACCTCCCTCTAGATAGGCCAAGAGAGATACAAGCAGGTTATGGTTACATTACTAGAAAGGCAAGGTCTGGGTAGCAAGTGCTGCTGTTTCCACACGGTTAATGCTGGGATAGAAGATTTGTATCTTCTACAGAAACAACCATTGCTCTTTTGGGTGCCTGCTCACTCTGCCCATCTGGTAAGTGCTACAGACCCACAGCACAACCACAGACCTGCCTTGGTCACAGGGCTGAGCCTCCCTCCATCCCATTCCTTCAGCTCTGGCTCTGGAGCACGCCACCAACAAAACTGATCCCTGCTAATACCCACGCACAGAAACTGCAGCTCTCAAACAGGGGGATGAGGCAGCAGACAGAAAAGGACAAGACTAGCATTGATCATCTCATCCCCCTGAAGAAGAGTAGGAAAAAACACTTCACCTCATGATTCAGTGGTAGATGCATCTACAAAAGAAGAACCAAGAAAGGTTACAGCAAGAACCACCAGAGCCAAGCACGTCCTGTTATGTCTTAGGTCCCAATGTCAGCTCATTTTCCAGAGCTGAAACATCCACTACAGCATAAAAACCCAAGATTTGAATGCCCCACAACATGAATTCAGAAAAATGAAAATCTGCTGGGTGCTTGTTTGATAAGTCAGCATTTTTTCTGAATGTGTCATGGAGCATTGACAGTCACCATTGCTTTTGCGATGTCTCACGTTTGTTCCTGATGTGCTGCACTAGACAATACTTGTACAACGAGACATCACAAAAACAATGGTGACCATCAAAAGAAAAGGAACAAATAAAAAATAAGTTTTGCCCTGGTGAGCTTTCCATTGCACAGGCATGCTCTGTGCTAGTAGTATTTTCTTGCCTGCCAAGGACTGTGTTTTGGGTAAATCAACCCAATTGGGATAAATCTTCTTTCTCAGGCCCTAGTAACCCTCCCTCTCTCTCAGAAAGGAGCCCCACACCTGTAACCACAGAGCAGCACCAGCAAAGCTCTCATAGGACAGGCAGAGCAGCTGTGTTCACCCACACCAGCCTGAGCCCACCAGCTCCTGGCACCCCAGCACCTCCCAGGGATGGTGTGACACCTCCTGCACCCTGCCTCTGAGGCTCAGGGACCAAAATGGGGTTTTTTTGCCTTCTTTGTATCAAAGTGAGATACTGAAGTACCAGCACAGCTGTGAACTAAGATCCTCTGCACCCAGTCTTCTCTTTATTTGTTCAGTTCAGGGATATAACATATGGTATGTTACAAAATAAACCATGAAACACTTACCAAATGCAATTTTAAATAGCAAAAGCCCAAGAATCAGCTGCAGAAAGCTAAGGCAAGAGAGCAAGTGGCACTCCCAGGGCTATTCCTGCTGTCAGAGTTCAAGTGAAGTGACTGAGCTCTGGAGGAGGCAGAAGCTTCCTTTTCCTGACAAGTTGCCTCCTTGCCCCAGAAGATAAAAATAGTCATATTTCTCAGGAGAAACAAGCATGGCTGTTTTATCTGCCCTGGCACATGTGGTATGGGCCAGGCTGGAAGAGGCATTGGGTGTTCTTCTGCCTGACACATCAGCTAGCTGGCTGGGTGTCTTGTGTTCTGTGGTTCTTGTAGCTCTCTCCTCCTTCATTTGCCTTGCTTTTTACCCTAAATTGGTCAGTGTATCCATGCAGACACTGCTCTAAAACAGGCCTGTGCTCTCAGCTCCTCAGCTGTCCTGAGAGGCAGCTATGGACACCTCCACATGGAAGGTAATGCAGGTGCACTTTTTGCAGTCCAGCTTCTCCCTTGGGGATGCAGATCTCTCAGCAGCTCTCCATCATCCCCTCGTTATACCTGAGGTGTTGCCAGCAAAATCAAGAAACACAGTCCCTGGGATGTGAATCCCTGACAATTCAGACAGTGCCATCAGCAATCCTACTGGTGGGCAGTTTATAATGCTCTGTTTCATGAGCCAAAGGAGACCAGACCTCTTCTAGGCAAAACAAAAATTGTCTGGATAGCCCCACAGACTTATTATGAGAATAAAGGTTTGTTTTATTTGCCTAAAAGTCAAAGAAAACTGAGTTGAAACTGTCCCTGAAGAGGCTGTGTAGCGCATTCTCCTGGCCCTTGTCAGAACACAAAGGCTTCACAGAATGTAGTCTCATCCACCCTTTGAAACCCCGGTGCTGGAGAACCTCTCTCAGAAATCTCTCTCAGTGTTTCATTAAAAAGAAAAATAAAATACTGACCTAACTCTCCCTTGCTGCAATTCAAGTCTACAGTTTCTTTTCTAAACACAGTGAAGAAAGGGAGAAAAGGGAGAAGTTCTTCCTTTCCCATTTGTGTTTTTCCAACAGAGGTCCTTCAAGGTCCTTTCAATACTTTCTTCTCTACATTGTACAACACAAATCCTTTCAACTTCAGTCAAATATTTAATTATATACAACTCATTTTTGGTCCAGGAGTCCATGTATTTGATGCTGAAGCCAGAGAGCTGTCCTAATGTGTAGCAGGAGATGGAACCCTGTAAGATCCATAGGTCTGTTTTGTCCAAGTAGAGCTTTAGCTTCTTCTTGGTGAATATCATCCAAGAAAACAAGAAGGTGCAGTAAAAGCAAGCAAACCACAGAAAGACACAGGTTTCAGTGCTCCATATCTGTATCCTAACATGATGAAAAAATGGCCACAGGGATGAATGCCCATCATCTTGAGTCTCCTGGTCTCCATTTGATGCTGATTCTCTGCAAGGAAAGCTGCCTTTTCACAGCTGAGTGTTTCACAGGGCTGAGCAGGAGGAGCTCCTGGCTGTCACAAACTTTCTTTTCCCAGAGTGTGGTGGAGCAGAGAGACCAACAACCCTCCTGCCAGAAATGTGGTCTTTTCTGGGATTCAGGCTGTCCCCAGCAGGCTACAACAGGGTCCAGATAGCTCTGACCTGTTCAGCACAGCTGTCCAAGCAGTTCTTAGCTGCAGGCAACCTTAGCAAGGTTGTGATATCAGCTCTTTAGTGATGATCAGCTCATTGTGATATCAGCTCTTATCTTACTAGGTGCCTAGGCAGGCAGATGCAGGGAAAGAGAGGAGAAATCTGGAAATCTGTGTGGGGTTCCACAGCAATGTCTTTATTAATTCATCTGCGAAGGTTCCCAGTGACAGAAGGTTCTTCTGTGAAGGTTTCCAGGTTTTCTTCTGCCAATCTGGGCAAAAGCAGCTCTTTATGTAGGGTTCAGGGGTTTTGGAAATTGTCCAATAGCAAGGGTTAAAGGAAAGTGATCTGTAGTCTTACAGAGAGATAAGCAGGGGTCCAAAGGCAGAAGAGAGGGGCTTCCAGTCCAGTCACCATGAGCTGGCATTTCCCATCTTAGGCTGCTGAACACCAGGGAAGTCTTGCAGGCTCTGGGCCTGCTACATGCCAGGCTGTGTGCTCAGGGCCTGTGTCTGGGGGGGTTTGGGGTCCGTGCCTGGGTGCGGGGCCGAGGCTGGGGCCGGGGCTGCGGTGGCTCCTGGGGCTGCGGGGGCAGCGGCCGCTGCTGCACTCGCTGCTGCCTCGGGGTGGGCTTGGACGGAGCCTGGGGCAGCTCCCGCATCGTCTCCATCTCATGGTACACGGGCAGGGTCTGCATCGCTCGCTCCTCCCCTGCAACAACACCAGGACCCCACAGTCACACATCCACCAAAAAGTCCAAGAGACACGGAAATGGCCTCAGCCCAAATGTCGTGTTTTAAGCCGCCACTCTTAGACGTTCCTGCTGTACCAGTGTGTCACCGTGACAGTTTATGAAAAATCCCTTCTCCAGGAATTCTACTCCTGGGAAGCTGTGAAGATTCACCTTCTCCCTGTCTTGCTGCTTTGGAATGTGATTTGGAGAACTGTTTACCCAGCATCTGAATTGTTTTTAATTAATGACCAATCACAGCCAGCTGTGTCGGACTCTGAGTCTGTCATGGGTTTTTATTATCATTCTTGTCTAGCCTCCTGATGTATCTTTTCTCTTTTTATTTATATATTATTTTTATATATTTTTATATATTATTTATATTTTATTTATATTTTTAAAGATAAAAATATAAATAATTATAAATATAATTATATATAAATAAAATTTATAAAAATATAAAAATATAAATAATTATAAATATAAATTATATATAAATAAAATATTGTTTTTATTTATATATTCTTTTTAGTATAGTTTTAGTATATAATTTTCATATATATAATTTCATATCATATATAATTTCATACATTTTTCATATCATATAATATAGTTTTCATATCATTTTCATTTCATATAATATAATTTTCATGTAATTTCATATCATATATAATTTCATATAATTTTCATATCATATAATATTAATATAATATCATATATGATATTATATCATATTGTAAAATAATACATCAGCCTTCTAAGAATTTGCAGTCAGCTTCTCATCTCTCACCTCGTCCTGTGGACCCACCCAGCACCACAACACCAGTGAACAACAAAAATCACCTCTGCCTGCATCTCCCAGGCCAACATGGAAGTTTTTGGCTGCCTGGCAGAGATCAAGGTACCTGGAGCATTTGGGAAAGCTCTGCCCTGTCTGTTGGGGGAATCAGCTTTATCAAGGAGACATCAGTGGACACCCCCAGCCTGAGCTGCTCTGTCCCCTTTAGGAGGCTACCAAAGGGAAAGTGAGATCTAACCCCGGGAAATAATATCAAAGTACCTTGCCCTGCCTTTGTCTGTGCTGGGATTTCCAGAATCCTCTCAGCCAGAGATCCCTTCTGCCAGCATTAATTTTCACACAAAGAGGTAAATTCATACAGGCTGACTTCTGATCACTGACTCATCATTTCTGAAATATCACTCATCTTAACTTAGGGATTGAGGGATTTACCTCTTGAGACACTGAGTTGGCCTTAAACTCACAGCAAACTGTTTCAGAGAGGCTAGTCACCGTAAAATAATCACTAAAATATTAGTTTTGATTTTCTCAGGCTCATTTTCTTGATTCCTGCTGAATCCAGGCCCAAGAGCTGAGGCTATGGTGTCACTGCACAGCTGAGGCAGTGATCTGTACCACTCAAAAGAGAACAGCCACAATGTAAAATTATACTCAGGTGGCTTTCTCAAAGCACATATCAGAAAGTGAGACTGGCAATGCCAGCTGATCTACACAGATTCACCATGTGCTATAAAACCAGGTTATTGCTCATGTCAGGGCAGAGAAAATGCTCCTGACCACAGGGTTGCTGTCAGTGGGATGCTCTAATATTTTAGGTGGCTGGATAACAAGCCTCTTAAACACTTACCATAAATTTCATTCCTTTTCTTTTTCCTCCTTCTGATACAATAAATAATGCAAATCACAAAGATGACAAAGAAGACTGCACCTCCTGCTATGCTCAAGATGCGATAAAAGTCCATCTTGCCTAGTTAAGGGGATGAAAGAGGATGTTAGATGGAAAGAAATCACTTGCACAACATCTACTCAGAATTCTGCATTTTCTTCCATTGACTGTAAAGGCAGACCAGCAGACATCCCACCCTTTGCCTTTTACTTGCTGACAGCAGAAAGTTGCTGTTCCTCATTGTTGAGAATTTTGATTGCTCCCTGATGGGTTCAAGTTCTGCAGAAAATTGAAACCAGAGCATTCATGTGTGCCAGCTCACTGTATTTAAATTGCCACTTGTTTTAGCAGCCAGTGTTACACCAAGGTGTATTTGGCTTTTTCTGTGCCTGTTTCTCCCAGATGAGTGCAAGAGGAGCCTGGACAGATTCACATATAATTACACTTCTACGAAAAGCTGGCTGAGCTTAAGCCCACTTGAAATGTTGCCTCTAAAGATCAAAACTCAAGGTGATTGGCCTTAAATGCAGGACCAAGTGCTCACAGAGGGCAGCAGGATTAGAAGGAGGTTTGGCTCCAAGATGAGGGATTTTTAATCTACTGTGGATCTGGCAGAGTCCTGCCACTACATAGAAAATTTGAAAGGTATTTAGTTTGGGTAGGAAGAGTAGTGTTCCACGTTCTTAGGGGGTTTTTGGTGTCTGAGAAATGCTGTATTTTTACCTTAAAGATCATTGGCATTTCTCTGTTAACGATGTGAGGAAAAAAAAAAAAAAAAAAAAAACAAACAACAAACTCTCTGACCCAATTCACCCTGTGACGAAAGAGCGTTTCTCAAGGGTGAGAAAAAGTGAAATCAAAATTGTCTAGACAATGGCCAGTGTCTGACTATAGGCAGACCTGTCCTTGCCTGGCTTGTCTCCTGGCATGGGCAGCTTTGGCCAGGATTTCCTCATCCAGACAAGGTGTTTGGGATAGTTTGCCTTGACTTAAACAGATCTAATCCAGCAGCACACTTTCATACCTGGCTCCAAAGTCCATGCCACATCCTGCTTGCCCCTTCCCAATGCTAACATCAATCATCAACGGGACTGTGCAGTCCATCAGGTCAGGCAGCAGCACAAAAATGCATTGCTTGGCTATATTTGAAATCAGGATTATTCAGAAGGCATCAGCTGCACAGGAGAGCAGTGCTCATCCTGTCCCTCCGCTCTTGGCCCATGAGTCACAATCAGCAGACCTGGGATCACTTCAGTAAAGCCTTTAAGCCTCAGGGCTTGCTCCCTCCCTTCTCACACCATGGGCTGTCCTTCAGACTTGGACTTTCCCTAAATTCACTGTGGCAGAAATGGGTAAAAATTGGAAATACTGAGCCAGATCTTGTGAGCCCCCCTTACTCTCCACCAGCTCCAGCAAGAATCTAGAGTAAGAGAATGCTTCCAGCAGAGCACTCGTGGTTGGGTGGGATGAACCCAAGCCTGGCAAATTGAAGGACTTTTCCCCAGCACTGCACTGGAATTCTGAACTTTGAACAGCACACCCAGTGTCACACCAGTGTGATCTCTCCTTTGTTTGTGCCTTAACTTGCAGAATTTTGTACATGGGAGGATGACAACTGTGATGACTTCTTTTGCCTACTGAATCATTTCCAGCATGACTCTTCCCATTTAAAATGCAATCCTTTCAGTCCTTTTGCTGCATCTGTGGTTAGCTGAATAGGAAAACCTTGGTACATTTGAACCATGCTTATCTGACACGTGTAACCCCAAAGACAAACCCTCCAGAACTTCCCTCCTGATTTCTAGGCCAAGCTGAAGAGTGCAAGCAGCTTATTTTCCCCCTTGTGAGAGAACTCATCCACACCCACAGTTGCAGGCAACCACCGCATTGATAGACATGATTGTGGAGAGGAGAAAAACACAATGGATCTTCCCACAGGAGAAGAGGAAGAGCAAAACCTCTCTCACACCTCACCGACCTCAGCTAGTGGTCCACCCTAGCACATTCTGACAGAAGAGATTTCTTACCTGAGCAGTTAATTGCCTTTTCAGCCATTTTTTCACTGACTTTGTTCTTAACAACGCATCGGAACGTCCCAGAATTCCACCCGTGCCATTCCAGTACTGTTGCGTTCTTTTGGATTTTTTTGCCATTGGGTTGCGTCAGTTCTATTAAAAATACTTCATCCTTGGCCTTCCCTTTTGCTTCACACTTGACAGACACACTTTTATTCCTGCATTCAGCCATGAGGATTGGCTGAGGGACAGGTTCTGAAAGAGAAGGGAAGGGACAGGCATGTCTGAGAGTGTTTCTCCTCCTGAAAGCCTCTGCTTTAAGCAGAACAGAGAATAACCCCCAAATCACCAGCTAATGAGATCACAGAAGAATGAAGAGCAAATTAGACCTCAACTGCAAGGTAACAAGGCAACAATAAAGAAAATGCAGAGCAGTAGCCTACACAGTTGGCTCAGTAAAGCAGAGCTGGACACCAGGCAAGTGAGGGGAGGAAGCTGAATCTCCTTGAGGTGGGTGGAAGGGACTGAGAACCACAGCGCCTCCACCTCTGGACCCTGTGTTTTGGTGCAAGGGAAGTTGATCCTGTTCAGCCTGTGCCCATCAGAGAGAGATTTTTCTCTAAAGTGGGAAAAATTATGAAAAGCTCCTCATGGTGCTCTGTGTGCTACCAACAGCACTCAGCAGGCACGACAGCACAGCATGGAAGGCCAACAAACCAGAATGGAGAGCACAAAACAGAAACTTCAGCTCTCAATGAGGTTATGACAGGAAAAACAAAAAAAATTTCTGTCTCTTCTTATGCCCTGCAGACATCTTGCTCCCTTTTGGTTCCAGTTTCTCTGTCAATGAAAGAGATGGAAAGGCCTGCAGGGTTTTCATCAAGTAAGGGCAACTGGCAAGGACAGCAAATAAAAATAATTATTTCTACCTTTAAGACCAGATTAAAAAAATGCCAGTGCCACCTGTAGTTATAGGCTGAGTAAATTATGGAGATCATAAATTCTAAAGAAAATAAGGACTGCTCATAGCACATGCAGTCAAGGCTCACACCACAACATCCACAGCCACCCTTTCCTGGGTAAGCCCACTCCTCCTCTGCAACCTGGAACCTATTACTCAGGGAAACATCCTGGTGGGAAACATTAGAGTCCAGGTGCTGGAGTTGGGTGAGGATGTCATTGGGACAATTTTTAAATATTTTTAACAACTGTTTGTCCAGCCTGGCTGACAAATTATTCGAGGACCCAAGAGTTACTACAGGACTTCCAAAACCATGTGTCAGAGGTAATGCAACAGCAGAGGAAATGATGCAGCACACAGCTGGGCTGGAGAATTAACCTTGGCCTGAAATGGGGACACCCCAATGACAGCAGTGGCCCTGATGACTTCCTGACTCTGTTTACAGTAATAGCTCTCAAAGCAGTGAGACACCCTCACTGCTCTGCTCAGCAGTCCCTTAGACACAAAGGGGCCTCCCACTGCACAGAAACCCTGCTAAAACCATTCCAGCTGTCATTGCTGCCTCAAAAAGGCATCATTTCTGTAATCCCAGCTGGTGCCACAAACTCAAGATGTTGGCAAAGCTGTGCATGATGACTGAAGAAGGACAGAGCAAAGCTATCCCCTTATTGGGGAAAAAAGCCATGCTGTCCTACAGCTGAGAGGTCTGGAGAGGACACAGCAGCTTTTAAGGAGCAGAATAGCCATCCCCATCATCCCTTCTCACCCCAAAACCTTTGGGCTGCTACTGCTCTGATCTCTGAGGACAAGATACAGCACAGGAATGGAGGCTGCCCTCATGCTTTAAACCCAAGCAGCTGAAAGCCCCAGGTGTGTGCTTAACTGTGCTTTAAAGAGCACAGCTTTTCTATTTGTTGTGTTGTGCTGTGCAAGGATAGGGTGCAGGAGTCTTCTTCCACTGCAAGTTCAGCTCCTGTTGTGGTTCATCTCAGGGGAGGTGACTGCTGGCTGTTTTGTATGTTACAGCAAAAATGGAGTGGGATTCCATTGCCTGAATTAAGGCATTTAGTGCCATCAGGACTCCTGAGCTCTCCTCAAGGGGCTGGCAACACCAGTCATAACTCAGTACCCATAAAATAGCACCAGAAGTACCCAAAACCCACAGTGCATCAGCCACAGCTGTACCCCACATGGGCTGCTGTGCTCCTAGCAGAGGTTTCTGTAAGCAGGATGCTGCTGGCAGCCCAGGCCCCTCTCAGGTCCCACCCCAGCTCAGGGTCTCAGCACTATTTGTGGTGCTGCAGTAGGGCTGACCACCCTCACCCTGCTCTCAGTGTGAACCTGCTCACAGCTGCTTCCTTGGGCACAGCTAGGAACATGCTGGATGACAAACAGGGTAGCCAGAAAGAAGCTGGGGGTTTGAGGCCATCAGCCAGATCCAGAGAAGGGAGGAGAGAGGCAGGCTGCTGTCAGTGGCAGGAAGAAAAAGGTACAGCCCTACAGAAGTCCTCCCACTCCTAATCAGCAAGGAGGGCACCAAGTAGGAAACGCTGTGGGACAGAGCAGAGAGTACCAAATCTTGTTTAGCTGTCCTGAGCATGGCATGGGAAAGGCAAAAACTCACCCTGAACTAATAACATGATACTTTCTTCTGCCTTCAGCTGTCCATCCTTCTGATAAGCCTGCACCGTGTAGTTCCCACTGTCCTCCTTCTGCAGGCGCTGGATTTCCAGGGTCGCATTGCGGAGTATGGCACACCTGCACTGCTCCTTGTTCACAAAGTGCTTGGCTCTGTTGTCTCTGATCTGAACCAGCCTTTGTGTCCCTTTCTTCCATGTGGCCTCGTAGATGCTCCCAGGAGCAGCAATGCTGAGAAGAGCTGTCTCGTTCACTGCCTTGTAAATCCAGCTGGTGCTGGAGCCTGTGGAGGGAAGCACAGCCAGCCCCTCAGTTGTCTCCAGCGGCCACAGCAGTCACCCAAAAGTTGTCACTTGCTATGCCACCCCCTTCCTGAGCTGCCTAAGCCTCTCTGCTTTACTGATGCTATCTTCTTCCCCTGCTCCAAAGTATTTCTTGATTGTTCATTAGATAAATTCCAGCATCCAATTTAATTCTGAGAGGCAAGAAAGCAAAGAGCCCAGCTTTCAAAGGCTGAATTTATACCCTGGCTGATTTACTTGGAGTGACTCTGGATGCCAAAATTCATGCCCTCCCATTCAGTTTAACATGAACTTAGCCCTTCCTTCAAAGAAGGTCACTTCTGTGTTTTGCACATGGCACGGGCTGGTACCCAGAACTGCAAACAGCAAAAATAGCCACATCTCTGGACAGCAGAATCATTTCAGCAACACCAGTGATGGCAATGATAGCAGCCCACATCAATCTGTGGTGAGTGTAAGGCACTGAGCTGGAGGCACACCCAGAGCAGTTACTCTGCCCCCCTGGAATGCACCCACTTGATTTTTCCCTGATGGGGCAAGTAAGGCAGGAAGAAACAGCTACCAGCATCTGAGGGGTTGCAGGAGTCATTACAAGAAAAGCAATTGCCAAAAAAAAAAACCCAAAAATCTTTTCCTTTGATTCCAAAGGTGGTGTCAGGACTGGGAAGCACCTGAGCATGGGGCTGCCAAAGGGGATATTTACTAAGCATCCACCACGTGTGCAGCAGTGGGGATGTTGCACTCCTGGAGCAGTGCCCGGGTGCTCTGCCGGTTCCCCTCCAGCCACCGCCTCTGCTGGGCCCATTTCTGGTGAGCCAGCACTTGGGAAACTTTCCTTGGAGGTCATTTCAAGTGAGGAACTGTCCCCAGCCCCGTGGCAGGTGGACAAACCTGCAGGAGGAGGGCGAAATCTGCGTGCAAGTGTCAGGTGGGATAAGCTCACTGGCACGAGCTCAGAGCCACAGCTTATTTAGTTTGTCAGATTCTTGTGTTCATTCTTGTGTTCATTCCTCCTCAATTTACAGGGTGAAGCCAATCAGCAGGAGCAGATTTCCCTTCCCATCACCACACAGAGCTGATTCTGCCCTAATTTTATGTGTTTTAAGTATTTTTTTCCCCACAGAGAGAAAAACCTGTGTTTATGCATATTTTTATTACAGTCCTTCACTCCTTGTATCTAGGATAATGATAAATGGCACCACGGAGGGGAAACTGAAACCCAGTGGCTATTTCATTAAACTAACAATATTAGAGATAATCAGAGAACTAAAATCGCATGCCTCTGCAACAAGAACATTATTGCTGTAGTGCTTCTGGCAATTCACCACCTCCAAAGAGAGCTTGTTTTTCCAGCATTGCCTTTCTTGCAAGGTATTTGACATATCTAATGAAATGTCCTGAAATGAAGCTATCAACTAAACAGCCTTGGAAGCAGCTACGCCCCACACAGATGACACTACACGTTATACCCCAATATTTGATTTCTGATACTTGTTTCTGCTCAGTCATGAACAAGTATTTAGAGCTAGTAATAGGATTTCTTTGCATAACAGACACCACTTACATTTTCACTCTGAAAGCAAAGGAAAAAAGTAATCTGAGTTTCCAAGGATAATTCAATGGTATCTCTGTGGACCAGAGACATTTCTAAATATCAATCTAGTCTCCATTGTCTTTCTAGTGGAAAGCTGAGTATCCCACATGATATTAAAAATCTGTTTAACTAATGAAACAGCACTTCTGATAGAAATGCCCACTAAAATGTGCTCCAAAGGGCAGAAATGTTTTAACTGAGAGGCTACAGCTCACTCAGTCACAAGAAAGAGTTAAAAGAAAAAAGCTCCCATAGTAATTTTAGAGAAGAAAGGAAGTCTCTGAAACTATTTTCTATTCAAGGGAATAATCCTTATTTCTGCTGGGGAAGATGTTTTATAGATTGTGTACATAAAAAGAAGAAATCCTTATTTATGTATTAATTTTGTTCTGAAGGAAAAGCAAAGCATTAAACCACCATACATACAAACTTAGTGGAATGAAACAGAGGGAGAAAAAAATTATGCAGGCTTGTATTGTCTCCATCTCTTAAAACCTTCTCTAATCTATGAGTTAACACCTTAATTAAGCTTTTAGATTAATATTTTTAAAAATAATGAGAACAATAATATGCAAAATATAAAAAATATATGCAGTTGCTTGCTGTTTTCACATCTTAAACTTCAGCTCCACTGAAGACACTGAAATCTATCACTCTGTTAATATTTATGGAAGAATATAAATTGCACTTTCAAAAGATTTGCACATCTTTGATAAGAAAAGGAAATTACATGCAATAATGCACAGTGAACTGGATCTCTAATGTAGTACAAGCTGCCTTGAGGGCAGAATGCAAACTGTATGCTGACATTTCTCATTACACATGTGTCAAATTAAGGCTCATTAACTTAAAACCAAAACTCTTTACAGCTTATTATTATAACTGGAATAGGAAACTCAGGTCCTGCCCTCCCCCTGGCTGAAAATTAAATCAAATAACAATTGCAATAACCCAGATGTCTTCACTCATTGGAAAAGTGGAACAAGTTCCTTATCAGTAGCAGCCCACCAAGTTGTAAATGCTTTAAAATGCAATTTTAACATCAGCCCAAAAGAGCAAAAAACTGTAAGAAAAACTCACATTTTACACTGGGAAATAAAAGCAGCAAGCACTTGACTAGGAAAATCCTCCTAAAGTTCATTTTCAGGGTCAAAAACCATCCAGTGTTGCCTTGTCCAGTGATAGCTCCTGGCAGGTGAAAGGGTTTTCTGCTGTGAGCAGGCAGTGATGGGACATGTCGGTGCAGCCTCTGTGCCCTCCTCCTCTCCTCCAGCACTTCTCATTTCTAGCAGGGGCGGAAATCAGCCTCAACAGGGTGCTTTGTCTGCATGGAGGCAACGTGGAGACAACAAAGAAAATGGGCACTAAAATACAGGAATGCCCTGGAGGTTTGTCCACCCAGCTGGAGGGCCAGGTGGGGCCCTCATACTCCTCAATGCTCACCTGAGGAGCCCAGTTCCAGCATCCATGTGAAAAATGCCAATCACTTGGGGTTTTTTTAAATTTTAAAAGCTTAATGATAATAAAATGGTTATAAAAATAGCAATATTGTTAGAGTAATAATAATTTGGACAATTTGGATTAGGACAGTATGAGACAACAGAAACAAAGAGTTACAGACATCCAGGTACCTTTTTCTAGGCTTTTCACAATCCACATGCCATCATCCTGGAGGGAGGGATGCAGTTTTTGGGTGGGGGAGTGATGGGAACCCTAATTCCCCTCCACAGCCTCAGCAGCAGCAAGGGGAGAACAAGCCCAGGAGCCCCAGTGAGGTGGAGGAGGCTGCTGGACAAGGCTTGGAAAGGAGACACACTTCCCTTGGAAAGCAGCAGGATCAGCTTGGCATCAACATCTGGGGTATGTATGGGCATGAAAGGGGGTGAGAACCCTGCCTTGATCCAGCCACAATCCAGCTCTGGAGCTGGCTGCTGTGGGAAAGAGGAAAGAAGCTGTGAGGAGCTAGGTCCAAAAACCATGAGAGAAGCTAATGAGGTCCTTATCCCTGGTCCCAGTATGAAACAGATGGAGTGGTGAGGATTTTGAGTCTTATCCTCACCACCATAATTCCTCTGCTGCAGTAGCCACTGAAATGTTCCAGCTCTTTGTGACAGGCACAGGCCAAGAAAGAAGACAGAAGGAAATCTGTGGAACCAGATATGTACAAGAGTAGATAAACTTTGCTTGTTCGTTCGTGTCATTCCTCTTCCTTGAGGTTAGGTCTTCCTTGTAAGACACCTCCCCTTCTCCAGCTTAATCATTTTTTACTGGTACTAATGAAATTTAAAAAAATAACACTCAGTGCAGGAAAATCTAGTTTTTCTTCCTTCTTTCTGCTATTTTCTTCCTTCTTTTTGCTCTGGTTTCCTTCCAAAGAACACACAAAGGAGGCACACACAAAAGGAGAGAGGAAGCAACAGCAGCAAGATCACATTTCTGTGCCTGCCCTCCACCCTCTGTGGCAAGAAACAAGCTGAGGGCAGGGGCTGCCACACTCAGTGGCACGCTCAATCAAGTTGTGTCAAACTCCTGGACACCTCTGCTTCCAGCCTGGGCACCTAAAGGAATTTGGGTAAAGGCAGCAACCCTGATTTCTCCTCTGTTCTTTGAAGGTTTTTTCTGGTCCATCAGGTAGAGCAGAGGGAGGCCCAGCATGCTGAAACCACTGTCCATGCTCTGCTCAACTTTGTTTCTCTTCTTTTTCTTCAGGCAAACATCTCTCAAAGCCCCTGCCTGCTTCCAGGGTACCCCTGCAGGTTGTGTGTTTGTTGGCGTGTTCACCCGGCCAACACACTGGGATGGGAATTGTCATGGTACAAATGAAATGCAAAGGGAAAGATGTGTGTGTGTGTGTGTGTGAGAGAGAGAGAGAAGACAGGTAAAGCTCCATAGTGGTAGAACTAGGTGTAAAAGAATCTCCTGTATGCATAATGAAGGCTACTACTTCCAGTTAAGCAGTTTGGTGCCACACACAACCTTCTAAACTCACAACTGAAATGGGTTAAAAGCCCCTATGGTCCAGCACACCAAACACGCTGCTTGCTGTTGGAGCAACAGGTAGGCAGGAGCAAGAACCCATTTGGACAGGATGTAAAATGTCTGTTCAAAGATGAGCTCACTGTGGGCAGTGAAGAAGCACTTGAGAGAAGGGTGGGGGCTCAATGGCTGATGTCCCATGGTCACTGGACTCACAGAAGTGACACCAAGCCTTGGTATTCCTGAGTACTTGGTGCATGTGCACAAAATCCACTTGCAAGACTTTGCGTAACAAAAGCCAAAAGCACAGCCAAACCTGCAAAAGGGGCACAGCACTCACCTGCAGCACGAGTTCCCCATGAGATCCTGGCACTGTCTGTCCCAAAAGCAGCCCCTCTTCTAACCAGCCTCTGAAACCTCCTGCACCATCAGACCCAGCTGGAGAGAGACAAAGCAGCCCATGTCTCTAAGCTCAGTCTTCCTGCCAGATGACAAGTGGGGCAATGTCAATATTCTGCCAGCTTTACCCTTCCTTTCTTGAAAAGTAATGTCATGCTGCAGTCCTGACTGGGCTTTGATCCTCATTTTAGAAGAAGGATTTTTTGGATGTTACTTGGAAGGAGGCACTCTAAGTTGTTGCACTGCTGTCTGTGTTTTCCCTTCAAGGAGAGTCCCAGGAGAAAGCATTGAAGTGCCTGAAGGTGTCTCTGGAAAGCACAGCAGCTCTGGGCTGCTGCCACAGAGGAACCCAAGGAGCCAGCAGGTACCTCAGAGATGTGGCAGGGGGTAAACATGCTGAGAGCAGTTCCAGCACAGAGCACTGGCCAGAAATGCCCTCCAAGGCGGAGGGAGTGGCACAGAGAGCGCTGTGGCTGGAGCTCTGTGTGGCCACAGCCCAGGCACTGGCCCAAGCTGTGCTGGGCAGGACAGGGTGAGCTGTAGGTAGATAACAGCTCTAGATAACAGTGCTCTCACTCTCTTCTCCTCACTGCAGATAGCTCACACAGGAAGTAACACCACTGGATAAAACAAAGCCAGCTAGAAAATGGGCAATGATAGAAAAGCAGATGTCTCCCAGCACGGTGCTGCTAGGCCTGGCTCAGTTAGGCCTGTCCTTAGCATCAAGCTAAGGATGCTGGAGCCCTGTTTAGCCCATTGCACTGCCACACATCCCCATCTTCTGACACGCAGGAGAGCAGAGGACTGAGCACAGCCACAACAATGGGCTGTCTTTGCACACCTCTGCTCTCTCTCTGAGGCATTGTTTCCACTGCAGAAGCCGCAAAGCGCTGCACTCGAGCATTTGCTTTTGTGGCTTGCTCTTTCCTTTACACGGCTGCTCTTTGTAAGACAGCACACAGTTTCCTCACAGGGAATGTAAGTATCATACTCACATTTTCTTCTAAAGGTGACAGAGTCCCCCACATCTGAAGGCAACATCTCAAGAGACAATATGCAGCTGTTTGCAGCTCTGAATTCTCAGCTTAGTGATGAGCCAATAAACATTCATGCCTGAGGCTTATTTTTAAAAAATTATGATAAAAAATACTGTTATTTGATCTACTAGAAAACGAAGCCTACAAAAAGTAGATTTGGAGCCCATCTGATAGTTTGTACCATCTTCTCTGGTATGGAACTTTGGTTATACTAAGTGGCATTCGCAGGTGAGTCAGACATCCTGCACTGAGTATCACCCAAAATCTTCACACCTCTAAATCTCTCAGCATTGAGAGATTTGTGTGTGTGAGGAGAAGAGCAAATGTGATTTTAATTGAAGTGTCAGATAGGTAATATGTGGAGTGGAAGCTTTGGGGAAGGGCAACTTCACTCTTGGGAGTTCTCCTGAGCTTGCACCCTGGCCTGCAAGGCTGGGCTCCATCTGGGATGGCAGCTAAGGGCTTCCTGATGGCACATTCCCCTCCACTGGAGCTTTTCACAAAGCAGGAGGAATTGTGGGCAGTGGCTGGAGCATCAGAAAAGCAAAGTCAGCCCCAGCAAGGGGCACTGCCCTGCACTATGAAATGCCAAGGAACTGCTGGCTCCCATGTAGAGTTTCAGCCATTTGGTTGGTGGAGGACACATCCTGCCTCCTCTTCACTTCTGCCTCACGCAGGGCCAAGAAAGGAAAAACTCCACTTTGAATCAAGTGGTGGAAATATGAGGATCAATAACTTAAAATAGAGCTTTAGCCAAGGGTTTGGCAGGGATGCTGACTCAGTGCCTCAGAGCTGAGAGCCTGAGCTGCACATACCCAATGGAAATCTTCCAGAAATAGTGACACACACACATACACACGCTACTATTATTGAAAAAGTTGTCTGCACAAACTTTTTCATCCTTCTCTCAAGAACAGTAAACTAACATTTTCAAACCATGAATGATGCAGAATAGTCCTCACCTGATTATTTGAAGAGAAACAATTCCTCAGCAATGTCCATAATGCCACATAGAATATTCTGAGGTGGAAGGAATCCACAAAGATTCACCTCCTGTTCCTGAATAGGACAGCCCCAGGAATCACACCCTGAGCCTAAAAGCATTGTCCAAACAATTCTTCAGCTCAGCCACACTTGGAGTTGTTACCACTTCCCTGCTGAGCCCATCCCAGTGTCCCAAAAGCCCCTGGAAGAAAGGCCTTTTCCTGATATTCCTAAACCCCCCACCCCAACACAGCTTCATGCCATTAAACCTTTAGCCCCAGGTGCTCTCACTCAGACACATTTTCTTCCTTTTCAGCTGTAAGCACATCTCAACAGCCAAACCTCACAAAAACCACCCTTCATTTCTGGTCTGAAGGAATATAATCCCTCTCAGACCAAGCAGTCTGTGGTTCACAGCAACGACTGGGGCTAGAGCAGATGGCAGCATCTCATCAGTTATTCTTGCAGATGGTGCATTTCAGTCTGGCTGATGATTTCCATCATCTGTAATGGCCCCAGATTTAGGAGCTAACTCTCAGCATCTTGTTCCAGTAAATTCAGTGACATTACTACTGCTGCAAAAGGTGTTGGCTTGCTGGCATGCTGCAATCAATCTGTCTCATACCAGAAGCCAGATAAATGACCATAAAAGCCTCTTCTAGTCTTGGCAGTGGTAAATACACAAAGACCTGTGTTAACTACAATGTGCCCCTTCATCATGAGAGAGTGGATGGGCTAGCTACCCAAGAAGGATAATAGAAGAACAGCTGCCCCTAGAAATAGATCTAGGAGAGACAAGTTGTTGCTACCATCTAAGCAATCTTTTGGACAGGATCTGACACTCCCCAGAAGCCATCAGCTTAATAAATGCATGTATACCTGATGTCGTGCACAGTGTTTTACTCTATTACAGTATTATAAATCCAGAGAGGAGTGAGGGGCAGTTGGAACGGGCAGGTGGGAGGTTGAGGAGTTATGCAGGAGACTGAGCACAAACAACTGGATAATGCATTTCAGTACTGGGTGCATTTATTTCTAGCAGTGGCCTTTATAAAGGAAAGTCTTTCCTTCAAATGCAAGACACTGTTGGCATTTTTCTACTGGTGCAGCCCCTGGAGGGCATGTTTGTGGGTATAAAATGTCTCTCCTCCTAGAAGACCTAGCATAAGCCTCTCTGGAGCATCACTGTGGATCCTGAAAGTGTCTGTAGCTTATTTATTACAGCTGTGATAGCAAAGCCAAAGGACCACTATGTGGCCTTATGCATACATATAAGGAGGTCTGGCTGTTATTACTGGGAAATTAAGATGTAAATGTCTCAGAAACATCTGAAGGACCTGTTAGCATAGTCTTGCTTCCTGCTGAAGGAAGAAAAGTGCCCTGGTGTCTTTCATACCACTTACAGAGATGCCCTTTGCACCATGTGCACCTGGAGCCATGAGATGCAGTGAAAATTCAAGTCCTTTCCTGCTCAGAGCAGATCCTGGCAGCAGCTCAGTTTCCCCTGCTTCTTCTCTCATCCTACAAGTTTCCTGTGCCCTGTGAACCCGGTTTTGGCCTCTCTGAGGTTTGTCTGTTCCTACATTTAAATGCATCACCCCTTGCCAGGTAGCAAGACGTGTTCAGGGACAGCAGAGTGGCAGGATGGGCTCAGCTCTGGGGCCAACACCCCACACCTGCAGCAGGAGCCACACCAATGCTGGCAAAGAGCTCTTCTCACAGCAAAGGAAAGCACAGGCACAAAGCTGCCCATCTCTCTAAACATTTACACCTCACAGCTCCTGCCAGGAAGGGTAATGGCTAAGGTGCTGTGTCACTGCATTTCTGAGAATTTCTGCTTTTTAAGACGTCAGTGAGGCAGGTGCAGGATGTTCTGTGTGATGCAGATGAGCACCTCTCCTGTGTGATGCACGGGTGGCAACTTGTGGTTTTTCACAGCATTTCTACCAGGGCAGTGCCTGCAGCCCTTTTGTCACACTCCTGACAGTCAGATGGTGTCACCATTCTTTTCAGTCATCCCTTTACACTTCCATCATGGGAGAGCAGCCTTTTTGTTAATTAACATGTCCCATGTTCCCTACACACGTGGCTTTCAGCAGCTCAGTGACAATTTGCTGAATTTCAGAGGGCACTTTGCAGGGCAGGAAGTTTACTGTGCAGCCTCAATGGAAAGTTACTGTGCATGCCCTGTGCCCTCACAGATAGGATGCACTGGGTTAGAACCACAGCTGCCATGGTTATTTGTGTAATATTGATATTCCTTTGAGCTCTTCAGCATCAGTAGTTCAGTATAAAAATGAGCATCTACTTTCCTCTCATGCTGAGGAAATCGTTTAACCATTGGGACTTTTTAAGATAGATGAGATAAAATTCATGGCAATGTTGACTTCTCCTGATTTTCTCTCCAGCAAAGAAAGGACTTCTCATCTGCATCTGGTTTTCCAGAGAAAGCTATAAACAGATCTTTGTACTGGCCAAATAACAAAGCTTTAAACACTCAACAAAAGGCAAGGAAACAAAACTCCTTATCAGACACCAAATCATCTGAAGGAAGGAAAAAAAAGTCCCAAACTCTCGACAGCTGGGCAGAAATGTGTACAAAAAGAAGCTGAAGTTGAACAGCTTTCACTGTGATTGCAAGGGGAATCCTGGCCCAACTTGTGCACAGGAAGGAAAGAGAGCTGGCACATCCCCACCTGTATTCAGGGTACCCAAAAAGCTGGGTGGAGTCCTGCCTTTCCATCACCCTTCTCCCATCTCAGCTAGAAAAACCCTTTCCAGAAAGTGATAAAGAAGCTGGAAAGGGTTTACCAGAACGAGGAGGTGGAGGAAGAAGAAAGGTTATTTCCTGTTTGCTGCTATCAGATTTGGGGTGATTCCTCTTCTTCTCAAAATTAGCACAGCACATTCCCTGCAAACGGCTCAGGAGAAAGGCAGAGAGGAGGGAGGAGTCCCAGGGGCTCAGTGGGGCTGTGATGTGCCACCAGCAGAGGAGTGCATCTGTCTGGGGAACACCACCCATGGCAAATGCAGGCAGAGCAGGTGTCAGGAGAAAGCAACAGCAGTGCAGCTTTCTGCAGAAAAACACTTCATACTGCCTGAAGAGCTTGCAGGATGATGGAGGACAGACCTGCAGCCTCCCCACCTATTTAAGGGAAGAAAAAGCATCTCTGCCTGCCATTACTCACCAGCACTTCTGTACCCTCAGTCATTAACCCCATGCCCTTTCTCTCTTCCCTCTGGGTTCCTGCACAGCAGACACTGAGTCTGTGTCCTCACCCCCTTCCTCTTTCTGTCCTGTCATGGCTCATCCTGACACCAGAGGCTGTTCCAGCCAGCAGTGCTCCTGCTCCTGGCTCCGTGTATCCCCTCAGGAAAGCCTCCACCAATTTCTCCAGCTGGCTTCAGGTGAATGGAGTTGACATTCGCACACCTTCCTGAATGTGGCACCTGACACATTCCTGAATCCCACCCCTGCTGTCCCAAATTCCCTCTCCATCGGTCTGCCAATTGTTTCAGAGGAGAAATCTGATTCCTATTGCCCTGTGATTGAAAGCAGGGCTGCAACACAAACTCTCAGTGCTCTGTGCCAAAAACACCATCACAATTCCTTTTTCTTTCTTTCCTTTTTTTTTTTTTTTTTTTGTTTGAAGATACCTCGTTACATGACTTTTCAGTATCAAAAAAAAAAAAAAAGCTTTTAAAACTGTTTCACTCCTTAGTTTAGGGAAAATATGTTTTGGCCTCAAAGAGGAAGTTGTATAAACCAAAGATGAGACAGCAGTGCTGGCTGGAAGATAGGCACCCAGCTGTATTTCCTTGTTCCATTTGCATATGATATGGGAGTAGACAATCATTCTCTCCAATGCACTGCATTTGCAATTCCAAAAGATTTGCTGAAAACTGCCTCCAAGTAATTCTTGGCCTGTAATACATCCAGTTTCTGTAGTGTTAGATAATACTAAAACTATCAGTAGCCATCATCTGTTTTAAAACTTCTGGACAGAATTTCCAATAGTAACTGTATTTATATTAGCTATAAAACACACACTTTAGACCATAGCCCCACTCAGTATTTTGTCATGGATATTGGCTAAGTGTGACACAGAATATGCTAACCAGAAAAATATATCAATTTAAAAATAAGCAGACATTGGCCACCCATATTTTCTGCCTCTGCAGATGGGAACTTTCCTTATGTTAGTGTTTATAGCACAATGAGCACACTACAGCTGTACATGAACTTGCAAGTGCAATGAATGATTTTATAAAGTCAGGTTCCTGCTGACCTCGTGGCTGATGGGAGAGTGGGGAAACCTCTGTTGCTTGGGGCTGAAATCCCACCTCAGGCAGGAAATACCTTCATGAAGATGACAATAATGCCATCAGCATGCATTAAATATATACATATACATATACATGTATGTATAATTAACACCTGCCAGCAAAGACGTGGGGCAAAGGCTTCAAACTGAAACAGAATAGGTTTATATTGGGTATCAGGGAGAAATTCTTTTCTGTGAGGATGCTGAAGCACAGGGAACTGTGGCTGCCACATCCCTGGAAATGTTCAAGGCCAGATTGGACAGGGATCTGAGCAACCTGGTCTAGTGGAAGGTGTCCCTGCCCACAGCAGGGGTGTTGGAATTAAATGAACTTTAAGGTCCCTCCCAACCCAAACTTTTCTATGATTTGCTTGCAGGTAAAGTACAAATATCTAGAAGGGCTTAAGGCCTTCTAGGTTCTCAGTAAAGACACCCCTGCTGTCTCCAGCCACATCCTCTGCCTGAGGAGATGAGTCATGTCATCTCACAGAAAGGAAATGCAACATTTACCCTGAACAAAACCCATGCAGGGCTCAGTGGTTGTCAGAGGTCCCAGGCACTGAGCAGCCCCGCAGAAGGCACAAACAGCATCCAAACACCAATCCAAGCTTCTGCAATGACACATCATGGAATTCTGCTTCCACCTCAGACAGAAATGGGTGATGCTGCTGTTTTCATCCACTTCTGTTACCAGTTCTGTGTGTTCACCTGTGGAAATCTGTGGGGCTTCTCACTCCTGCCTGCCTGGTGGCAATAATACCAGTTTGGATTTTACAATTACACCACCAGAATTTGCTGTTTCATCTGAAGAAATAGCTTTAAAAATGTTCATCTGTGACACTGCCTGCGACAGATTCATTACACACGAACCTCTTGTTCGCTTGTTTTGAAATGAGCTGTAATAAGTCATAGAAAGTGACGTGAACCTACCATGTACATGCCTAAAATCTTGAGGGTTTTTTTTCAGCTACAAAGATTTCTATCAGAAGTTCACACAACCACTGACCATTATCAGTTTTGTCTATCTGCCCTCAGACTCATCAACTTCTACTCTTGTTTCTGGAGAGCTGAGGGTGACAGGGAAGGCTGGTGCTGCTGGCTCTGGCCCTGGTGTCTCTGCTCCCATGCTGGGTTCTCCAAGGAACAGCACCCCAAACGCTACCTGCACAGCCACAGGGACATCAGGCACAGCAGCCTGTGGTAGAGGTTGAGAAACAAAGCACTGTTTCATTACTGGGATGTGGGAGCTTTTCTGACACGATAGTTGTGTGGGGATGAGCTCATCCTGAATGCTAAAGGATATCTAAAGGGATCCTTCCATTTTCTCTGCTCACCATTCTACAATTCACTTCTTGCTTGCTCTTGCTTTCACTTTGATCTTAAGTCAAGTAAGTTCATTCTCTGGTCTCCTTTTATATTCATAACCTAAATTAATTACATGATGAAAAGATTACATATTGCATTTCATGTCAGTTACTGCTTAGCACATGCCACAAGCAAGCTCCTCTCTTTCCTCCATGAGATACTGACATTGTCACAGACATCTTTTATGAAAAATCCTTTCCTTAGGATTTTTTCCTCCTGAGAAGCTGAGAGGCCTCAGGAACAAAATGTAAACAATGATTATCTGCTGCTGTGGAATGCAACAGGTGGGTCTGTGATTGGCCCACGTTGGTTGTTCCTAATTAATGGCCAATCACAGTCAGCTAGCTCAGACTGTCTCAGTCAGCCACAAGCCTTTGTTATCATTCCTTTTCTATTCTTAACTAGCCTTCTGATGAAATCCTTTCTTCTATTCTTTTAGTATAGTTTTAATGTAATATATATCATAAAATAATAAATCAAGCCTTCTGAAACATGGAGTCAAATCCTCGTCTCTTCCCTCATCCTGGGACCCCTGTGAACACAACCACAGACATGGATACAAATCCAAACCTCTATTATGTACAGTGCTACAAGCCACTGGTGGGAGGATATCACATTCCAAAACATCCACATTTCCCACAGAGCAGAGCTCCTCTCATCCTGCCAGCACTGGATCAGCAGAGAGGTGGAAGCTGCACTGCCCCAAGCCTTACCCAGCCATGACCAGCTCCAGAGAGGATGATGTGGGGGTCAGTTCCATCACCTGGAAAGCTCTCCAGAGGAAGCCAGAGGCACCTGGAGGCACCCTGGCACCAAGGACTCTGTCAGCAGCCCAGAGAAGGCAGGGCTGGCCTGGCACAGCCTCACCGAAGGCACCCTTGTTTGTGGTCAAATTCCTGAGAGCAGCACACACATTCATACCCTGTTCTCCTGTCAGACTCAGGCTGGAAAGTGTCCCTGCTCTTTCCTGGGAGATGCAGCACCATGGTCAGACTGGAAAACACCAGGAAATTCAGGCAGATGGCTCCTCAGAGTGTTGGGTTCATAGACTGCAGGGCAGGACCCTCCATGTCCAATCACACCAGCATTCCAGGGATAAACCTGTTATAGTAAACTCCAGGGGTTTGATAGGACATTCCTTTCAACCACAATCTGGGCTCACTTTTCTAAGAACGAGAACACGCCTCCCTCCTCCTTCAAAAGGTGCAGTGCACTTCAGCATCCTCTCTCACAGCTAAGGTGGTTTTAGGTTTTAGCCACAAAAAAAGTACAGATGGATAAAGATGGGTAAAACCAGTCCATCCCCCTGCATCCCCACCCTGGTGCTCACAGTTTAGGCACCAAAGCAGGGCTTGGTGAGCTGCCAGGGCACACAGATGTTCTTACACATCAACACACACATTCCAACAGGGACAAGCTTGTGCCACTGTCCCACAGCCTCTCCTGGGGTAACTTACAGATGAATGTTCTCATGATCTCTCTGCCATTGGCCACCCAAGTCAGCAATAACTTGTTATCACCTCTCCTTTATTTGTTTGTGTATAACTTTGAAAATAAGCCTGTACTTCCTGCAAAAAACAGAAAGAAACAATTATTAAATAACAAAACTTGAACAGATCTGAAACAAGGTAGAAAACAGATCTTTTTATTTGGAACAAAATGAATCACGAGTGGAAAGGAAAAAGAAAAAAGACACCAGAAAGAGAAAAGATGGACATGAAGATATACAGTTAAAGGAGGAGCACAGGCTGCATCACTTCTCTCCGGACCTCACAGTAACAGAACCTTTTGTCCCTTTGGAATGGCACTTTCAGTGGTAAAGGACAGAAAACCAGCCCTGGTTCAGTCTGTTTCACAAAGACCTCTCACCTCTCTATGTGAAAATTCCTTCCAGGGGTGACAGGGGTGATAACAGTGGTGATGGGCACCCCCAGCCCTGGGGCTGGCAGCAGGAAGGCAGCACTAGAATAAACCGGAGCTGGGATGCCCCAGCCCAGCAGGACAAGGCTGGCCCAGCTCTCTCATCCTCAGTGAACAGTTGTCTTCTCCAGGGCAGCTCAGAGCACCGATCAGCCTCTGAATCATGTGCTGGAGTCGAGTGTCCCCTCCTGCCCCTGCCAGAAAGTGCAGCAGTGAAGCAAAGCTGTGTCCTCCCATTCTGGTGACACTGGCCCGGTGACATTCACTGCTGCTTTAGTACTGCCACCCCAAGCACGCCATGCCACTTCTTTTGTCATTCAACTCACAGCCTCTGAGGAATGTTTGTACTGAAAGGAGTTAGAACAGCACCGTAAAGAAAAGAATTATCGCCTCCCTCTTACCGTGGAAAGCCCGATTCCTGCGGCAGCCTTTAAAAGCAGAGACAGGCTGAATCACCACCAACACAGCACACAAGAGCCAAACATCTTCTAAAGAGAGTCACAGGACAAGGAAACAGCGAGAACAGTCACCTATGGCTGGGTGTCACTGATGCAGAGCCTTGGCAAGCAAGCAGAGATGAAGGACTCCCAGGTGAGTGTGCAGCCACCCTCCAGCTCCCTCCCTGGGAAACAAACCCTCAGTTTCTCAGTTTAGTTTGGATTCTGCTGGGATGCTCATCCCTCGTTGGATGGCTTTCACCAGGCACACCTTCAATCCATTTCCAAGGGATTCACAGTGTCAGCACAATATAAAACAGGGACAAAATGACAAGGAAGGAGAGAACGCAGCTCCCCATCCCTTTTGGTCCCAGTCTGTACCATCTCTGCTTTTACCACTGTGCCTTTCTAGCCCAGCAGGCCAATTTAACACTAACAACCAATTTACCACCTCACTCTGACTACTAAAATTGTCCCATGCAGTAAATACCTTGCTCTGGCAGCACATCCTGCAGCACTCTCTGGCAGCTTTGCTGGGATTCAGCTGCCTGAGACAGAATCCCTGCCCTCTCTTCACCACATCCTTCTTCCCTGCAGGTCTGACCCAGCTGCTGCACAGGCACAGCTCCCCTGAGCAGAACAGGACAAGCCTAGCAGCAAGACTTACCTAAGAGATCCTATAAATTTCTGCTGTTTGTGCAAAGAGCACAGCCCCAAACAAGCCTACAGGCACAGGCAGATGGCCAGCTTCACCAGCTTGCAGTAGCTAAACTATCACACTAAAGGCACTAATGCTTGCATTGATAAACAATCTCAGCCTTAAAATCAAGGTTTCTGCCAAAATTGCAGCCCCAAGCCCCCTCCTGCTGCAGGCAAGCGAGTGATAGCTCGGGGGCAGCCCAAGCAGTCGGATTTTGGGGAGAAGTGACCTGGACTCTCTGTCATTTGGGGCACCCAGAGGGGAGCAAAGCCAGCACCACCCCAGCTCTGCACACAGCATCTGCAAATGGCACATTTCAAGCCCTGCAAATTTCACTGCTCCTGCTCCAGGCAGCAAGAGGTGAGGGCCAGATCTGGAGCTCAGAGGAGCGACTCAGGTGAGCACCCAGGACAGTGGGTACCCAGCTGAGACCTCCTCTGAGCTTCCTTGGCAGGGCCGGGGAAAAAACTGCCCTGAAGTCTCCTGAAAGAGAAGAGGCTTTCTCAGGAAACTTCTGGCAAGCACCTCAAGCTGTCTGTAGTGCCTGCAAAGGCAGGCAGGGCATGGGGTGGGCAGGGAGCAGGAGGAGCCCTCTCATCCCAGGCTGTCCCCTGGGCTCCTCAGTTTAGCTGCAGCTCTGTTACCAGGCAAAGCATCACAGAGCTGCCCCTTTTGTTGTTGGTGAACCTGTCAGGCCTTGAAGCCACGTGTGTGCTTTTCTCTGGATTTTCTTTTTTTGTTTTGAATGAAGTCAGAAGGTTTGACACCTCACTTCTTTCCCCTGCTAAAATTTTCCAGACACAGTGAGACTATGGGATGCAAAGGACAAGTGTCACAGGTTTCAGGGTGGAACAGCAAGCGTGTCAGATCAGTCATCAGCTGGATCTGGGAAACAGTCTGAGGCATCTTCCTGGCCATCCATATCAACTAGGACCTCAGCATCTGGCATTTCCTCAGCTTCTATCTGCACTGGTAGGTTTTCTTCTGCCACTGGCTGGGGCTCAACACCTTGACCAATCTGGGCAGCATCTGGAAAAGGGAGAAATGGTTTATAAGTGCCCACACTATGGCTCACCCTCATGGAAATTCACCCCCTGGTCCCTAATTAGGCTGCAGGATGCCTAATCCACTCAGTCCTCTCACCCCAGGTACCTGCAAGTCAAATTTCAGTTTTCTCTGGAACTACTCATTTATGCATCATGCCTTAGGGCACTTTGGTATTGAAGCTCTCTGGCTTCTTAGTACCAAAGTACTTTAGTACCAAAATACTGAAGCCAAATCTATTCACTTACATCTGAATAATTCAAGCTGGCTAACAGCACACATTTAGTTCTTGCCTACTTTCCATGTGGATCTTTGCTTTTTCTTTAATTGTAAATAAATTAAAATATGGACTACTTGTTAGTTAAACTTATAATATTTGATTTTTCTATTAAAAGATCTACATTTGAAGTATATTAATATTAAGCAATGAGCTAAAAGACTTTTTTCCTCTTTCTTGCTCTATGTTCATGAGTAGCACATAATATTTTGAAAGCAGAGCAAAGAGCATCCAAGGTTTGATTTAAAGCACAGCAGAGTTACAGGAGGCTGTGCATGGTACAGTGAAGGACACCAGAAATGGAGACAGCAGTGCTGAGACCAGGCTATGACCTGTGTAAAGCTGCTCCAGGTCATGATGTCTCTGCTAAACCTACTTCAGCTGATGATGGTGCATTACTAGGCAAGGTGCTGCCAGCATTTGTGCTTGGGAAGCAAAATTAAAGGAAACATAATACAAAAAGTGGAGTAGTTATATCAAGCACTTACAGAACAAGACATTTCTGGAGAGTTTTTATCACTGCACTCTCTTAACCATATTGTGCTAAGGCTGTGGGGGTTTATGCTTGATTTCTTTGAAAAATTTAAAACTTGACCATATTCCCACTCCAGCCTCAATTTAAGAAAATACACAAGCCTCTGGCTTTGATAGGATTTAGCTGTGTTTACAGCTCAGCATATTGGCTCCTGCTGTCCTGAAGATGACTGCTTAAAAAACAGCACCGATTTTTATATAATGTTACTCATGAGAAGGGTGAGAAAATTGTAGGAAAACTGCTGAGTATTGGGGGGGATTGCTGTTTCTGAGGTATGTGTTTTAGCACAGGAGATAGTGGAACAGGCAGCCTGCAGCCTGCTGGCAGCACCCTCTGTGGGATGCCTGCCTCTGCCATGAGTAAGGTGCTGAAAAATGCCCTGCTGCCACTCCTGCAGAAGGTGCAGCACCTTCCCTGTGCTGCCATGTCCCAGGCCCCTCTCCACTGTCACCTCCACCCCCAGCAGCCACACACAAACACTGTGTGCCCCCTGAACAAGGTGTGTCTGACCTCAGACAGGCCTCTGCACTCACCAGGCTTGGCAGGACGGTCACTCTGAGCCTCCAGGCGGTCTCCATTGGGGGGGCTCTTCGTGCCTTCCCCAGACACCACTGACATTGTTAGCCCATCATCCTTCTCCTCCTCTGCGAAAACCAACCAGAGATTTGAAGGAAGAGGCTCCCACAGCCCCAGCAGGGCTGCTGTGAGGCCAGACCCCAGCACGTGTTTGTGTCCCCTCCTGAGGTGATGCTGGCTCTGCTCCCAGAGTGGGCAGATGCCGAGAACAGAGGGTGGTCACTGCCAGCCTGCCAGGGACCAGCCTGGCCAGGCTGCCAGGATCACAGCTTGAGGTGATCTGCACGGGCAGAGTGCTCCCAGGGACAGGGGACTGCCATCAGAAACCATTCTGGGATCACACCTGAATGAGGGTCCATTTTATTGACCATAGGAGAGGTTTTGCTGGGGGTTTTTCTTCTGGCCAGGAGCACAGGGTGAGGGCAATAAAGGAAAAGTGAGGTTTAATTCAAGACCCTGCTAGCCATAGAGGCTGGCTATCAGCAGCAGACTTCTGCTCCAGCAGGTCAAGGGAGGACAGGCTGGATGGAGGACAAGCAGCCACCCAGCTGAGACCAGGTTACTCTAAGGCCACTGCACAAACACAGTCCTCTCCAAAACTCATAACAGGAGGGTCACAGCATTCCCCACTCACCTGAAGGCACTGGGATGAACTTGTGTCTCCTCTTCCTCATGCAGCAACATATGGCTGCAGGCAAAGCCAGCAGCAGGATGAGCGCACCCGCTGCACAGCCTGCCAGGATGTAAATGAACCCTGGGTACCGCAGCAGGTCTGCAGGAAGGACACAGCAGTGTTAGCTGCCATGGTGGACAAACTCCTTTCTCCCTGTGGGAGAAACCCCACAGCCAGATTAGAGCTTGTTGGCATCACTGTTGCTTTAGTTTGGATCAGGGCAGCTGGCACTGTGAGCTGTGGCACTTAGTGATTTATGTAACATCATCTAATTATGGCATGGAATTTTTCTTTAAGAGGAGAGGCCTGTGTGCAATCACTTCTGCCTGCTCTGATCACTGACATCTAAGGTAATCTGTAGGTTTAAATCAAATTTAACAGAAGGTGGTGGTTTAAAAGATACTACATTTCAACAAGGGAGGGAGACCCAAGGAAGCACCTCCTTGTGGCCACAGCTCTCTTCACAGAGAGCTGCAGGCACAACTTCCCAAGGATTTTTCTCAGGAAGGCAGTGAGAAGTAAAGAGAGAAGAGGAGAAAACAATTCTTATTTCTATTCACTGCTCCTGCTATTGCACACTTGGAATGTGTTATGGAGATTGTTTACCCAACATGATTTAGTTAATTGGACACCGGTGAAAGTTGTTTTGAGTGATTAGCCAATCACTCAAAGCTGTGTCCTGTACTGTTTTTTGGTAATACAGTATAGTATTCTTTAGTACTCTTTAGCATAGTTAAAATATAGTATTAATGTAATATAGTATAGTTTTAATAAAGCAATTTTCAGCCTTCTGAATCACGGAGTCAGAGCTCATTATTCCCTGGCTGGGGCATTGCCTGCTTCCACTACACCTCCTGCTGAAGGAAAAGCTGCAGAGCCTACCCTCAGAGCTGGCATCAGAGAACCTGCTGAGGACAGTCATGTAATGCCTGCACCAACCCCAGAGCAAATCTCATCAGAGCCTGCACTGCCTCAGGCACCGAGACTGTGGCCACTCGAGCCAGAGCTGTGGGGGAAAACCCTTCCCTGGCTCTGCTGCTGCTCGGGGAAGGATTCCACCCTGTTCCCCTGCCCAGCCTGAGAGCAGGACACGCAGCAGGAGCGGGGGCTGCAGATGGCTGAGCAGAAGGGCAGCACAAGTCACTGGGGATGATTTCCCAGCTCAGCAGCCCTTGCTCAGGGTTGCTGTGATGGGGCAGACCCGCACTGAGCAGGCAGCTGGTGCAGGGCACAGAGACCCATCCAGGCTTGCTCCTTCACTGAGATCATCCCCCTACTTGGGGCAGCCTCTAGGAAAACTCTTCTTGCCATATGCAAAAAAACCCCACACATAAATTCCTTAAAATCCCTTAGGTAAGCCAGTGCCATCCCTTTCTGAATAATTCAACTGCTTTTCAGCAGCACACATGCCTGCACAGCACAGCAGCAACAAACAGGCTCATTTGGAGCTTATTTCAAGCCCTCAAAAGCACTAATTGCTCCATATCTCCAGAGACTAAGAAGAATTTTAAATGTTCCAGGATATACTACATGCCATCATACTCCACCGACTCACTGGGACAGTAAAAACAACTGCACACAGGTGCTTGTGGTATTTTCAGAGTGCTTGTTCCAGTCTTTTTAAGAACAGTTAGAAAGTTCAAAAAAATCCATATTCAAAATTAAAAACTTTCAGCAACTCAAAAATAATTTCCCTAATTATTTTAGTTGATGAATGCTTAGAGAATATTGTGAAAAATATAAATATAAGTTGGAAATTTTTTCCCTGAATCTTTTTCCTAAAAATTTGCCACTTGTTATTAAGGTCTTTTTGAATAAAATATTGTGTTAAAAATAAGCAATAAACAAGTAATTAATCAATAAAAGTCCTTTATATATGTTGACTTCTTAATTTCTGAACCCTGTCTGTTGAGAGCCCTGTGTTGCCTGGTAAGTTCACGGCATTTCTGCCAAATTGTTTTTTGGTTATTCAAAATTAATTTCATCAGGCCAAACAGATGTTTTTACATATATTATATACCTAAACCAAATTCAGCCCTTTCCCTGGAGCAAATAATAACACACAAAAATAATTCATTAACTTTCAATTAAATTAAATGAACCTATTTCCCTCTTCAATTCATTTCACTGATATCCAGAATTGCTTTAACTCCCTTTTTCCAAATGTGGTTGCATTTGATGACTGCAAAGTGGAATCACCACCACTTTCTTTCTTTCAGATCCTTCCAACTACATGGAGCTGGAGTGTCCCAGACAATTTCTAAAATGCTACAGTATAGGTTCTCTAGTGGCAAAAGTAATTAATCACAGCAAAATTTTCAAAAACCTTATAGTTACGTTATGCCATGCCTGCAGCTTTGAGAACCATCTTTTCTGCCAGAGAGCAAAAGAATCTTCACTACTGGAGGTGCAAATTAAATGATACCCAAGGATCCAGATTCTCTGTCTCATTAAACTCTGGCCTTGCTCAAGCAGAATACTCAGCATTTATGAATAGCTTGCAAATGGATAAAGTCTCAGCCTTCTCACAGACTTACATGTCTGAGCAAGGATATGGAGGGGAAAAAACCCCTACATTCCATAAGTAAATGGCATGTGTCTTTATCCATTTCTGAGGGATGGGGCTGATGGAGAGACATTTGTATAGATCAGAAAATCTTTTGCGCTTCTGGCCTAAATAAGAGGAAAAGAGATGAGGCAAAACACCTCAACTGAGTCCAGAAGCAACAGGGCTGAACCAGTGGAAGGGTTTTTATGGAATGCACTCGAAGGCATCTGGGTCATGGATGCATGTCAGAATAGGAAGCAGCCTATGTTTCTAAAGCAGCATAGAGGATTGGTGCACAGGAGGTGCAAATCTCCATCACCAAAAAGTAGGAAAAGAGACAGATGGAGATCCCTCCTTGCTGCAGAGGTGGGTAAAAGAACCTGCTCAACAAACTCATCCCATCTGTGGTTGTAGGCTGTGTCAGTCCAAAGCACAGGAGGGAGAAGGAAATTAAGGGGTCACTTTCTAAAGGCAGGATTTGGTAACTCTGGAAGGGCAATGCCAGAGGACAGAAGAATTTGATATTTTGAGGACACCAACAACCTCTCAGTTGGCTGCTGCAAGAGACCAAAAGGAAGATTTTCTGGGGACGCCATTACTCACCGTAGCTGCAAGACAGCGTAATGGGCCTGGTCCTTGTGACACTGTTCCCCTTCAAAATCTCACACACAAACTCCCCAGGCTCGGTTTTGCCCAGGTGAACCTTCTTCCCAGCATCCTTAATGCAAGCCCCCTCGGCTTTCAGGTGGGTGCCATTGAGGAGCCACCTGAAGACCAGGATCTCGTTGCTGGCCACGTTGCAGGACAGCTCTGCAGTTCCGTCAGGGAAGCACTGGATACCAATGGTCGGCTCTGCTCACACACAGCATGGCGCACGGGGAGCAGGGAGGAAAGAGAGAGGTGAGGAGAGGAATCAGGAGTGAACATTAGCTGAACAGAAGCTTCCCTTCCCAGCAATCCCAGCAACACCACATTTACTGTGTGAAGGGAGCACAGAAACAAGTAACCCATCTCTTGAGTGCCTGCATTCTACCCAAAAATGCTTTACATTGCCTACCCCAACTCTGCTAGCAACTCTTGATCCCTGTTTTGGGGATGCCACCAAAATCTGACATATTGTCATTTTCCTAACTGACATAAAAAAAATAAATAAATAAAAGCCCCTGGTCCAAGAAGATGGTGGAAACATCCAAAGCACATGCCAGCCAGAGCCCTCCTCTGTAATCAGCAGATAATCATAGCTTTGGAGGACACTCAGCCCTCCCCTCCACCTGAGGTTTGTACTTTTGCTGTCACTCTGCCCTTCTTCCATTTTAGAGAGAAACTGGTGCAAATCATGGCCAACATGGACACGAGCACAAGATACCTGCAGTTAGATACAATACTCAGACTAGGACATTTTAAAATAAATAAATTAATCATTGCTCTTACTACATTTCCCTGAATTTCTATCTTTCAGTCTACTAAAAGGAGGAAACCCATTTCCTACACTTGCCACTTTGCACATACAAACTAGATAGAGAACTGGTATGGTTTTAGGACAGCAGGAGTAACACTGAGAACATGTATCCATGGAAATAAGCTCAGAAATCACTTTCTTGTGCTAGGACATCAGTTAAAATTCTCTGTCTCCAGGAACATGTTGGCAGTGAAAGTTTTTCCCTGCCTTAGGGGTGGCAGCAGAACAGAAGGAGGAGGCAAATGTTCCCAAAGTAAATCCACTGAAATGGAAGTTAAACCCAGGTTGCTTCTGCAGTCTTTGACTACTTCCAGTCTAAGCCCCTGTTCCTCACACCAAGGAGTCACATCTTTGACCTAGTGTGCACAGCAGTTCCGCCTGTTTGCACCCAAAAGGTGTAAGGGCTCATTTGTCTTCACTGAGACCAGTTTGCTCAGACATTTTCATTACAGTTTCGTGCGCTTCCATTTATCTTGGAAGCCTGTGCAAGTGAAAGCCCTGCAAAAGGAACAGCAGCGATGAGGAGCAGAGCAAGGCTCTCTGTCTGCCTGGAGCATTGCTCAGCAGCAGGACAAACCCTCCTAAGCCTTCTCCATATTAACCCAAGCAATGAGCTGGATCCTGTACAGAAGTGACTTTGTGTCTGTCTTTGCTGCCTGCAGGTGGATGAGCAAAAGGGAGCAGGAATTCTGAGGATACAGGGGACAAGAGGGAGACTGGCACAGCTCCCAGGGGCACCCATAGCTCCTGCAAGCTCAAACAGTTTCTTTGGAAAAATTTCAAGGCATCAGGCTTCCAACAAGTTCAAAAGCTTTTTGTTGCTAAGAAGGCCACTTACCAAACACTTCCAGTGTAAAATTTCTGGCGGTGTTCTGAAAAACAAATCCGTATTTTCCTTCGTCATCTTTCTCCACACTCCTCAGCACCAGGGAGCCATTCTCTAAGTTCAGCCATCTGCTGGCAGAAGTGCCACACTTGGCCAACAAGGTATCATTTAGGACAGTTGTAGAGCATTTCTTGTCCTCCTTGCTCATGCTGGAGAAGTTCTGCAGGCTTTGGATTTCCAAAGAAAAGATTGCTGAGTCGCCGCTGAGCACGCCAGTCCAGATGGCAGAGCCTAAAAGGAGAGCAAGCTTGCCATGTCCATCCATCCCCTCCTGGCTGCCCCCCAGGAAGAAAAATGCCCAGGTGAGACATAAGAGGGACAGACCCAACCCTAGGGACACTAGATCACCAGTGATTGAAAATCTGAGGAGTGGGATGCCTTCTATAAGGTCCAACTTCCCCCACCTCAACAGCACAGGAATGGTGTGAACACCATGCACAACAGGGAAACAAAAGGCTGAACAGCGGGTCTTTTGTCTCCCTGAATTTAAGATGACCATCTACCAGCCCCCATCAGAGATGAGAGACTAAGCAAAGAAAGGTCCTCAGGGCATCAGTGCCATGGACCTTGCACAGAGGGTAGCAGAAACAACAGCTGCAGGTGCCCAGCTGCTTCCACCCAAAGAGTAAGGTCTGAGTTTTAACTCAAACAGTCTTGCACATTATTAAGTTATTGTGTGTAAATCAGAGGTGGGTAAATGGCAGGAGCTTGGGGACTAATCCAAGGTCACACTGAGTGCTGGGACCTGGACCATGTCGCTCTCCAGCCAGCAGTCTGCATACAAGGACCTTACATTCCCCAGTGAAAAGTTTCTCCAGACCCAGGACACTCAGAAAGTACAATATTGTTAGTTATTGTTACTTTACTCAAAAAATAATCTGTCTTACTTTGGTCTGACTTCCCTTTTCATGCATTAGCAGCTATTTGATGTCACCCCAAACCTGGTAGCGTCCCTAAAAGATCTTGGAGCAAAATTAGGGTGTCAGCTCATCTAAGCAAACCTGTACCAACCCCAACAAAGAAAAATCCTACCTACCTTGAGTAACAGTTATTATCACCAGCAAGCAGAGCAGAGTCAAAGGAGAGCTGAAATCCATCTCGAAGAGCTCCTGGCATCATATGCTGAGGAGACGATCTGGCTACAGAGCTCAGTGAATTTAGTGCTCAGGAAATGATGTCAGAAGCAAGAGTGGGAAAAAAAAAAAAAAAAAGAAAAGAAACTCCATAGTGGACAGATTGAATGATGTTTCAAAATAGACCTGCAAGGTTTTGGGTGACTGAACTCGGGCTGAGCCAATGCAAGCCACAATGTGCTCTGCAAAGTCCTGCAGCTGAAAGGTAGCTGAGAGTGTGAGAGTAGGGCTGAGAGGTGAGGGAAGACAAAAATATCTCCCAGTCAGCTCACCCCATTCAGGAAGATGCTAATGGAGCAGGCAAAGGAAGAACACCTATTTCTTTTATCCTTTACTAGTTTATCAAAGTACAGCATCCCCACCCAGGGAGAAGAAAGTCCAGTGAGATAAAGCACTGCACATGAAAACCAGCTGATTTTCTGCAATACTAAAAATTATCACTCCTTGACACCTCACCAGCAGGAAGGAGGTGTGGGACAAGGCTCTCCCTCTGCTCCCAAAGGCTGTGTTGCCAAAGTGAACTTTGCCAGGCTCTTTTAGTGACTGAATGGTACCTGCCATGCAGGAAAGGCTCCATACAGCCACCCCAGGCAGAGTAAAGCTTATGGGAAATTAAATTGCATTGCAAAACTAAACTGAATGTAGCCCAGAAGCCACCCCAGCTCTGGTTGTTGGAGTGCAAATCTCAGAGATGAGACTGAAAAGCCAATCCTGAAGAAACTCTGTGAGCCAGTTATCTGGAGAGACAGGTAGGGCCAGACACTTGGCACTTTTTGAATGGCTTAAAGTGCACTGGGCATTGCACCGAGTGCCATGATGGGTTGCACAAACAACACAGGGACAGCAGGAACTGTCTCACTCACTGGAGGAAGTACACTGGTATAGCATTAGAGCCAACATCTGGATGCTTTCAGATGCTTAGCAGATGTGCTGGGGAATAATTACAAGAGCTGGGTTCAGGATGCAGCTGGGAACGTTGTATTTTTGTTTCTCTGGACACAGATATAGACACAGCCCCCTAAGGAAGCTCCATGCAGTGGGTTCACGTGTACACACACATTTCTGAGAATTGGGTAAAACCCTTGCATTGTGGTCTGCACTATTTCTCAAACAACCTGGCTATGCTTGAAAAATTCCACCTTTTAGCCACTGGTTTGGCCACTCTGACTTCTTTACCAATGATGGCTGCACCTCCTGCTCCCAGTGTTCCAGACTTACAAATTTGGTTCAAGGCTATCACAGCAATATGCTGTCTTTATCATATGTGCATAGGACAGGCCTAAATTGATCTAAGATGAGACAGAAATAGACTTCTCTGAAAAAGCAGTGAAGTGAGTCTTCAGACAGTCACAGCAGCGCCAGAGGAAGGGAGAGAGAAAAAAGTATTTACAGTAAGAAACACTTTCATTTCCTTCTGTGCTGCTGAAATAACATGAAGAAAATCTCTCTCAAATACCACTGCAAGACTGGGGCTAACCATCTGCCTCAGATGTGCACATTCATCTTCATTTCACCTTCATGCTCGAAGGGCAGGCTGGTGGAGCTGGGGGCTGCAGAGCTGTGGTGGAGACACGAGACAGAACAGACAGCACACGCAGGGTCACTCCCAAACAGCGCCCCAAAATCTCAGAATCTCAGCAAAACAAGGTGCAAAAGGGGACTAATCCAGCAAAAGTTCACCTTTTCTTCCAGCCAATGAGAGCAGAGCCCGTTTGCAGTAAAATCCAATAAAAATATGGCCCTTCTGGTGCGGCTCTGTTGTCACAGAAGTGACTCTGCACGGCTGTGACATTGCGGTGTCCTGCATTCCGTCTCCCTCTCGGTGACTCCAGGGCAAATGAGCACATTTATGAGTTCAATATTCCTCACTGCAAGTGCCCCATACATCACACAGTATATGAAGTCCCATTAGGCTTCTTCTGTCCCTCACATCCTCACTAGCTAAAAAAAAACCCAAAAGGAATCACAGCCGGGATAAAGATGACAGCACACACACAATCTGTGGTGTCATCAATCAGCAACCTCTTCAAGGAGCAACACTCTCAAATTTCACTCATAATGAAACTGTTAGATGAGATCTGGCAATAATTTCTAGCATTGGCTAATGAGTGATCTTGCAGCACCCTTGGCAAAGCAGAGAACTCAGTTCCCCTTTTTATAAAAAGACAGAGTTTTGTGTGATTACTGCAGACAAAAAACACCTTGTAAGGCTTAACAGAAATCACAAGTAGAAAAAGGGGGGGAGGGAAGGTGGACCAAATAAAAAACCCAAGAATTTGTAGTTAGAAGGTGAACTAAAACCTTTTTACTTGGTGAGCTGCAAGCTCACAGGGTCATTTTGCCCCTTCACCGAAGGCTTCATGAAAGGGGAATGGAGATTCATTCCATAGATGGCATAAGGCCTTGATGGGAAAACCTGAGCTAGCAAATAAAGCAGGAAATAACCTGTGAAATATTATGGAGAAATCTGCCTATATCAACTCTGCACAGGCTGGTAAGCATAGGCAGTACACCTATTTTTACTGTCATTAATGTGTGTCAGTGCTCACTGGGGAAACACACAAGCCCAGATTCACTCAGAGGTACCCAGCAGAGCTAAATGCAGAAGCTCAACACATGCAAACAGAAAACAGGCCTGCAGCTCCAGCCATGCACAGCTGCAGTTGCCCTTCTGTCCGTCCATCCATCCATCCATCCATCCATCCATCCATCCATCCATCCATCCAAGGCAGGAATGGGGCACACACCTGAGAAAAGCTTCTGTGTGGGCCAGCAGGACCCCAGAGACTGATAAATATTCTTATGAACTCTTCCTTTGGTACATTAAACTAGTCAGAGAGCTGTGCTTAACCTCAAGATCTTTTTTGATCATAGCAATAGAAATAGCAAGCAAAAACAAAAGCAAATGCTAATGTCAGAGCCTCAAGTACAGATGATATCTCCATGACAGGGACTTTTAAACCCACAAATTAAGAAAAGGGACGTTGCAGAAACGTGCTGAGATCAGAAAGGCTCCAAACCTAACTATAGACAAGGTGCATGTGGTTTCTCCATCCTGTGGTACCTCTGGGGAAGGCACAGCCCAGCACTTGCAAGAGTCAGGGCCAATAGGAATGCACTCTCTTCTTCAGAGCACCCATGGATATTTTCATCCTTCTCTTGCCAAGATATGGAAGGAATGTCCAACATCCTACAAACACCTACAGCTCCCCTGAAATGGCTCTCCCAGCCTGCCCCACCATGACAAGTGAAAAAGAAGAGCCTGTATATGGAAAAACTGCTGGAAATGACACAATTTATATTTAGCTGTGTGCAGGGTGAAATGCTTTGTGTTTGCATGAAAAAAAAAAGAAAGAAAAAACCCCAAACCAAATGGTTGATAATTGCAGAGCTATTCAGACACATGGGTTCAATCCTGTCACCACATGAGCAACACTCAACTGCAGGAGCACACTCCTCTTCCTTCTTGCTTTGTCTTGCCTCACTTTGACGGGAAAGCAGACCTTGCTAAACCCCAACTTGGAAGATGAGCTTGGGAAATCTCACTAATGTTGCCACCTTCAAACTAATATAAGCATTATTTACAAAGGCAAAGAGATTTCACAGGTTGAAATTCTCTGCAGGATTCACTGAACAGTCTGAGCATTACATCTGCTCTGGTTAGGAGAAGGTTAATGCCAGGCTCATTTTTTAAAAATCTTCAAATACAGTGCAGAATGGGGACAAAAACCACCAGAACAGCTTTACAACCATAAGACTGCCGGTGGTTGTGACAGGGATTCCCTGTCACACTCTGGCATGTGAATAACCTAAAGTGACAGTCAGAAGACTTGAAAAAGCAGCAAAAACACACTTGGTGCTTTTTCCTGAAGCTTTGCTACCACACACAAGAAACTGCAGCCACTGATACCTGCAGCAAATTAAACCATTCAAGAGCTTTAAAAAGTTTCCTTTAAGCAGAAGAGAATATTCTTTGATTACAAAAAAACAACCAAAACCCTCAGGTCATTTAACTTTGTATTACTTACTAGAAGTGCTCAGAAAATGCAGACATTTGGGATAATGGCTGTCTTGACAGCAGACTGAAATTTGTTGTAAAGGCACCAGAACAGCACTGAAAAAAAAATTTAGGAGAGCCACAAACTCAAAGAGGCTGAAAAATAGTGTTTTATAGGATCAAAGCTGGAAACACAGCTTCAGCATGCCAAGTAGGACTTAAAAGGCAGATTGCAAAGTCCTTGGTCATGACACTCTTTAACAAGGTAGCCTGGCTGGGGCCAAAACAGCAAATACTTGAGGCCTTTTATGACTAGATTAAATTTTTGCATACCCTGCTATTGTGAAATGAGTAAGATTTTCTGAAAGTGCAGGCATGGAGGCAGTTACCCAATGAAATGAATGTCTGACCATGCTCTGAGAGCAAGCCCAGGACCCACAGATCCAGCTAACACACTCATCCCTGGTTCTTTCCTCTGGAACCTTTCTGCATAGATATTTCTTTTTATCTCCTTAGAGATAAGGAGATCTGTGTGTATTTACCAAACATTTGGATCTCAGGGTCTCTCCAGTAATACAGGTCATAAAAAAAAGGCAACAAACTGGAATGCTTTTGCAGCCAAGATTGTGTTCATAATATGAATATTCCAGCCACAGAACACGTGTGCTTGGCCAGTCTCAATTTATTTGGCCTTTACACCTCACGTGCATTAAAGCAAAAGGAATCCAGGTACAGCATCTGGCCATTTATGTTTCTGCACAAATCTTTGTTGTCTCTAATGCTTCAATTAATTCTTTCTTTCTCTAATGATTGAGGATGGGACAGAGAACACAACTTTTCTCTATTCCTAAGTTGTAGGCTTAGACATACCTTGGAGAGGTTTTGTTCATGTGGTACCTCCCTGCCCTCTCCTGACAAAAAACAAATCTCCCAAACACCCTCCCTTTTCTTTACAGAATTGTAATTTGGCTGGGGAGACTTGATAGCTTTTAGCTATCAAAGCAACTGGCATTACATGTGTATTCCAATTTTCCCTGTTTGTACTTGCCATTAGCACATCATCCACACACTGTATTAATACAAAGTTATTGGTTAACTCTCCTCTAAATCTGCCTAGGATTTTCAGAAATTAAGTTGACAATCCTGCAAACCCTTGAGGAAATCCAGTCCACATTTACTGTTTTCATTCACAGATGTAGACAAAATTAAACTGGATGCACTATTATGCTGGGCACAAATCAATTACTGCAAAATATTTTGCATTAGTCAGTATCATGTTTATAGCTGTTGAAGTATCAGGAACTAGAGTCCTGGACAAATTTATAAACTGATCTTCCATCTGAGCTTAATTTAGATTTTTTTTTTTAATCAGCAAGACAGGAGTATTACAGGGAGACTCACAATGGAGAAAATGCTCAATTATTTGTCTTATACCTTCTCTTGCTTCCAGAGATAACAGGTTCTATTTTAAAGGGGGGAGGTTTGCCTCCCTGCATTTTGAGCTGTACTGGATTAGCTGACTATAAAGACCCACATGACACCTCTGAGTTCCTGGGGTATTTCTTTCCCCCTTCAGTCACATAACCATCATGTTTTGGCACATTACCCACAATATGAACACACAAATTCCTTGTGGCGAGCACTGCAACTGTGCCCAAAATTGTGTCACAAATACCTTCCCACCAAGTCTGCTGGTGCTGATTCCAACAGCAGAAAAAGAATGATTATCAGACTGTGGATGTATCTGTGCCATCATGCCTTGGGTACAAAGGTAGCTTTACCTTCTATTCATACAACATTTACTTAACCCTTAATTGTTGATCCTTCCTGGGGGGTTGTTAATATCACATAAACTGTGCTGGTATCTATTAAACATGTCTTAAATTTCATCTCCAATTTTTTAATCTGTAATTGGTTCATCAAAGCCCCCCAGGGTGATTGCTTTTCTATCTCCTTCCACTGCCAGGGCTTGGGGGTCTGCTCTGATCGTTGTTCTTTGCTTTCATTCAGGTCCCGATTGATTTGATTTTCGCTTTGTTGCTCTCATCATTCCTGCCTCAGGATCACAGGACATTCTCTTTCCAGTGTCTTGGTTTTATTGCAGTAATCCTTCGGATTTCTCCAATTTAAATTTCCATTTCCCTTATTTCCATTATTACCCTTTTGTCCCATGAAATTCCTGCCTTGCAGAGCAGCTGCTAACAAGCCAGCCTTCTCTTCCTGCTGTTTTCTCTTCTGCCTTATCTTAAACTCATCCCTTACATTACACACAAATGTTGTAAGAATTAATGTCTCCTCCATGAGCTTCCCATGGCAGCCCAGAAAACACTGGTGAAAATGATTAACATCTGGGATCTACAAATAAGGAGACAAGCAAAGACCCATCCTGCAGGGCTTCTGGGTTCATTCCACCACCGAGTGAACGCCTTGTCAGCATTATTTTCTCTTTGTCTCATTAACCATTTCTTAAATCCTCTTCAGCAAAATCTTAAGGCATCTGATCCTGCCTTGGTCTGGTAATAGGAACTGTCTGGCTCTGCCCACGCAGGCCTACCATCCAGCAGACAGTTCTTTATTTTCCTGCATAATCAACACTTTCTCTTCATGGGGTAAACAGTTTCCAGTAACCATCAAACATCTGAACAAAAAGGGTCACAAGCAGTAAAAATTCCCCCAATCACTTCCTGAGCCTTTCACTGCAGACTCCTTCCTGGAGCCTGGGCATTTGCTGCTGCCAAACCACCAAACCTGCCAGACCAAACGGCACCATGGCTTCTGCCCCCACTGCTGCAGAACGAATGGGGGCTTGCACAGCTGCTGAAGGGAAAGCAGAAGGTGCAGAAAGAGGAACAGAAGGAGTGATAGAGCAAATAGGAAGCAAAGGAAACAGAGACACATCTGCAGCAGCTGTCTGAGCTTGTATGCATAGCAGTGACTAAGGAGATGCCTTGGTTTTGTTCTCCTTCTTTACCTTTGTTTACCTTCTTTACCTTCTTTACTCCTTACCTTGTAAGACTGGCTTGTATAATGGTCAGTACATCCCTCAGGTCACCAATTACTCCAAACGTGCCAAAAATCAGCCTGAGCTGGGAAATGGTTTTCAATATTAGCATTAAACACGTTATGCAGTCACAGATAAAACTGCCCACTGATGGCCCCTTTTGGTCTCTGCTCCCAAATGCAGCCACAGCCAGACAGGTATCTCAACAAATCCAGAGCCCTTTCTCTTGACAGGCCATGGGTACCCCCAATTTTGCTACAATTACTCAAGATTTCTAATAATGAAGTACCACTCACTAAGCCTTGTCTCCTTTCCAAACTGAATGAATTATATAGAATTACAGAAATTCAACTTGTCACCCCCTCACCTCTTTCTGGTTGGGTCCCAGCACACTCCCTGTGACAGAAGCAGATGAACCCACGTGTCTGAACCCACAGATCAGACACACTCCATGATATACCACAGCCTAACAGTGGATGAGGGGGCTCCATCTGGGTTAAAAATTCTGCTGCAAAATGGATTCGAGATGTTTGTCAGCTGAGGAAGAAAGGGACACAAGAACAGAACTACAAAGTGTTTACTTCATTATCATGAGACCCCTCCTTCATCAGAAGGGATTTTTAAGGAATTTATATACAACTAGAAAAGAAAGACTAAGCATGGTCATCTGACAGCACAGACACATTTTGCCCTGTTCCCTCATGCTCAGGACCTTCACAGCATTTTCAGACACACAGTTGTGCACTGCCTTTGCCACCCTGTGGTTAACACAGGCACAGCTCTAGACCTTCCCCTGGGAGCGCCCAGCACAAGTTGCTCTTTATTAATCCCTCTCTTTAGAGCAACCTGCCAACATTCCACCTCATGGCTCTCACTACCTCAAAATTCAGCAAGGATATTGTGGTCAGTTTAGAAAACCAAAAGTTAAGAAATCTCAGAATAACACAGCCACCCTTCAAATCCTCAAATCCTGCAGGGCTGCAGCAACTGAATTCTGCAGGAGAACAGCCATCAAACACCAGCAAGGACAGTCTGTGACCTGTACCTGCAGTTTTAAAGCATTTTCACCCAAACATCATTACAACTCGTCCTGCAAAACATTCCCATAAGAATCTAACTTGTTTTCCTCAGGTCCTCATGGATCAGTCTGGTGTTGGCAGGAAAATAATCAGTGTGGGGACTCACACCATGGTAGGGAATGGCTACAGGATGCTCCATAAGTAATTATGGAAATCTGAGCTGAGTAACATCCTCCATGAGGAAGTATGTTGTTTAAAGCAGAAAGCAAACAAAAATGTCTGTTCACAGCTGAAGCCAAGTTTCTACAGCTACTAGATTTGTCTATTTACTGAAAACTCAGAAAAAGTGTAAATTGAAAGCTCAGTCTTTGCCACGTCTCAAGCAGAACATCTGAATTTCACTTCGCTTTACCCACTACTTCCATCACTTCCTAGAACTATAAAACCCAGCAGGAAAGGAGCCCAAGAGGACACATCTGCTCCCTGGACAGCCCAGCTCACCCCTGATGCTCTGGTGCTGCAGTGCTCAGCAGTATCCCATGCAGGAATCACTTCTGCCCACACCTGACACAGCCAGCCCAGGGCCAGCTCCCTCTGCTCCCTGCAGATCACATCCTGCTGTTGAAAGGGGAGGCTCTGTCATTTACCTCTGTAGAGCATCTGCCAGTGTCATATTCCTGCATCCTGCCTGCTCTGAGATGGTCTAGAACAGCCTCAGAACTCTTCCCATGTCCCTCGTGGCACCAAAAGCATGAAACATTTGTCCAAGCCATTTCTGCATTTTCTTTTTTTTCCCAGATAACCTGAAAGAAATGTTTCAGCTTTGTCTCTTTAGATTCAAGAACGTGGATTCACCAATAAGTTCTGTAATTCCTTTAAATGTTTATGCTCCTGAGGGAAGAAAAACATATCTGCTCATTATTGGGATACATTCCACAGAGAGTGACCACAAGCAGGATTGTTCCTTTTATCTCTTGTTAATTGGAAATGTTCTTCCTTTACTATATTTATTTGAAATACTAGCCTGAAACCAATACAGAGAGATTCACTGAGAGTGCTTTAATACCTTACCTTGTAATAAAATAGCTTTTTTCATTTTAACAGCATTTCTTCCATCTCACATGCTTACACTGATTTTCCTCACCACAACAAGATGTGCAGGAGGGATGGACAAGAGGAAGCAGTAACCTTAATTAATATTCTATTTTTAATTTAATTAAATAAATATTTGTTTTCTGAAATCTACTACTACTACCTTGGAAGCAGTGTCACACAGGTTTACAAATGATCAGCTGGGAGCCTGCACACAGCCAGGGCTTGCTGTTGAGAAGGCAGCAGGTAACAAATGAGATCCCTGAACAGTTCCCCCACCAGGAGAAGGTCCATTTCCTTGTCAGGCTGAGGAAGCATTTTAGTTGTATTTGATTTAGAAAGAGAGAATCCTACTGGGAGGTCACAAGTCATAGCAAGAGTGTGTTTTGAATCAGTGTCCATCAGATATATTAATGCCTAGGGACACATCTAGAATATTGTCTTTGACACTGCAAGAAACTAAACCAGTCATTTTTAACAGCTTCCCTACAAAACTGGATCCTGACATTTCCAACAGCTGCTATGTCAGAAGCAGAAACAAACACTGTCCTTTTGTCACAAGTTGAATTTGGCATGTCTGAGTTATACAATTACTGTAGTCTGAATGAAAATAACTCCCATACAAATGATAATTGCTTGCTTCTAAAAATCTAACTGCTTCTGGGCCAAGATTATTTTGTTCTGACTAGCAAAGACTCTGCCCACATTGAAACCACCTGCCATAAGATATTTGAGTCCTTTAGCTATTTCTAAATAAGATAGGACACATTTCAAACAGCTTCCTATTGGCCTGTTGTGCCTTCTCATCCAAAGTAAATGGAAAAAAATTTCCTTGGTTCCCATCTCCAGGAACCAGAGTAAAGGGCACAAATACCAAGTCACCCCACACAGCAGCATCATCAGAACCCCTTTTCTGCTTCATGTTCTTGTACTGCTCTGGCTTGAGTCAGAGATGGCAAATTCAAGCCACTGAAGCACCAAACATGAGATTTCCTTTGATTTCCAGGGCTACAGGAGGGCAGCCAGAGTGCCTGGCTGGGTACTGACAGCAGTGCAAGGAGGAAACTCAGCGCCATCCTCTACTCCAGCTGCAAAATGATGGAACCAGAGGGGAAGACAAGGAGTCACTGGGGACAGAGGCAAGCTCTGACTTTTGCAGCTCTCCAGCAGCCCTGAACCCACAAACAGAGGGACGGGGGGGTGTTGAGACAGGGAAGCAGGAAGGCAGAACAAGGCATAACACTCAAACTTCTGTGCTGGGTAAAAGACAGTAACATCTCACAGGCCAGGATGTTCAGAATAGGGAGGAGAGTCCTAACCAGTATTTTGTAGGTCCCAATATCTTCACATTATTCCACTGTGGGTCAGACTTCATGAAGGCTAAGGCATCTTTCAGTAAGCCTTGCTGGCCTGGGTTGACCTCAATATCTATGTTAACACATATTTTTAAAAATTTCTAGCTGGCAAAGTCAAGCACTGTATAAAGACAAAAAAACTACAACAAGATGTGATGTGAAAATTTAAAATTAGCACCCAACAACTAAACAAGGAAGCTCAGTAAGAGCTCAGCACATTTAGGAGCTTAAATGGCTGGGTTTAAAAGTCTTAACTGCAACATCTTGCTTTCAGTCTTGTAACAAAAGTGTAAATGCTAATTGCAAGGATAACAAACCTTAAATCAAGAATATAACATGCAGGAGTCTCATTTAAATTATCCTATGAGCTCAAAATGAACTGACACGAACTTTTTCCAGGGGAGGTTCACATTAAATATTAAAAAAGAAAAAATTACACTGGAGGAGTGGACAGCATTGGAATAAGCTGCCCAGGGAGGTGATGGAGTTGCCATCTCTGGAAGTCTTAGAGGCATCTAGATGTGGCACTTGGGAATATGGTTTAGGAGTGATTGTGGTTGGTGCTGGGTTGAGAGTTGGACTGGATGATCTCAAAGGTCTCTTCCAACCTCGATGATATTTTGGAGAACAGAGGCAGCAGCTGCCATCTTTAACATATAATCTCTACATCATAACACAAACCAGTGTCTGATCCACACAGCCCAACACAGAAAGACAAGGACTTTAGAGTGAGAATTTCCACCCACCACACACACACACCTGGAGGTCTCTTTGGAAGAGACAAAGCTGTGGGAGCTGCTGCACACGTGGCCATGTGCCATCCCCATCCTCCCTCCCAAGCACACGGAGCCCCCATTAGGGAAGAGAGGGATGTGCTGGCCAAGCTCGGTGTTCCTGGGCATCCAGCACTGTGAGCACATAGTTCTTGGTGACAGCTGATCCAAAAATGCTGCTCCAAGGTCAAGGTCAAGGTCTCCATGCTCTCCCATCCATCATGGACACAGCACTGTGAGTTGAAAACACAGCACATGGAAAAACATCACTAACAAAGAGTTCAACACAATTACAGGCATCAGGCTGAAACTCTGGTGATGATGGAGGGCTGAGAACATCACCTGGGAGCTGGGATTTAAAAGTGAGCACTGGGATTCACTTCCAAATCCAGCTACTGAAGTGTATGGTCTCTAAGTAAGCACTAAAGCCTGGCTTGTCCATGCATTATGCACAGAAAGCTTTGTACCAGTCTTCCTCCTTAGCAGTCTCATAAAGCTGAAATGAGAAATTTCTTTTAACTCCTGTCAAGATTTTTTATGAAATAAAGCCACAAAAGGCATAAACTGATTTTAAAAAGTATTACTGACAGCTAATGAACCAGCTATTCCTATTCCCTGCAAACACTAAGACACAACTCTCAACTCATACTCAATTAATAATGTCTAATAAGCCAACTCTGTCAAATTATATTTGTTTTATTATTATTATCTTGCTAGAGTTTATTACAGTGCTCCTTCAAACATTAAATCTTTAAGAGGAAGCTGTAAGCTTAATTAATTAATATTCTATTTTTAATTGCTTGCCTTTTTTATATTCCAAATATACTGACGTAATTCCATTAGCCGAGGCCTATTATTTCCCAGTGGAATTCATTTCAAGCAGAAGCTGCTTAACAACAGCAAGTGCAGCATGCTTAAACATTTTAGGAACATCATTTCAAGCCAGCACTAAAATGTTGTTCTGGTCCTGCAGCTAATAAACCCACAAGCATAAACCTCTAAGAACACATCCATGACAAACTAGATATTCCAAACCAGATTAGCACAAAAACATGCTGCTAACTAGGGAATTACTAGGAATTACATAAATTTTCTTGCCTTCAAAAATGACAAGTGCACACAAAGCAGCCTGTAATGAATATTTAATATTTTAATAATTAATATAAGAATAATTATTAAATGATTTTTAAATAGGTAACACTTCAAAAGTGACCTTTTCTTTGCAATTACGTATACATTTCTTCATGGGCTTGTTCATCAGGTAACCTTCAAATCCCATCAACTTAGATCCAAGTATTCTTGCATGCTAATTATTTCCTTACTATCATCTGAGCCAAGAATTTTTAGATAGAATAGCTGTTTCATTTTAAAAGAAACCCCACACCTGTAGTTTCATCAATTGCCAGCAGTGTCTGCTATGAACTTGTGGGTGAGTTTCCCTTTGTTCCATGCCACAAGCGTGGCACTGGAGATTCACATTGTCAGGCAATTGTTCAGAGGCAAAAGAAACCCAAAGGCATAGCTGCAGGTCAGACAAGAAAGATTAATTGCTAGAGACAGACTTGCATGTCTGGACTAGCAACTGCTCCTCTGGCCCTCAGCAAAAACCCTCAAACACTGCCAAAGCTCCTGTTTGTGTCTGCTCTTCATCATCAAAAATGGAGATGTCTCAGAAAAAACCCTACATTACAGCTCCCTGCAGCATCGGGGCTTCCCCCAAGGAAACAAAATTCATGTAAAAAAGTGTAACCTCACACAGAAACCCAAAGCTTTCTCCTCAGCTTCCAGTTTTGCCTCTGGATGTGACAAGCCATGCGAAGCACTCCCTTGCCAAGGGAGAAATATGTGAAGGAGCCAAAATCCTGCAAGTCTCTGGAGAAGCCCATGGTTCCAACACCTCTCTGCAGTCACCTCAGGAAGTAAATTTATTTCTGGAGTTCACAGAATCAGATTTCCCAGCCTGACAGGCAGCCTGAAACAGAAGTTTCCCTTTGCACTACATGCACTGCACCAAGGCTGCAACTTGAGCAGCAAATTGTGGATTGAACCTGTGTTTGCTGCTTTTCTTCGCACAAATCACTCCCTTCAACAAGGACTAAGGCAAACTGCACACAGGGCAGGGCTGACACTCAGGATGAGCACCAAAACCAGGCAGAACTCCTGAGGAGGAGAACAGGCTGTCTCCCTGCTTGCCAAGCAATGCCTTGAACCCCAATTCAGCAAGTTCATGGTCAGAGAAAAGCACATTTCCAAAAGTTTTCAAATGAAACAAATGTCAGCTGCCTCACAGTGACTATCCAAAAAAACCTGCTTGCTGTTGTTCACAGACTCGCAGAAGTGAGAGACAAATCTCAAAGGCAACCATCTGAAAGATTTCAGCCTGACTAAAAATATGTGTTGCCATCCAACCAACAAGCCAAGCACTTCTCACATGCTGACTTTACCAGAGCCTCCACAGCTTTCATTGCTACCTCCATGGGATGTGTTTGACCACAGCTTTGTGGGTCTCTTTATTGCCTGATTTCTGCAAACATGGAGACTGCTGTGAAAACCACAGCACTTGGAAAACAAACCACCTATGATTACATATTCATAAGAAAAGTGAGGCAAAAGCCCACAAACCAGCTCCTTTCAACAAAAAAGCAACTAAATTAAATATTAAAACAGCAAGAAACAAGCACAAAAAGCCAGCAAATACAAGAAGTCTAAACCATGTGCAGAGATCTAAATGAGCAGGGCAGCTTAATGGAACCAGATAAAAGCTGGATGCCTGTCAGTGCCTTTGGCAGCAGATGCCATTCAGCTTCCCAAGATCTCTGAAGGAGAGCAGCTACACCAATAATTAACACATTGTGCTGTAACAGGGATGGACAGAGTGCAGCCTCAGAGGCACCTTCCCAGTACCAATCCTTGCACAACAATCTGCACAAAGGCTCATGGAATGACATCCACAAGGAGTGCAGAGGCACCAGCCCATTCACCCTCCTGCAGATCTGCTGGCCATGGCACAGCTCCTCTGCCTGCCTGCCACACTAAACTGGGGTGTTCCTCAAGTGGATAACAAGGCAGAACATTTATTGGGCAGCCAGTAAGTGGCTGAGCCTTTGCACAGTCCAAATCTGTGGTAGCCACATTTTCTGGAAAATTCCCTTGGCCCAGGATTTTGCTCCTGGGAAGCTAAGAAGCCTCAGAGAAAAGTGAAAACAATAATTCTTATCTCATTTGCTTCTCCTGTGTTTTGCTGCTTTGGAATGTGCTTGGACATTGTCTCCCAACAGCTGATTGTTCATTGGTTTCAGGTGAATTGTTTTGAGTTATTGGCCAATCAGTGCCAAGCTGTGTCTGGACTCTGGAAAGAGTCAGGAGTTTTCATTATCTTTTTAACATTCTGTACATATTCTTTCTGTATTCTTTAGTATAGTTTAGTATTCTTTAATCTAATCTAATCTAATCTAATATTATTATAATTATATAATACATATAACTGTATATAATAATTGTTTTATTATTATATAATATATTGTCTATATAATATATTATATATAATTACATATTATAATAATATAATTATATTATTAGATTATAGAAATATATTATATATAAATTATATAATTATAAATATATAATATATGAATATCTTATTATATAATATAAATATATTACATAATATATTATATATAATTATATTATATATATTATATATATTATTACATTATTATATTACATTAAAGAATGTTACACTAAACTATAGCATTCCTAAAAAAGAATATATATAAATAATATAATAGATATAAATAATATAATAAGTTACCCCTCTGAGACCATGGAGTCAGATTCATCATTCCTTCCTGCCACAGGGCACCCCACAAATACAACACAAACCACCAGCAAGACCTGCTGAGCAGTGCTAGTTGGGGTTTTGGCCACAGATTTACACCAGGTTCAAAGTGGAAAGATGCTGCTTTGCAGCACCAGTCTTGCTAAAACCATTGTGCCCTTCATTATTCTCCTGCTCTGAAGAGCTGCGTGCCTGCACAGGTGTGCCTGTACCTGTGCAGGTGTTTGCAGGCAGCCATGCCTGAGCTTTTTGTTTTAAGCTTTGTCTTGCTGTTGGATCCTCAGGCAGGCATTGTAATCAGAGAAAGCTCAGGAGGAAATCAGCTGAATAACTCCAGCCTCCCCTGGCAGGCCTGCTGAGCAAAACCTTCCCAGAGCAGCATCCTCATGATCACTGTTAATCATTTCTTCTCAGCACCCACGGAGCTCTGGAGCCCAGATAATTTGCCTGTGCCATTACTTTGGGCAGAGAAGGCTGGTGCAGGCATTTTCAGGTGCACAGATGCACCTGGAGCTTGTCAGCCCATGGGCTCCCAGAGAAATGGAGCTGCAGGGGAACCCGAGGCCCCTCCCTTTTCACTTTGCATAATGTGATTACCCTGATGAGGCTGGGAAAATAAATATTTAAACAAATAACTGTGCTAATATAGCTCAGTCCCTAGATCAGCCATAACCTAAAATGAAGTCATTCTACAACACACTGCCTGAGGAAAAAAGTGGGGAAAGACTGACCCCTTCAGTACAAGAATGTCTCATTCCCCAGATATCACACAGCTTTCTTAGCACACTCCAGGAGGTTTATGTAATTTTAAAAATGAACAAAGCAGAGTTAAAGTGATTAAAAACAAGTTTCAAGTTCCCTCTGGTGAAAAACAAGCCAAATACAAATACAAGCACGTCATTCATGCTTCTCCTTCCAATTCTCCCACAATTGTACACAATATTTCCCTTCACCCATTCTGACTGGCTTCCCAATGCAGTTATCTGCCTGATGTCTTTCCACCCACAGGACTAAATCAGAACTGCTTGTTACTTCCCCAAAAACTGCTGAAAAAATGCACGCACACTGGTCACTGCCTTCTGCCTAACTTCTGCTGCTCAGCATGATCTTTTTGAATGTTTTCTTCTAAATACCTAATCAATGCTCTGACACAGACTCTGCATCCCCAACGGAACTGATCTCTTAATTCATTTAGCACAAACAGAAAATAATGAGAGAACTGACTCACAAATCACCAAGCACAATATTGAAATATGTCTGGGTATTACAAATACACTGGCAGACAACAGCAAACTTCATCAATGCCACACTCAAGGGACAATTGCAGGCCATGATCTATGATGTTTGCCTTTCACTTGAGGGTGTTTCATCCACATTCCTTGAACAAGCCTTTTTTCCTCCCACAGGCAAGTGTCAGTGAAGTGAGGGAGACCACATTATACTTCAAACAGCCTGAAATGCCTCAGTGAAAAACAAGAGTGACAACCACAGTGTTTCACTGCAAAACTTACAAATTTTAAGGGCGCTCTACCCTTTATATGCAGAGTTCTCCCTCTAGACCTCTAAGATTACATTTTGAGCTTAATTAAAACTAAGAAATCAGCAGGTAGTATTGTTTGCAGATATGGAAAGCTCAAGAAAGAAGTTGACTAGAATATCACATTCAGATATTTACAAGGAAAACACTATTAAAAACAAATGTGCAAAACTGTGATGTAAATGACAATACAAGTTACAACATAAGAGAGCCCTGCTGCTGCAATCACAGGAACAAAAAGCTGGGGGCACAACCTTTGGGAAAAGCAGTCAGGGCACAGGTAAGCTGGACTTAGTAGGGTCTCACAAAGGAAACATCACTCAATAACTCGCCTTTCTTATGGGCAGGTCTTCACCTTCAGGAGAATCTTCAGTGTGACTCAGTATGACAGCCCTTTCTATGCCTAACTGTGCTTTCAGTGAAGAATTTTCTTCTAATATCCAATCTGAGCCTCCCCTGGTGCAACTTGGGGGCCCATTTAACCAGCCAACTACTTAAACCGTGTCTGTTTTCTAAAGATGCAACAAAACTGAGCACCTATTGAAAAACATCTCAGCACAGTATTCCTGGTTGCTTCTCTGGGGTTCCTCCAGCTCTCAGCCCTTGGCTGCTTTTGTAAGGGCATGGCCAAAAAGCCAGGTAACAGGAAATTGGGCAATTACTGTAATTAGGCAAATTAGGCAAAAACTGACAAACTGACAAGCTTTTCTGGGGATACAAACACAGCCTCCACTGACAAGATGCACCAATGTGCTGGCCAGCTGTCCCAGCAGTCTTGGGAGCTGGTGCTGATAAATTCACACAGGTGTGTTCACTTGTTCTTTGTTCTCTTTAATATTTTTTTCCAGTTACTCAAAGCTGGGAATGCCTCTGCTGCCCCTGGCTGATTCTCTTCCCTTAGCTGTTACACTCCTTTATGTCTACAAGGGATTTTTTCCTTGAATTTTCCTTAGGGGGCCTTAAAAATTCCACAATGACAGCTACTGTCTGTTTGGGTGAGGGAAGATTCCCTCTCAGATTCCTTACATTAACCCTCACACATGCCACCTACAGACTGCTGGTACACAATGTGTACCTAAGAAAACCCCCAGTGATAAATCTTCTCAAGTTCATGGCACTTGCCAAAGTGGTGAACCTGGTGCACAAACATAACTTTGATTTTGCATTTCATATGTAATTGGCCAAACACAGAGGTCAATTTCTTCATAAAGGGAGCTCACCTCATCATTTGTAAACAAAACAGGGCATTAAAAACAGCAGGTCCAGCATGTGCGCACACTTCCATTATTTTTTATTTGGAAAATCTGCAATTTTTCCAGTCTGGGCAAGCTTGAATCAAACCTAGCAAGAAGTTTGTGGCACCACTTTGCTGCCCTCACCACACGTCTGTAATCACTTTGATGGCCATTTCAGTCTGTCCTAGGTGTCCTTGGGTGTCCTGACAGAAAGCTCTTCTTTCTGCACCCATTTTTAAGGCTGCTAGTAGATTCACCTCAATGTAAGAAGCTTAAAGCAGCAATTCTTAATCAAACAAAATATGAATACCTTAAGATGGAATTCTCCTGCAGTACCGGCACCTGCTGTGTTGTGAAGAATGTGCATCTCCAACATCATAAACCACTGGGAGAGGGGGAAGATTTAATACTTCACATCCAAACCAAGGGCTGCCATTATCTGCTTGGAAAGCGCTTCACTTAACTTTCTGCAGTGTTAACAAGCAATCTTCTCCAGGCTACAAAAACTCCTTGTTTTGATGGGGCTGAAATGCTTGGAATAGAGTTTCCTGTCAAATGGGCTTGAAGAAGAGTAAGGCAGCAAACTGCTCTCCTTGTTTATTTCTCTTTTAGCAGCTCCTCAGAGTGTTGGTGCTCTCTGCATATAAGTGATTGATGTATCACCAAAAGTTTTTTCAGTGCAGGTGAAAATGGTAGATCAATACCTAAGTTTAAGAAACAATCTTCAGTGGGCAGCCACAATTCTTCAAATGCCTTTATTAAACTTACTTCTTTCTATTTAGATGGCAGTTTTGCTCAGCGTAAATGAATTTCTTAAAAAGTGTGTGTAAATTCATTTCTAAAATGAATTTCTATAAAAGCTGCTGGGTAGGTACAGCGTTCCTTTCAGCACTGCAATTCCAAGAGAAATGCAAAGGCCAAGACTAGCTGGAGCTTGCTGCAAAATGGAAGAACAGTTCAGTACCTCTCCTTACTCTGTCATTCCCACCAGGGTTTTTTCACTGCTTTTCTCCAATTGAGAAAGTTTGGTCATTTCAATTATTTAAGCATTGTGGACTTTTTAGAGACAAAATACTTTTAACAATAAAAGCATGTGGACTTTTAAAACTGATATATTGGTCTTGTCAAAACAAAACCAAAAATAAAGGAAAGGTTATTGTTAAATCACTAGCCAGCTGAAGTTCAAAGTCATCAAAGACTGAAATTGCTCTGATGTTCTAAAAAAATGGAGCCAAGGCTTGATATGGTAGTGTTTATGAACTATTACAGATATTTTGAAATGCAAGATGTTTTTTTATACCTTCTGTCTACATTCAGGCAGTTTTATTTTAATAGTGATGTAGTAAATGCTGGCTTGTCATTTATATCAACCTGCAGTTACTTTGTTTCTTTCCCTTTTCCTTGAAATACAGTCACATTGACCATTTTGTACATTTCATTGCTTTACACATTTTCAAGACAGACAAATCTTTTTCTGAAGATTTCTCCCAAATTACCAACTTATAATTGTTGAACTGTCTGCACGATGGAGACAATATGGCATAAAAAGAGTTCTCAGATTTAAAAAAAAATCTGTAATAGCTCAGAAACTGCTGAAATAATACACAGAATGCTGATTGGAAAAAACCTTTGGAATCCACCTCCTGCTCAAAGCAGGACTGTCACCAGCACCAGATCAGGTTAGGCAGGGCCATGTCACAGTCATATTTTCTGGAAAATCCCTTTGCCCAGGATTTGCTCCTGGGAAGCTGGGAGGCCTCAGAGAAAAAGGAAAACAAATTCTTATCTCATTTGCTTCTCCTGTGTTTTGCTGCTTTGGAATGTGTTTGGACATTGTTTACCAACAGGTGGTTGTTTCATTGGTTTCATGTGAATTGTTTTGACTCTTTGGCCAATCAGTGCCAAGCTGTGTCAGGACTCTGGAAAGAGTAATGAGTTTTCATTATTATCTTTTTAGCCTTCTGTAAGTATCCTTTCTGTATTCTTTAGTATAGTTTAGTATAGCATTCTTTAACATAATATAATATCAAAAAATAATAAATTAGCCTTCTGAGAACATGGAGTCAGATTCATCATTCCTTCCTGCCACAGGGCTCCCTGCAAATACAACAGAGCCACACTCCAAAATCCTCCAGTGATCGAGTTCCAGCAACCAGCCAGCTTCCCCTTTTTATTCTTCTGCATACGTTCATGCTTAGCCTGTGAGCACAGTGATCTCCAACCCTGCACACTTCTAAGCAAATGTGCTGCATGGCACAAGCACGAGGAGGATACAGCAATGTGCCTGTCAGCTGTAGTGTTTTGTAAATTGATGGGGTTGTGTTTTCCCTTTCATTCTGCTTCAGTATTCTCATCTTATTTTGTTGACGACTGTTTCTCCATCTGTACACAGCCACGGAGCCTAATGAGCCTGTATCAGTCATCACTTCTCCAACAGAATAGGTCTTTAATGCAAATTGGTATTTTAACTTTAACAAACAAAGCCTCAGCAGGACAGCACTGAACCCTGTTCGTGTCTCACTGCAGTTCCCATACAATTTGGGGCACACTGTGACTAAGGTTGCTGACTAATTCCCATTGTTTCTGCCCTGCTAACAATAGCTTGAAGTGAAAAGGGAATCTGGAGGCTTTTACAGTATTTTTCTCTTCGTTACCAGGAAAGATTTTCACATTCCTGAAAAAACACTCCTTTCTTTGCCATCCTGTGGGTCCTTAACTCATGGCCAGCCTGTTTTGTACCACTGCTAAGCACAAACTAGGCACTTGGATGTTTTAGCTCCTAGAAAGGCTGGGTAATTTTCTGTATTGTAAGCTGTGAGCAAAACCATCACCCATAAATGCAGTGTATTCATCAGTTGGGATACCAGGGCCAAGGTGAAAAACAACTTGGTTTTTTTACAGCTTCAGGAAATCCATCTGCTGTCTCATGCCTGTGGCCACAGGGTGGCTTCCTCTGTCTGCAAACCTGCTCACGGTGCTCGGGTAAGGTGGCAGGGAAACCCAAGTGTTACCGTGCCTAAGCAAACCCTTTCCCACGTCACCTCCTGTGTAGGGAGAACTTCTCCAGCATCAGCGTGGGAAGAACTCAAGAAAACACACCCAAGCTCTCACATCTTCCCCCACATTTCATGGAAACATGCAGAGTCAAATTATTTCCTCTCTCCAGGTATGTGTTATCTGGAGAAATTAAGAGCCGGCAGCACAGTGTAAAAACATGTGTACATTTCATTCCACTGGGGAAGCTACACATAAAGGCAAATAATTCCTGAACAGTGACTTTCCATTTCTTGTCCCATCTTGCACAGCACGGTGTCCTCACAAGGAACTCCTGTGTGTCCTGTTTTCCACCACTGATTAAGTGCTATACCCCCCCAGATCAGCTGCTTTCCTGTCTGCCCTGAAGCTAAGCCTGGCAGTGAGATGTCACAGCTCCTGCTTGCTCCGTGCTGTAAGCCCAGCTGGAAATGAGGCACCACAGAACCTCTTGTTCCACCTCCCTCTCTCCATTTCAGCCTGGTGGAGTGGGGAGCAGAATCAGAAGTAAAACTTTTAGGTTGAGATAAGAACAGTTTCATGACTGAAAACCAAGTAAAATGTAATTATAATGGTAAATAATAATCATAATATAAAGGGAAAGGGGAAACAAAGAAACAAACAAACAAAACAAAAGAGTGAGCACAACGCAATTGTTCACCATCCCCTTCCTGAACCCAGATTGGTCCCACTCCCAAGTAACCCCCAGTTTATACACTAGGCATGAGTTCTGCGGTGTGGAATATCCCTCCAGCCAGTTCCAGTCACACATCCCAGCTGTGCTCCCTCCCAGTTTTCTTTCATGTAGCTGGCAGAGCATCTCACACACATATTATCATATTATCTAATCACATATTTTCATTATTATCTTTTCAGTATTCTGTAAGTATCCTTTCTGTATTCTTTAGTTAGTTAGTAAAGCATTCTTTAATTTAATATAGTATCATAAAATAATAAATTAGCCTTCTAATCACATATATTCATTATTATCTTTTCAGTATTCTGTAAGTATCCTTTCTGTATTCTTTAGTTAGTTAGTACAGTATTCTTTAATATAATATAGTATCATAAAATAATAAATTAGCCTTCTGAGAACATGGAGTCAGATTCATCATTCCTTCCTGACATGGGGATTGTGGCAAATGCAATCAGTGTGGAGCTCTGCACTGGGATGAGTCTCATGACCTCCACACCTCACTCCAGCCATGGCAGGAATACAGGGCTGAGTGGTCAGAACAGAAATTGAGTAGCCAAGGTAAAGAGCATCCATTGTAGGACCCAGATGCAAAAATAGGCTATGACAGCAATAAAGCCAAAGCCCTGGGAACAGTATGATGTGTTTGCAAAGCCTCAGTGGAGGTCCAGATTGGGTACCCTCCATGCCTTGTCTTAGTAAAGCTGTGGGCATTGCCTACAGGAACCTCACACACACAGATGATCTCCCTGTTTTGATTTTCACGTTCAAGCACTAACTCAATACACCCAAGGCTATGCCTCTGCTAGTGCTAACAGGCTATGCATGTGCTAACAGATGAAATCCCTGCAGGAGTGTCCCCTCTGTTGGTGCAGTTTGTGCCCTCCTTTCACGGAGACATGACTGTGACACTGGGAAAAGGAGGAAGTTCTCTCTTCCTCCTGACTATCTTGTTCTATAGAAGTCACCTGCTTCCTGCCACAGCCAATCTGAGCATAGCAGCAGTGTGCCAGGAACTAGGAATTTTTGCAGGGTCAGAAGGGAACTCTTCCTTCTACCCTGCCTCTCTGCTGAGATGCTCCCCAGGGCAGCGGTTGTTGGGCATTTGTCAGGTGCTGGTACCACCTCTGAAATGCTGATGGATTTGCTCTCCAAAGTTCCTGTTTGCTAACAGCTTTCAGAGCAAAACCCTCCTGTTTGTGGTGAGCTGCCCAGGGGAAAATATCTGTGTGTGGACAGGGTTCTGACTGCAGCTCTGGAGCAGGGGCTCCCATCTGGTGCACCTTGCAGGATGGAAATAGCTTGGAGAGGCAAAATCCTGAGAACTGCAGGGCTGCAGAAAGCAACCTCCCTTTATATATCAGCTTGGAGCTGCTGGAAACAATCCATCTGCACAGGTGGCCCACTTCAGCATTCAGCAAATATTTGAAGTAGGGACTCAGATTAAGGTGGTTTTTTTAATTATTTTTGCTAAAACTTCCATTTTGCTCGTCTGTTTATGTTTTCCTTCATGATTCTGCAGCTCACAATTGCAGCCTTTCTCTTTTGCTTGCTCACTTTCCTTCTGTCCAGCTTTGCCATGGAGAATAAAAGATTTCAAGACTGGTGGCTTTGCAATCCCTGGCATCTGAGGTACAAAACTGTCCTGTTCACCTGAGCTGTCTCCTTGGTTCTGACACTATCCAATCCCTTATTCCCACAGTCAAATAGCTGGTGGTGGATGGAGGGGTCTGGGCACCCATCAGCTTGCAGTGTTTTGCCCACCAGTCCAGTAAATCAGCTCCATCTGGAGCTTGAGTGGTTCTGCAGCATCTTTGAAGTGATGAAAACATGTAACTCTAAAACCACTAATGTCTTAAAAGCTTTAAAAATATTCCCATGAGTGATCTCAGCTTTAGCTGTGGTACACACCACTCCCTGCTCCTAGATTTATCCCCCCAGCATCTCTTTCCTGCTATCTTTGATTCTTACATTTTAAAATAAAATGGGATCTTTCTTACCATTATATTTTCCCTGTTCTTCTGCTTTTTTTTCCTGCAGCAGCTGCTAATGCCAGCCCTCTTGATTCTAACTGCTGTTGCTTACAGTTTGGCTGGTTTTGGCCTCAAAATAGTAAATACTGACAGAAAAATTCTTGTCTTGGGTGTTGATGGCATTTGCAAGGGCAGCCTGCCCAACAGTTGCATTCATGGTGGCTGTTGGAGCTCAGCAGGGATGCTAGGCTGGGAAGTGACAGAATCCAGCAAGAGCAGACAAGACATCAAATTGGGGGGGTTTTTTGGGCTTTTCTGCCTCAAGACTGAGAGTCTTGGAGGAGAAAGAAGAGATAGCAAACACAAAAATCAGGTTTTGGTGTCTAAAAAGTAAACTTCTACTTAAAATACTTTTAGGAGAGTAATAAGACTTTTGGCTGTCATTATTGAAGAAGTAAGTGTGACTGGGTTTTGCTCTTTTCTGACACCTGTATCTATGATTACTGTCAACCAATTCTGAGCCCAGCACATCTGGTGCATGTTCTGAAATGCTTCAGTAGTACACAAGATGTCCATAAGTGTTTGTTGCTCAGTTGACTCCATTCTTTTAAGTAACCACTCTGTTTGTTCCCAATATTCAGCAGGGGCAGTAGATTTTAAGACCTCTTAAATATTCAACTAAGATTGCTTTTGTTTGCTCCAGCAGGAAGGGTTCCTGGTTGCTGAACCTGATGGAACTGCACAGATGGACCAAGGAGAAGAGCAAGAATACAAAGCCTTGGAGGAGACACACGTGGGTGAGGAACAAGTGATGTAAGTTTACAAACACAGAGCAAGCAAAATGCTCTCTGGGCTGCCTCAGTGCTATTTGAGCTGCTCTGTTTTATGCAGGTCACATTGAGACTTTGCTCTTTCCCCCTCAGGGAAGACAGCCTGCTTGCTTTGTCAGCTTGCAGGTAAGGGTGTGCAGGAAAAGGGAATATTAGGAATGTGGGAAGGTTTTTTGGGGATAGGGAGACACCTGTAGCATTGCCCTTGGCTCTGCTGTTCATGGTACCTTCAAGGACAGAAAGAACCTAGAGATGTTATGAGGATCAGTGTCTTTTTCTGTTATTTCTAGAGATGAGTGATTTTTATCCCAGTAAAAACCAGCTAAAAATTGTACCTGTTTCCTGTACCAGCTGCCTGTGTTTTCCCTCACAGTAAGGTCACAGCCTGGGATGATTGCTTCCAGTAGAATCCACATCTCCCACATGCCAGTACGTGGTATTTTTGGGGTTTCTAGGATGAAGGAGGAATTCGGAATTTGATTCTATGTTTTTAGAAGGTTAATTTATTATTTTATGTACTTATATTAAAGAAATGTTATACTAAAACTATATTAAAGATTATAGAAAGGATATTTACAGAAGGCTTAACAAGATACTAATTAAAAACCTCTTCCAGGGTCCTGACACAGCTGGTCATTACGTTAAAACAATTCACATTGTTTTAACTTAATGTTAAACAATTTCTAAACTACATTCCAAAGCAGCAAACACAGGGGAAGCAATCAGATAATTATTGTTTTCATTTTTCTCTGAGGCTTCTCAGCTTCCTAGGAGAAGAAATCTTGGCGAAGGAATTTTTCCAGAAAATATGATTATGACACCAGTTGTCTTGGTTTTAGATGATGTTTGCATCTATTTATTTCAAACCCCCACAATGCTGTGCTGGGTGCCTGTGTGTGCATATTGTGGGTCCAGCTGATGCTGTTCTGGGGCCATGTCTGTGGAACAGTGTGTTTACTGGGTTGTTTCATTGTTAAATTGACAATTACACAAATCATGCTACTGTCTGACAGCTTAGTCCTGAGCAGCAGTTAACTAAACTAAAATCCTAATAGGTGTTTCTCTCAGAGTTTTGTTTAGGTGTTTTTGTGGCTGGCACTTTATGAATGTTTTTGTAAGTCTTTAAAAAGTATTTAGGAATACTTTTTCAATTCTAATCTTTTGATTGTCTGATGAACTGAAAATGAACAGGAAAATTATGAACAGAAGAATGATGGCACTTGAAAAATAAGCTGTGTCAAACTGATTTTCTATTAAATGTTCAACATTTTCTCTTGGATAAAACTTTTGAATTCAAATACCATGGTTTTGCATTGTTAATGACTACAAAGAGGTAATTACGATTTCTTGACTGACTCCGAGCATTTCTGTGATGTTTCTGTGAGTGGTTTTGACAGTTTTAATAATTACTTTCTAAGGAACATGAAGGATGCAGGATTCTGAGAAAGCAGAAGGATCTGACCTCTGAAGTGATCTTCTTCACTTTGAGGAGGAGAATACTACTACTGGAAGTGTGTCCTCAACAGGAATTCTAGCTCAGGCAACCGCTTGGTACGGGGGAGGAGGAGGGAACTGGCAGTAATAACAAAGATGTTAATATCTCTAGCATGGAAGAACTCCCTGTAATGAGTGTGGCAGTATAGACTGAAATGCCTGTTCCACCCACGAAGACAAACAAGGGAAGAAATCACAGTGTGCTTCAGGCAAGAGATCGAAGCCATCGAATCTGTTGTGCTGCAGAATTTTTATTTTCAGCACCACACACAGGCCTGGCGCAAACAGTGATCTTTCACACAGGGGTGAGCTCCCAAACAGGGGAGATCATTCCTCAGCATGAGGAGCACAGGATCCCTAGGAAGCAAGGAGGCTGTGACCAGAATATGACTGGAGTATCAGTCTGAGTAATGTGGATACATCCATGCCTCCCTTAGCCACCAACTGCTGCCACAAAGGGCACAACTTCTTGCTCCACTGTCAGCAGATCTGGTTTAAGCCATTTGGTCTCTACTCCCACCTTCTCCCTGAGAGCCTGAATAATACAGTTGTGCTGAGTAAGTGTTCACATGGCTGTGCTCTTAAGATCCATGAGATGATCCATGCTTTTTAAATGACAGACTTCTCAGAGTTCATTCCAAACTCATTCAGTCCAATCTAGACCACAGGCTCACGAGGAGCAGGGTATGTACCACTGAGAGGTTTGGAGTCAGAGAAAAGACTGGCCAAAAAAAAAAGAAATAAATAATGTGGCCAGTATTGCTGTTAGTTCCCAAAAAATACAAATTTTAAGAGGTTTGTTGCTTTTCTTCCTCTTTTTTTTTTATATTTCCAAGAAGGGCTAGACCTGAAAAATCCTGTCACATTGTCGTTGTTTCTGCTTTCCCAGACCCATCAGAAAGTCCATTGCCACCAGAAGATGGAAACTACAATTCATTTTGGTGCTGTCCTTGCTGCACAAGCTGTTACCAAACCATTTATTTATTCTGAATGGTAATTCTGCCCCCATAAAGCAGCTGAAAAGATGTCTCTTGCCTCAGAGCTGGAGTTGCAGCCAATTGTGTACATTTGTGGAAGGGACAAAGCAAGGCCAGGGGGGTGACAGTCACAGAGTAAAAGGTGCCAGGGGCACAGAAGCCAAGCAGTATTAACCCAGGTGAACTCTTCTGCTATAAAATTGTTTCTGTTCAATTTTCAAATGAGCCCACAGCATCCCATTCAGCTTCATTGCATGGTTAATTCAGGTTCCCTTAGCTGGGAGCCAGGCAGAGTGGGAGAGCTATGAACAGCTGAGGACATTTTCTGTGCCACACTTTTCATGTTCTCTTTTAGTCATTCATTGAGGTACAGGAAGAACAGGCAGAGGGCCATTTTGGGATCAGCCTCTTTCTAGAGATGATGGCAAACAAAACTCTGTGAGGACTTGCCTGACTGCATGACTTCTCAGAGAGATGGCTGTCATGTTCTAAAAATGCCAGGTTGCCACCTAACTGGTTGTGGCCAGGACCACATGTTGGCTTTGGTGCACCTTGTGCCCCCATGGATAGCCTGGCAATGAGAGTGACTGAATGTGGGCTGTGGCAAATAATTTTACTCCAGAATATACCATACACAGAGAATATAGTACACTGATACTTCATGCAGAGCAGATGGGCAGGGACAGCACCCAGGTTCACTCCCTGGAGTTGTATTGCACAGGGTGAAACAACATAGAGTCCTGATCAGCTGAGTGGGGTGATCAATGCTCATGCAGCATTTTTGTGTTGCCACTCGATGTCTGAAGCACCCCAGCGTGTTACCTTTCCCTTTGCTTGAATTTAGTGCTCATCTGCAGGCAGCTGTTTTCCTTTTCCAGACTCTCCTAGCTGCTTCACAAACACCAGTGTTTTCTCTCACTCCCCTAAACTGTTCTTTGTGTATTTTGACCATGACTTTTTTTTTTGTTTTCCCATTAATGTGAATGAGTTTAATCATGAAATCAAGTGTAATTGAGATGCTCAAACAGGAAATCATTCAAGCTTAGCTGCAAGGGCAGCTTTTCAATTGATTTTCTTGCAAGTGAGGTTGAGCTTTTCACAGAAGTGTGTGGATCTCAGATGTTCCCAGCAATACTTGGGATGCTATCCACACTCTGCCTTTCAAAGATCTGTGAAGCAGTACAAACTAGGCTTCTGCTCTTCAAAAACATTTTGAAATGTGTTCTCTGCATGCTGCACATGCTTCAGTGTTGAACTTTTAGACTTATAACTCTCTTGAAATCCTCTAAAGCCCCTTGTTGTTGGGAGCTCTGTAACTCCAGGCTCATTGATATGATGAGGGAAGTTGGGACACAGGAATGTTTCATCTACAATGCAGCATCTTCTCTTAATTAAGAAGTGTCTCTCATCAGGATGACAGTCTGTCCATGGAGACCTCTTGATTACAGAGTTCTGCTACAGCAACTTTCCTTTTACAGCTATTCACAAGAACCAGCCTGGGTTGCATTTTACTGAAACTGGGGAGAGAGATTTTTCATGCAGGCACATTACTGGCCTGAACAGAAGGCAGCCTCAGATCTCTCTTCTGAGGAGCGAAGACAGAAAATTTTATATAGATAAATATGTATTTCTATTTAAAGAGGAAAAAGAAAGGAAGAAAAAAAAAACCAAACACACACAGACTGGTCCTTAAGAAGGACACAGCAGTGGGCAGTGTATCTTTACACCTTTTACACACTTTACACATCTCTTACACACTTTACACAAGGTAAAGCTTTTAACTTTTTGTGCTGCTGCTTTACCTGATCTCCACCCTACTGGATGTTAAAACTCCTTGCCAAAACTTTAATTCCAAGGTGAGCAGGCCTGAGGCCTGTAGAAACACACATTCTGGTTTTGCCAGGAAGCAAAGAACTTTCAAAGACTAAATTAATTAATGATTTAGAAGGCTCTTGACTGTGAAATGCAACCAGTTGGAGCTCTGCCTCTCACTGCCCTGGAGTACCTATTCAGAGACAAGTGCACTGAGTGATTTGTTGCTCCAAGAGAAGATCTGATAACTGGGACATGAAAATCACTCCCACCTGCTCTGGAGAGGCTGATGGAAACAACATGACATGTAAGCAGAAAGGATTTCTGTCACATAGCAAGAACTAAATGAAAACACTACACCTGCTGTAATAGGTTGTCCTGTGCCATTTGAGGCAATTTTTTCAGACTCCTTTCTCTAATTCAGAAATGGCCCTGAATCACAAATGTGTACCTACAGCCAAGTGCTTATGGATATGTGTACAAGTTGTAACCAGGAATTGCAGTGGGAGCTGCAAGGCACCTCTCCTTGGCTGGCACAGACACCTTCCCACCCAAAGTGATTTCCTGCAGAGCTCTGAGCTGGGTGAAGCTCTGAAGCTCTGTTGTCAGGTCTTCCTCACCCTCATTAGTCTTTAATGTATGGACACCTTTCCTGCTCCATGTTGGCTTGGAGACTTCTGCAGAGGGGGAGCATTGAGGGATGGACAGAGGAGTGATAAAGAAGCCCAAAGAAACACTGAGCACTTTCACAGGTGGTAAAATAGAGGATGAGTGACAATTTTCAGAGCCAAGGGATGGTCTGCCTTGCAGAGGGAAATACAGGGCAGAGCTGGGAGCTGCTGCTCCTGCACCTGACTGCTGATAACACCTATCAGACACGATCTAAACATGTAAATGCTGTTTAGGTTACACCTACAAATGATGTGAGTCTTAATCCATTATTTACAACACTGAGACAGGATCCAAATGAAGCTGATTGTTTGTGACACAAAAATAATCAGTCCAGAGTATTGCAGATCTTAGGACAAAGAGACCACAAGAATATATTTGTACTAAAAAGATAAAAGTTTTCTGAATAAAGTTTTACATCTCCAAGAGCAGGGGAGAGTTTATCCTTTCTCTGAAGGAGTGTGGCTCCATAGAGTACCTGCATGAATTTTTTATATAAAAATACTGGGCAGAATGGTTTTTTGTATGTTATCCTGTGCATGGTACGAGATTTATAGAGGGTCTGCTGCTCCACTGGAAAATATTTGGTTTATTGCCCAGTAATCAAAAAAAATGGATTGAAAACTACTCATGTAAACTGCTCATATCTTAGAAAAAATTGGGCAGATTATTTGCCTGCAGGATAATAAAAAGGCAGATTGGTGGGAGCTTTTCCTGCTTTTATTCTCCATGGTGACAACTCAAAGGCAACGACTTCGATGCTGTATGCATGGCAAATGTATAATGCCTGGTAATTGGGGATGTGGATGTCTCCCAAAAAGCTATAAAAGTGTTACATTTTCATTATAGAGTATTGTTACGTCCTTCTCCCCCTCATATTGAAAAAGTTCATTACAGGGGAGGACAATCTAAGTAAAATGACAGCAGCAAAGAAAGCCACTCACTCCCTGTGTAATGGCTGTGGTAGGCAGCAACAGAGGCAGGAAAAAAGCCCAGGCATTTGTAAACAGCAAGAGAATTGTACCCCTGGGCCAGGGCTCAAGCTTCCCTGGACTGAATTCTGCTTTTAGGCCAAGCCTGTCAACTTCTAGTTCACACTTCTAACTCACCTGCAAGTAACAGCACCCTGGAACTCCATTTGCTTTCTGAGTCATTAAATGCTGCTCCTTTTTGCCACTGCTCTCACCAAGGACAATGAAACCTGAATGCATTTGCTCCTGCTCTTTGCACTCCACACCTCTGACTGCAGCTGCCCTGGGGATGGAAACAATACGGACCCGTTTTGAAATTATGTTCAGCTTTCATTTTTAAAATGTTTCCAGTAACACCACTGCTTAGGCTTGAGATAATATCTGGAGGGCTTGGGGTTTTGTTGTGGGCATTCTGTAATTTTTGTTTTTATAGGGGGTAAAAGTGCCTTTTTACAAAATGCCACTCATTCTACATCCAAACATCTCCATTGGAATCCCTAGGCACCACACTGAAGGCTGACTGGAAAGAGCCAAAGGAAAGCAGAGGGGTCAGAGAGGCACTACAAGCATGACAAAAAATGACAGGCAAAAGGGAGAGGAGGTGATGGCCTGCCCTGGCAAGGCCCCAGTGCAGGCAGGGGTGAACGTCAGAAAGAATTATAAAGGTCACAAGACAATTCATGTGGGAATCACAGCAGGTTCCTTCCTTTGGTATAAGCTAACTTTATTCTTTAGATTTCTGCTCTTTCTAATGCTGGTAAATCCAGCTGGCATTTCTGAGATCACATCAAAATGATTGCTGTTCCTTCAGATTATGCAGTAGATACCTTCTGTGATCTTCCAGGAAATGAGAAAGGGACTTCATGAGCCCCAGGTGACATGAGGGTTGTTTCAGCATCACAGCTGTTTTAGAAAGCATGTACAGCCAGCACAGCCTGATGCAGATGCTACACCACAGAGGTTTCTGGAATTATAGAGGCAAATCTGCAGCACCTGGTAGATGCCAAAGGCATCTTGGCTCCTGAATTCTACTTTGCTCCAGTAAAAAATGGGCTAAAGCCCCTTTAGCTTTTATTGCCACGCGCCAAACCCTGTAACTGCTGACCAAGAACAGATCCTCATGCACATCCTGTGTGAAAGCTACCTGGAGAAACAGCTCCGTGCAGTTTCTCAACAATCTCCACACCATTCAAACTATTTTCAGAATAGCCCAGGCATGACAAACACTGTAGTGCTGCATTTATGTACCTGGAACAGTTTGTGGCAAGGTTTGACTGCTGCAGTATTTTGTGATTGCTCCTTCTCAGGGATTTCTCCCAGCAGCTGTCCTTTATCTCTCAGGGAGGCAGCAGCTCTGGGGAGCACTGCTGATGGCCACTTCTAATCCAACTCCAGTAACAAAGGTGGGGATGTCACAGCTCCAGTCCCCTGTACCATGTGCCAGCACAAAGACCTGCGCAATTCTGGCTGCCTCTTTCAGCTCATAAATGTTGAGGGTTTCTCAAAAATTTAAAGTATTCAGAGTGCTAATTTTGTTAATTTTCCATTTCAGTGGTAATGGAGTGTTCTGAGGATCTTCACACTGAAGCCACCCATTGGAACTTTTACAATGTACTTTGAAGGAATGATGGGATTGATGAAAAGTCATTACCATTGATATTTATTTGCCCATTCCATTATATAAAAACCTTTTTTTTTCCTCCAGTAGCAAAGATTACTTTTTTTGACAGTACAGCCAAATCTACTGCTAAAGCTTGATCCTGCTTTTGCTCTAGGGGATCTTTTAAATTTTTACAGGATTCTTTCTCAGTATCTGTTTTCTTAGCAAATCACTGTTGTGATGCTGTCATTTGAAGACCACAAAACTCTCCATGTCCTTGACATAACCCAGACATCCATATCCAGTAAGAAAAGGATTTTAATTTTATGCCAGCAATAAAAATTCATCACTGGAAAACTTATAACTTAAGACCCCATATTAACCAGGCTCATTATTTCCCAGCACCAGCATTCTGCAGGTGTTCTGAAAGATGGCATAGACACAAACCATTACTCCTCTCCTGAAAAATGAGCTGTCTGTCTGTCTCTGGCCCCCTGCTCCCCTGCTGCAGGAGTCACAGGTCATTAGGGTTGTGTAGCTGTGCAGATAGTCACCCCTCACTTCTTGATTTGGTCCATTTGCTGCTGCTGCTGCTGCAGACACATTTCTAATGGGAAAAATAAAGGTGGCCTGAGGACAGACATGATCAGTAACTGAAAATTCCTGCAGATTTGTACAGAGAGATAGGGAATTCAAAATTGTAGAGCAAGGTTGCTGCTGCTCAGATCTGACTTCAGGAAATTAAGACCTCCTTTTTTTTCTTCAGCTGAATCTTTTATCATCTGGTTCAAACTCACAGAATCACTAGTCATAAAATCTTCAGTACTTTTCCAGGTACTTCGATTCAAGTGATGCTTCCAAATTCTCACAAACAATTGTTTGTACAATTAAAACCGTTTTCTTAAAAGAATTGGCTTGCAACTACTATTGGCTTGCAACTATTTATAAGCTAGATACACAAATGGTAACTTCTTACACACAGTGTACAGATGCCCTAAAGTACCAGCACTGAACAAACAAAACTGACTCAAACAAATGAAGATTTGTATTTTTAATACACACAGCTCATTCCTGAGGGCTTGATCAAATAAACTACAGTGACTGAGATAAGGGACAGAACATAACTGAAATGAAGAGATTGTAATGCTCAGGCTTTCAGTATGAGCTTAAAATATAGAGGTATTCAGAGACTGTAAAACCACTGGTTTGACCCCTTTTTGGGATAGTCAGATGCATTTTAAAATTTCTGTCAACTGTTTCCTGGATCTGATGGAAACAATAGCAGGGCTAAGCTGCCTTGAAATTCATGGCACAGGGGTTGCCAAGATTGAAACTTTAAATCTTTAAATCTTGGAAGGCTACCTCTGCACAAACAATTCTGCAATTCCACAACTGTATGTTCCTGCTGGCTATTCCCTCTCTGGCCAGGAAGACCCAGGACAGAGATTTCCAAAACTACAGCCATCACTAGAGGAGTGTGAGAGAAGAACATCATCCTTTCATCAACTCACCTTCTCACATGAAAACTGGCATCAAATCAATGGAGATTATTTCTGTGGAGAAACATCAAATCTATGGAGATTATTCTTCCTCTCCCCTGACAATTCCTGGTGGATAAACTATCTGGCAAAGGAGTAACACAGAAATTAATCTATCATTTTTATGGAGAACTGCAGTGATGTTAATATACCTTGTGTTCCAAACAGTAGTGCCAGTATGAGCATCTGAGGCCAGACAGCTTCCCAAGTTCCCAGAGGAGCAACAAAGATGTCATTTCAGAGGGTGATAAAAAAAAAAAGTCCATAACACAATAGGGCATTATGTTGTTTCTAGGTGTAATAGGGATCAAGATACTGGACCTTAAAATGTTCTCATCATCTTCCCTCACATGGTGATTTTAGCAGCTAAATAAATGACTGTATAATACTCTATGAAAACCAGAATGTCAGGCTTCCACATGGTGTGAAGCACTCACTTCTAAATAAAGCTATTCCTGAGACAACAGCCACTAAAACCACATCCCAACCAAAGTGAATGGAATGGTTTTTAGTGAAAAGGGTGACTTTCAAAGCTTGTAGCAATCCACAGTGCTTGTTCTTTTCCCACTGCTGTTACTGCTCTCTTCAGTAGTAGCTTCTTCTGGGAAACTATTCCCAGAAAGGAGTGATACCAGTGGCACAGGATGAAGGTCTGCAGCTGCCCTCTCACTGAGACTGTCCCCTTTTTGCTTCCTTGGAACAAAAAGGCCACTCACTAGAGTGGCAGAAGTGTCTGGTGGTGCTGGAAGCAGAGCACTAGGAAGGCCAGAGCACTGCTTTTAAAACAGTGGAGCAGGTGCTCCAGCTTGAAGCTCTACAGGCTCACAGCTGAGCTGCAAGGAAATGCAACAGCATCAAAACAAAACACAGTTGGGGGGGCAGGGGGGAAACAAATCATGCTCTCATCACAATAAAAGCTACTTTGACCCACTTTCAGAACAATACATCAATCTCACCTGCAACTCTCATTACACAACGAACAGAACTAAATATATTGAACAAACCAGCTCATAATTGTCTCTTTCCCCATTCAGCCCTTATCAAGGTAACATCTCATCAGTCATTTTCTTACAGTGTCTGAAAGGATGTGGATTTTCTTTCGTGATTTAGGGCCTGATCAGCTGGAGGCAGTCTGCAGTTGTAAGAACAAGGCCTCCTCCCAGCACAGGGGTGATACAGAAAAGGCTTTAGGTATGGAGACAATTTTGATCCAAACAGAGAACCGAAGAGACAGAGAGAGCAAGAGGCCTCCCTCTGCACATGGGACAGGGCAAGAGGCACAAAGGCAGCCTCACTTGTAGTTCAGGGCTGCAGGGAGGGCTGCAGAGGCAGTAGGGACGTGGCTGCCATCCAGAGCAGAATGGAGGGCACTGGAAAACAGGGCACCAAAGAGAGCCCCAGCCTCATTTTCCTGGCAGACTCCCAGAGCCTCTGAGAGCGAGTGCTGTCCATGGGAGTCTGTCTCCTACAAAAGCCTCAGCTCCCCTGGGTGGAACAAAAAGTTGAAACAGTCCATGGCTGATGGCTGCAAAGGTTCACAGAGGCATGTCTTGCTTGTTGCTCTGCATCTTCTCCACTGCAGTCACCTCATGATATCCAGCCCATCAACATGACAGGTCCACAACAACTTCAAACCACAAGGGACATCCTTGTTGGGAAATCATTCTGAGAGGAAAGAGAGAAGATTAAATGTCAACAGGAAATCTCCCATTGGTACAGACAAAGGGACAGACAAAGCTTTGACAGAGACAAAACTAAACAGCAATAGCTTTGCCCACTCACAATCCAGTCCTCTCTCCCACAGCCAAGTTATTCTAATGATAAGGTTTCCCTCGTGGTGCAGATTTCCCCAGCTGGGTTAGATGGGGAAGATCCCCTTCCCCAGCAACTATGACCTTATCAGTCCTCACCAGCTTAGGCTGTGGCAGGATGTTTTGCACTTGCTGGTATCCTGGGTGAGGAATGCCTTTGGCTTGAATGGCCCCCATGGGCTCACGCACCCATGGGAGTCTGTGATCTCACCCCTTCCAGAAAGATGCCCTTACATCATCCCCTGCCAGCAGCCCTGTTCCAGTCCAGAAAAACAAGAGCCTTTCAACCCTTCTTTAACAAGAATCAAAGCCAAAGCAAAGCCCTTTAATTTCTGTAAGGCCTGGGTAACCTCCCTACCCCATTCCTCCTGAACTCTAGATAAACTCCCTCCGCCTTGGATTACCACGCCACAGATGCCAAAGACATCCCTTACCTCCCCAGTCCCAGGCACATCTGGCTTTCCCCTCCGTCATGGGCTCCTGTGTAGGAGCTATTACCCTTTCTGGCTGCCTATCCCCCCAATTCCTTCCCCCCTTCCCACAGCGAGTGACACCCAGATGTCGCAGACATCTTTTATGGAAAATCCTTTCCTTAGGATTTTTCCTCCTGAGAAGCTGAGAGGCCTCAGGAACAAAATGTAAACAATGGTTATCTGCTGCTGTGGAATGCAACAGGTGGGTCTGTGATTGGCCCATGTTGGTTGTTTCTAATTAATGGAAATCACAGTCAGCTGGCTCGGACAGAGAGTGCGAGACACAAGCCTTTGTTATCATTCCTTCTTATTCCGTTCTTAGCTGGCCTTCTTATTAAATCCTTTCTTCTATTCTTTTAGTATAGTTTTAATGTAATATATATCATAAAATAATAAATCAAGCCTTCTGAAACATGGAGTCAAATCCTCGTCTCTTCCCTCAACCTGAGACCCCTGTGAACACCGTCACACCCAGACTCCAGGTGTCACCCTCCTGGAAAACCCCCTTCCCCATCAACTCTGGTTGGTAACCCCTGCCTGGTGGCTCTCCACTCAGCCTATTTGGACCAGGACCACCAGACATGGCCTCACTGTTTTCTTGGGGTCCTTTTTCCTCTTCTTGTCAGAGGCATTGAGGTAGGCCTGTTCCCTGGCCCTGTAGGAAGGGCCTCGGCTCAGCTCCCTCTCGCTGTAGGGAGGCAGGCTGTCCTCCTCCTCCTCGTCCTGCTCGGGGGACGACGACTGCGGCGGCGGCGGCTGCGACTTCTCGCCTTTGTAGGTGGAGGGCGGCGACCAGGCATAGTAGGTGCTGCCTCCCCTCTGGCTGGGCTGCGAGCTCAGCTTCGAGGGGGTGGCACAGTGGTCACCGCTCTCGTCGTAGCTCCGTGATTTCCTGTCCAGGACGCTGCTGAGGTAGGAGTGATCGTATTTCTGGCTCCCTCCGGGCGTGCGGCTCACCAGCCGGGGAAGGTGCTTCTCCTCGTGGGCGCGCCGGCGGGGCGGGCTGTAGGACCAGCCCCGCTCCGAGTCCGTCAGCGGCTCGCGGCTGGCCCTGCAGCGCTTGCTGTAGTATTCCTCCAGGGAGCTGTCCTGGCGGGGCAGGGCCCCGCCGCGCCCGCCGTGCGACTCGGAGCGCTCGAAGCGCCGCAGCTCCTGGCTGTCCGCCCGCCGCGGCCGCTGCTGCTGCTGCTGCCCGTAGGACTCGGCAAAGGCCGCCAGCTCGTCCATGGACACGGCCGGCACGCCCACCGAGAAGCTCTTACGGGACAGCATCTCCGACTTGGATCTCTGCTGGCTGGAACAGGGAGGAGGTAGAGTTAGATCCAGCTGCACTCTTCCCCCCGGCTGCCTGCACAGACAATGGAGGGAAACACGCCCTCCTGGGGGCATGTATCATCTGAGCTGTTTTCATCGTCTTCCATAGGAAGAGAATCTATCACATCCTTGAAACCTCGGGTTCTCTCTGCTGAGTGTAAAGGCAGCTTAGTGCACATAGCTCAGGTTCTTTGTGTCTAATGTTACCTGAGGTTATCCCCAGGGTGCATCTGCCCTGTCCTCCAATATGCAGGGCTGGACCTGCTTCTCCTTCATCCCAGAGCTTGTAGGTGTATATCCTGCTGGAAAAACCCAAGAGCCCAGCCATAGAAGCTCACAGCAGGGCAGTTTTGAAGCAGGTTTAAAGACAGTGAGCTGGTACAATAACCCAGTACCGAAGGAAGAAAATCCCTGCCATTGCTTTTGGAATACTGGGCTGCTTGAGGGAAGGTTGGGCTATCTCTCTTTAGGCACCAGAGTGCGAGTCCTTCAGCCTGGAGCACTGGTCTAGCTGCACCAAAGCAGGAGGGTGTGACTCCTATATAATAAAGCACACCAGCATTGGGAAGTGCTGCATGCATCAGGTACAAAGCTCAAGAGAGAGATTTGCACTTTCCCACCATGGGAAGCGTGGCTTAGTTCCCTATTGATCTCACTTTTACATCCCACTGGGACTGGGGTTTGTACCTATCTTCACCCTGCTAGGGAATCTTCAGCAGGCTCATTGTTCCTTAATGGATATGGCGTTGCAATACTCAGAAGGGGCAGAAATAAGAATAAATATCTACTTCAGGAAGAAAGAAGTATTATGACTCTTAATATCAGCAGGAATAGATGATTTTTACAGATCTGCTTGCCAGTGCACAAGTGCAGCTCTTGTTACATGTTACGAGTTGCAATCAGCTTCATTCTGACCTCATCTAATAATCTGTCCAGATTTCCTATTTCTCCCTAGCCCCTCTCTCCCACTAAGCAGAGCAAAGGCAGCAGGAAACAGGGGAGAGCTACCAGTCCATCTGTCCCTTCTGCTTTCTTCAGCGCTTTGCCAGACAGAGCTGTCCCCTGCCGCGGTGTCCCTCACCTGTGCCAGTAGCCGTCCCGCTCGTCCCTGTAGTCAGACACGGCCTGGGAGCGGGAGGTGCTGCCCACCATTCCCGCCCAGTACTCGGCGTCGCCGTCCGCGTCCCCCGCGGGGGGCAGGGGCTTCCTGCGCGCCTGCCGGTAGGGCTGGCGGAAATTCAGGTCCTCCTCGTGCAGGGAGCTCAGCTCAGACACGGTGTTGTTATCTGCAGGGGAGAAATGAGATGGGCATGGCCTGATGGCAGCCAGGCGGGGATTCTGAGGGTATCACAAACAGCGGGAGATGCCTGCGTTCCACATAACTGACCTCACCCTCTGGGAAGAGCTTTCCACCTGTGAGCTCCCTGTCCTTGCAAGGTGGTCACTGAGCTTGGTGGGACACCACTACAGCACAGAAGTTGTGCCCCCTCCCCTTTTCCTGGCTGCCTCTGGATTTGGCCTGACTTGCCCAGCTGAAACAAAAGCAACCCCCTCAAAAAAAGATTAAGGAAAAAGTAAAAGTCTGTCTGAATCACTGTCAGTCTCTACCCCATCAAGCACACTGACATCTGTAGGCCTGACATACCAATCTGCAGAGGTCTTTTTATAGTAAATCTTGTGGGTGGAGAAGACAGTGTGCTCAGCAATGACTGTTTTAGAAGTATATATAATTTGTTCGTTATGCCTAATCTGTACAGAGCTTTGATGTAGTGTCATTCCTTAAAGCCCTTCCCCTCAATGATTTTCAGGATCCCACACGTCTGTTTCAAGTGAGCCTCTAGCAGTGCCTAACATGGGTTAGCTCTGTGTGCTGCCCACAGGAACTGAGCCCCCAGCCTGCGCTGTCCTCTGCACACAGCAGCCACAGGACAAGGAGCAGCACTGCAAGCCCTTCCCACACTCCTTGTTCCATTCTGCACCTCTGTCTCCTAATGTGGAAAGATCCTCCCTTGGGTTTGTATTCTGACACACATTAAGTGCAGCCTCGGCCTTTATTTAAGGAAATAAAGCTTACCAGAGGCTATGGGAAGTTCCACAGAGAAGCTCAGTTCTCAGTTTGCACCATGTCCCTATTCACCAACCTGCACCTTCTGCAGGACAACAGCCACTCCAAACGAATGTCCTGCTTCCTTCAAGCCACACTGTGGTCACTGAGCCCACAAAAGACACTTTCAATAAAATCATCCTTCTTCTATTTTGCTATGCTGGGAATATACAGACACCACACTCTCAAGAAATTGTGAAAACAATATCCCAGCTATTATCACACCACAGGCTGTAGAAGGTATGAGTAGGATTTGGCTTTTCAGATGCAGACGATCCCAAAGTTTAATTATACAAGTGGACAATTTTAATGAGCTTTTCAGTATCCCTCATTTTGCTGTAAGAATGATTAGGTAAGCACCAGACTTTTAAAATCAGAACATACCTGTAGATACCTACAACATAGACTTTATCTGTCTCAACTAGCTTATCCTGGATATCATATCCTAGGGGCTGACTCTGAGACAAACCAAGTGAACTTTTAACTATGAATTTTCCAGTCTTCCTTAGGTCAGTGGGGAAAAAAAAAATCAAACCATGCTTGTTTCTCACATCGTTCTCGCATCCTCCTAGCCGGGTCAAACTGAGCCAATTCCTTCTCCACATAGTACAGCACCTTCATGGAGTCCCTGTCCTTGTCAGCCTGGATCCTGTACCCTTTGCGCACTGCTAGGGAGACAAAAAGAAAACATTAGAGGAAAACCCATGTAAGAACAAGGAGCCATTCCCACAATATTGCTAATTCTATAGCTGAGCTCACGTCTGCAGGCAGGTAGGCTGCGTCAAAACACACTGAGTCAGCCGCTGCTTCACAAGAAATTCGTCTACAGTGTGGGTTGTGAAGTTGTAAGAACTTGCATCATTTTAGAAGTTTGCAGGAACAGCAAAAACGGTTTGGAAATGCCCAGTTTGTACAACCCAGTGCATCCAGTGATGGACACTGAGCATGGTGGGACATCCTCACAGCACCTCACCCTCCCTCCTTTGAGACAGGCTCGCTCTGGAGTTGGTCTGCTTTGCCCAGCTAAAACAAAAGCAACCCCCTCATTGCCACAGAGTGATTCCAACTTCCAACTCCCACAGATGATGGCAGAGAGAAAAGCAGAACTCTTTTCTCCTTCCTCAGCACTACTGAAAGGATTCGTCATGGTATGGGAGAAGCAGTCTCAGAAGATCAGGCTTCCTCTAAGCTCTGAGTCTGCAGGAGAAGCAGGTGGCTGAGCATTTGGGAGCTGTCACTGTGCAAGACCACTCCACTCTCCCACCCCCAAGAATTCTCCTCACACAGGTTGAAGAGCATGTGGCAGAAGCTCCAGTGAATATAGAAGGAAACACCAAGTCCCACAAAGCACACCACACTGCTTTGAGATTTATACTGACTCCAGGGATGAGGCCAGCCAGGTCACTGGTAGCTGTGAAACTGTCTGCTCTGGGATTTTTTACAACCTTTACTTTACAGAAAGGTATATATCTTAGACATGCATGAAATGCTTGACTTCTGGGAAGTCTGGACAGCTTTTTGACTCGTCCATATACCTGTGTGTAAAAAAGAAGACCCTGTACACATGGAGCCAAAGCAGATTTAACTCTGGCAGATTAGCTCCATGCACACTTTACCTACTAATAATAGCTACAAACAGCCTGACTACCTTAAGGCAGGTCTATGATCAGCAAGCAGAGAACTCCACCTTTCCACTCTTTCTTTGAAGAAAATAAGGTTTTTATAGCAGATTATTTAAGAAAGGTGCCAGCCAGGAGCTATTTCAGGATCGACAGAAATTCAGGTCTAGGTACAAGAGAGGACTACAACCCTCAAATTCAGCCTTATTAGAGAACCATCTTAAGGACAATTCACTGAGCACTACAAAATGGAACCTGCCTGCCTTGCATGGGGTTAACATGTTCCCTTGTGGAAATACTGCAGTGTTGCATGAATGCTCCTGCTGGGGAACAACTTAAACACTTGCACAGTGGTTCTGAGCCAACCTGTTCCTTCTGTTTTATCCCTCACCACCGCAACACATCGAGCTATTACCATATGGGTTGGGTAGTACGTCGCATAGTATGTGCTGTGTGGGCTGAGCAAGGACTTGGCAGAGGTATTCTTAGGCACCTCCTGCCCTAAACTGCTGTGCATGTGTCTCTGTGCACTAGGAAATAACCATGCTGTGCTTCAGGAATGGCTGTGCCATGGGCAGACTTCAGAAGCAAAGTGCTTCACTGTGGGTTTGACTGTGTAAGATAAGTGATTACATCTTGAGATATTACCTTGTGTGTCTGCACTTGGGAATGGTATAGGATGTAAAAATATAGTAGAGGTCTATCAGGGTCCTTCTTTTAATGTGCCTCCAGACAGCTGAGCTGACAGCAGTGTGTGCTTTATTATCCCAGTGAGTGAGTGAATGAGTGAGTGCACAGTGCTGGAAATGCAGACAGTGGTTTACAAAACACAAGGAATCCTGCCTCTGCCTCCCAAAGTGGAAGCACAGCAGGCCTCCTCAAGTGAGGCTGCACTGGCTGGCCTCAGAAGTGACAGCTCTGGCTGTACTGCATGAGCAGCAAGGGCAGTTCTCCACCCCACCATCATGGCTGGTACCTCACTTCTGTCTGGTACTGTGCCAGCAAAGGCCTCTCTCTACTCCTTCTTCTCATGTGTGGGCTAGGAGCTCAGCTAAGCTGCCACCTCATTTATACACAGCCAGCAAACCACTCTGACCTGCTCATAACCTCTGGGGAACTTGAACAGGCACCTCCCAGACTCTGTCTCCCCAGAGCCACTGCTCACACTGAGGCTGTGCCAAACACTATTTGGGCAACTTCTACAGCTCCTGGAACTGATGGAGAATTAGCCAGGCTTCATGCTAGCTTCATACTAAGCTTGCTACTGCAGCTGTGTATCAAAAAGTAAATTTCTTGGTTAATTCTGCAAGAATCTAGAAATCAATTTTGGATTTAAATCTGCAAAGATGACTGTGAACAGCTCATAAAAAGTATTTTCCACTACAGAGGAAGAGGTTTTGTCTCTATGTTTGTTTATCAAATATTTCTCATAATGATACTAAACGTACAACTTATTAAATCTCTTCATTATTCCTTCAGCTGAGAACCAAAGATGATATTGTTTCTTCCTCACACTCTTCATCTGTAAATTGCCATAATCCTTTAATCAGGTCTGAAGCATTTTAAGCTCATTTTAATTATAAAGAAATAAAGATGCAGAGATGTTGACCACATGTCCAGAACCACTTGCTGAAGTGAAAGGGAAAGGAACATTCTTCCCATATTTTCTTGTCTTGAACAGTTAATAAATTTCTAATGTTTAATTTGTATTTAAGTGGACACTATTTTTATTCTTCTGTGGGTGGAACCAACTCAGCCAAAACTCTAAGCTGTCTCCCTCCCCTGAAAGGGCAGCACTACTATTTTTTTTTCAGACAAGTATGTTTAGGAAGTAAATGATGTCTCATCCTATACCCTTTTCATGTTAAAGATCTAGGACCAAAAGTTTCCCTGTGTGCAGAGTTCAAAGGATCTATGCAAGAGCCTTTAGGTAACCACTGCACTTAAAACAGTGCATAAATTTTAACTTATGTGGTGTCAACACTTCTAAATGAGAGAGCTAAATATTTTGGGAGTTTTTTTTTTTTTTCTTCATTCAGCCCTAAGTTTAGAATAGAGTTCCTAGGCTTAATCTGAGCTTTGCCACATGGCGTTTATGTAACGCCAGAAAATTTTCTAAATATCCTCAGGCCTGAGTTTTCCCATTAGATCCCCTCAGAGGGGTCATTTATAAGCATGGAATCTATCTAGGGCAAAATGTAAGCCAGAATTACAGAATCTTCCAATCTCTGTGCCCCAGCACTTCCGATCCCATTTTTTAAATGGACTTGACAGAAAGGTGGAAGTCCCAAAGAAACACAGCTTCAGACCAGACCTACACCAGCTGTGTGGAGGACACAGAGGCTTTTTATTCTCCTTCTGAGAAAGGCTTTTATTATAAACTCAACCATTACCTGTTTTGTTTAGCTTGCTGCCTGGCCAACAAGCAAATAAGTAGCTTGGAAAAGCCACACAATGTTTTCTCTTCTATAGCCTGTCATTAGGGGATATTCTGGCATTGTGGAGAACCTTAAAAGAACAGAGTATACAGGCTATAACTCTCCCTTAGCTTCATAGCTCAAGCACCTTGAACAACAGATCCATGATCCAGACTAAGGGTTTGTCCACGTTATTGCAAAAAACATTAACTAATTTTTTAAAAAGCTTAAGAATCTCTGTTGTCTTGCTAGAAAGGTTAAAGCTCTGTGATATATATACTACTTCCTGTCAAGTCCTGAGGTGAGGGATTGAGTCCAGACACCTAATTTGGCTGCATCATCTATTAAATGCATCCTTCTGTGTAAGGATCATAGGATCCTAAGAACCATTCCATTTGGCTACCAAACATATCCACTGTTTTTTATTCTGAACTTGTGCTCTGCTAGCAGAGACAAGACTGGGAGCTGTGATCTGACTCTTAAAAATCCCTGGAGTTCCCACAACCAACACCACACTCTATATGCAGTGACATTTTTCACAGGAGAAAAAAACTGAAGCACTGGGGTGTCATTCATCATTTTCTGACAAAGGTTTTTGAATTGGATACATTCTGCATTGGATCAGTGATTGATTTATTTCCTATTTCAAAATAGGAAATTTCTCCATTCCAGAGCTCTGTTTTGATTTCAGTGACCAAAAAAAAAGTATGATTGTAGAAAGAAAATACTTTTTGTAATTCCAGAAAGATTAATATACTGACTGGGGCAGAAGAAGCATGCATAGGGTTGTTCCAGAAGCTTAATTAATTATGCTACCAAATCTTGTCTTTTCAGATGTGTTTTATCAACACACTGTCGTGAGTTAATTTAACAACTGATAGTTAGTGTGGTGCTTTGAAATCAGCCATGTAGCTGGGTCAGTGATGACTCTACATTGGTGAGAGTCGTTTCTGCTGCAGAATGTTTGAATTTAGACAGCCACTCTGATCCTGAAATGCATGTGGCTGAATAGCTGCCCTCTTTTCTCCTTGATGGCAGCTTCCTTTGCAGCAGCAGAAATGACCCTCCCCAAGACAAGAGGCATCACACTGAGATTCTAGATCTGCTACTGCTCCACAACTCCTTTCTAGTCAGAAGCCTTTTATCACTCACATTTCACAAATGCAAAGGCTGAACAAAAAAAGTGACCTACTGACTTCTGTAAAGTAGAGGACAGAGTCCAGCCCCAAAAGATCTTGGGCAGAAATACCAAGGGAATGGGTTACTTTGCCCAAAATGCCACAGGGATAGTAAAACATGCTGCAGCAAAAACTGCTGCCAGAGTCCAAGCAGTGCCCTACAGAGGGTTGGAGGACAGTTTACAAAGAGAAAGCAGCTTGCAAGGCATTAGCTCTAAGAGGAAAATGACTCCTGCCTCTGCTCTCCTGAAATCACCTTCATCCTTTTGTCCCCTGCAAGCGAACATTTGCAGCAGTAATGAGAGGGGTCCTGCACACGAACTTGGCTTCCCATTCCCTGTTGACCTAATTAAGCACCCACAAACTGACTCTGTGTTGATGGCCCTAGAAAAGTTAGGCCATGTGCCCTAATGCAAACATCATTGTCAGAGACAGGATTAAAATGCAGTTTCCCTGTGTTTCTTCTCTTCACACCACTCGACCAGTGACAACCGTTCCTCCCCTTCCCAGCCCGGCTCCCAGTAAGAGGACTGAATGTTGTGCCTGGCACTGCAAATTACCATTTTGGCTTCCTGCACTGGCCTCACTTGGGGCTAAGGGAGGGGGGTGTGACTTGTCCATCAGCACAGCAGGAGATGGGACACCAGCTACAGGAACACTGGGGATGTAGTATGGACCTGGCATGGCAGAGACTGCAGGAGGGTACCCAGCTTTTGCTGCTTTGCCTGCTACATACACTGAAAAAGAAAAAGAACAAGAATCAGCATCACGCACCAGCCCCTCCAGACCCACTGGACACATGGATAAAACCTGCACCACCAACCCCACAGGAGACAATCAGACAAACGAATTAAAAGGACCAACCTGAATTTCTCTAAGCCTCAAAGGGTACTGAGGGGAGTCTAAAATATGTGCTGCATATAATAATAGTGCATATAGTAATAATGGCACTGAGAGATGCCCAGCATTACCGCTGCCATGATTTAGTGGCAGTTCAGCTTTAAAAATAACTGATGACTCAAGCAGCAGGATGAGGCTCATGGAATCTGACAGATCTGACTGAGCCTGACCAGGAACCTTGCTGGGTTGCAAGGATTTTGCACTGTTGTAGAGGACAGCTGATTTGCATTGCCAGGAAGAAACCTCCCAGGATGCTCTTAGCTCTGACCCACAACATTCACTGACACAACAACAACTTTGGAATGGGAGCACGACACTTTGGAAAAGCAGGCACAGCTGCCAAGGCAGGGAGGGCTTGGGGAATTACATTTGTAATTAACTTTGAGCATTCAACCATTGAGTAATAGGTCAGATGCTTCACTCCCTAAGAACCAGTTCTTTAGCCAAGCAAAGTGCTCAGGGCAAAGGAAACAGTATTAGCAGATTCTCCTCCTGTTCTGCCAGGGAGCAGAAGTAGCAGGGCAGATTTGCAGCAGGGTCACTCACGTGCCCGGGGACAGCAGCAGGACTCAGGACAGCAGGGGCAGCGGACGTAACAGCAGCAGCTGTGTGGGCAGCACTGGCACCAGCAGATCCCCACCAGGAGGAAGAACAGGAACGCCCCCAGGATCACCAGGCCCACAAAGACCCACTCTGGAAAACAAGGGGAGAAAGGGAGATAGTTACAGGACTGCACGTTGCTGTGGAAGAGAACGTCAGCAACATCCTCCCAGCGGAGAGCATGGGGACAAAACACACAGGTGAATAACAGAAATGGACTGGCTCTCTGTGGGTCTAGGACTGGGTCTACTCCTCCTCTTGTGTCAGAGCAGAAATGGCACATGACAGTGAGAAATGAGCTATCAAAATGTGGTCCCTTCCAGCAACACAGAGGCAGGAGCCCTGGCTCCCCGGCCAGAAACCCTTCGCCCCACAGCAGACCTGCACCAATGCCGCAGGACATGCTCCATTAGCACTTGGCCCTCATCAAAGACTCATTCTTCTTGGCCATGTTCATGCCCTGCTTATGTGTTTGTTCCCTAGCCACATTCTGTTTTAATGGGACAAACCATGGTGAAAAGCAGGCTATAAATAGCCCAGCAAATGAGCCAGGCCTGCCCCTTCGCAGCGAGGCCTACGCGCGCAATTATTCTTTTGAATGCGCCAAGTGAGCATCCTATTCAGGCGCCACCGCCAGCCAGGAAACCTAACAACCACTTTTTTCTTCCCCCATTGAAGCCTCAGATGATGTGTGCCAGGCCCCAAAAGGGAGCAGCTGAAAAACCCTACAAGTGAAAGCACGCAAGAGCTGGCCCACAAAAACCAGGATGGGGCTTAAAGGGGAAAGGGAGGGAGAAAACGTTTCTCAGACTTTGCTGCTGGAAAATGTGGTGGGAGCAGGGCTCAGCTTGTGCCAGGGCAGCTCCTACTGCCACACAGGAGTTCCACAGACTAAGGGAATGATCAGTGAACACATCTGGATCAAGAAATTACAAGACTCTGAACATACAGGAGGCCTGGACTTGGTTTTAAGTCAGAGAAATGCACCAACCTATCTCAAAGCAAGAGACAGGAGTTAGCAAGAGATTTTCCCCACTGCTGGTGGGGAAAAGACTTCAGGTGTGTACCCAGGTGGTTATTCAGCCACCTAGGAAACATGGCACAAAGCAAATAAAGACATGGTGGGGCTGCAGAGGGAAAGGGTTTATCCCCACTTCAGAGTAAAAAAAGCAGCAGACCATTATTTCCAAGCAGAAGTCCAGCATTCACTAGAGTCTCCTGGTATGGTATTATTTGAGATAAAGAAGTATTGACACAAGGATTGCAATGTGCATGAAGAATCACACTGGAAAAACAGTGCACCCCTCACCTGTGTTGCTAAGCTAAAAAGTCAAGTAAAAATGTTTCACTTTGACCATTCAAAATAGAATTTTTCCTAGTTCTTAATACAATACAAAAAGAAGTGTCATTTTTGATCCATCCACAGCATTCTGTTTGAACAAAAGTATGATTCTTTACTTTGTTGAAGTTTTCCTTAACTCTTTTACAAACAATTCCCCTTTTTAAAAAATGCCATTTTAAATCTAGAATTTAAAATTTCCTTTGAAAAATGTCAGTCAAAGATCTGGCATCTACAAATCAACACTTCAGAAGTGTGAAGTGAAATTTTTTTAGTCCTTTAGTTCTTTTTTGGCTGACACACATGAATTTCATTTAAATTTGCATTTAATTTTGGTTCCTGTGGAATAATATGTTGGGGTTGAACTTACTATATGCTGAGAAAAATTCAGCTAACAAGTAAGGAAAGGGCAGAAGGGAAGCATTCATGAATGGGAAAGCAAGAGCTGAGAGATTACTGACCCAGTCCCTCAAGTTCTGCTTCTAGCAGCTGTTTTGCTTAATATTTTCATAAATTACCTTGACATAGAAAATAAGAATGTGCTAAAATATCATGACAGTAAGCAGTAGGGATGCACTAAAGGCTGGGACATTTTATACAAAGGGCCAGTTGTCCTTGGGTCTAAAATAGGAAATATGAAAAGCAGTATTATCCTGAATTTCAAAGTATGCAGTGTCACAGGTTCAAAGATAAGAACAATTTCTGTTCTGAACAGGACTTCACTGGTTGAGAAAAACTGAACAAGACAAATGATCCAGTATACATAGCATTACTGTCACCACTCATGCAATACAGCCACAAAAAAAGGCAAATGTAATCCTAGGCCAAATAAGGGAAGAATTTCCAGCAGCATTAAGAAAATATCTGTGCCATCACACAATGCCTCCTCTGCACTTAACTTCATCTGGAGTTACTGATGTTATACAGCTCTGGTCATCTTTGCAGCAGAAAAGATGAATTTAGGCCAAAGCCAAGGGAGAGCTGGGATTTATTTGAGGGATGAAGGGACTCTGGAGCCTGCCTGGCAGCAGGGGAGCTGAAGCCTGCTGAGTTACTCTATTAAACAGAAGGCTGAGGGAAGATGCAGCTCCTGCCTGTAAATATGGTAGGAGGATAAATGCAGCAGGAAAAGCAGGTATTATAGTTAAAGATCTTACATAAATGGACAGAAATAGATGAGCAGTGATGTAGAGAGAAGCTAAAAGAAGCCCATCAAAGAAAGTGGGCCAATGGGAAAGAGAAAGGCCAAACCTTAGGCCACTCCTAAGCTTGCTGATCTTACAGAAAGATGAAATTACATGGTGCTGGGGAGAGAATGCAAGATAGTGAGCCAGACTATCCTTTCCAGTCCTGTACTTCCTAATCTGTGCCAATCTAAGCAACATCTTAGTGGCTTTTTCTTTGTTCTGCTCTCATCTTGTTTTCTGCAACCACCATGGACACAGAAAAAGAGGTGAAATGGTCCTGCTTGACACAAGTGGCCAGCTACAGCTATCCAGTGAAACTCAGATGTCAGATCTCCAGAGCTATTAGTTCACAACCACTCCATAAAGGACAAAAGCCTGGTAGAGGAAAAAACAGACGGCAAGTCCATTAGAAGTGTATCTGTGGTCTCCCTGCAAGCATCCTAGGAGTACAAAAGGGGGTCAGATTAGTGTGTACATTGCACATTGCAGGATACTCACTCAGCATATAAAGTGGATGTTTGAAATCAGTGTCCCAGCCACAGGGACCTGTGAGTCAGGATTTTACTTCACAGGAAGTTAGACCATTTCCTTTTCTGATGAGGTTAAGAAAACAGCAAAAAGAGCCTGCTGGCTCTTCCTTTAAAACAAAACAAAACTGGGATTCAACCAGTTCCCAATACAACTGTATAATGCTGAGATTAAAATGACTATCAAGCCGACATGCTCTGTGTCCCCCTGTCTGGAAACTACTGGTTTGTGCTCACAGAAGTATCTGCTTTTCTTTATTCAGGCAACACCAACAGCTGAAATGTGGTTTGCTGCTGCATCTTACAGTTTCTTGTTGTCTACTCATGCAGTGAGGGTACCAGAAAGATATCTGGCCTACACACCATATTTTTATACCCATTCAATAAAATTCTAAATAATGGGGGGAGAAGTGTTAGGCAATAGAGAACCAACTGTTATCTATCTGTGCTGAAAAGACAAATCCCTCTCCTGCCATGCAGGAATTCTAGGGAGCTTTGGTTTACACTGGAGCTGGGTGAGTGTCTGCCTTCTCTCTGTTTGCATCTCTGGGACAGGCTCTAAAATAGCTTCACACATTTATGTGGAGTTGCATTTTTGCACAAACGTGTGAAAGAAATGCTCCTCGGGCACCACCAGGGAATGATCAGATGACTCGAGGGCTAAATATTCTCACAGCTTTTCCCTTTCAGGAAGAATCTGTTGCACAGCCTCTGTCTCCTGTGCAAGCAGTGCCAGAACTGGTGGCTCCAGTTTTGGCTAGCAAGGGATTCATCGTGGGCACGGAGCTCTCACGTCGGGCCCAGCCACCTGGTGCCACCAAGAACATGGCCTGGCCGTGCAGCACGAGAGGGGCTGTGCCACTGATGGGGGGCTAGCCAATGCTCCATTCCCAGCATTGCTGTGCTACCATCTGTGCTGATGCTGGAGCAGAGCACAGGCCAGCTCTGGGGAGCTGAGTGACTGCACAGCTGACACACAGAGCCAGCAGGGCTGAGGGGTCTCCCAGGCTGAAGCACACTTTCCTCTGTGCTAGCAGGGGGAGAGCAGAGAGCTTGAGAGAAAACATCCCCAGAACAGCTCTGGCATTTCTGCTCTCACACTGATGCTGGCATGACATCACCCATCTCTGTATGTGGCTCCCAGCATCAGCTCTCTGGGATCCAAACCCAGCACTTTCCCAGTAACTGAAAGGCTTTTCTCTTTAAATCCCCAGGTAAAACACACAAGTGAAACATACACCACATAAAGATGCTGCAGAAGGATAAACAGACAAGATGACAGAGGAATGGATGATTAAGGGTGAAATGACTGAATACCTGGCATAATCTCCACAGCAAAACTGGGCAAGAGATCAGCAAGCAGCCCTGTCCTGCCTAGAAAAGACAGAAGGAGGAGAAGAAGGAGAGAGGTTACTGCAAGAAAAACACACTCCCCAGCCCCTGCCTTAGCCTCCAGCTCCCTTCCTCATCAGCCCACTTGCACTCTGTGTTATGTGAATTCCTATCAACCACAGATGTCATCCTGCTCGATGCCTCTGCACTTCTGCCATTTCTGTGTCCTTGCATTTTATCAGCAGAGCTGGGGGGAAAGAATCTGGAACAGAGCTTCTCCAATCTAGGCACAAAATGACAAGAAAAAGGAGTCCCTTTAGCATGGTTACACATGGTAACATCTTCCTGGAGTTATGCTCTACACATGCAAAAGCTCCTGAAAATGCACAACAGCCCTTAAACAAAAGGACACAGTTTATTTTTGAAACATACTGATGTAGTTTCTACAGATATGAAACATCTTTAACTTAACCCAAGGCTATTGATAAATCAGCCACGTGCTTCCAAAACCCGTGGATGCTGCTCTCCATGTGGGGCTCTGTGAGTGCACTGACAACTCCAGGAAAGGAGCCTTGGAGGAATGCTGTGCATATCTGCTAATTATTTGGAGATGCACGAGAATTATTTGGTGAGACTGTGTGACAAAGCCAACACCCAATGGAAACAAACCAGCCAGGGAAGGATTCGTGTAGAAATTTTGGGATCACTTTGCAAAAGAAGAAGGAAACAAACAAAAAACAAACAAAAAAAAAAGGCAAGTCAACTTCAAATTTATAATTTACAACCAAATACAAACAAACAAACTCCAAGCACAAAGGCAGCTTGGTGCCTGTTTGTTTTGGCACAGAATGCCTGGGATATTTCCAGTACACAGCAAACATCCTGCACAGTGCTCAGCTGTAATTTACTCACACCTGTGCATTGGCAGAACAGCCCAAAGTGCAGCTGTGCTGTGAACTCTCCCATAGAGCCCCAGGATCATGCTGGGATTTTAAAAGACATGCATATGGTAGGAGAGCTGCACTCTGAAGAGACACACATTGTGGGCATTACAAAGGAGCAGCTAAGGCTAAGCCAATGCAAAAGTGGTATAAAGCTACCTTTAACCTCCCACCATGCCCTCCAGGTCCTGCACTAGCAGCACTCAGACACAGTGATGATGAACTGGATCCCAAGCTCCTCGGCCTCTAGTCTGTCCTTGAAGGATTTTACAATCAAACTCCCACCAGCCGCTTTTTCTCAGTGCTTCAGCAGGGGCTCTGCAGAGATCAAAAATCCACAAGGAAGCCTGCTGGAGCCATAATGAGTGTACCATGACTACAGGCAGTGCTTTGCAACTCATCAGAGCTCACTAGTACTCACAGGAACGCCCGTCCTGATGAAGTGGTCCAGAATCCTTAGCAAAAGGTAGCATGGTGATGCTTCACATAACTGCTCCCCATCTACCACTTTGAGGGAAGACTCCTGCCACCAGTCTGCTGCAACATTCTCATCTACATTTACAGAGAGTTTCATGACATTCTTTGCAGTCCATTTCCTGGAAGGATCAAGTGTCCAAGCCGCTCACAACTAACTTGTTATGTTCCACGTGCATATTAATTATATTCCTTATTTTGATAAATCAATATGCAATTCTTTTGCAGGCCTTTTGTGCATATGTGAACAGCATCCACATGAACCACATGCATGCAGAATATGGGCAGACATGAGCATGTAGCTCACCTCCCATGTGTTATTACCTCTGCACAAGCTCACATGCAGCCCTGGTGTGAGAGCAGATGCCACTGGACAGATTGCAGGAGATACACAGCTAATTTAGGGTGTCTATTTGCAGTAAAAAAGGCAAGGAAGTGACACCTTTAAACAGCAGAAACTCCTTCCCAAATGGTCATTAATAAATGGGTGCCTGCTTTATTTGGAACCTACCTGGAGAGCCTCGAACCCTGCTAGTGCTGGGTACCTACTATGTCCAAAAGGAATCACATCATCAACAGGGAAAAAGCATCCCTTAATACAGCAGTACCTGAGAACTTGGTTAACAAACAAACACAACCAAAGCAGCTCCTCTGTGCTACCCACGAGCAGCCAGTCTTCCTGCTTGTGCAGCCTCACTTGGCTTGTCAGAGTATGTGCCTGGGGAATTTGCATCCCTGCCTTGCCCACACAGCCCTGGGGGCCCCAGAGCCCCCAGCAGGGGTGCACAAAGCCTGGGAGGAGCCGAGGCAGCAGCAAATCCCACCACAGCTCAGCCTGAACTCTGCTTGCCCGGCCCAGCTGAGCACAATGCCCACCCCTGGCCTGCCTGCCCCAGCAGCTCCCACAGCTCAGCCCCCTCCCTGCCCCAGGCTGGACAAATCCCCTGATCAACCCTTCCCCACACCATTCCTTCAGGGAAGCCAGCAGGCTGAGGCTGCCTGTGGTTGCCCCAGCAACGGGAGGCTCCCTCCACTGTCCCCATTGAAGGCGGCTTCCCTCCCTCTGCTGCTGCTGCTGCTGCCAGCAACAAGTGGAGCAAAAATCCCTCTGTCCTGCCAACCAATGGACACAGGGACAGCACTGCCACTGGCTCTCACCTCCTGCCCTCTGCAAGCCTGGCCCACACAGGCACAGCCCAGAGCCACAGAGGGCATCCCAGGGCAGCAGCCTGGTGGGTCACACACTGCCCAAAACAGAGAGCAGGGCATCCTTTTGGATCCACAGCTGTAAGAGCAGGCAAGAGGCAGTCAGAGCACCCAGGGCCAGCATCCACCCATCTCTCCATGCCTAGGATGCTCCTTTCATGGGCTTTAAGCTCACCTCCTTCTCTCGTTTCTTTCAAGGAAGTTTTTAAGTGGATGCTGGGGGTAGGTAGCAATTGGTGGGGAAGAAACAATTCAGTAAAACATGCTGCCAAGAGACCATCTGGCCACACCACCTCTACACAAAGCCCTGCCCACCTCAGAAAAGGCTGCAGGCACTCCAAGCCATGGCTGGGCACCACTGCTGGGTCACAGATCTGTGCCCCCACCCAACACAAGCTTTGTGTCCTCTGTGCAAGCTCCCACCACCGAGGGGACAGAGGGAACAGACAGTGGCCCCGTTTTCCAGGGTTGTCCCGGGTGACTGTGTCAGAGCTAGGAGCTTGTCCTCATTCTGCAAGGATCTGGGACATGTGGCATCTCTATTCCCACCGTGCTGCTGAAGGGTTTTACCTGCCCACAGTGGCCTCTCACCAGGCACCTCACACGCCCCAGGCCCCTGCCAGCCTTGAAATGCAACGGAGCTTGCAAGCACCCCATCTGCACTGGCAGAGCACAGGAGGAGGGATGGGAGAGGAAAAGCTGAGGGGATGCAGAGCAGCTCCAAGAGGTGCAGACACACAGCAGAGGCCAGCGAGGACAGGAGTTAATACACAGCAGGCAGGCAGGCGACAGAGCAGTGAGCAAATAGCAGCGGAGCAGGGAAGACCTGGAGTCAAGCACACAATTAGCAGAGAGTCTGCAGAGAAGAGACACAAAAATAATTAGGGTAAGTGGTGCAGCTGAAAAGAAATGATGGCATGAATAAAGTAGGTGCAGGTGCAGTCAGAAACATGGCAATTGGGTAAATATGGGAAATACTGGCAGTTGCATAAATGTGATAAATATTGGGTAACTATGGCAGGAACTGCTGAACTGTTTTCCTGTTTGAAGGCTGCTTCCACAGCCCAACCTGCTGCAGTGTGATCACAGGACACAGCAACTACAGAGGGAATTATTTCCTTCTCAGTGGTGGAAGACTTTGCCAAGCCATGTCACAGCAAGAGGCCCCTGGCAAGGGACACTGGCCTGAGGAGAGGCTGGAAAGCACAGGAGAGGAAGTGTGGCCCTTGTAAATCAGCCACTTTTCCAAGGCAGCTGCTGTGAGATTTACTGGGGGAGCACGGCTCTGCAAAGCGTCCCTCTGTGCTCCCTCTGCTTGGAGTAAACTTTATCCTTTCTTCCCATCCTTCCCTTCAACTGGGGGGAGAAACAGCAGCAGCCCCTTTTGGAGATCAAAGTTTTAGCAGGCAACAAAGACCTCCAAGGAGGCTGTTGCCATGGCTGCCTTGGTAACCGCGGTCTTTTAATCACACCGGTCTGCTTTGTGAGCAGCAGCGTGTGGCTGTCGCTGGCAAATAAGGAGGAAAACAGGGGTAAAAAACCTTGGCAACAAGTAGCACTTCTAATGGGTGTGAAATAAATAATCAGGAGTAGGCTGGGCTAGGATGAGGGGAACTGGAAGCTGATTACAAAGGAGGCAGCACAGTGGTCTGGGGCAGTGCATCCACACTTTTCCAGGTTTTTCAAGAGGAAGTGTGCCAATCACTTCCTTCCCCTGCTGGCACCACCCACCTCTGGTCACAGCTCAGGGCTGGGGAGCCCTCTCCATGGAGCTGCTCACAGACATTTTCCCAGCTGAGATGTGGGCCAACACATCCCCAACACAAGGCCACCAGCACAACTCTGCCAGCTCCTGTGACCGAGCACTGGCTCGGATGCTACTGGCAGCTCTTCAGCAAATCAGAGCAAAATCCTAAAACCAACATCATGTAAGGGAAAATTCTGCCAAGAACTTTTCAATCTCCGAAATCATGTCAAATTTCATTATACAGTCTCTCCTGGCATAGAAGAGACTCCAAACCTGGCTATATTTATACCAGCTATTGAGTCACTTTGCTGAGTAAGAACTGCCTTATTAGCATTGCACACCATACACACGTGTCCCAGTGGAGATTTATCCTCACTGAAAGTCAACACATGTCTCTATTAGCACATTAATTACTGTACAATATGCTGTGTGGATATGTATCTACATTCTTTACTTTACATTCTTTACTACTATTACTATGGGTGTGAGACTTTTTAAATTTTGGGTTTAGCCTACATGGATACTGGCTGGTTATATAAACAGCAGAAGAAGTCAGCTTACCAATATTATTTGCCAGCTGTCTCCAGAAATTAACACAACCCTCAAGTGCTAATTGTTGTTATTTAAAGCATAACAATGGGAGAAGCTTCAGCTTCTTACTTGGGGAATTTCAGGTCTGTCAGACTGACCTTGGTGCTTGGGAAGGTTATGGAATAAAACACGGCACATACAGAACAACCAGAGGATCAGAAGGATCCATCATGGGTTTAGGAAAGGCAAGTCCTCCCTGACCAAGCTGATCTCCTTTTACGACCAAGTGACCCACCCAGAGGATGAGAGAAAGACTCTGGATGTGTCTTCCTGGACTTAATAAAGCCTTTGGGAGTGTCTCCCACAGCATTTTCCAGCCACAGGCTGGGGAAGAGTGGCTGGAAAACTGCAATGAGAGAGGACTTAGAGTGCTGGTCAACAGCAGCTGAACATCAGCCAGAGTATGCCCAGGTGGGCAAGGTGGCCAGTGGCGTCCTGGTTTGGATCAGGAACAGTGTGGCCAGCAGGAGCAGGGCAGTGATTGTCCTCTGCTCAGCACTGGTGAGGCCTCTTAACTCTGGTGTTTATGTCTGGGCCCCTCGCTCTGAGAAAGGCATTGAGGGGCTGGAGTGAGTCCAGAGAAGGGAACAGAGCTGGAGAAGGGTCTGGAGCACAAACCTGATGAGGACTGGCTGAGGATGTTTAACCTGGAAAGAAAAGGAGGCTCAGGGGCGACCTTACCACTCTCTAAAACTGCCTGAAAGGAGGGTGTGGAAAGATGGGTCAAACTCCACTCCCAGGGAAGAAGTGACAAAATGAGAAGAAATGGCCTCAAGCTATGCCAGGACAGCTTCAGGTTGGACATCAGAAGAATTTTGTCACTGAAAGGGTGGTTAAGCACTAGAATGGGCTGCCCAGGGAAGTGGTGGAGTCGTCATCCCTGGAAGTGTTCAAGAAACAACAGGATGTGGCACTTAGTGCTACGGTTTAGTTGAGGTGGTAGTCATCAATCAAAGGTTGAACTCGGTGACACTGAAGGTCTTCTCCAACCTTAATGATTCTATGATTCACCATAAAATAATATTTCACTGATACACAGTTTATGTAAAATTAGCTGCTGAATTGGATGGAAAAGAAAGCTGGCAATATCTGTCTAGCAAAGTGCACAGATCACTAAGCAAAGCATCAAACCAACAACTGGAATTAGTGGAGTACTTTCTGGCCTCTTCCAGAACCTCCCAGGGAATGGAGTCACTGTTTTGTGAAGCATGTCTAAGCTATGTAAAATCTCAGAATGCAAACATCACCGAGCTTGCACAGACCTATGAGTTCCAGGGTGCCCAGCTGTGCTGAGCTGTACGTTCAGGCACTGCTCTTTAGCTCTTCCAGCTTGGGAAGGGAGCAGTGTAGCAGCTTGCATAGGTCCCTGCACCTGATTAGTGAATTCTGGCTCTTGGGAAGGCTTATTGGGCTGTATGCAAGGCCATGCAATGAAGCTGGACTGCCTCCTGATGTGAGCTGGTGACACGAAGCCAGGATGACACTGCCACTGCCCCATGGCTCCGGTTTGAAGGTTACTCCAGGCACGCTGCATCCCTGCACTGGTACACGTGCAGCTCCCTTCAGAAAGGCTGCAATGAATTACTTCACTGAAGCCCACTGACATTCTCATATAAAAAAGCAATACACAGGGGCTACAAATAACAATATGATTAATAGCACTGCCTGTGTTTCAAGAAGCAGGACATTAGCTGCCAGCTACTACAACAGAAATGTAGACTTTGTTCAATTTAGGATTGAGCATTTTAGATTCAATCACATTAAAAAGTTTAAAAATTAAAATGTATAAAGTTTCAAAGGGATTCATTAACACAGCTGTAATGTCAGCAAAGGTTCTCCTTTTCTAATAAAACACATGAGTGCAGGGAGATTCACTTGATTCCTGCTGTGGAATTGCTAAGTTCTGGACTAGTCTGCAGCAGAAGCAGAGTTCATACAGCTTCCAGCACACTACATCCTGTTTGGAGATTCCAAAGGCCATCAAAATGCACATATATCAGAGAATCAGAGAGTCTTGTAGGTTGGAAAAGACCTCTGAGATCTTTGAGCCCAACCTGTGACCAAACACCACCAGACCATGGAACTGAGTGCCACATCCAGTCTTTCCTTAACCACCTCAGAGACAGTGACTTCAACACCTCCCTGGGCAGCCCATTCCCATGTTTAACCAACCTTTATGTGACAAAATTCCTTCTGATGTCCAACCTGAAACCCCTCCTAATACAGCTTGAGGATGAGCCCCCACCTTGCTATAACCTCCTTTCAGACAGTTGCAAAGAATAATGAGGTTTCAAGTACATTTTTCAAATATAATAAATATGTATTTTTTATTTAAATTCCCTCCTTACTCTAGAGGAGGTTCACCACCAGAAGCAGTGTTTCTGAGACAGAGATTGCCACTCCTTTTCCCTCACCTGCACTGATTCCCTTAGAGAGGGTTAAAGTCCCTGACTAAGCAGAAGATACTGAATGGTCTTTTCAGCAAAGTACATAATAAACACATGCCTAACATCAGGTATGCTTTACAAATCCTATCAGCTTTGCTGAGCACAAATGGATATAAATAAATGCTTGTATGCTTTTCTGAAGTAAGTGTGACATGAGGACAGCACATGGGATTCTCTGATGCCGACCAGCAGCTCTGAGTGTCAACATGACACATCCAGGTAACAAAACCCAACTTGAGATCCCATCATGACCCAGGCTCCCTGGCTACTCAAGAGGCCACTGAAGGTCTCTGTGATCGCTTTCCTAGGAAAAAAGGAAATGCTGTAATTTGCCCAGGTTTTAGATTTTGCTCTAAGTCATGATAAAGTGCCTTTTGATCAATTTTTCATGGTATGATTCACTGTATAATAGCAGGCTCCTGCACTTCTAGCTAAACAAACATCCATTAATTTATTGATGCTATTAGTATGATTTCTACCATTTTTGCTTCTCAGTCCTTTCATGGTTTCAACATGGTATTAAACTGCCCTTTTATCCTGGCATTAATATGAAACCACTAGAAGGGATATTTTCCTATTTCCTTTTCCATTCTGATTTTTCTGTCACCCCAAGGATAATATGAGTGGATAGAACCTCTGCTGTATTCAAAATTCTAATTTATGCTGAAATCATGCATCAACCCCAAAATAAGCAATGTAAATTGTATCTGAGAGACCACTGTCAGCAGGGAGCAAACAGCAATGTGCTCTGGGAATCATGGCATCTCTCACACACTATCCCTCTGCTGCTCCAAACTCTCTAACAGGGAATCTGGGTTCCACCCAAAGAGCAGCAGAACAGCAAACAAAACCCTTTTATCACATGTCCTCTAGGACTGTAAAATTGCTGCAACCTACATCTGTATTCAGTGTCTCCCTCCAAGCAATGGGAACAAAAAATATCCCAGAATATGCAGAATATTAAGGAACAGTATTTTCATCACTGGCTGCTTCATCTTTTAGCCATCAATAGGGAGAGACAAAGGAAAACAAAGAAAAAAGTAACAGCAAAGGCAGAAGGAAAAGAAAAAGGTGGGAAGGGGAAGAGGGGGAAGGAGGAAAACAGGCAGGTAATCCTGGATTGCACCAAAAGCTGGAATGTTGCCTCTACCCAGGAAAAGCAATATACAGAAGCTGCCTGACAGCATGAGGCAGAAGGAAGCCCACGACAAGTCTGCTCTCATGCTGCTGCCAAACTTGGCAGAGAGCTGCATGGAGTGCAAGGTCAGCCCCAGAGGTGGAAAGGGAAAGCACATGTGGTCAAGGGTGATGCAGCCTAAGCCACATGTGTCCCCCAACACAACCACAATGAATGGGGGGCAGAGACATCAAGCCAGCTCCAAAGGAAGGGATTTCTGTGTTTTCTCCCCACAGCCCTCTGCACACACTGAAAAACCAATTTTTCCTGTTACCATGGTACTGTTTCACCACTGGTGTCTGAGCACAGTTGTAGATATACAAGAGGAAGACACCAAATCCCAGACAGGAAGGTGAAAAAGGGACAAAAATTCAGCAGCTCATCACTGCAGAGACACAGGACCTCAGGAGAGGATTTTAACAGCTACCACTGCCACCTGGCAGAGATAACCTCACCTGAACTCACACAGGCTGGTCCTGGGCCTGTCGCTAAGTGGCAGATGATACACAGATGTCACACTGTGGATTTACACAGGCATGTGACACTGTTCTCTGGAGTGACCAGACTGACCTTCCACTCCAACTGTCCATTGTTTGGCTGACATTAAAGGAGTGAGAAGAGGCAATGGCACTGTGACAGCCACTCACCCATTCAGTCTGGTTTACCTGGTGATGATAACTACAGCTCCAAATATAAACACCAATTAAACTCTGACCTTTGGTGGGAGATCAAGGGAATGCTTGACATGCTCTACTGTACACCTCCACAGATCACCTACACACTATCAACCCAAGCTTTTTAATATTTCCATCACAGGATGCAAAATCTGTACACAGAAGAGCCATGGTGAGGTCTTAAGGTTAAGTTGGGAAAAACTCAGCTTGTTCTCCTGAGGCATCTAGAGTTGAAGTACTACAGCTGGCTCCAGGCATGTCAACAAAAGTCCCTGAAAGGCCCATTGCACTCTGCTTTTCTCCTCTAGCTGGAATGGCTGCTTTTCTGACCTTTACATTAAGCTCTATCACGGAAGCCACCACTGAAAGCAAACCCTGCAAACAGGGAAGAAACTGATCCTGCTCAGCACCCTGCTCAAGGGAATTTAACAGAAGCAGAACCAAGCACACACACCACAGAGAGGGCAGGTCCTGTTAGTGGCAGCACCAGGTCAGACCAGGTTAGGATGACTGTGAAACTGCACCTCTAACTCGACAAGTGTTATCAGGCACACAAAAAATCTCCCAAACTGACATGTTCAATAGAGTGCTTCTTGACAGCCTCACAGGTCAGAGGAGTGGGATGAGGACTGCAAAAATCACAGGATCTGATGTCTTCTGGGTGTCTGCTGATAAAAGACTCTGTCTCAAGTGTTCATTTTGCTGCAAGTTATTTGTTTTATCCCTTAAAAACAAGGGTTCTGCCTTTCCATAGCCCCGCACTCTCTGCAGTCATTTACGCCTGTGTAACGTGTGAGCAGTGTGGGTGTAAACATTACTATTCTGGTTTGGTAGCATTTGCCACCCACTTTGCCTAGGTGTGAATGACTGCACAAGGTGCAAGGCAATGGTGACAGCACTGCAGGGACTGTTTTACATAGCTCTCACACCCATAGTAATACAGTGCATGGGGATGGAGAGACAGCAAGAGAGCAGGAGGAAAGATGCATCAGGTATCTGCTGGAAAAGCAGCCCGACAAGAGGCCTCACCAAGCACAAGCAGCTCCACTGATTCTTCATTCTTGCCCTCCACATCATCTGGTGTGATAATAAGGCAGTAATAGAGGCCACTGTCTCCCCACATCAACTTCCCAATTTGCAGGTCTGCATCTGGAAGGCAAAAAAGAAAAGTCATGTTTTCCCTCCAACACTTACAGGAAGAATGCACTGGATCCATCTCTGTGCCCCAAATCCATTTCATTTCCTTTCTAAGAAGAAGGTTTAACCTCATCCAGAATATCACAGTATTCAGGAAAAAACAACAGGTCAGGACTTCTGGCTGTAGGTGTGAAAACAGACAATGCTGCAGAGGCAGCTCACCCTGCAAGTGCCAAGAGCACAAGGGGTCACTAATGTCCCTCTGTCCTTCCTGTCACCTAGGGCATGGGTCCCAACACTATTCCTGTCATGAAAGAAGGGCTTAGACAGTGTCTCCTTACAGCACCTCAGTCATTTGTGAACAGGTTACACAGAGACAAAGGAAAACACTCCCTCTTGCCAGGTTGATCACGTTCCCTCCACACCAACGAGTCTCCACTTGTGGCTAGGTGGTCTCCCCGGTCAATCAGACACTTTGTACTTTGGAGGGACAAGGTCTCTCACACAGCCTTCCAGACAAAAATGTTTAAGGACCCTGCCATCCCTCATCTCCACCCAACCTGACTTCACCCCACAGAATCTCTTCATTCCACTCTGCCCAAGGCTGTGTGAGTTCAGGTTCATGACAGGGTAAGTCTGTGGCTGAGCAAACATGAGGTGGAGGATAAGCTTGGTATTTCAGAACTAAGAAAACAGCAGTGGCATTTGCAAGGAAGAAAAACCTATCCTGCAGAGACTGAATTTGTATCTCTTGCTGCCCCCCCTTTGCTAAGGAAAATCTATATACACAGCAATATGTAGAAGTCAGGAATAAAAAGCTTCCACTTCATGGAAGGGAAAAAAGGATACTGTTTTTGAAGACCTACAGTTAATTTAAGGGACGTGCCAAAGGAAATTATCTTTGGATCTAGGACTGGTTGGCTGAATCCTAAATGTCTGACATCCAGACATCTCTTCCCATAGCCTTTTCTGAAGGAGTCAAGGGAACAATTTCTGCCAGACTCCAGTGTCCCAAAGTGCTGAGAGTCCATTCCAGCCCCCACCAAGCATCCCTGGGGTAGGAGAGTTACCATGGACAATGCTGACATCTCTTTCCTTGTAGAAGTCTCCTATGGTGATGGCAGATCCCTGCTTGGAGGCCACGACACGGACTGTCCTCCTGCTGTCCACACAGTCCAGGTAGGGATCCCAGTCCAGGTTCCTCTTGCTCATTGTTTGCAAACCAGAAGTCACCATTCCCAGAGCTTCTCCCATCCTGTCCTGGCAGTAGGATTTGTACCTCCACTGTACCACGGCTGGCTGGGTGGAAGAAGTAGAGAAATGGCAGCGAAGCAGAGCAGGCTGGAATAACATGGCCACCTTCTTCTTCTCAGGCACAGTGACCTGCAACCCTTCCACCTCAGCTAGAAGACAAAAACATGAGTATCATATGCCTTGGCACTGCTTCAAGAGGGAGCTGCTGCATTTTATCCCAGCACTATTCTCCTCACATACAGAAAATTGTCCATCTGTTTCAGGTGCTAGGGAGCAACACCCCCCAACGTATGTAAGCACGGATGCTGGCAGCAGAAATGAGTTTGCTTTTTCATAGCTTACAGTCACAAAGAAAAACACAGCATGATGGGGCTGAGGGCTCAAATGTAGCATCCTTAAGCTATGGAAGCCCTAACACAATGGTGTGATGCTTCACAGCTTCTGGGGCAAGTTCAAACATAAGGAAGAGGTATTTTAGGGATGGCCATGCTCCACTTGTACAGCAGGTCAGCCAAGGGGCCAGATCCTGAATCCATGACAATCCCACTGCACAATAAGTCACCTCCCTCCCCATTTCAGTGGCACCACACCTCCTCTTTACAAGTCAGGCAACAAACAGTGCCTGGACCAGCACATTCTGCACTGGTGCCCAGCTAATGCTGCCTGCTCTGCCAAACTCCAGAGATGCACAAAGGACCGGATCCAAATCACACAGCTCTTCCCAGGGCTGGCAAGAACCACTGAGACAAACTGCTCCATGTGGGAGGTGTGGAGAAAAAGGGCCCAAACCCTCAAGTTTTCCCAGGGAGGAGAGGGATCTCAGCATGTAATGTTTATCTAGCAGCTGACAAGGGAGCTGCAGCCTGGACCTGATGCATCAAGGCCCCAGAGAAGATGCAGGGGACTGCTGTTACACCCTTGTGTAGCTGAGGGAGAGTCAGTGAGCAATGTCAGCCTTCTAGAGAGTGAGGCACTCCATCCACCCACAGGGATATGGCCAAAACTCCCCCATGAGCCCTTCGTTGCTTCCCTCCTTGTGCTGCAGGCAGCGATGTCTGGGAGCACTCACACAACACCAGAAAAAGGGAAACAGGTTCAGTATGGAAAATGCTACCACACCCCTCACCCAGAGCAGGTGGAAAAGAAGAAATACACAGGGAAACAGGGAAAAATAAGAAAAACAAGGAAATATTCAAGACAACAAAGCAGAAGAGAAAGTCCACACAACATCTGCAGAAGGGACTGGTGGACCTGAGAAAGCTTAGTGAGGAATGAAAAGACTGAGGACAAAGAAAGACTTCCTGATATCAAGAAGCAGTATAAGAGAAGGGAAAATGCAAGAAAGAAGAAAAAAGAGTAAAGATAAAGCATCAGAGCAAATATAAGAAGCAGAATGATAAGCAAGATGACAATCAGGAAGCTCATATTCAGTTGGAAGAAGCTGGAGAAGGTGTCTCAGCCCAGGTCAAAATAAGTACAAAGGGCTGCAGTCAGGTTGCAGGAGATTCAGAAATGATGTAGAGAAGAGAGGAAATGGAGTCAGCAAAAATAACCCACCCACTCCAGAAAGCAGAGATGAAAAGGAGATGGAAATTGGCAAAAGAAAGTGAAATGACAGGAGATGTCTTTAGAATGGGGAGGGGGGGAAGGCACAGACTAAAGCACTGGAGCTTGAAGCAGACAGAGAGCAATAAATGCATCAACTGTATAACAGCAGGCATGAAGAGACAAGGTCAAGCTGGAGACAGCTGCAGACCTGAAAAGCAAGAGTGAGCAGAGACTGCATGATCAGGATTCAGAACCAAAGGGAAGTGAAGAGGCTGATAAACCAGTGAATATTAAATTCAACAAGTTATCACTGTGATACACTGTCTGCAGTGAACTGCAGAGCACAATGAAGTCTATAAATCCCAGCTGGAAATGGAAAACACAGCGTGGACAGAACCCAGGGGAAAGCTAATTGCAGAGAGGCAAGGTGGTCATTGCTACTAACAGAATTACTAATCTAGACAGGGTTTGACCTTTGGGACTTGTTTGTGAAGGCTTGAGGAGCACAGGGATGCTCTGGCACTGCACAGAAATGCTGTGTTATGCACATAATGAATGCAGGACACCATGCACATTGTGCTTGTGCCACGTGGAAGCTGCACAGCAGGTTATCAGTTTTGCCAGAAGTGCCTGGACCCAAATCCAAACACTGATGTGGCTGCTCTCCAGAGTACCACCAAGCACAGCTGAGGTCTCCCACAGGACAGGCAGGCAATGAGGCAGCTCCTGCACTTTCCTGAGACACAGGCAGAGAGATTATTCAGGAAGAGGCAGCTGGGACATTTCTGCCAGGCTTCCTTTACCCAGGGACCATGTGGCACTAAGGGGACGCCAGCACTTGCTTCTCAAGGTGAACCAAGTGGTGATGCCTAATCCTCTCCAGAGATTCATACTTTCTGGGTTGCATCTGAGTGCAAGAAACATGAAGAACACCTTGAAAGCCCAATGGGTCCATGTCAGGCCAGTGTCTGGCAGCTCCAGAACCCCTCAGAGTGTGAGGCCACAGCCAGGATGTGGCATGAGCTGATCAAGTGACTCATCACGTTACCTCAGCTTCAGGGATAAAACAGTGACACACTGAATATTGAAATCTTTCCCTTGTGAACCAAGTACACTGCTTGGAAAACACAGTGCTCTCAGCTGGCCATGCACCACAGCCCTCCTTCCCTGTTAATGAGATTAATGAGTTTGGCAAGCCAGGGACTGCTTTAATAAATGATTAGCTGAGCTTTAGCAAATTCTCATCTGACTAACTTTCCCCACCCTACCCCCATGTGAATGTCTATATCAAAAAAGAAAAGCAGCTTTTGGGAAAATACAGGAATTCTTTTTCTACCAAAAAGCATTTTGGAGATGTGCAGAAAATTATCTGGCACGTTCTACATCCTATCCCAAGCTCTTTATTAACTTCTTAAGTATTATTTTCAGATTCCTTCCAGGAATAGCATTTAAGAGCAACAGAGTGCCTCAGATTGGGAGAGTGGAGCAGAGGAAACTTTAGATCTATTTAAGTCAAATTATATATAATTATATATGGCTGAATTGGGAAATTATGCACCTGTTATTTCCACTGCCAAAAAAGAATTACTGGAATTGATTCATGCAGTATGTCACTGCTGTAAGAGTGTCCACCAAAAAGGCCACCAGGATGTCTGACTGCCTGAAGACAAGATGGTGGATTAACTGATCAGTTATGTCCAGGCATGGGAATTACAGGACTTCCTCACCTCCAAGAAGAAACTGCTGACCTCAAAATGCAGTGTAGCCAAGACAAGAAAAGCCTCAGATGTATCAGAGGGAAGAATTCAGAGTTGTTAACAGAGCAGAGAAAAAAAAAAGAGTGAAATATGTGAAAAATTATGAGAAGCTTAGTGACAGCACCATGGTCGCTCTGTCTAGTTTAATACAACTAGGACTAAAAAGAAACTGAATTGTGTTGTGCTATGTTTTGACTGAGGCAGACAGAGCAAAATTAGCCTTTACTTCAAAGTCATGACGGAAATGCAATTCCTGCACTCTAGAGAAGGAACCTGTTCATTGTGAATTTCACAATGTTTCAAGTTCAACAAGAATAAAATCCAGCTCCTGGGAATCTCATGACTACATGACTGCTCTCTTTCCTCTCTTCTTGCTCTCCTAAACCCAAAGAAAAAGGTCTGAAAATATTAATCAATTGCATCTTACAAACACAGTTATCCTTTCTCTTAGAAAATAAAAAGAATCCATGATTTTGTGTGTCTGTACAAATATATATACACACACAGACTCCCGGAGAAAGAGCTTAAAAATAATCACACTTCCGAAATATAATTGTATGGGGTTTGTCTGTTTCAATTGGCAATGTGCATTTGTCTCCTTGCTCTGATTCCTTTCCTGAACTATCCTCAGATTATGCATTCAAACTATGCAATCAACACTCCACACAAGCTACCACTAATACATTTCACTGGTGATTAAAGAAAATTCCAGGAAGCGATTACAGAGGGGATATTTGTAAGGGCGGGTTTGAGCCTGGCGAGCCTGATCTTCCTAAGCCCCTTCCCCGAGCAAGAGAGAAAGCAATTGAGAGGTGATAACTGAGGCTTTTGCTTTGCCACTGACCTCCAGAGAAGCCTATGCCTCCCTGAGATGAAATGAGCCCCAGGAAGATTTAACTTCACTACACAGCCCCTAGGAACAGCATCACAGAATGGTTTGGGTTGCAGGAGACCTTAAATATCACGTGGTTAGAATAAAATTGATCTGAAGCACCAAACCCTGGAAGTAATGGCAAAGCCCAGTGCGGTAGTTCAATGGAACATGTCTCAGGCTCCAGAATCCTTCTGGAGCACACAAGACTGGAGCCCAAGAGAAGGAAGGCAGCACACATTATTCTTCAGGTCACATGGGTCTCCCTATATGTTCATCATATCATATCATGCATCTCATCTCTTTCTTTGCAATTATTTGGCTCATGCTACTGCTTGTCTGAGGTAGTACAGTTGATTCTATGAAACGACAAAAATTTCAAATTTTCATGTTCCTTTATTGATAGGAGTGGCAGCTGTGCACACAGCAGAATGGAAATCACTGGGTCCTGAACCAGGCACCTCAGGAAAGCTACTCCTAGACTTCACCTCAGGGCTTTGGCAGAAAAGCATCCATTGCCTGGTAAGAGACAGTGCCCTTAGGGTAGCTTATACCCCTTCCCAAATAACCTTAACTGTTGGGCAAAAGTATCGTTGGTTTTGGCAGCTTGGATACTCTGCATCACTTTAAAGTGTTGTCTCCCCCACTGCTGAATACTGGCATACCATTTATACTTTCATATGTGGATCAAGCTTGAATCAGGAAGGGCAAGATCTGGGCTTTGAGACCAGAAAGTCAGAAATTATAAAGAGATGTGTAAACAGATGAATGGACAGTGGGATCACTGAGATTGTATTGTACAGGTTCTCGCCTACACATGTTGGACTAAGTCCAATTCATGCAATTTATCAGCAAAAGCCATCACCATCAGACTGTGTCCAGTGCTTATGGGAAATTAATTGGATGTCTTGGTCTGGTTCCTATCAGACTTGTATTCTTAGCAACGTGACCACTAATTGTCAACTTTTTTTGGAAGCAAGAAACCAATGCCTGAACAAGTCAGCTGCAGCTGAGGTGAAAGCATGGCTCTGTTTTCAACAGCTCCACAGCAAACCAAGAATTTCAGCTCTCCAGCTACTTAACCTGGAAAGGGGAAAACCCAAAGCAGCTGCAGAAGAGCGTGGCCTGCACAGGCAGCACTCACAGCACAGAGCTCTAACACAAAAGCACTCCATGTAGGACAGCCCAGGCTGCGCAGAATGACTGCAGCAGGCACTGGACTATTCCTTGCTTTTCCCCATTCTCTGTGGTGCTCTCCCCAGGCACTCCCAGCTCCTCACTTCACTCTCTTCATCAGCTTCCCTGTGCTCCTTACACTCCCTTTCCACAGCCCCTTTCACACACTCACAAAAGTCACCCTGGATGCTTTCAGGTGAATTATCTCTGCCCACCAGATCAAACCCACCCTGTCCTACTGCTGTCTGAAACCTGTTACAGTTGTCAGATGCCTCCTGATCTAGACTTGGTTCAGCATCCCAGAAGTCATTCCCAGAATTATCACTCATCAGAAGCCTGAGAGCAAAGCAAAAGAAATGTGAAGAATCCCTCCAAGCCTTGTAACACCAAGCCATAATACCTGTCCTGGGGATGGCATTGGGATTTCCACTGCTGCCAGTCTCACTCAAGGTGACCTCACAGGAATATAAAGTAAGAAAAACATGAGATTTCTTCCCAGTTATGCTACACTTGCTATGCTCTGTGAAGCCAGGCAAGGGAAGTCAGATGAACACTTTGAATCAGGACCAGTAAAAGAGTCCAACCATTTCCCTGCCTTCCCAAGAAGTGTAGTCAGCTGGCCAGAAACAGCCAAGACACAACTGTGCTCCAGCATGCCCCCTCCGCCTGCCCTCCTGAACTGTGGCTGGGAAAGAACAAGTACAGCAACAGTATACAGGGACTGAGTGCTGAATTACTGGTGGAAAAGCACTTATCAGAGAGAAAAGATCTCATTTTAACATGGACAGTCTTCTAATTGTAATTTTTCCAAGCTTGGTTCAAGTTGTGAGGCAGGAAAAATTTGATCTGCTTGTTCTGTACTAAAACTGAAGTTCAGTAGCCAGCACAGCACTATGCTCTTGTTTCAAATGCATTAGAAATTACAGCATTAATAAGAAAATGGTAAACACAAGGGGAGGATTCATTCCAGAATCAAGCTGCACTTGGTAATTTACAAGAACAGGCTTTACACAGGGACTGAGGATACTTGGCAAATTGCGTCTTCTTTTTATAGAATGAGAGCACAGTTCCACACATATCTTAACCCGTGTGACCTCACAGGAAGGAATAAAGAACGACCTGCTCTTCATCCATTTGCTGTTGTTATTGAAACACTCGCTTCAGGCACGTGGGAGAGCAGGACAGGAGGGGGAGAAGCCAAACCAAATCCATTGTGCCTCACACAGGATTTTCTGAAATTGCCCTAAGAACTCACAATGCGCAAAACCAAACAAAAGATAAACGCAAGAGCCAAAAATTAAAGACAAACAAAGGACAGAGAGGAATTGCTGCTGGGAGGAAAGGGACTGAAAGTGCTGATTAGAAATTTCTCAGCCCACCTCGAGGAGGGAGGAGGGGAGGGAAGGGAACGAGAGCCTTCTCTTTCGTGCTCCCTTTTGTCTCCCTGCTTCTTCCCCATCCTGCACTCTGTCCCTCCACCTCCCAACCCCCCACTCCTGTTCCCCAGAGTGGAGTGTACCACTCTGGCTGGATTAGGGCTCCTTACCTCGGTGCAGACCTTTCATTCCTTTGCACAGCCACTGGGGAGAGGAAAATCTCGAATCCATGTTTGCTAGCTAGCCCCCTCCTCCTTGTCTGTGCACACACACACGCACACACTCACACACCTTTGCTTATTTGCCTTCTGCCGGCTGTGCAAAAGGACAGCAGCACCTGATTTATGGCTGGGCAGCAGCGGCAGGAGGCTGGAGGGGAGCGGGGAGCACGGAGTGCCTCCATCCCTCAGCACACGGCTATGGATAACCTGTTGCCTGCCGGAAGCCTGTGCCTGCCAGCTCTCCACAGCACCAGCTGCACGCAGCCCTGTCTCCAAACCACGGGGCTGGAGGAAACTGGAAGGTCTGCCCACTGCAGCGGTACCTCTCTCTCTCCCTCTCTCTGCATTGACCCTGCATGCTCCAAACACTGCTCGCTGCCAGGAATCGTGAACTGCCCTCAGTGGAAGGAGAAAAGTGTCAACAGCCCGGTCTTTTAGCTTGATAAAAAAAGTCCTGATTAGCCTGACATGTGCAGATAAAGAAGCTCTTTAGAAAGAGGGAGGAATGTAATGTCATGGGTGCTTGGATGCTATTTATCAGCACACCACTGTGGCTAGTAGGAAAGGAGGGGCACTGTGGGTGTGCTGCCACTCCGGACCAACTCACTGAAGCGGGATACATTTGGAAGCAGCCAAATGGCAGGGAAGGACGAAGGGAGAGAAGGGAGGGAGAAGGAGCTGGAAGCTGCTGAAGCCCCAGATGAGGCCGTGAAACCCTGGAAGGGAGCAGTAGGCAGGCACCGGTGTTGAGGATGACTCAGAGTGAAAATGCAAGGAAAGGGGTGGGTGGCTGGTGGGAGAGAGGTGTTATGACTAAAAGCCGAATTTACTGCTTGTGAATCCTAAATCTGAATAGGAAGAGGGAAAAGGCTGAGGTCTTTTTTGTGGGATACATAGGTGACAGTGGGAAATATATGCCACTTAACCCAAGCGTGGCTGTTTTTCTTCTTTCAGTCGGCCTGGCTAAGTCATCCTACTGCAGCTTTTCCTATATCCTGCTGCTCCTGCCTGTGCCTGGCTGCTGCACCGGCTCACCGGAGGCAGATCTTGCTCCTGACCTGACACGGCTTTCTCTTTCTCCCCGGCTGCCCCGCCGCTCTCACCCTGCTGTAACCCCTTCCCTCTTCTCGCTGCCCAGCTCTCAGACCCAGCCCCTTTTCAGCTCGCCCCCCCTGCCCTCTCCCCATCACCGAGCCCTCTCTGCTCGCCTCTCCGGCTCCCTCCCCCTGCCCTGGGGGGTACTTGCCCGACCTTTAGGGGAGGCGAGCGGCGGGCTGGGCTGGGGGGCAACCGGGCTGACAAAGGCCTGGGTGAAGCTGCACCGTCACGGGGAAGGCCCCCCTGGAATTCTGCCCCTCTGGAAGCAGAGGCAGAGCAGCCCCCTCCTCTCACACCTCTGTTGGACGGCGTTGTGCGGTCAGGACACGGGGTGAAGGAGAAGTTCCTGCAATTGTTCCCAGCCGGGGGTTCGTCGCCATCCCTCTCGCCAAGGACACTCCGACATCCCCGGGCCGGCCGCCCCTTCCCCGGGACGGGCGCGCTCCCTCCGAGCCGCTAAGGGAAGGGAAGCGCCGAGGGCCGCCCGGAGCTGCCCCGAGCCCCGGCAGGCACCGGCTGCCCCCCGTTCCCAACCCTCTCCGCCAAGTCCCCGCAAACTGCACCGCGGGACGCCCCCGAGCAGCTCCCGGCCTCACGCCGGCTCCCTCAGGAGCATCTCCCCAACGCCCCCCACAGTTTCCCCCCTCAGGAAAGCCGCGGAGCCCGGCGGGCTGAGCACGGCGCAGGGACGTCGGGGCCAGCCGCGCCTCTGCCCGCGGCCCTACCTGCGATCCACAGGAGGACGATCCATCCCAGGACGTGCCCATCCATGTTCCCAGTGGTCCCGGCGGCGGCGGGAGAGGCGCGGGGGCGGCCCCGCTCGGGCAGCGCCTCCCCGCAGAGCCGGCCGGGCTGGCGGGGCGGGCGCGCCGTGCGGCTCGGCTCCGCTCGGCTCCGCTCCTCCCCCGGGCCGGCTCCCCGGGGCCGCCCCCGCCGCTGTCCGGGCTCAGAGGGGAGGGGGACGCGGCTGCCCGAAACTGCCTCTCTTCCCGCCCTCTCTCCTTCCCTCCCTCCCTCCGGGAAAGGCGCCTTTCGGTTGCCTGGTGCCGCTCCTCAGCCTACGGGCACGTCCCTCTGCAAGTCCTGCAGCCCTCCGGCATCCCCGCTGCTCTTACAACTTCTCCAGTGAGCGCTGGAAAATGTCCCCCCGCCCATCATCTGTCCTCCCCAAATTAGCCAAGTGTATACCTGGGGAAATGAGCGTAGATGGTTCCTGTTCTAAATTTCCCTGGGGTTTCCGTTTCCAGCATGGGCACGGCAGCTAATTATGGTAATTTTAGATAAAGGAGTATCATTATAGATGAGGAGGTGTTCTGTCTGTTAACAACGGGCAGGCAAGTTGCGGGGTGTTAAGTTTTCCTGGTAACATGATACTGAAAGATGATGAGAATTTTTTGTTTGGTTTTGGTTTGTTGTGGGGGGTTTTGTGAGAAAGGGGTCACAAACAGCCTTAAATTACATTTTAGAATATGGATGTTGCTTAGAAATTAAATGGTCCTGGCCGCAGCAAACTCACGTGGATACACATTAACTGTACTTAAAACTTTTAAAGTTTCTGTGAAAACTTAATAAGTCAGTGGAATTATTCATGGGCCTAAATAGCTGGCTAAAATAGCATCACGCTTTCTTTTGTGGCTCAGCACCGGCGAGAAGCACAGAGTGCAAAATGGCACTCCCCATTCACAGCAGCCAGCACGGCTTCCCTTTGAGTGTTGTTCACCCTCAGGCACTTTTCTTACGGGGTTTGGCTGGTGTTTGAACCAAAGCTGGGATGCTGAAGGCATCAGTGATCCGCATGAGAGATGGGACTAGTCTCCAACTTCGTCTCATCTGGAATCTGCCAAAAAACCAGAAACTATTCTGACATTTCTAAAGCAAAGCTCTCGGTGTGTCCTGCTGCTGAAGGCTCAGGGACGCCTGCAGTAAATCTGCACAAGCTGTTTACATTCTAGCAGGTGTTCTCCGGTTGCTTGTAGATTTCTCATCATTTCGCCTTTCAGACTGAACTTCTCTGCAGGCAAAATAAGCTCTTCTTTAAAAGTGCAAATAAAAAAAGATCAATAATTTCTGAAGGAAAACCAAACTAGCATGTTTGCTGTGATAAAAAAATGTGTTGAAACATCTTTGGTTGTTTTCAGACAGGAGTAGTCCCTCTGTTAGTACAGTTAAAATGGAATTGAACAAGGAGACAATCCTTAGGCAGTTGCTCTGGTTTTAAGTGTTTTATTTGGAGCTATTCAATGCTATTTAAAAATATTTTTCACATGGAAGTTTATTTTTATTCAGCATTGCTTTAAAAAAAATACACACCCACCCCAGTCAATGTCCTAATGTTCCTCTGACCTGATACATTACGAATTTAACTGTTTTGCAGTACTAGCTAAAAGTTACTATTAAGAAGTTCCTGTTACACTAAATAATGTATATATGTGCAGCAGTGCTGTTCTCCTCCAGCACACTGATCTGACACTCCACTGCCTTCCTGCATACTTGCAGGTGGAAGACAAAGTATAAACTCTCAATAGGGGCACAAATTCAGCCTCCAGCAACGTGTGGCTGCAGAAAATTCTGATGGAACTTTGCATCACCACTGTTACCTATCTAGAGGATATAATCCATGAAAGTTTGTATGGGTTGAAATAAAACGCCTAAAAGCTAAACGCAAAGCTATTTTTCTCTCATTCCCCCAACTGTTTTTCCTGATAACCCTCCAAAATTTTAAGTGAAATCCCGGTTCCTTGCCTTTTTGTAACTTAGCTGGCCAGGATTCTGATCCAGAGTTTCCTGAGACAATGCTGATGTTGATATTATCTCATCTGTTTAACACTGGGAGCAGTACAATCCCTTATGCGTCACTATTGTTAGCTACCAGTGGGGTTTTTTGTTAGTTGTTATTTTTTAATCTACTCCAGCTTTTGCTAATAAATTTGGCATGCATCACTTCAGCTAAACTTTTGACTCACGACAAAGGAAGGAAAGATTTTCAATAGAAGGAAGCACCATTGTTTCACATGTAACGTTGGATTTATATCTGCTTTGAGATTCTCATAAACTTACTGTATGGTCCTTTCTCACTTAATTTTAGCTGTCATTTGTATACATCCACCTAAGATGGATGCCCAGGCCCTGAACTGATGTTCCAGATCTCTGTAGACCTTTGATCTCCTGATTGCAACATCCGAGCTGGCTTAATAGTTAATGTTGGGATGTTGCCTTTCCTTTTAGCCCAAGACAGAAAGCTGCATGACTGCAGTTAGCCCCACTTCACCTTCAAACGGTGGGGAAATTCCTGTGCAATTAGCCAGATGGCTCCAAGCCACAGCCCAGCAGGGATTCTGTCCTTTAAAAAACAACACACTGGACTTAAACCTTCATCTCCCTCAGTCACTAGATAACTTCATGAGCAAATTCCCGCTGTTTGCCCTGCGTAATTTAGTCCCAGGCAGAATCGGAGGAATACCACACCGCAACCCTGTTTGATTTCGCTGCTGATATCCGCGACTCCACTGAGTTCGTTCTCTAAGCCGTGGGATCATGAACAAATTCAGCCGAACAATGGGGAAACAAACAAACTAATTTTTACTCATGCTGTAGCAGCTGCTGGCTCTTTTCTCTCCGTGCCAAGTACTTAATTCCTCCCTCCCTCCTCTCATCTTCCAGTACCAATCTTTTGTGGTCGCTTCCTCTGCTGATAAGCACAGTCAGCTTTTTAAGTTACCACCACCACGTGGAGCGATTTACACCAGCACCTCAGTCAGCAAGACCCATCTCGGCAGCATCCCCGCATGAAGATTTTCATGCCGTTCAGCCCCCTGGATTTCCCTGGCAGAAATTTCCATAGAAACAGTGATTCCAACAGCTTTTCTGGGATGCCATGCTAGACTCAGCCATTAGACACTGCTCTCTTGATTTAGTACTGGGATCAGCACGTCGCAGAACTGACTGGGTGACACACCATCAGTTCATAGCGTTTAGTGACTCTCTTCAGATAGCTACCAAGTAAAACTTTTCCTCGTTTGCTGCACTGGAATCCCGTATTAATCCTTGATAGCTTCACAGCAAGACACTGTGGAAATATATTCACTCTCTGTGTTGGTTTTTATCCAAGCTGCCTGGTTGCATTTGATAGCACAATAATACAGAGCTTTTACATCCCATTAACATCAGGAGTGAGTGATATGTATATATAAACTGCTACTGTTTCTTAATCATGATGTTTGTACCAAGAAATGCTTCGAATATTTAATGGAGAAATTTGGCTTTCTCATTACAATGAACCTTCAAGTCTGTAATATAAATTCAGCATTAAGAAGAGCCCAAGAGAACAGCATTCTCCTATAGTATTTACTCCTCTGGATTAATTTCCTATGCTGCTCCTGACTCATTTTTAGACAGCATGCCTTTGCTACACTTACTGACTGAACCTGAAATTTTCATTTAAAACACCAGTGGCATGTCAGCAATAATGTTTTGTGAAGTTATCTCACAGGTAAATGATCACAAGTGAATCATCCCAGCTTGCCATCTTCTGTGTGTCATTACGGGCAAAAACACACAATGGGACAAACTCTGCTTGCATATCTACAGATAACCTAGGAGGTAACAAGCTGCTAAATCCTCTGCGGTTTTGGCTGTAGAGGAACTGTGGGCAGCACAAATACCTCCAAGGACTTGGAGTTCACAGAGCCTGAACTTTTGTGATTGCCCAGTTCAGCTCTCCCAATAAAATACGCCACATCACTTCGCCACACTACATCGATTAGTTTGAACTACAGCCTGTATGTTACAAAAACGAATCACAGATTACTTTGGGTAGGAAGGGACCTCACCCTGCCCCTAATTTAATCTAACTTCACTTTCTAGTACTGCCAAGTCAGAGGGCAAGACATCCTTAAGGCACTTCTGAAGAGGTAATGGCAGGCTGTGATCAAAGCACCCTTAACATCCTCTCTGGAAGTTCAACAGACTGTTAGTTTGTTTTATTCCTGAGCTAACACCAGAATTGGAGAGCGCATCCCAGGCCCGGTTGCTAAAAGCATGAAAGCAGAAGTATTACAGCATCATCATCCCTGGTCAATATTTGTTTATCCATCCAGGGATGATGCTGTTACTCCTTTTGACGTAGCATCACTTAAAAAGCTCCTCTTTGGTCAACATCCCACTCTATCACCTACCTTATTAAGTATTCCTTCAATCTTTGTAATTTTTGCAAGTAACTGTGATGACTACATGTTTTGTTGAGAGCTACCAACAAGTATTTAGTAGTATGCAGCCAAGAAAAAACCTAAGAAAGATCTTAATAAAAAGCGTGATTACAATTCCTCATTTAAAATTACATTTTGAGACACCTTAAGCTAATGCTTTAACCAGGGACTGGATGGTCTTTGTATCATAAATCTGTATCCCTAATTCAGTGTTGTGTGGTCGAGTCACATGCTTCACATGTCTGAATGCATTACCTTTAGTAACCACACTTAATATCTTTTTGATGCAATTACAAACCAATGTGACAGAATGTATTTGCTGCTAACCCATGTTGATTGGCATTAATTACATTACTTTTCCTTAATTCATTATTGAAGCAAATCCTGTATCAGTGATTCTATTCTTTTGCCTGGGATCTCTGTCAGTCTAACAGGTCTGTAATTACTCAGGTCATCCTACTTAGAGCCAGATCCAAAACAAGACTTTGGAAAATTTTTGGTACCTAACATTTAGAACTTAAATCTAAAAAAAAAAAACCTAATTCAGCAGCAGATTGAGACTGAAAGCACACATGTCCTGTCAAAGTTGCCTAAAGGCTTACAGTTTTCCTTCTCTGCACACCCAGATAGTCCTGAGCACAGAGATGTCTAACAAACACCTAAGGCAAGGCTCTCACACATTTGGCATGTCACAGCCAGGTCCTTCATTCCTACCTAAAAACCTGGTCTGATCTGATGCTAAGGATTTCCTAGACTTTGCCCAGGGTGCTTGGGACGATGTGGTGGTTTCACTGGAGCCCTGGCATGAACAGTGTCTGAAACTGATGGCACAGAGGGGCTGCAGCTGTAGCACCCCTGGGCTGCTTTAGTGCTCCTGGTCAGCAGGGTTACAGCACTTGCCCAGCAGGTCCTGTGCATCCTCAATTCCATGACTGCTGCACTGGAACCCCAACACAAATGCTACCATTTCTGGAGAGAAGACAGAGGCATTATCAGCTGAGAAACCTGAAAGAAAGGTGCTGATACCACCCATGAGGCCTGGTCCAGGACATTCTCAACAGGTCCAACACTCAGCAAAGCCCTGCATGGGAACAGGGCAAGGGGAGTTGTTGTAGAAAGGCCTCCTGACTCCTAGGTGTACTAAGTTACATCCTTGATCACATAGGTGAGGTGTAAGGCACGCTGCACTCTTGCAGTCGTGGCGCTGTTCAAAAAGAAACCCAGGATTCACTAAGTCAAAAGGTCAAAAAAGAAAGCTGACTGGTTAAATCATTCACCTGGGGAAGGGAGGCCTGCAGGCTCTCATCCCTGAGATGTTTATGTATGCATTACACGTGAAACAATAATAATTACTGGTCTATACTTTGTATCACTCTCCAGAGAATCTGTATGTTTTTTAATGTCCATAACCAGGCTGGGAAAGAAATCAGCCGTGAGATTATGTGACAAAAGCCTGTCTCCAAAGCACACAAAGGACGGCAGAGGGACAATGGCACTTCAATGGTTGGCAGCCCAACTAACAGCCTGCCCTGGCTCGTCCCACACCCACCACAAAAGCTCATCAATGGCCCATTTTCACAAGTCCAAAGAAGCATGGGGACACAATGGCATATGAGAACCCTCAGATAGGAACTCAGAATAAAGGAAAACCATTCCAGGCTCTTCCAAGGGCTGTCCCAAGAAAGTATCAGCTCCAGGATAGACTCCAGGATACAGACTGGAGCCTGTCATGATGAGCCAACACCACAGCAACTTTAGCACTGAGGGGACTGTATCCTACAGATTTAGGACTCATTAGGGGATGCAAGGGAAGAGTGTTGCTCGAGGACATGAAATAAAACAATGCAGACACTGGACTCTCCAAGGGAAAAAGGAGGCAAAGTTTAATTCTGACTCCAACGTTTATAGATTTCCAAAAGTGACAGTGGATTGCAGGGTGACAGTGCCACCTCTCCAATGACACTGGACAAACCAAGAGTCCATCAAATTTCTCCTCCTCCATAAAAATGCAAAACAATACGTTATTTACAGAAAGTGTCTGAGAAAGTTTGTTACAAGAATGTAAACATCAGAAGGCTTATAAACTTAAAAGAACTCAAAAAACAGGGCGCCAGAAGAGCATCTCAGGATTGCATAGCACCCTCATGGGATGCTTAGGGAAAGAATCAAAGGCAAAGAAAGGGAGAGATCTAGGTGATGTAGGAAGGAATAGGTAAGATAAATAGATGGATAAGGGGATAGAAAGATCCAGTTGGTGTGAGGGAGTGACCAGGTTTACTGTCCCCTAGAGCAGACCAGCGGCCCTCGTGTCAGTGGTGCCAGGAGGGAGGGACAGTGACAGTGTTAGTTACAATCCAGCTGGACTTCTCTGTGGGAAGGTGGTGTGCCCTGAGAGCCAGGGAGGGGGAGAGGATGGCCCATCCCTACTGGGAAAACCACAGCAGGAGCTGGGTTAGGCTGGGAATGCATACTTGACCTCCCTTCACTTGGATCTGGGAGTGTGGAGTTGCATCAGCCTCGCCTCTCCTGGGCTGATGCATCTGGCCTGATTCCTCCAACATAAACACCAAATATTTCCCTTTGTGAGGGAGTGCTGTAGCCCCAGAGCAGCAGGTAAGTGGGGAACAGCAGATGTAGTCACTGCCATGCTTTGTAGAATAACTTTGCTCATTCTTTCTGACAAAAAAAAAAAAAAAAAAAAAAAAAAAAAAAAAAACCACAAAACACCAAAACAAAACAAAACAAAACAAAACAAAACAAAACAAAAAAAAAAAAAAAAAACAAAAACCAACCTTCAAAGAAATATTATAGCCTTGAATCCTGAATTTATGAGAATACATTACTGGCAGAAAAGTTCCAGATAGTTTTTCTGTCCATATAGTACCAGGGTATATAGTCCCTAATTTGAGATGCTGGCAAACTCCATGCATTGATGGAAAAGCAAAGGCTGGCAGAGGAGTTCTCTGGACCATTTATACTGATTTTGTAAATTCTGGAGCTGTGTTTCCAAAGCCAGGTACAGAGGATTTTAAATGTTGGCATATCAATTAACTAAATTAAGTGCTTAAATGAAACAACAACAAAAAAAAAAAAAAAACCCAAGTAATATATAAATATAAATACTGGCACAAGACTTGTTGTTATCTGCTGGAAGGGCTCCAGTGGTACAAATGTTATTTTCAAATCAGTGTAAATGGTCCAGAAAAGTCCTTTGCCTGCTAAGTTAAACAGCAGGCAAATGAAGATTTAAAACATGAGCTCTTCAGAGGCACTGGGCTCTCCTCAGGGCCCTGGGGAGGAATACTGATGGTGTGATGCTCTGAGGATGATCTGTTCCCTGTTTTCTTAATCTGACCCCCACCCCACAGAGGAAACTCCTTTCTCTCTCTACTGCTTATGAATTTTATTTTCCAACCACACCTCTAGCCCTAGGAGAGCTATCACTGGAGCCTTGTGTTTTTCAAACAGTTGATGCACACATTATCTGAATTTCTTTAGAAGGAAGGGCTGCTGAAGGGTGGGTCCCAAAGCTGCACATGAGAGAAAAGAATATGATGTGAAGAAAAATAAAACACAAGTGCACAGATGCACTCCTAGCAACGACTCTTACAGTAATATAACAGTAAACACTTGCCTTTCTGCCTGAAAGAACTAGGCTCTGTGCAGATGTTTATATTTACAAGATACAAGTCATTTCTTGCAGTCTTTCCTCAGAGACTTAGCATTAATGTATCTGGCACTAGACTGGAATATAAATTATTTTCCACAGCAGTAAAAGTGACTTTAGAAATGCTTACCTTGAGGTTACATCATGATTTTCTACATTTTTAGCAATGTGATTGACTCCACCTGTATGTTTAACTGCAAATTTCCTAAGTGGAACACAAACCAAACTGTTTCACAAGATTTGAGCAAGACAGAACTGCCTCCAGAATGAGCCAGCATTTTTTAACCCTCAGAGAAACCAGTCACCAGGGAGATGCAAGAGCAATCTGGTCTGAGCTTACCTGACAACAGTTCCAGCATTGACAAACATAATCAGCTAAGTCAAAGGTTTAAGCCTGAACCTCCTTGGGAGCTGAACAGATTTACCCAAAGATGAAAAAAAGTGGCTAGATTGAGAAAAAGAGGCAGATTTTCCCAGTGATTTGGACATGCATAGATGTGTTTCATCGCTGTTTTTATCCTCATGTCTGAGTTTATAGAAAATTCAAGAGGATTCTGGGATGGAGAATTGCCAAGACTCTTCCAAGTCAGGGCTGCACCATTTATTTTCATGGAGACTGGATGGCTCCATTTAAGATGGCTGCATGAGAAACTGATGGATACTGAAGGAGATTCCCCTAAAGGCAGGGGAACATCAAGGAATGTGGGAGACATCACATGCCCTGGCCAAGGAAAATCAGGCCAGAAGTTAATCAGGGCCTATGCCAATATTGCCACTTCAGTAACCCTGTCTCATGTCAAATGTAGGGTCCTCTGGTCCAGGCAACCAGATTTCTGCAAACTGATTAAACTTTGCTTTAAAGCCAATTGTGATTATTGCCCTGCTGTGATTATTGCCCTGCTAGCTTCTCTTTGTTTATTTATTTATTTTTTACTATGGCCAATGAAGATCATTTGATGTTTGAGAGATCAATAGAAAGCTTAAGGCAGGAAGCAACTCTGTGCCACTTATCAAGGTGATGCAGATCAGATTATTTCCAGCTTTTATTTTACCTGAACTGTGGTTCCCTATGCAATTTCAGTGAAGGAAGTGTCAGTTATGTCAACGAGACAGATGAAGGGAAAAAACCCCAACAACCACAAAAAGCAAGCCAAAACCACAAAAAGAGAGTCTGAACAGCAGCCTCAGTTTTGTCTAACATGAGCTTCCAAATAATTTTTAATAAATGAGTTTGCTTTTCCAAGTGCACACATGCTCACTCACCTCTTCCACTTTCCTGCCATATATCTCAAAAGAAAACCCAGGGCTCTCACCTGCTCCCATGGGGTATTTATTATCCTTCAGCACCAAAGAACATTTAAAAAAATAACTTAAGGAAAGCAGCCATGCTACACTCTCATCAGGACCTGCTGTGAGGTTGTTGTCCACAAAATCATCTATGTTGTCCACAAAATTCCTCTATGTGGTGTGCAACACGCCAATAATTACACACTTGAGAGAGACATTGATTATTTACTTATTCTGGAGCTGCACAAGCCTGGGTGCCTGGTGGTATTTCACAAATCAGGCAGAGCCCACTGGGCTTTCCATGCCATTACTTACACACAAAAGTGTTGTGTTAGTAGCCTCCCAAGTATGTTTGGTAATAATTACCATAAAATTACATAGTTCCACCAGACTCCTATGCATGTTCAGGGGAAGGATCTTCACCTACACAGGCATCTTTTTGACCTGGAGGTGTGATTTTTAATATTGTAATGAAGGTAGTTCACCTATACCCAGGTATGTTTAAGAGGCACCTGGATCTGACCCTGGATGATGTGGTTTTGTGATTTAGGGGTTACAGTGATAGTGCTGAGTTAGACTGGTTCATCTTAAGGGTCTCTCCCAACCCTGATTTTAGGATTACACAGGATGCAGGGGCTTTAAACCTTTTGCCAAGTTGGCAATATATGCATCAACACCTTGATTTACTTCATCCACAGAGCTTGTTTGCCACAGAACGTCCTTGACTAAGGCATGCTAACCACTTACCTGGTTCTACTGACATACAGCATCTCGTTTAATTTTAGGAAAGACAGGAAACCTAGGTGGATATTAGAAAGGAATTCCCTTCTCTAGGATGGTGAGGCACAGGAACAGGTTGCTCAGGGAAGTTGCCCGTCCCTGGGAAGCGCTCAAGGCCAGGCTGGACGGAGCTCTGAGCAACCTGCTCTGGTGGAAGGCATCCCTGGAACTATATAATCTCTAAGGGCCACTCCAACCCCTTCACATTCCACGGTTCTGTTCACATTGCATGGTTCTGTTCACATTCCGCGGTTCCTTGGGGCTTGTTGGCCGCTACCTGTCCCACTGATAACTCTTCTTTATTGCTGATAAGGAGCAGGCTATGAAAAACGCTAATCACTTGTTTTTAAAATTTTAAAAGTTTAATAGTAATGAAATGGTTATAAAAATATCAATATAATTAGAGTAATAAAGAATTTGGACAATTTGAATTAGGACAATATGAGACAATAGAAACAAAGAGTTACGGACATCCGGGTACCTTTTTCTGGGCAGCATAAGCCCGAAAAAGGGTACACGTTAACAGAGGATTAACCCTTAAAAACAACAGCCTGTTGCATATTCATACACCTCAGACATGATGCATAAATTCCATTCAAACACAGGATTCTGTCTGGTCAGTGTCAATTTCTTCCTCTTAATCCTAATGGCGTTGTCCTGCCTGAGCGAGGCAGGAACAAGTTAGTTTCTCCTGATAATGGGGCAAAAAACTCTCTTCCTCTGAAAGATTTGGGTGTCCTGTGACTGCTATCTCGCTGTGAGTCCTTTCTTTAGAAAAAAAAAAAGTATCCTACACAGCTCAGTTTCTATTTTAACATTTTGTTATCACCTAAAACTACATTTAACACGCTACTTAAGAGACCTAATACACCATCACTTTCTAACGCAACACATATAATATTCATTTTAACATTTGCGAAAAGCCAAATCATAAAATACGCATTTTTTCACACTGATGAGGAGCAGGCGAAGCTCCAACAGGGCAGCACGGCCCACACCCGGCGGGGCTGGAAGGGGCCGCCATGGCCGGCCCGCCTCGGGCATCGCGCCGGCGCCGCCCCGCCCGCCCTCATGAGGGGCCGCGCCGCTGCCGCGTGTGGGCAGCGCTCTTCGGTGAGGCCATGGCGAGGCGCGGTGCTCACCGCACCGCCTTCCTGTGGTTCGTGCACGACCAGCTGCCCGGGCTGGAGCGCCGCGGGCTGTCCGTGGCCTGTGTGGGGGACGCCGTTCCGTACTGCTCCCAGGCATGGGAGGTGAGGGTGGGATGCCGGCAGGGCCTTTCCCGGAGGGTGGGCTCGGCGCCATTTCACTTGGCCGTGCCGCCCTCCCCTCAGGGAACTCCGGTTCGTGTGCCGTGGGTGGGGTGGTGGCGGCGGCATCCCTGGCTGGCAAGAATGGTTCCAGGAGGTCTCTTCATTGTGGCTTGCCCTCACTCGGAGGTTCTTCGCCTTGTTGTGTGTTTCTAATCAAGGCTTACGGCGTTTTTAGGAAAAAAGCGCCTGGGAGTGTTTTAGTTATCTTGGTGGCCATCAATAATGTCCTTTGGGAGGGCAGGAGTGATTTCTTACACACGGAGTTGGTTGGTTTGTGGGACTACTGGAAGGAAGCAGAGAAAAAGGTAGAAACCTTTGTGTAACAGCTAATTTTTCTTCAAGTCCCTGACAGAGGAAGAGAAGACGATGTATGCAGAGAAGGCTCGTACATGGAATAGCAAGAAACGCTCTCAGAAGACAGCGAAGGAGGTAAATACTGGCAATGGATGGCCCTCAGTAAGGAGGAGGAGTAGAGGGTATTTGGCTCTGTGTGCTCAGTTCCATAGGATGCTGTGCAAGTTCCACCTGCTCGCCACATCCTCCAGCCTTTGGAGGGTATGGCTGCTTAGTAGTACCTATCATTATACGGGTTATGCAGGTAATTGTTTTGGCTTGAATTGAAGGTGGAAATACTTGATACCTCTTTAAACCATCACAGCTTGTTCCTTGGGGCTCTTTTACCAAGTAAAATGTAGTTCTCTAACACACTAGCTTTATTTTTAACAGTATTCTGCAGTGCTTGACTTAATTTCTTTTTTCTAATTTATGCTGAAATTGGCATTACTTCTTGTCATAGGTTCATGTTGCTTTTGCTTTTTGGGTTCAAGTAGTTCTTGTCTGATGGCCTGAAAGCACATCTTAGAGGCAACTGATTTGTTATTCTGGAGGGGTTGTGTCAACCAGGTCAATGAAGTGTTGTGGCCTATGCACAAATAGAATAATTATACCCTGCCATTATCTTTAGGTTGGTTGGATGTGGGAGAGAGTAGTAACAGTGTTGTGGAGAACAATACAGATGTAGGCAGTTGGTTGAGTGTGTATGGTTGTGTCTGAAATGGTGCTAAACAGATAATTTCTGCCATTTACTGCCTTGAAAAGGGGTTTGTCCCTTTTGTTTGCTTCTGTCTCTTTTCCTCTCCCAGCACTTCTCTGAAGCAGAGTTACTTAAGAGTTTGAATTATATGAGGTGTCAGCTTATTTTATTTAATTTCAGTCTTTGTTGGTAGTGTAAAAAACGGTGTGTCCAAGGAAAGAAAGTCACGTTTACTGTCTGAGCAAATGGATAATACTTCTTAGTGCTCTATTACAAGGTAATGACTGTGAACTATGAATTAATGGTGAGGATAAATTCAAGGATTTACATGGTGATAGAGGGAATGACAGAATGAGTGTAGTTTGCTGTAACTAGTAAAAATTGATTAATTAAATTAGTCTAGACTAGAAGGGAGGTGTTAGGCAACGTTTTCTGGTTTTGAGGGCCTGCATGTCTGGGAAAAAGCTGTTTAAAATGTGATCATCCTTGTGTCCTGTAGCAGGCTGAGTGTGTGAAGAACTCAGAACTCCATTTTTATGTCAGAGAGAACTAAGTGAAATGGCAGGTAACTCACATATGGAGGCTTCTGTGTTTCTTTCCACAAGTTGTAGCATTTTAGAAGATTGTAATCAGGGAGAGATATGAATAATTGCTTTACCAGAGTAAATAACACCATCCTTACTGTATCAGTGGAAATAGGCAAATACGGATATATGAGATCATGTGCTCTTGTTTTATTAATCCCAGCCCTGTACATAGACAACCATGGTCACTTTGTGTAGTGAAAGTCCATGTTCCTCTTTTGGAGGTGGCCAAAGCCTGCTTAGATGGGAATAATTAATGATTTTGTTTTAAATAGTTCAAACTGATAATTAACTTTGGCTGAGATAGTTATCTGCAATCAGTGTGCCTGGGTGTGGATGTTATTCCCAATCTGGGTTTGAGTGATCAGATCTGTAAGGCTGCCAGGTTTCTTTCCCGTCCTATTAAAAGCCTATTGTTCATGAATGGATTTTCAGAGCAATCCAATGACTTCCTTAAGGCTTTATCAGCTTTTCATGAACCTGTTTCCTAGTCAAAGACAACTCACACATGTGCCTGGTGCTTTTTTCATAAAACTTAGGGAGAAAAGTTATAGATTCCAGTTTGAAGAGTTCCTTGCCTGTGGCAAGAGGTTGAATTTAAGAAAATACTTCTTTTTTTCTTTGTATTACATTTTGTAAGTTTAGCTGTAGCTCTTCAAAGCAGTAATGGGTTGACAGAGGTACTGAAGAGAAATCTTGCTTTCCTGGCCTGTAAGGATAAAGGCACTTTAATATGTTAAACTTTTCCCCCTAACCACAGCTATTAGTGGATATTGCATTTTCCTCTGATATAAGGAGCTGAAGGACTTTATTTGAAGCAAGAAGACTTTTGTTGTTGTGTTTGTTTTTTTTTTTTTTTAACTTTCTCATCTTTTCCAGACTCGTAGTGTGCCTGATCCAGTTCCTGCTCCTCTGACCACAAAGATGCCCTGTGTTACTCCTTTGCCAGATGCCTCTGCTCTCTCTTGGAAGAATGATCAGGGTATGGTGATTTTAGAGCAGTTGATCCTGGTAGATGATAGCTTGCCCTTTGAGGGTATTCTCAGTGGTACCTGCACAAAGACTGTTTACATTTTGCTAAAAGCCATCTGTGTCAGTTATTTTACACTACTGGGCTACTGCTGTAAAAGGTAGAAGGACATCAAAGAAAATACTGTTCCCCCCTCCAACCTCCAAGAATTGTATCCTCTGTTTTTTAGCTCAATGAGAGTATAGCCACTAACAGTTTCTTAACAGTTACTTCAAGGCTTTAAAGAAAAAGGTAATTTTTCAAGTCCTATATTTATGATTTGACAAGGTTAATCCAAGTTCAGCATAAAAGAATACTTGTATTGATTTCAAAGGGTTAAGAATTGCTAGACATCAATGTTCAAAATTGGTATGATAGAGGTATTAAATAAAACAGGGGCCTGGCCTCATTGGGAAAATAAAAGAGGGAATATGCACTTTATGACATCCTGACATGCTTCCTTATTGAAAGAACTCTCAAAAACTAAACCTTTCTAACCTGTGCCTGGCTTCAGATGGTTGTAGTGAACACATTTGTAATCTTCTACCCAATGAATATTACATTATCCTGAAAAATGATAAAAGGTAGTGCTTACAAGGTAAGTCAAGAAGCCAGTTCATATAAGCTGTGTCTGCTGTGTGGTTAAGTCTCAGCTCCAGCTTTTTACCTCAGTCTCTTGAACTGTTTTCATGTTGTCATGGTTATGGGGGAGCAAGAAACAGTAGCTCCATAAAAAGTGAAATGCTTATTAGTGCCCTCTGTGCCAGGGGTCATGCTCTCCTATCATTGTGATGCAGATTTGATTGGGCTGATCATGCTGGCTGCCTTGAGTTGGCACAATTCATCTTTTAGCTGAATGAAAAGCATTATGATAAAGGATAATTGAGATCCATTTCATGATGCTGCTCTTAATATTCCCCAGTTGAAGTTCTGTATGGTTCCCTGGAGCTGTATCCATTTTTTCATAAGGTAGGAGAGGTGTTTTTCCTATGACCCCTGGGTTTGTACAGTTTAAAACCCACATAAGAGGGAGCATGACCATTCAGGCTTAGGGCAGCTGGTGTTAAATGTCCTAAAGTCTGGCATATAAAATTATTTGTGTGAGTTACACATCTCTAGTAGAGCAAGTGGGGCTTTTTTGATGAGGGGCAGTAGAGTAAGGTTTAAATAGCTGTGTTAAACTTCACTGACAACATTGTGACCATCATGAAGAGAAGGATTAAGGTGTATTGTAAAATATTTGTCATAGTTGGATACTTTTTAATTAGTAAATGATAAATCTGTTCCTTAACATTTGTGTTGGGTATTCTTGCCACTTTCTTTGGGAGCTCATTTGGTGGAGAAACAATCCTTTTAATTAGCAGACTTCTCATCTTCTTGCCCCACAGGATTACTACCAGCTCGTTTAAGTGGTGTAAGCTGCCAAATTTAGCTTGTGAGGCTGTTTTGCAGCTACTGATTTGGTTTTTCCCTAACCTTATTTTATGAAAGAGCAAAGAGATCTATCCTTAAAAAGAATTATGGTTCCTGTTTGATTGCAGGCCTCTTAACATCATGTGGGTTTAGTTGCTTGTACTTGTTGGGTTTTTTGCCCCATCTCTGCACACAGCAGGATCTCTGGAAGGTGTCCAGTGTGCCTGAGTTCTGCATGAGTGTTGTTATCTTGGATACAGAGCAAGAGCTGTGTGTTTTGCATGGTTGTTACTCTTCACTCAGTCATAGGAGAAATTTCACCAAAGCTTTCCCTGGGTGAGGGGAGACCAGCGTGGCTTCTGTAACCTCTGAAGGTGGGTTTGTTCTTTTTCTTCCAGATATGGTTGCAGACATCTTCTACTTCCTGGACATTTACAGCTACGGGAGGCTGCCCCCCCACTGCGAGCAGCGCTTCCTTCCCTGTGAGATTGGGTGTGTCAGGTACTCCCTGCAGGATGGCATCCTGGCTGATTTCCACCACTTCATAGATCCAGGTGACTTCCAGCAAAGTCAGAAGTACTGGGGTGAGAGGGAGGCTTTCTGGGCTCACTGCTGCCCAGCTTACACTTCTGGTATTCAGACAAGTTTATTTCTTTGATTGTAAATGGTCAGACTTCTTAAAATACCAGAGCAGTGCTGAGCTTGTTTCTCAAGAGAATTACTGTCAGAACTTCATGTAACTCCCAAGAGGGTAGGCTAAACCCAGGAGGACCTGCATGTATTTGTGCTTTATATTTCGTGTCAATGAATGTTTTTTAGTTGGACCTAAACCCACTCTACAATGCACTTTGTTTTTTAAAATGCATGGAACTGAAAATAAGTTTTCCAAAAACAGTTGTGGCACGTTCACAAGGCCACAAGGGAAGATGAAGCTGTTCCTTTCTGTATGTGAAGCTGTGGTGTATAGTGGAGAGTTAAGGATCTGTCCTTGGTGGTGCTGGATGCTGATTGTGCTTTCTCCTCTTGTTTGCAGAAGTACCACCACGTGGCTTTCGGTACCACTGCCAGGCTGCTAGTGAGTATTAATGGAGAAAAAGGATGGTGTGCAAAGGTGTGCAGTTTTAGACTCAGCTTATCTGACCTCTGTCCAAATGTTTTGTAAGTCTTGATAGTCCTTGTGTATATCTTCAGCATCAAGTGCTGATTATCATCAGGGTAACTCAAAGATACTACTTTATATTTAAAAGTTCTGTTTAGCAGCTTGGCATATATTAGGAAAGTTAAAATATCTGCACCATTGTTGTGTCTGGCTTGGCCTGCCTGTTTCCTTTGTGACTCTCAGTAATGTTTATAGACTCCAGTTTGTTTCTATTAGGACACTTCCTCTCCTTGTGTACAGAGGGAACAAACTTGGCCTGTGTACATCTAATACTTGGATAATGGCCTTTTAGAAGTGGCAGGAGTGTGAGTGTTTGCTCACAGCCCAGAGCTGCTGACAGAAGCAAGATTTTGGTAGCTTAAACACAGACCCTGTCTGTGGAGAGGAGTGTGTGTGTGTGTTTGTGTGCATATATATGTATACAGAAAGATAAAAAGGAAGAGGGAACTGTATCTCTTAAGGAAACTGGACTTCTCACAATTTTGTGTTTTTTTTTGTTGCTGTTTGTTTTTCCCTGTCCCCCTTGCCCCTCCATAGGTGATGAAACCCACAAGATCCCCATATCTGGATTTCACCATCCTCGTGCTTGTTACGCGGTTGTCCTGCGGGAACTCGTTGAGTTTGCCCAGCCAGCCAGGGGTGCTCGGCCTCGCTTCTTCTGCAGGGTATGGCCAAGGGCAAAGCTCTCAATCTCCCCTTCTGCTTTCTCTCCTGCTGGATGGCTAAGGAGAGAGTTTACTCTAAAATCCAATCAGTGTGCATGTAAGTGAGCAAAGACACTTTTCCTGGAGTGTCCCAGTTCCATGCAGGAAGAAATGGCCTCTGGAAGCCAACCTTTTTATAAAGCAGAGACCTAATTTTCTGCCTTTTTATTTTCAGCCTGCACTTCTGGCTCTAATCTACTGATGAACAGGGTCTTTTGTTCTCTGACATTGTTATGACTTTGGTTAAGGGCTCCTAAGATTTGACTTAAATTGGATGTGCTCAATAATAGTCAGAAATCCTGCTTTTTTGAAAGGATATTTTTACGTTTTCGTGACTCCTTTCCCCATGAGAATTACACGTGTCTTAAATTTTTGCTCAAGTTTCATTTTTCCAGGCAACAGAACAAAATGTTAGGATTCAGGGAGGTTTAAGTTTCATAACAGGTCTATTATGTTTCAATTCAATTCAAATCTAGTCTTAATCCTTAAAAAGTAGGGAGGAACAAGATACTGGGTTCCATCCATAAATACAGGGCTTTGAGGAAGTATGCATGAAAGTTGGATCTTCTTCAAGATAGTCGTCAGGGAGATTGCATTCAGTGCCACAAACAATTTTGGTTTGGAGGTGGCTTTTCCAGACCTGGATAGAAGTCATGGAAGTGTCAGAATTCTGTACTGTACTCCTTTGAGATGACAGAAATTATTTTTCCTGCAGTCTAATGACAGATTCCGAATTAACTGGTGTCTTGGTCGAATGGCCAGCATAACAGGTAGGGAATGGATCATTTTTGTCTGTCCTTTTCCCCTCCTACCCCCAGAAATAAGGGCTGTGTAATCATGGACATCTGTATTTATGTCTCAAAGTTTTCATAAAAGCTGGTTCTGATAGCTAGAACTCCTTTGCATGCTCTTTCCTCTTCCTTTCTCCCACCACTTTCCAGGAAGCCAGGTTTTATTAAATCCACTGCTGGAATATCTTTGAGCTTTGATGCTGTGATTAGAGGCTGGGCTGTGAACAGGGACTGAGGGAGAAATGAGCTGAGCAGGATATCCAGTGACTCCTGTTCTCCTGGCCTGCATTTTCACTTCACTGTAGGCATTGAGAGCCACTGGGAGCTTTTTGCAGTAGAAGACCTGATAATGAAACTGTACCAGAAGAAATACCAAAAGGAGCCATCCAACGTCTGGGTGTATAGAAAACTGGATGTGTGCCTGTGGGATTTCTCCAGTAATACCAGGTGTGTTGGGTGGCTCTTGGTGTAGATGTGCCTGCTTTGAGATTGTTCTGTGTTGGTACAAAAAGTGATATTTGCTTGCAGTGCTGCAGGAGAATATTGGGTGATTATGCAGTTAATTTAGAAATAGACTCTAGTGCTTCCTCTGCTACTAATTTAAGAAAAGAACCGATAATATGATCTTAAATTTCAGTAGATTTAAAAAAAACTATGTAAATTATTCTTGGAAGTTTGCTTGGAATATGGATTTTAAGATCCATTGGGGTTATGGTTGTCTTTTTATAGTTGGGCAGTTTTGTGTTCCCATGAGTGTCTTCACCCTAGAGGGGAACCTTAAGGAGGAAGGAAGAATGTACTTTAAAAGACATGTTTGGAGAGGAAGGTGAGGGTGTTTATGCTAGGAGGAACTATTTCACATTAATGGGGAGCTTGAAATGGTTCAAATGGTTTAAATTCCATTTGTGTCTTAGGGTTCTCTTTTCTCCCTGCCCCCATCTCAGCATGAAGCAGATTTCCTGATAAGCAGAGCTTTAAGCTCTGCATAAACTACTTAGGGCAAAGCTACTGAAATTTTGTCAAGTTCTGTGAAATTTTAAAGGTACTGCATGATCACTGCAACAAAAAGATGCCATTTTTAATATTTGTTCCTGTTCATCTGGCCAGACCAACTGTTCTTGTTGATTAACAATGTAGGTGCTTCTGAAATAAGCCTGAGCTTCATTTCATGTAGGTGCAAGTGGCATGAGGAGAATGATATAATCTGCTGTGCTCTGGCATCCTGTAAGAAAATGGGGTGAGTATTGCTTGAGGAGTTGACTCCAGAATGATGGCTTTTATTTTGTTAGCATTGCAGTGCTGAGAAAAGTGTTAATTACATTAGAATTCATTGTTTGACTTCAGAGGTATTCTCATTATGCTCTGGCATATCTCTACTTTGGATACTTCTATACTGCCTGACTTATAGTGTAGATACACAAGGTTTTGTAACCTTTTTTTGGGGAGAAAAGAAAAGTAAATAGTTTGGAAATGAGGAAATGCCATTTATGATCTCTCTTGGCAGCAGTGGTAGCACTTAGAGAGGCAATAATGAATAGTTGTCATTCAAAAAATTCATCATGGAGTGCTATGCCCTGAAAAAAAAAAAGTTGCTTTTCACACTTCTAAGTGCTGCATTTGATAATGTGGGGAAGCAGTTTGTTTTTATTTTATGTGTAGTTGTACAACACACTGGTGGTCTTGGAAGAATGCAGGGATGCTGGCAGCAAGTCCTTCTGCCCTCTGCTATCTGTTCTGTGCATCTCAGGCTTTGGCTGCTTTTGTTTGCCAGCTGAAGAACATAAAATGCTGTGCTTCCACACATCAGCGTTCAAACCCTTAGCCAGACCTTTCTTGTTTTCCTTTTTTTCTTGGTCAAGTTACTGCATCAGTAAATCCTTTGCTGGTGTGTATGGAGTCCCACTAACAGCAGCTCACCTCCCTCTGCAAGACTCTGATTGTGATCAAGGCACAAATACCAGGATGGTAAAACTGGATGCTGGACATAACCAGGTCAGATTTTTTTCAATTGATACCCTGATTTATTTCCAGTTCCAATTTCACATGAGGTGTTTTGTCTCTGGATGCTGTCCTTTGTGACATATGTTGGGCAGCCTGATGAACTTGCAGGGTTTTGACCATGATCCATAGCTTTGATGGATGGTGCTGTATATTTCATGTTAGCAGATACATGTACCTTATTTTGAATATTTATATTTTCATACAGAAAATGAAAGCTGAGAGTTCTGGATGCAACAAACCTTTGGGCTCTCCAAGACAAGATCAAGAGTTTGTTCCTTCTAATGGTGAGTTTGAAGCTTCCACATTTTTTTAGTGGAAACTTAATGCAGTTGTTACTTTGTCAAATTTCTGGGCTTAGATGTTGCCTGAAAGTGGTGCACAGCTCACACACTGGAGACTCAAGCAGGAAGAGCTGGCCTTTTCTTACTGGGCAGAATCTTAGGGTCAAAAACATCTCTTAATTGTGAGTTTTTCTTAGAAATGTTGCTCTCTGATTTATGTTCTTGTGTTACCTGAAGCCATTCCCATGCCCAAGTACTTTGAGGCAGGGTCATGTTTAAAATATTCTCCATGTTCATAAATCATTGTACGTACAGACTGAGCTGGTCCTTGTTCCAAATGTTCTGTCACAACTCAGTTAAAAGACTTCTCTTTTAAGGTTTCTATTTGCAGAAAGGATGTTTTTACTAGAAGGCCTCTGAGCTCAGTTCATTTGGGTATTTCATGGCTAACCTTCAGAGGAGCAGGTCTGCGAAATAACTAAGAATTGAGAGTTTGCAGCTTGATACCTTATGCATAAGATCCATGCTGAGTTCAGCTGTGTTCCACATGGAAATCATGATCTTATGGCATTGGTGTTTGTGGAGGACACAACCTGCCTGACGTTTTGTATCAGAGCTGTTGAATAGGTTCAGCTCCACAGCATGAAATGCAATTCCATTACTTTATGCAAGCTTTAAAGGCTGATTTGATGTGCAAACTGTATTTAATTTATTAGGTGATTCTCCATGTGGTGTGAAGACCTCCCCTTGTGGAACAAGTGTTGTACAAGGAAGAGGAGTTATTCGATTGCTGAGAAGTGCATCTGATCTATCCAAGTCTTTCAGTAATTGAAAATCTTTCACATCCAGGACAGCTGTAAATTATAGTTTTCTTTATTTCCCTAAGATAACTAGTAGTTTCTCCAGACTGCAGTTTTTCATCTTCTGTGCAAACCTTGACAGTTGAAGTTCTTGTTAGAATGATGAAACTATTGAGTGGATTTAAAGAATCTTGTTCATTATGTACAGGAAGACTTACTTTGAAGGGACCTAACAGTCACATCTTTAAAACTGCATGCTGTACTAGTTATATTTCTTAATGAATAGAGTGCAAATTCAAGATTGATTAATCACTATAATTGAATTAAAAGAATTCTTTAGTGACCAGTGTGTAAACAACTTAAACTTTTTGCTTTATTTCTTTTTTTAATAGCCTTCCCATCTCCTGCATGTAGAAGATGGACTGTGTGTAGCAGTCCTGCTTCAAAAACTGATGCAGGGGAGAAAGTATTGAAGGTGTGAGGGGCTGCCCTAGGGGAATTAATTAAAAGTCAGTAGTCCCAAAAGTTTGCTGTAGTATATCAGTTATAGCCATGAAAAATTTGAGTGGTCTTTCAAGGCAAAAAAGCAGATTTTATGTAAAATGTCTTGAAAGAAATACTGTGTCAAATTTATCTATCTGTTCATGTTCTTAGAGGCACAGGCTGTATTATATACATCAGGGGCAAGTACTGCATAGATTTTTTTTTTTTGCTTGCATCAGTTTTCTTTTTAAGAAATGCATGTCCCTCAAACTTTAGAGACTGAAGAGAAGTGTAGGTGTTATGGGGTTGGTTTGTTTTTGGTTTTTTGATAGTTTTTTTTTGAAAGAGTATCAGATTCAGACTGATATATTTCACAAGAGTTTTGTCAGGCTGGGTAGATACCAGTCATCATTATTTGGGGGCACATAAGAAGTGCCTTGACATTTTCTAGGGAAGTTAGGTGTTCCTTTTTATGGGAGGTAGTGCTGGGACTACTCCCCAAAAAGTTGTCTTGTCTGAGCCTTGTGCTTAGTCCATGTGCCTTCTAAGCAAGTGATTCTGAGAAATAGGAGCTTATTTTGTTAAGTTGTTCCTAGATTTTGTAGCAACAGATGTCCAGTTTTGAAATACTATTTCCATAGCAACTAACTGTGTGAAGATTTCATTTCCTTGGTAGGTACTGAAACTCAAGATGAGGTGGTTCATTCCCTTGCATAAGGAAAAAACCCAACAAAACAAATGCAAGCACAACCCAAAATGCAGCCAAAATAAGAGGTTTATTTGAGCATGCTGATCAGTGTGTCAGAAAAGGCCAAGTGCTGGTTTAGTTGGAAACCTGTTACAGTTGCTGTAAGGCCAGTTGAACCCTTTCTTCCAGTGTTCTAGGATCACTGAAGCATTTCTATTCTTACCCAGCTGTTCACCTCTATCACTGAATTTCCTCAGTTGATTCTGTATTTCCTTCCTTGGAGGCTGCTGTCCTACCTGCTGATTTTCACCAAATAAGGGCCATTAAAGCTGTAATGCTGAAATTTACCAATGAAGCACCTGGGAATGTGTGAAGTGACTGACAGTGTCTATCAAGTAGTGCTAAAGGTTTTCTGCATTTGTATGGACTTGTCCAACTTCCTTAACTGACAGCCACTGCTGCATTGATATTTCATAATGTACAGAACTATTGTTTTTGAAGTATTTTCAGAGTTCACTGTTGCAATAAAAGTTTGTTTCAGTTGTTATGTAGGAGAGAATTTATTAAAAATTGTTGTTAAAACACTTACTCAGTATTAAGTACATAAACCTAAGAACATTTTTTACTAAGCTTAATGTCTTACATATCAAGAGTGAGATAAAGAATGTGAGCAGAAGTGGGAAAATGCCATTAGGATTCTATGGCATATCTGTACCTTAGCACCTGTAAATTAAAATAGCACATAAGATGTAGAAGATCTAATTATATGCTGTAGGCAGTGGGTTGTTAACTAGGGCAGTGACTGTCTTAGTGTAATAACCAACAGCTCTAGAGGGGGTTTTTTGTAGTGAAAATTGTAATACCTGTGAGTACACACTTAGAATGAGTACACTAAGTTAAAGTAGCCCATTTCATAGTGTTACTCTGCATTTATTGAGGGGGAGCCCTAACAGCTGTTGTAGGATGATAGAAAATTCTTTCATTTTGGAGCTCTGCTTCCTTGACTGTTCTGCATTTTGCAGCTCTTGATTTCTGGAAGGAAAAATTCTGAAAAACGAGTTCAATGAAGTAATGCTTCTCTCCTTTAAGTAATGATGAGGGTTTGCAGCCTTAGCCCACATTCTAAGTGCAAGGAGTAGTACTGGTAAGGCACAAACTGTGTCAAAATCAGGCCAAAATTCTCACCACTTGAATGATAGAGTTCTCAAGGGGACACAAAACCAAGACAGGGCAGAATCGCTCTTGAGCAGAGTTTGAGTGGTGCAGCCTGGGAGCTCTAAACATGCACCTTCCACAGGATAAAACCTAATGGTGACAGCACTCTGCCTGTGGTGTTTGGTGGCACATCTGGTGAACTGGCTAAAGAGCTGGTTTTGTAGCTAATAGATTCCATCAGACCTTTCTGCCCTCCTGTTAGAGCAGCTGACTCTCTGCTGTGACAGGAATGAGTAAAAAGTCATCCTGGTTTAGCACACACATTGCAGAATTATTAGGTATTTTTGCTCATTATAATAGCAGTAGACAAGTGGTTAATTGCACTTTGCTGCTCTGAAGGTTTTGGCCAGAACAGTTGTCTGAGGATCATGGAAGCAATGACTGCAGTGACAGCTCTGCTGATCTGGTCTCCTGTACATTGACCTGTAATGTTCTTTTACATTCTGTTCAGAGGATGTTAACATGGAGTAAGCAGCAGTTGCTGCTGCTTCTGTTACTTATGCATTGCTGGCTTGTCCACCTTCTCCTTCCAGTAAACTGCAGGAACCTGGGATGTGGCAGAAGTTCCAGCATTCTCTCAGAAGCACACATACATACTGTAGATACAACAAAACCAGGTTTTGACATCTTTAACTTGAATTTTGCTTTGGAAGGCTGATCTTACCATTAAATCTCAAGGTGAATGTGGCTTTAGCCTTGTCCTTCATGGCCAGCTGCCCATTCCCACTCAGCTGCACCACAGCAATCCTTCTTTTTGCCCTCCATGTGCTTCACCAGATGCAGCTTTGGGTGTGCTTTGGCTTTCCTGTCCCCATACTGCACACACACAGCACTCTGTGTTTCTCCCAGGCACTTGTCTCCTGTGTGTTCCTTTTCAGGGATGAGTTCTGTCAGGAGCTCTGTGGTCAGCCTCTGCTTGCTTTGCTGTTTGTCTTGGAGGAGGTGATACTTGAAAAATCACCAGGCTCACCTGGACCTCTTTCCAGCACTGTGTGCCACAGGAGTCTTCCAGGCAGATCTCTGAAGAAGGCCAAGGGCTGCTCTCCTGACCTCCAGGGCTGTGATGCTGCTTTTTGCTGTTTTCCTCCCTCTTTGGAGGTTTGTGGTTACTGAAGCTAAATTTGCCCCCTGGCCTTCACATCCCTGAGCAGTTATTTCTTGTCCATAAGGATGAGATCCAGCAGGGACCACCTTGGCTCCTTGGTCACTTCTGAGTGTCAGGCTCCCCACAGGTGTCTGAAGAAGGCCTTGAGAGCTCCCATCTGGCAGGGCTGTCTGCAGCAGACATCCCCTGTTGGCCTGTCCTCTGTGTCCAACACAAGAGCTTCAGCTGGCTCATTGTCTGTTCCCAGGTGGAGCTCTGCATCCCAGCTGCTCTCTCACCTCCCAAGGGTGAGAGAAGAAGCTGGCAGTGTGTGATAGGTGGGAAGGGATGTCATACCACCTCCTGATGTCTGCCAGTTCTGGGGTCTGCATTATAACTCTAATGTTATCAGAGAGTGTGCGCCTTGTCTAAGGTAAGATAAATCTTCATTGCATCCTTGGCAATGTGTCACTCATCCAGATCCTAAAAGATAGAAACAAGGCAGCAGTTTGGTGGGGATTTTCTGTGTGGAGGATCTGTCAGGTGTCAGGCTGGGCTGGAGGAAGCAGTGCTGTGATCCTGGCTAACAGCAACAGCTGATATTGGTTCCATGGGGTGTGTCCTGTGCCAGCTGCCTGGAGTGAGGTCCATGCTGAGTCATTCCCCATTAGCAAACTTGCTGCCATTTCAGGGATTCTGGCCCTTGAGCTGTTACAGTCAAGTGATGATGTGCTGAAGGTCAGAATCTTCTGAATAAGTACTTGTCTGGGGTGAATGAAAATGTCTATTCTAGGAAACCCTGTTTCAATTTTTTTGTAAAATAGTTGTATTTTTCTTTCTTGATAAGTTTTTTAAAAAACCTGCATAATTGTCATAGAGGGGCTGTGCTTTTGGACCTGTTAGTTGAATTAAAAATTCTAACCCTTTCTGCTAGCAAGGATTTCAGACTTTGCCCAAAAGTCAAGTCACTCAAGTGTATGTGTGAAACTGAGTTTATTTTCTGGCTGATAGATAGAAGTAGCTGCAGCTGACTGCAAAGACTTTAACAACATCATTCCTTTTGGCAGAGTAAATGTACTGTGGTGGAGCAGGAGAAAAACAAGTTTGTTATCTAGTTTCTGCCCTCCTGATGACTTCTGCAGGATTATCATCTCTCACTGTCACCCCAGAGTGGCCAGCCAATCAATTTTATTGCAATGATTTAGTAAAATGAAGAAATTGGCAAACACTTCTATTAATCTAACCCTGAATTATCTCTATTCCCTCACATTTCTATGGTTCTGTCTTAGAGGTTCCCATTAAACTTCTCTGCCACTTTCAGATAATTCCCTTCAATCCCTAGTGAACAGGTGAAGTGCAGCAGAAGTTACAAATTCCCTTCTGTTGGGCTGCAGTAATTTTAGTAGAGCTCTAACACATCCAGAATTAATCTTGGAGGTTTGATCATTGTATTGTGACCTTCATCAGGCAGAACATTGCCTCGGTGTCTTTCCTGGAACACTTGGTACAAATAAACAGAAAAGGAGTGCAGTTGCTCTAGCAACAGGGATGCTGGGATAATTAACTCCTGTCTTCCTGACAAGCTGTGAGTTGTGCACTGTACTGAATCTGGAAGTGGGCTGTGGCAGCACCAGCTTTTGTGTGTTTGTAATACTGGAAACACTTCCCAAGATCCTGAGAAGAGTGGGGAAGGCAGTGAGAGCAGATCTTGGTGGTTGTGTGGGAAATGGGGAGGGGTGGAATCTCTGTGTGCATTAAGGCTGGCAGTTCACTGGGGACAGTGTCTCCCAAACACAAGAGCAGTCCAGGAATGCAGGGAGATTGATTGGGAAGACTCTCTTGTCTTCACAGGGATCTTTGGCTGCATCCTGGTGCATTGTAAAGCAGGAAGAAGCAGGTGTGGGCTACAAGGGAACAATCCCTAACCACTGGCCAGGGCTGTAGGGGTGTTGTTGGGAAAGCAGATCTGTTCTCAGGAAGGGTTCAGGGATGAGAGCAGCAGCACTGGGAGTTCCAGAGCCATGCAGTCCCTCCAGCCAGGTGTGCTGCATCCCAGGATGCTGGGGAAGCTGACTGACACCTTTTCCAGGCTGTTCTCTCACCTTTGAAAGTCACAGAGAGCACAGGAAATCCACAGCAATGGGAGGCAAATGCTGCACCCATCTGTCAAAAGGATGATCCAGGAAAGCCTGGGCTGCTCAGTTCCACTGCACTCCTTGGAAAAATCATGGAGCAAGCCTTCTTGGGATGTGTTTGGGTACATGAAGGAGAAGTGGGGGACTGGAAAGAGTCAGCATCGATTTGCCAATGCTAAATCATGCCTGACAAGCCCATTTGCTTTCTGTGATAAGTTTGTGAATAGAGTTGAACATAACTAAACAGTAGTTTACTGATTGCTATGTAAAGAATAAAGTAGAAATTTACTTTTCTACCTGGTTATACATTTTCTCCTTCCTTCCTGTCTTCAGAGGGAAGTGGTTATTGAAGTTCAGTATAGATACATTAAATCTTTGGAATTAGTTAAGTATCACTAGCTTAATATATCTTCCCTCCAAAACTCATTATTGCTGGTTTAATTCTGCATAAGGTTGTGGCTATACTAGAGGTAGCTCTTGGAGTTATTCCTTTTTCAAAAGACATACAAGACAGGCAGGACATTAATTCAGTCACAGGAAAACCCTGGAATAAGGCATGAGTTTGAATATGTGTGTTTGTGTATTTCTGGCTGACAGAGTAGAACAAATTGGTTGAGGAAAAATGCATAAAGCATTCTAATAAATGCACTACTTCCAAGGTATTTTAAAAAAGGTAAAAAATGATGCAGCACTGAATTATCTCAGCCATAGCTCCACGTGCTTAGTTGATTTCTCAGTGCAGAAGTGAGCTTAGCATTGCAGAACTTGAAGCAGTTCTGTTTTAAATGTTGTCAAGTTGGACTCTTGCTTTTCCTCTGCTAGCTGTTATGGAATCTGCTTGCAGAGAATTAAATACATGGGTTTGGGAGTAATTTGGTAAACTCCTCTGTATTCTGTGGCTGGTTTCTTTAGACAACTTAGTGCAGTTGCTTACTGCTAATCTGTATTTTCTTCATGCCTGAAATGACCACTGTGCAAGTGTTATTGAAGACTTCTGAAGCTGACAAACAGCAATTAAACTTCACCTATCCCAAAAGTGAAGTGTGGGACAGGTAGCAGAGTGTTACAATGGTTTAGTGGCCACTGCCAGTTTCTGGCTATATTCTGGCATCATTCTGCTGATAATTTTCAAGTCCTTTCTCTGGACTTTCCAGCTGGGATCTTTGAGAATCCACACTGTTATCCCTCACTGTTATTCCTGGTGGAGGAAACAGGTTGTGCTGACTAATGTCTGTAACATTTATAAAAGAAATAGCTTTTGTTTCACAGGAGAAATGTGTTACAATGGTAATTAGATAATTCACACTAGCCTTGCTTGTTACAGTGAGACTGGAATACATACCAGCTCTGAGCTATGCACCACACTTTTTATCTGCCTTCAGCTTCTCTGTGAAATGTTCTTTTTTAGCCATCCATTTTTGCAAAGTTTTCTGATGCATCATGAGAAAAGGTACTCAGAATATCTTGCATTTCAGATTATCCATTGCCAGAGAGATTTGGATTTGTGTGTTCTTTGTAAAGAACTCCTGTGGTTGGTCTTTGCAGTTGTTATTACTACAAATGAGTAATTGTATTTTAAGTGTTATGTAAAACAAAGGTAGTCAGAAAGCAAGCCAGAATTACAGTTCTGGTAGGGTGGTTTTCATAGTTTGAAATCTAGAAAATACTGGTCCTGAGTGGGAGGATGGCTGGTTCTTCTTTGAAGTCAAATTTTAGATTTTTATTACAGTAACTGTTTGGGGGTAAAGGGTATGTGGGAGGCATTGCTGAACCTCCCAAAGTTGAAGATGCAGTAAGGAGTTCTGAAAGGAGAAATATTTTACTGCAAAAGTATCTTAAAAAACCCCTGACTTTTAATTGGCTTTAATAGCCATTGTTAGTCCTTGGGGATGGACAGTCCATTCTCTTCCAAAGATACCAGTGGTAGGATTTCCCTCCACATTTGCACATAAAATGCAGTGCTTCTGATTAAGTTGTTACAGTTTTGAACAAAAAGTTATATTTCCTTTTTCCTTCCACTCCCTCCCCCATTTTGCTTTAATTAAGGATGTACTTGCCATGTACATGCTCTCACATTGTCATTTTTTTCAGAAGCAGCAGGAGCAGTGGACTATTTCTGACTTGCCCATGCAACAATCAGCAGGAAAAAATAATGTAATGAAAATTAGGAGCTCTGGGAGCTAGAACTCAGAAATTCAGGAGTCAGACAGTAAATGGGCTACTAGAGTGTTTCTAGTTCTTCTCAGCTGCCCATCTAAGTTCTTACCTTATCTGTGACATTATTATGTACTGTAGTCCCAAATAGGGGACTCACTGTTGTTTTTTCCATATATTTATTTATATGTGTATGTATAATACATAAAAAATACACATTTAACAAAATGTCTTTAAAGATCATCTTGCTTCAACCTCCATAAAAACAGTTCCTGTGTTGAACAGTGGTGAAAGCTGTGACATTTGCATGACTCAGTAAACAAGACCACCTTTCCTTGATGAAATGCAGTTGGTGACCTTCAAACCTTTTGTGGATCTGGGGATACATGAGCAGCTCTGTTCCTCTGTTCTCCAAGTAGACCTGATAGTTTCTTTTTTCAGAAAGTTGGAAGGCTGGAAGACTGGTTATTTTTGGGTGACTGGGTGCAGCAGTGCTCCATGTGCATCTTTCTGCTGTGAGAGTGTGTGTTATTGCTCACTGTACATCAGCTCTTATTTCCAGGGAAGCAAGAATGTTCTCTCCCAGAACGTGAAGGCAGAGCCTTTGGCTTTCATTTTATAATTCAACTTGTTGCAGTAAGAAAGAGGGATTGATTTCTTTTATACAGTGATGTCTGTGCCTCAGCAGATCCTGGAGATGGCAGTGGTTTCTTCATTCATTCTCCTCATTCTCCACATACTCCCCTTCGTTCTCATGCCTTGGTGGCATCTGCCTGGAGGGTTCATTTCTGTCTTCTTGTGCCCTAAAATATTGTTTGGGAGTAGAGATTTTAAAACCAGCCAGAAACCTTGCTGAAGAGATTTTGTGTTAGAATACTTTTAAACTGCTCTAAGCTGATCTAGAACTGCACCCAGCTGAAGTCCACAACTTCAGTCTTGCTGGTGATGCAAGAGGTGTGGGAGCTACTTGTTTATTTTTCATAGCATGTGTGCTAATTCACATCCAAGGTTTGAATGTGTGCTAATTCACATCCAGGGTTTGAATGTGTGCTAATTCCCATCCAAGGTTTGGATAATTTGGTTCTGCCCAGAGACACAAAGGTGTCTGGGATTCCTGGGCATCTCCCATGACGAGAGATGGGAGCCACTGGGGTGGACACTGAAAGGAGAAGGCAGTGCATGCTTTCCCAGATTTTTCTCCCCAGTTTTCCACTCCATCTGTTGGTGCTGGAGGGAGAAGGAGAACCCTTGATCTGTTCCATTCAGGGCTGCAGGGGGAGGTACTCACGTCATCTCGTAGTCAGTGTCCTTGCTCTCCCGGCAGCAGCAGCAGTAGGCAATGATCCCAACCACCACAATGGCAGCCACAACTCCCCCAATGATGCCAGCATACAGAGCTATGTTCATGGATGCTGTGTGGGAAGGGAGGAGTTAGCAGGGGCAGTGATGGCAGAGGGGATCAGCACAATCACTGCACTTCAAACCCCCCCACCAAACAAATGTGGAAGCCACATCTGTTTGACTACAGCAACTGGAAACAATTCTGAACTGGGTAGTACAGGAGCAGTTAGCTACTGATAGGGAGGAGCCCCTGGATCTGAACACCTGCTCTTTTTTGTCTCAAGACATTTTAAATTCAGTGCTGACTCTGCACAGCTTTCATCACTTTTTGAACTAATCCAGTGCATTGGTGAGTGCTCTACTAGCATGTAAACCACTGGAGAGGGTCTCTCTTAAAGGTGTTCAGAAACCAGATGGTAACATTCCTCTCCTTTGATGCTTTGGCTCTGAGCTGAGATGTTCTCTCTGGTACTTCTCTTCCCCAAGGCAGCCCCATCTCTTACGTGGCACAACGCTGACTGTCATGTTGCAAAACTCCGTTCCCACACTGTTGGTTGAAGTGCAGATGTAAAAGCCAGAGGTGTCTGCTGAGATGTTCTTCAGAGTTATTTTTTGCCCTGTTGTGAAAACACAAATCAGGCCAAAAAAGATAAGAATAAAAGCAGGGAAGGAAGTGGCAACAGTGGCGCTCCAGTTCCAGCCCAGGGTGGCTGGAGTGATGAGAGGTTGTTAAAGCTGATGGATTGCTCTGTCTTGCTCAGGAGCTGCCATGCTCATCCCTAGGTTTTAGAGTGATTTGTGGGAGGATAAACAGAAGTGTGCTGTTTTGATTACAGGGAACATGGTATTTGAACATTCCTTTTAGAAAGAAAATTGTAGGTGGAGGGTAGAGAAGTGTCTGTGCTTAGAGAAAGCTTTTTTTTTTTTTTGCTGTTGTTTTGGCATTGGATTTTGAGAAATGTCAGATGCCCAAATCAGGACCTGGCTCTGAGAACTGGCTATCTTGATAAATTAACTTGTTCAACAAGAGAAAGCTCTTCGGTCCTGTGTCTCTTAGGATTTCAGATATGAGTTATTTAGCAGTGGGGGGAAATGTTTTCTAGTCTGGGAGAAGCCACATAGGCTGTGTAGATAAACAAGAAGAGCTCTAGTGACAGGGTTGCAGTGATGCTGATGCTTTCTGTCCAGCCTCACACAGCTCAGAACCACGGGCTGGAGCTCAGCTCTGTCTGCTCAGGCAGTCAGTTTGTTTGTTACATCTCCAGCTGATATGGGATGTGTAGTCCATGCTTTTGGTTTGTGAGAGAGGTCCAGATCCCTGCTCTGAAAGCAAAAGACCGAATACTTCTTAATGACTTTCCTGTTTCCCTGGGATCTCACGTTTTTACATTTAGGATTTGCTGGCACCTAGTGCCAGATAGTAGAAGAGCATGCAAGCTGAGAAATGACAGGTCATATGCTTGCCTGATTGATTTTTTATTTTTATTTTTTTTTTAGTCTCTACATACTTCTTGTGTTTACTTGTCTCCCTCCTGGCGGTGGTTTTTTTTTTTTTTTGGGGGGTTTTTTTTTTGGCTCTGTTGGGTTTTTTTTTTGGGGGGGGGGTATGCGTGATGTTTGTAGCTCTTAAAGTCTCAGTCTAGAAGTGGAATTTAAATGCTCCTAATAAATCAAAAGTGATTGAGTGAGTGAAATGGGGGAAATGTGGGTCAGGTGCTGTGAGCTCTGAAGTTTCTCCTGAGGGGGTTCTGCACGCTTTGCAGCAGTGGGGCTTGTTTAGCACAGAAGCCATTGCTTGTGGTGACAGCAGGGCACCCAGCCAGCCTGGAGCACCTGGGGACAGTCACACAGGGCTTGGCCACGGGTGCTCCGATGAGAGCACAAATGAGGTGGGAATGGGCCAGCAGAGATTGCTGTTCCAGGGAAGAACAGGGCGGCAGCAGAAGCTGTGACAATCTGCTGTGCTCGGGGCTGTGTGTGATGCGCTGGCACCACTTAGTGGCCACTGAAATGAATGAAGTTCCTGCCCCTGGTGATACATATTTCATGCAAGAATGGGCTCTGAGTGTGGAATATCCTGTGGAGTCTCATCATCTTTAGTGTACTTCCCTTAAACCAGGAAGGGTAGGTACAAACAATTAGTCTTCCTGAAGCTGGACAGGCCAGAAAAAGCAAAGTTGTTTAATGAAATAAATCTGAGTGCTCTGTCACTGTTACACTTGAAAGAGTATTAAACCCTCCTTCCTGTATAAATAGTTCTGTCAAAGTTTGTTGTGGAAATTCAGCTCCTTTTTCCTTCCAGATTCTGACTTAAAATGAAAGCAAATACAGTGTTAGGGCCTGTGTGTCAGTCCTAAAGAACCAGAAGCCTTTTTCATGCTCAAAGTGCAGTGGTGTAACTTTCTCATACCCCCTTCCTCTAAGTGAGGGGTCGTCTCTGGAAGAAAGCTTCCAGAGCCAGCTTGTGTTTCCTTCAGTTTAGAAAGAGATCTGCTCATGGTCAAGTAAGCTGGGATGTAAAGACACTTAGAAAACTCAATGTTGTTCCTCATGTTATGCCTTACTCCCAGCAACTGAGAAATAATTATTTCTGACTGCTTCCAGAGCCATCCATCTTTCTCCCTAGGGGAGAGATGAAGCTAAAGCCTTTCTGACCATTCTTATTTCAGGTGAGAGTCCTTTCTGCTAAGTTACTCCTGAGCTTGTCTTGTATCAAAAGGACAACTTTTCAAACTCCTGTTCAGAGAACATCCTAGAAGAAGCCTGAAGAGTGTTTTTGTATTTGCATTTTAGAATCTTCCCAGCCCTCATCTGCAGAGACCTCAATGCTTTGATGTGTTTCAGTTTCTCATACCTTCTGTGTGTGCTAGCGGACGGGGCTCATTTTGCACATTGAAGCTTTTCCAGGTGTATTTGGGCGCTGGGGAGCCCTCCTGAGAAGCACAGGTCAGGTTGATTGTCTGTCCATATTCTGGTGTCCCCACAATCTTGCATTCGGGCTTGGATGGTGCAACTGAAGGAAGGAAAAAGGAATTGTATTAATCAGAAGCAGTTTCTTGTTTCAGCCCATTTGCATCTCTGTTTTTTATTCTTGCAAGAAGAGGCTGGTCTTGCACCTGCCACCTTCTTCTTAAAAGAACTTAAAGTGAATTTGGATCTTATTTGTTTCTCCCTTTTTGGGAGAAACAAGGAAAGCCAAGAAGGAATTGCAAGATGCCTTTTGGGATCTGCCTGATAGTGTTAGGTGACCCATCCTTTGATAAGTGGAGTATGACAGGCCATAGGGGGAATGAGGAAAGCCCTGTAATGATGCTTGGGTTATGAGGAGAGTGAGCTGTACCCACAGCCAGTGTGTACAGTGTCTGAGGGAGCTGCCTGCTCTACGCATCCCAGCGTCCTTCCGCAGGGAGTAGGAAAAGACCAAAGGTGGAATTGGCTGTGATATTTTTTGCTATTGGAAGATCTGTTTAGGCCGATGTGGACGTCAGAGGAAGGGCGGGTGTGTGTGACAGGGCTGTGGCACTCCCGTGTCCCCGCACCCAGGACGAAGAGGTCCACGAGCGCGCTCTGGCGCGGCGGGTCGGCCCGGAGGCGGACGCTGCAGACGTAGGTGCCGTTGTCCTCCATGGTGACGGCGCCCATGGTGACGCTGATGTCCCCGCCGTCCACGTCGCCGTTGAACTCGAGGCGGTCGTCGTAGCCCTCCCCGAACTGCAGCAGCCCGTCGAAGTAGCGCGTCACGGCGTCAACCTGGCACACGGGTGGGGCACAGCGTCAGTCCCTGCTTCTGCTGTGGCATCTGCCATCTAACTTGATCCATCAGCCCACTCCTAAGGAGCAGCTTGGAAAAGAGAACCTTAAACTGCAGCAGTTTGGGAGAAAGCCAAGAAAAACCTAGAAATTCATCTCTGTTTCCATCTGGAATCCCCTTCTCACACCTTATCTGATTTCTTTTGCTGCGGCTTATTCACCTTTCCTCACCATGAGGAGAGGACAGCCCAAGACTCGTCTGAGACCTGTGTCAGTCAGATTGCCCTATGGGTGCACAAACTGCCAGCAAGGATCTCCAGAGAGGAAACCTTTGGCAGTTCTTGCAAGGAGATCTCCGAAAGCTGCTCCCCCTCTCACTAATTCCCAAGCATCAAGAAGAACTTTAAAAGTTTTTTAATTTTCCAATACTTCAAATGGATGTAGGAGACCTCAAGAATCTTTCCATGTACTGTTATCATCAACTTAAAACTTTTTGTATAGTATCAAAGATATGGGTACTACATATACATTTTATATATATATATTTATTTAGAAATTGTGCGTTTCACATATTTTAATAGATGTAAATCCCACAGTACATACAGTGCTGTATCCTCAGTGAACAGCTGTAAGACCAGTAGGGATGGGAGCTTTCCTGGTGTTGTGCAATAGATTTGAGATAAATTGCATCCAGTCTAAGCATTTCTGTTTGCACAGTTCTGGGATTAAAAAAAAAAATCTGGAAGAAGTCTTTTTCTTCCAGCATCCATTCCCACTAAGATTCCCTCTCCTGCCCCTTCTTGGTTGCCCTCTCATCTGTTTCCTTATGCAGCTCAGTTTACCTTGCTATCGATTTTCTTCCAGACAACCAGGTCTCCTCTGTCAATGGCTGAGTTTGTTCTAAAATTACAGCGCAGGGTAGCATCTCTTCCTCTTGCCACTTGGATTTGCCTCTCAGGTGCTTCCACAGTGAGGGCATGAGCAGACACGAGAACTAGGAAGAGAATAAATGCTGCACTCAGCAAAAATAACAACATCTGGATTCCATGGTAGTGTCTTTGGCTTCCTTAGATGCCACAATAACCCCTAATTCCCTGTCATCCAGGACATTCCCCACTGAGCAAGAGGTGATGTGTGCTGCAGCTGATTGGCTCTGGGGAGCTGCTGCACAGGATGGCTTAGAGCTAAACTCTGCTCTCTGTTCCTTGCTTCCCTCTTCTTCACGTGCTCCTGTATTGCCATGGAGTTTAGAAAGATGCTGTACTTTTTTCTCTGAGCCCTCCTTCAGCGTGACTGACACCCTTTGACAGCTCAGAATGTACAGAGGGAGACAGATAAACAGATACTACAAGTGCATCAGCAGTCTTAAGGATTCAGGCTAAACTAACAAACTGATATTGTCAAATTTCAAGGATCAGGAAAACTGTCAAATAACTTGCCTCGATCCAAATCCATAGAAAAGTGACATTTTGTGCTAGGGAATCAAAACCTGTTCATGTTTTTCATCCCTGAAAATAGAAAAACCTAGAGAAGCAAAGAGTGGTTGAAAGAAACAAGGGAAGAAAAGCTCTTAGTTTTTTCTAAAAATGAGTAAGGTAGTAGTCACCTTTGTTCAAAAACTTGAGCTCCTGCCTCTGGAGCACAGGAATAGCTGAGAGCTGAATAAAACAGAAATCCCTCTGTGCCCTGGGGAAGCACGCAGGGCACAGGGCAGGTGGTTTTTTACACTGAATTCCCTCTGACTTGCGCTTAATTCATCATGTCTGATCGTTGCCTGGTGGGCAGGTCTTTGTTATTCTCAGAATTGAGCTGGACATTTATGTCTGCCCTGCCATAGCTGACCTTCATGCCTGCAGGAGTCCATGGTTAAAAACACCTGCTTTCTCCTCACAGTTTGTGTGGGTTCTGTGTTTGGGTTTGTTGCTTTGAGGTTTTGGTTTTGTTTCTTTTTTAATGGCACTGTCATTTGTGGAAGATATTTGGGAAAACTGTAAATGGCAAGGAAGGAAGTGCTGCTCAGAGGTGCTCCCATGGGAAAGAGGAATGTGGTGCAGTAAGGAGGAAAGAGGAGGAAGGCTTCCACCCATGCTGGGGATGCTGCATGTGGTGATGAAGGTTTGCTTCTGAAAGCTGAATCACTGTTCCCTGGAGAAGATTGATCTGAAAAGTTGCCACCTAGCAAACTTTGGGTCCTCATTCTGCCATATCTTTGTCCAGGTTAGATCTATAAGGAAGTGTAATGTATAAGGGAGAGAGCAAAGCATTTCTAGATTGCACCCTGATTGCAAACTGGTTGTGAATAGCCACTTTTTTAGACAGGAAGAGCACACAGCCCCCTGCTCTGGGTCAGTAAGTGAATGCTGTTGGCAAGCTGAGCACTGCCACATCCTTGACTAGCAGTGAACAAGAGTCCTTAGCAAATAACAGTGTGGGGACCCAGAAGGTTGTGTGGTCACTGCACTAAGAACCTGGGGTGACAGTTCAGGTAATTACACAGGTGCCGTGGGCACAGGGATTTGCTTTTAGCCTAAATTCCATCTTTGCTGCATACTCCCAACAGCTGAGTTGTTCTATGGGCTCCTACAGAACAATGAACAACTCAATGACTGAAATGTTCTTTGGGCTCTCACAGCTCAGAGCAAGGCGGTTTTCACCTCTTTCTCTGTGATGTGGCAGGAGTGGCTTCTGTTCTCTTGGGGATTATTTCATTTACAATGCTGATAGTCATGAGAAGGAAAGCGGGGCAAAGTATTGCTAGCATGCTTTTATTGCAGCCACTCCCAGATCTTTCCCTGCCCTGTAGCACCCAGGGCAAGGCCCATGTTTGCACAGCCCCTGGGCTCTTTCTGACTGCTGTTTTCATGTGCCCTCCCTATGAGAGACACCTGGGGAAGCTTTCTCCTTGCTTGTTGTGACTGGATAGAGATGCTTTCCTGCATTTAAGTGAAAAGCACCACTGTCTGTACTAGGAAATGGAGCAAAACCCATTTCCTGATCTTTTTGTCACTCAGAAACTGGTTCCACTGGGCTGGGGTTCACTGACAGGTCATAAATGCAGCCCTGAGGCAAAGAAACCACCCAACCCTCAGACTTCTTTTCCTTCTTCCAATTGGATGAGTCAAATCCTACAATAAATGAGATCTTTCTTTTATTCTTTTATTTATTATGTTTGGTGCAGATTTGGGGAGCAGCTGAACCCAACACTGCATGTGAGGCACAGCCTATAACACATTTATTCATCTGTTGCTGTCACCCTCATGTCCCACTGCTTCTGGTGCTCTTCATTTGTCACCCACGTCTCTCTGTACATCCCAGAAGGAGCTTCCCTCTCTCAGGGAAGCAACAGTTTCATCCTGGGATGTCACTGACTCAGTGACATCCTTCCCATTTCTCACCACATTTCACTTCACAGTCAGTACATTTAAGAGTTGTGGTTTATTCTTCAAAGGTTGGGGATTTTTGTCTGAGCAGAAACAGAACCTATTCAAAATATGGCTGAAGGCAAGGGAAGTAAATTCTGAAAGAACTCCAAAAAAGGAGAAGACAAATAGCTTACATACTACTAGAGAGACAATGTCACCTAGATTTAAGCCTTAGAGTTACTTTTTTGCATGTTATCACTTTGTGTGTTTATAGCATTTTAAAAAATGTGAGAGACGTTTTGTATGTTTATAACTTGTTAAAAAATAAGAATGGTTTTCTCCCCCTCTGCTTAGAGATTTGTACTTGTACAAAGGAAGAAGAAAACGAAAGTGACATTTCTGCTTTCACATTCCTTACTGAATAATTGTTAACAGACTGAAGGGCAATTAATACAATTACAGGAATATTTTGTTTGCTGAAATAAATTGAGATTCTGATCAAGCAAAAAAAGGAGCATAATTTGCATAGCATGAAAGGTGAGAATGTTGAAAGAGTGAATATCAATGGCTTTTCAGTAGTTACATAATGATCATCAAACCATGACCTAAGTGACATTTGTTGCATGTGGAGCCCATCCACTTTTTCTGATTACTTTAAACTGTGAATTTCCTTTTTGTGGGTCTTACTGTTGAAGTGAGGTTTTCAGGATTTTTAGTTCAAAAACCCCAAGCAATTCCCATGTGCGTAGCTTGGTCTGAAGCTTGGAATGAGGTGTAGGAACATTGATATAAGAATATGAGACAGATAAAAGTCAGTGGAGCTGAGACTTCCAGAGGAGGAGATTCCTTCTTCAGAGATAAATATTGTATTAACAGAAACCAAGAAAATTGTTTATGAAAAATACTTTCAGCTTCATGAAGAACAGCATTTTTTCCTATTCCTAACAGTCTTGGGAGATGTGTGTGGATGTTCAGCACAGAGATGGTACACACACTTGTCTGGCCATAAGCACAAAGGAACCTTCACTAAACAAAAGAGAGACATACAAAGTGCACTGGAGTCCTTGTACTTTGCAGTGCTGGTTCCTGCCACCCAACCCTTGAGGACATAACCAAATTAGTACTCACTTGCACTGAAAATGAGGAGCCCAAGTCCTTTCGTCGCCGTCCCCCTCATCCCTCCTGTGTTTCACCTCAAGGTGCTCTTCCTTGTAATCTCCAGGAGGCTGGGTAGGTGATTGGCTTTCCCTGAAGGGCTGCTTTGCAGTGGCAATGCAGGTTCACTTCCTCAGTCTCTTAAAAGTGCTTCTGCCCCAGCCTGCCCCTCCCCTCCCAGCCCGAATGACAAGGCACATCACCAGTAGGCTTTGACATCACCTGCTGCTCTCTGTAAACTTGGGAGCTCCTTGGCCACTTGTGAACTTTCTCCCACAGTTAAACAGCCTTTCCCCGTTTCTCCCAACACGCAGGTGCACGGAGCAAGGGAAGGGTGTGGTGGGGCTGGGGGTGGAGTGTGCAGTGCAGCTGAAATCATGCATGTTGATGGCAGGCACCTAGGGGAGGATAAACCTCATTTTTCTTAAGGAACAGAGTTGAAAAGGTATTAAAGTGTTTCACAATGCAGGCAGCAGCCCACATCCAGGCTTTAAGGACCTGAGGGCCTAACTCCATTTACTCTAAATACTCATACAAATACATACTCTATGGCAGTTGGATGACTAATGGGTTATGTAAATATAAGTGATGTAAATATAAGTTATGTAAATATAACCTCAGCCAGGTTCTTACTCTCTGATGCTCACTGTTCCACTGCCCAGTGTGTGGCTTGCACAACAGGCACAGGTACCAAAGGTGTTGCTCCCTGTCTGTGCAGAAGGCTGCACAGATCACCCAGCCCATGCCTTGCAGCACTCTGGTGATGGGTCTGTCGAGGCATGGGCACTGAACAGCCAGCACTGCTCTCATGCTCTGGAAGGGCACTTGGGAGTCACAAATAACCACTGCTATCATTGACTGAAGAGTAAAAGGGGGACTCATGGCAGCTGGGGCAAATATTTGACATTATGTTTAACTGAGGGCAGTGTGTCTTCTAAACATTTCACTGCCACTAGGCAGTGAGGGATGTGTCCATGTGGGATAATCATCTATGCTCTGTTTCTAGCCATTTGAGGGACAAAGTGACTTCTAGGGTGTGAGTGACCATTTCAGGCATCTAGATGGGACATCATGTTCTTAGATATCATTTTGAGATGAAATTAGTTGAATAATGCAATATATTATTGATGAACTTTGTTGAGGATTATGAAGAAGGCTTCCTCAAAACACCGCACAGCTGTGTTTAGTGCAGTAAAGCAGATCTGTATCTTGCTGTTGTGCTGACCTCAGGCTTGTGTGGTAAATCTGCCAGAAGCCACACTGAAGATTTGCCTTTTGGTCTATAGTTGTTCAAAATACCTCTCTGTCTGTGTCATTATTAAAGATACTGAGCAGTACTGGTCCCAGTGCAGGATCGTGAGGGACACGACTTGTTCACAATCCCTGTTGGGATGCTGAGCCATTGACTGTATTTGGATCCCATCCAGCCACTTCTTTATCCATCAAACAGTCCATCAATCAAATCCACCTCTCTCCAAATGAGAGGTAAGGATGTTGTGTGGGACCATGCCAAAGTCAATACAGCAGTCCAGGTAGCTGACAGGTAGTTTACTTTCCCTTAGGTTGGAGTGGTTTCAGCCTGCACTGCATTTCCCAAGGATATCAGAGGTCGTACCTGCATTTCAGTTTGTGCCTGCTGGGATCCCCCTTGCCTGGAGGCTCTCTGCAGGCAGAGGTCCAGCCTCACTGCCTCTGGACTCTTTCCTGCAACTGAGAAACCATCCAGCCCACAGCAGGGAAGGAGTTAAGTGCTTGACCAGCTGCTGTCTGTGAGGCACTGAATTCCTTCCCGTGCAATCCAGCAGCCAGTGTCAGGACAGCTATATTTAGAAGGCTGATAAAGGTTTGGTGCCAACAGTTGTCCTGCCCCTCGATGAAGAAGCAGTAGAGAGAGTGAGAGGGGGGCAGCTGGTTGCTTTCCCCCCCAGTAGCTCTCCTTGCTGTCTTCAGTGGCCTCCTCTGCCGTGCTGCCAGCAGGGACCCGCAGTGGAGCCATCAGGCACAGGGTAAGTTCCCTTTCCTTGCTCACCCTTCTCCCTGCTCGCTGCCTGTGGGTGACCACGCGGCTGCCATCCCCTGGCCTGAGCCCGGCTGCCGCTGCCTCCTGAGGCACTGAGGCACTGAGGCAAGGGTCCCTCTGCCTGGGCCAGGGCAGGTGTTGGCTGCTGTGTTTCCATGTTCCTCACTGAGCTGTGGTGCCCTTGCTCTCCCACACCCACGGTGAGAGCAGCAGCCTCCACACAAAGGATTACAAGGACAAAGTCCCCGAGCCTTCAAGCTCCTTTGGCCTTAAGCTTTAGGAGCGTTTCATTTTGGGGACACGAGGTCTCATGTTTCTTGCCCCTGACCCTGTTTCCAGCCCAGCTCTGGCTGTGTACAGCTCCTTCCAGCCACCTCGTGCGGTCGGTCAGGCCAGTATAGAGTTTCTGCCCTGCCACCCCTTCCTTCCTGGCCTTCCAGCACCCTTACTCACAGGCAAAGAGCATTGGTGCTCGCTGGGCAGCAGCCAGGGAGCTGCATGAGGCCCTGGGAATGGCAGGTGCCCTGGAAAAGGAGCCAGCACAGCCCTCGTGGAAAGGGCTCCTCACAGGAGCAGTGTGGGAGCCCTTCTGCTGTACCCCTGCCACTTGTGCCCCAGAGCCAGGGACTGGCCTTCTGTGCAGCCCTGTGTAATGGCTGTCCCTGCTCCCTGCAGCGGCTCCGCAGCCATGGCCAGCGGCAGAGACTCGGACAGCGAGGAGCCGCCGGTGCCCCAGGAGGAAGAGGAGGAGGAGGAGGCGGGCCCGGACGTGAAGGCCGTGCAGGCCCATTACCTGCGCAGCCCCTCGCCCAGCCGGTGAGTCCCCGGGCACTAACACGGCTCCTGGCAGCACGTGGGAGTGCTGCCCTTCCCTGCTTCCTTTCCTCCTCTCCTCCACCCTGGCACCTGGGCCAAGCTGAGCCCGGGGATTCCCTGCCCTCCCCGAGGTGGGGTCAGTGTGCCACTCACACGGGGCCTGCAGAGACAGGACTCCTGCACTAATTAATCCACCCTGCTGGGAGACTGCAGCAGGGATAAACTGCAGGAAGGATTACTGTGGGCTGCTGGTGTCCCTCTTCCCTGTCTCACCCTCTCATACCCCTGTGCTGAAACTTCTGATCCAATTTCAACTCTTCACAAATTCAGCTTCATCTTTATGTCCATTGTAAGGACTTGTGGATTTATTGAATGTTGATATTAGGCTTTGCCAGCCCTAGAAAGACCAAAGATCTTGGGATTTGGGTTTGATTCAGAACCAGCTTTAGCTACAGGCTTCAGGCACTGAACAGGAGGCTGTCACAGCACAAGCAGAAATTGAGTTACCTCAAGCAAAACAAGCATGATTAGATGTGTTTTCTCCTAACACAAGGAAAAATACACCCCTCTGTTCTCTTTTCCTAAAGCAAAATGCTCTGCAGGGTTTTCTGTAACCTTTGAGATGCTTTAGCTGAAAGCAAGGAGTAGGGATAGAGTTTAAAAGGAACCTTCCCCAGTGTCCCTCAACAAGTAGGAGGTTATGAAATGTTTCCTGCTAACTGTGGGACACTGCAGAAAAATTGAGTACTTATTTCACTTAACCGCATGAAATCAAAATTGTTTAGGAAGATCACTGAGTTCACATAAAGTAAAATTATGTATTGTAAAATTATGTATTGAGCTCTCTCCTACTGCTCATCAGTCACTCAAAATGAACAGAAACATCTCTCCCGATTATTCCTTTCCTTTTCCTTTTTCCTTTTTCTCCCCTTTTTTCTTGCTGTCAGTGGCAAAACGCAGTGATGAAAATGGCAAGACCATTCCCAGCCAGAAGGGGGTCCTTGAAAGACCCAAGCTTGGGCAGATTCTGTGTTTCACAGAGGCTCAGGGCAGCTTTAGGTAAAACATGTTGAGCCTGTGGTGGCAGATTATTGCCAACTGCTACCTTTTTATTGAGCTTGGGGGCAGCCTTTACAGCAGAAGGAATCGAAGGCAGGGCATAGCTGCAAATTTGTGTCAGCTCCTGTAAATGAGACTGAGACTCCCCTTGCTCATCTCGTAAACTGCTTTGAAGAACTAGAAAAGGATTACTTGCAGTCACGGTTGACAAGTGCTGGAACTCAGCTAAATGACCTGGATGAGCCTGTTAAGTGGTTTCTGATGGCTGTGCCCTCTGTTTTGATTCTGGAGCCTGAAAGCAGTTCAGCTCTCCAGACACTGCTGCACCCTGACTGCATATTAATCACCCTCCCTCTCCTGCTTTAATTAAACAAAAACAAACAGTCTGCAGGCCTTTCATTGCCAGAGAGCTTCTGTGATGGCAGCACACTTGTCCTGGTGATTTGTACCATCTATTTGGAAGGCAGTGTAGAGGGTGTAGATCAGGGAAAAAGCCCTATAAAATATTTTGTTAAGATGGTCTAACTGAATCTTCTTGGACTGTATAGGTGGATCCAGAGAGAAATATATTTGTTTTTAAGGTTGTGGCCTTTTTTGCTTAACAAAAACTTACTACACTATGTCAAATAACACTTCAAAGGTGTTTGTGGGTGTCATAGTGGTTTCTGACCCACAGTGACACAACACTGAGTGAGTGGAGAGACTGATCACAGGTTCATACTCTGAAGTGCCCAAGGTACAAAGTACTGAGGGAGAGATTCATGGGCTTCAATCTCAGTGCTTGCACTGAACTTGTGGTAGCTCAAAGGATGCTTGCAGGCAATTAACTAGCAGAAAGAAAACCCAACAGTTTTCTAGCACAATCTATTTTGAATTACTCAATAAATTCTAGTTAGAGCCATGTTTATATCTGTCTGTCTAAGTGGGAGTTACTTGTGAGACTTTTTCTTGTGGTCCATCCCCTCCCAGTCTCAAACCAGACACTGATGTTCTCTGCCCATAAACTCCTCCACCAGGCAATCTGATCCCACTCCCAGCCCCCTGCAGCTTCTCCTCATGGGACCTGTCTGCATCCTGCAAACACTGGATACCGAGACATCTTTGAAGCCTGTAGTGCCATGCTAGAGATCGGGGTGGGCATGAGATGTGGGAGAAGAGCTGGGACTTCCCTTCTACAAGCAAAGAATCCTCCCTGCTCTAGTTCCCTGCTGTTCCACTCTGAAATGGGTGAAGAGGGCTGAAGTCCTGGGGATGGGATCCCAGTGGATCCCAGCATTTGCCTAACAGGCAGTGTGGTTGGTTGGCAGGTATTCAGTGATATCAGACACTGACACAGAGAGCATCTTCATGGAGCCAATCCATCTGTCATCTGCTGTGGCTGCCAAACAAATCATCAGTGAAGGTAAGAGACTATGCAAGTTACAGAGACCTGAAGTTGCACTTGCTTTGCCTTTCTCATCTACAGATCCTAAATGATAAAAAAGCCCTTATGAGAAAACTCCATCTGAAGTAGAGAAAGAAAGATCAACTTATAGAAAGGTTTGGTGACCTCCTTTGAAGCTGTGCAGTGAATCTGTGGCAGAATTGTGTACTGCAGGGGTAAAAGTTTGAGTGCTGGTTGCTTGCTGCAACAAGCTAAATCAGACTAGAATGGAATAGAATAAAACAAAATGGAGTATTTCAGTTTAAAGGACATATGTGATCATCTAAGTCCAACTATCAGGGCTGACCAAAAGTTAAATCATGTTATTAAAGCACTGTCCAACATCTCTTAAACACTGTCAAGGATGGGGCATTAACCACCTCCCTAGGAAGCCTGTTCCAGTGTTTGACCACCCTCTCAGAGAAAAAGTGGTTCTCTATGTCCAGTCTGAATCTTCCCAGCTCAGCTTTGAACTATTCCCACATCACTGGATACAAGGGAGAAGAGCCCAACAGCTCCCTCTCCACTTCCCCTCTCTGGGCCTGGAATAAGGGTGCCCTTAACTCCCAGGCCTTTGGCCAGTGTGGGGCTGAGTGCAAGGTGCCCTTCTCACTGCTGATTGCCCTGAGGCAGCTCCTAGGAACACCTACCTGCCCACACTGCAGACAGAGCAGGGTGGTATTTCTGGGGAAGAAAAGCTTGTCCAGGCACAAGTAATGATAGCTCATCCATTTGCATTGTTTTTGTGTGCTTTTGGTTACAATGTCAGTTTATTCCAGAGCTGAAGACAAAGGACGTCAGGGTGGACTCAGTGTGTCCCAGGATGCTGGAGTCTGCGCAGCAGCTGATGGTGGAAGACCTGTACAACCGAGTTAAGGAGAAGATTGATGACACCAGCTTGTTTAACACGCCGTGTGTGATGGACTTGCAGAGGGCACTCATGAAGGACAGGCTGGAGACCCCCAGGGATGCTGTGGATGAAGTCTGGCCTAATGTCTTCATAGCAGAAAAGTGAGTGTCAGCTTCTGTCATCAAGCTGCACGAGATTCCCAGTAAAGGGTCAGATGGAACCATTGAAGGCATAACATGTATTACATGCATCTAATACCTTTCATCCCTAGAGAGCCCTAAAGTGTTTTTCAGACTGTGCTCACAGAAATCTCTATGCACTGGAAAGTAAATACTTCTGGAATAGAATCAGCAGCTTTCCTATTCTGTTTAGATGCCTCAACAGTTTAAGAGAGGAAAAGACAAATTAGCCCAAATTCCACTGTTCTGATTGGAATTTGGCCCTAAAATTGGAACTAAAGTCTTTGGTATGTAGAAGGGAGTTTAAAAGGTAATGCCAAAGCAAATGTCAAGTAAACATTTTTAGGTATCCTGTACTGTGGTTCAGCTATATGTGTAAGTGAGCAGACAGAATTAGAAGGGCATATAGAGTAAAGCATCAATTATGGAGTGGTAAAAATTGATAAATAAGTACATGGTCTGATCCTAGGATGGCAGTATGAGTTTCAAACCAGGCTGGAGTGGAAACAGAGCATGTGGCTCTACAGGCAAATGCAGGCTTCTTGTTTTCTTCTCAGAGTGAGTATTGGAAAGGGATACCTGTAGAACTCTCAAAGGACATTAAGATCTGAGTGGTGCCTCATGCTGAATGAGTTGCATGGACTGGGAGTTATGTAGACTTTGTAGCATGCAGCTCTTTTCCCACCTAAAATAGGGGCACTGATATCTAACACGTTTTTCCCTTTTCTGCAGAAGCGTTGCAGTGAACAAAAGCCGTTTGAAGAGACTGGGGATCACCCATGTCCTGAATGCAGCTCATGGCACAGGTGTCTACACAGGAGCAAGTTTCTACAATGGTCTCAATATCCAGTACCTGGGCATTGAAGTGGATGATTTTCCAGATGCAGATATCTCCAAACACTTCCGCCCAGCTGCAGAGTTCCTTGACGAAGCCCTGCTGACTTACAGAGGTGAGAGGAGATTGAAGTGGTTCCAGGTTGCTTGGGAATTAACAGGGGGAAACCTTACTCTGATAAACAGCTGATATGCCACACTTGTAATGGGGTAGAAGGCAGAGCCTTTGCCCTCTGCATGACAGTGAGCACCTCCTGCCTGTTTCTGCCCAGTCTCATTCAAAACAGGAGGGAGCAAACTGGAAAGGGGGGCAGCCCAGCAGCCCCATGGCTGCAGGTCAGCTCCTGCAGCTGATTTGAAAGAACCTGACAATAGCAAAGAGTAGAATCCCTGCTCTAATATATTTTTTTTTAAATATTGATAGTCTATAATACTATATAAATAGAGAGATAGGTATATTCCTGTACCCTGCACTTTCCAGTTTTGCCATGATGCCATAAACCAGGCTGATTTACCAGAACAACCCAAGTGGATGAGTTGAACCTCTGGGTGTCTACACCCAGGCTGCTCTCAGATTTGCTGGACTTCAATTCCATGGCAGCTGTTACTCTGTGGACCTCCAGTGCACTCTAGTCATTTTGTTGCAAATTCAGTGGACAGTTAGAAATATCTTTTTGCAGTTCAGTATTGAAAGAAGCACCGGGGTCTGTGATATCACTGATATTCCTCATATAAATTGTCAATTAATCTCATTTCTGTGGAGAGGCAACAGAAAGCAGTAGTGACAGTAAGAAAAGTGTCAAGTTTTGTTAGTATGCAAGGAATGTTGAGCCAATTTTAATAGCTGAACAACACAAGGAGGATGCACCAAGGCAGATGAACCTTGGAAGAAATGAAAGGAAGGAGATCTCCCCCTCTTGGTGAGCTGTTAGATTGGTTTAGCTGGCTGGTAAAACACTTGGAAGGCAACCAAGACTTTTGATGCTAAGGTATTAAAGAGATTTCAGGATTGGAGGAAGAGGTTCATTAGGTAAACCTCTTGTGGTAACATATCAGCAGTTAAAAAGATGATGCTTAAATTGGCTTCATTAAGTTTCAGTGCAAACAGATTGATTGAACTGGAGTTTATCACACATTTAGAAGCAGTAATTTCAGTTGTTTGCAAGCTAGCAAAGCCTCATTTACACTCTCTCCGTATTTACAAGCTTTCCTTTAGCTGTAATTTGCCATACAAGTAACTTAAACCCCAAACAATTTGTCTGTGCCAAAGTTTGGTTTTCTGCAAGACGTAGTAAATGCTGTAAAATAAAGCAGATCCTCAGTTTTGATTCTTGCTTATACCATTACTGGTGGAGGACAGTGGCTCCCACTAGTTTAAAGCATCTGGATCAGTTTGTCAGAGTCAAATTCAGCTCTTTTCTGATAGTTGCTTGGTTCTGTTCTTGTAAGATATAACAGGACTTTGGTCTCCAGCCAGTCTTCAATGTAATTGTTTGAGGGTACCTTGGAAAACTGATCTAGATCCTGGCAAAAATACTATTAAATTAATATAAAATTGTTATTTAAGTCCTATAATGTCCCTTATAGGAAAAATAAGTTACTTGCTTATCCTTCCAGTACCTTCCTGGAGGCTAATGCTAATATCTCACTTTTTACATATTGAGAAAAAAGCATGGAGAGCTTAAATGTCTGACCCTATGTCAGCTAGCAAGTCAAGATTATCTCACTTGCCTTTCTAATACCTATTATAAGCTTTTTGACTATTTGAGTAAGTGAAGTGTGTAGGTGAAAATACAAATACTATTTAAATTGTTTGGAAATGTGCTTGCCCACAGTTTTTGAGACTAATGTGCTTTTTATTCGTATGTATCTAGATTTTTATTAAGGTAAAGCTAGTGAATATTTAGTGCTGGTTTCAGCCTCTGAAACATATAATCAGTGTAGTTTTTAACACTATGCAGAGAATGCTTTTGTGCTACATACCAGAGCATCCTGTCTGCTATTGGAAATAGCTGATGCCTTTCATGTTCACTGTCTGTAGGCAGAATCCTTGTCAGCAGTGAGATGGGGATGAGCCGCTCAGCTGTGCTGGTGGCTGCCTACCTGATGATCTACCACCACATGACTGTTCTGGAGGCTCTGATGACCCTGAGGAAGAAGCGTGCCATCTACCCCAACGACGGCTTCCTGAAGCAGCTGCGGGAGCTCAACGAGCAGCTCTTGGAGGAGAGGGAGCTGGAGCGTTCTGGAGATGAGGACGTGACTCCAAGCCAAAGTCCTCTTCCCTGTGCAGGGACTTCTTCACGGCTCTCTGGAGCTGGGGACTCAGGGAGCATCAAGGGAGCCAAAGCCCACTCCATCACAGTAGAAGAAGAGGACGCCAGCAGCATTCTGGGTAGTTTTATGAGCTCTTCGTCAGTGGAAAAAACTAGCTGGGTTTCCAAACACTCCACCCTGATCACTGAGGAGGAAGAGGAACAATTGTATGAGGAATGGAGGAAGAAACAAGGCCTGTCTGTAAAGGAAGCAGGAGTTCACCATGAAAGAAGAACATCTCCAAAGCATCTGGATCAGGAAGAGGAACAATCTGACGAGGATGTGGAACGGAGGATTCACGATTGGCAGCGCAGAAATGAGAAATACCAGATGGCAGGTACAGCCAGGGAGGAGGATGGTGAATGCAGCATGGGAGGAAGACCTTACCCATCAGGTGAATTCAGTGATGTTGAGAGCGTGAGCAGTTTTGAGATCCGAACCCTAAAAAAGCAGCTGGAAGCCAGTAGCTTTAGCAGGATGAGGAGGAGCCGCACAGACTCTGCGTCTTCTGAGAGCACCTGGGACATGTGGAATCAGAGGCTTCTGGAGATTGAGAAAGAAGCTGCTCAGAGGTATCATTCTAGGAATAAGACCTGTGGGGAAAGACAATCCCCAGAAATGGGAAGAAAGGAGAGGGATGTGGATGAGGAGAGTGTGCTTTCAGACTCTTCCTGTAGCTCCTTCTACAATTTCTGCCAAAAGAACAAGGACAAGTTGACTCCTCTAGAAAGGTGGAAGGTCAAGAGGATCCAGTTTGGCTTTCACAAGAAGGATTTAGAACCATCATCTGCACCATCTCCAGCAGAGGATGGCAGCCAGGCAGGTCAGGAGGAAACAGAAGGGAAGAGTTTGTCAGATATTGATCTGACTGCTTACCAGGCTTGGAAAATGAAGCGGCAGAAGAAGGTGGGCAGTGAAAGCAGCAAGGAGGAATTTGTGGAATTTGCCAAAACTGAGGATTCTGCTTCAGCTAAAAAGAGGCAGAGGCGTGTAGAGCTCCTTGAACGTTCAAAGAAAATTTTAGAAGAAAGCCAGTCCATGTGCAGCTGGGAGACAGAGAGTACAATGAGTGGGAGTATTCCCCTGTCAGCTTTCTGGTCTTCAGCGCCTTCTGCAAGTGGTGCCGACGATGCAGCTTCTGCCCTGAGCATGCAGACAAATCATTCATCTTTGTCACAGGCCAGGAGTTGTACTGGAGCAACGCAGATGCCAAATATACCCCTTCCCAATCTCCCAGTTGGCCCAGGTGACACAATATCCATGGCAAGCATTCAGAACTGGATCGCTAACGTGGTCAGTGAAACCATTGCTCAAAAGCAGAATGAGATCCTGATGCTGTCCCGTCCATCGTCCGCCATGGCCTCCCTGTCAGGAGACCTTGGCAGGCGAGCAGATGACGACAAAGTTTCTCTTCTCAGTGCTCAGAGTGGCTCATCCCTGGCTGCCTCTCAGCTCCACCAGCAGGACCTGCGCCGGGCTGAGTCTCAGTCTGTGCTGTCCTGCAACACCTCCGTGAGCGCAAGGACAGAAGGGACTGCTTCAAACATGAAGATGACCCAGACAAGCAAACCACTGTACAGCCTCTTTGCTGATGATGTTGACCTAAAGAAACTCAGGAGGAAGGAGAAAGAGATGCAAATGGAAATGAGAGAAAAAATGTCAGACTATCAAATTGAAAAGGTGATCAGAGACAATAAACGCAGCACTTTATTTAAAAAAAAGGTGACCAAAGCAGAGGAAGATGAAACAGAAGATGACAGAGAGAGTACAACAAACAGCCACAGGCGTCCCTTGCAAGCAGATTTTGACAGAACTGATGCAGTCTTTGATCTGTCCAGTCAACCTGCAGCCTCAGGTGCACCAAAGTCAGAGGTAGATACTGGTATTACCAAGTGGCTCAATGGCCTGAAAGCAGAAAGAGAACCACCGTCATATTATGATCAGACTGAGAAAGCTAGAGAGAAATATAGATCATCCAGAGTTAGACAGATGGATTCTGAGACATCCAGTTACAGATTCTGCAGATCCCAAAGAAAAGAGCTAGATAGCTGTTCTTCCTACGAGTCAACAGGAGATTCACTGAGAACCATGTCAAGATTTTCCTCTGCTTCTGCAAAAGAGGACAAAAAGATGTACAAGTTCACGAGGTCCAGGGTCAGTGAGACAAGTTCCAGAGGAAGCAGCCCAGATCTGCATGTTTTCAGCCAGTCACCTGAACCACCCTTTGACTCTGAATCCCCTGAACCATCCACACAGAGCCGAGTCAGAGCTCATCACGTGGAGGCATGTGAAGAGGAGGCCAGGTCAGACGTGTCAGAGTGTGGAGCAAAGAGAAAGTTCACCCAAAGCTTTTCAAAGTCTGAAGAGGATGGAAAGAAGGAGGCAAAAGTGGAGCAAAGTGAAGAAAGGTTTGCATCTAGGCAGGTCTCTCAGTACAGGCGAAGCACACGTAAAGAAGAGGAAGAAGAGATGGATGATGATGCCATTATTGCTGCTTGGAGAAGCCGACTAGAAGAAACTACAGCAAAGCTCCAGCGGAGAAGGGAAGAGTGACCAAGATCACACTCCAGGAACACAAGCAGAGCCACAGAGTCCCTGAATCACTCACTCATCATTATATTTTTGATAATCCTTTGTGGTTTGTAGGGCATTTCCTGCAGATAGTTCTCTTCTTAATCAAAAGCGATGAAGGGAAGAGGTCAAGTTCTGCCAGTGTTTGTGGTTTGTCAGAAAGAAGATGCTGGTATTAAATGATCAATGTAGGTAGGAACACAATGTTACAAGCCATTAGGAGCCAGACGATGTTTCAGCAGCAAAAGCAGGTAACGGTGACACCTCAAGTCAAAAGACCAATCACATCCCATTTTGGTTATTTCAATTTCCTAGTGTCATTAAAGACTGGACATGTTTTTTCTAGGATCTTTTTGATCATAAATGGAGGAAGCCAACAGCCTTTTCTAGGAACTTAGAGAATGTTTTTCTCTTAATCAGTTTTACTTTATACGACTGAGAAGATATTACCAGGTAGGCTCCATTTTCTGCACCAGCCTTACGAATGTCTAGAGAAGTAAGACAGTTCAGGTTTATATGTGTTCTGTTTTACTTTACTAAATAGCAGAAGCAAAGTGGAATACTTGAAAAAAGAAGATGTGTCCTGTTTAGAAGTTAAGTGCAGTAATTAATGTATTCATTGTTTTCCATTAGATAGAGACATCTATGCTCCAGTATGGTTGGTTCCTCCTAATAACTTCAGGTCAACAAAGGAAAAACACAGTAATATGAGCAGCCATCCAAAAATCTTTTTTTTATGTAGTTAAAGAGGTAGAGTTAGGATTAGTGTTAGTGTAGGCTGGGTTTCTGAGTATTGACTTCACTTTGGTTTATATGCAGCTCAGCTAAATTGGTGCTTTTGTGTTTATAGTCAGTTTAATTTTCAACATGATTGCCTTGAAAGAAAAGAGCAATACACAAACTGACCTCATAATAAAATTGTTTAATTACACCATAGGTGTAAGGTACCGTGCACCTAAGGAGAAATTGTGTGTCTGTGAAGGTGGCACCTGGAAGCTTGTTTTTAGGAGGCGCAGGTAGGTTCAAATGGCATCTTACAGTTAAAGTGTTCTTATATCCTGAGCTACACAGGAAGAAGCCCAGCCTCCATGGTAACTGAGTACTCCAGGTTAAGAGCCTCAGGTCTTTCCATGCCCTGCAGAGCCTTGTGAGCTTGTGTGACACAACCCACCAGCTTGCCACAGCATCACTTGTGTGTCTTTCCACACCACAGCACCCAACCCTCACCAGTCAACATCCTCCACCTCTCTCTTGTAAGCACATAGGCCGGTTTCTACTGACTTTGGCTCAGGAATTGTCAGTTCTCTCTTCTGTACAGACTGTATTTTGAACCAACAAAGCCCTCTGGCAGAGCTGAATCTGAAACAACAATGGAGGGATGATGCAGTAGCGCTGTCTCACAGGAAGTTTGTCTTTTTCTTGTAATCTCTTCTCCCTCCCACTGTGATGCTTAGAGCTCACCATTACCATTGTGCTAGTACCTCTCCCTATTTTAATTGTGTAATGCAGACAGCAAGCTCCACAGGGCAAGGGCCTGCTCTTTGTCCCTGTCTGTATGGCGCTACGCACATCAGCAATGCTATCTAAATAATGGTTACTGATAACAAAATGCAGCTGGCAATTTTCCTAAACTTAGAATCATTTCTCTCAACTATAACTCACTGATCAGACATTATCCCTGCTTCTCTGAAGATAAAGATGATTCTTTCTGACAGCCAGGACTGGGGTAAATGATAGCTACTTATTGTCAGGTGAATGGAGTCTCACAATCAGGTGATTAACCAGTAACAAAGCTAGAAAAAATATGAGAAATCACTTACTTGTGTGGGTTGTTTTGGGGTTTTGTGTTTTTTTTTTTTTTTTTTTAGTAAACTCAGATTACATTTCTGAAATACATAAGGAACATGGTTGTGCTAATGTTTCAGGCATGCAGAGATGCTCTATGGTTTATAATGCTCTTCTACTATAAAATAATATATTATACAATGCATCCCTTGTTTCTGTATATTTCTGTGAGTTGTTATTTTTAAAGTAGTGAAATTCCAGGCCTTGAGCCACATTCTGAGAATTTATATTGAATTTCAGCAGTGTGTGTTAGGATAGGCATTTTGCTCTTTCCTTCATCCCTGGTAAAGTTGCTCCGCAGAAAACAGCTCTGCATAGACATATTTGGAGCTTGCTTTAATTTCATCCTAGAAAAGGTCTTAAGTTTTGAATGGATCAAAGTGAAAGTGTGCAGTACCTTCTGGCACTGAATTTACTTTTTTATCAAAGGCTGATTCCCTCTGAAAAATCCCTCCTGCTTCCTGTGCCTGGACGTTCCCAGCAGACAAGCCTGTCCTCTGCAGTACTGCAGGGGGCATCTCGCGCTGTAAAAGACGAGCAGTAGATGATGTAGTAATTGGTTTCATTTTGCACTGTACAGCACAGCCTTTGTTTGGGCAGCATTTTGATTTAAACACTAATCTAGGTCTGCTGCCCAAATAAATTATTCAAGACCAAGGGGCAGAATATGGTTCTGTAACAAGTCTGAGCCAGACCATCCTGATAGCGAGTTTTGACCCTTGTGAGAAAGGGTTAAGTGGGTTCTGCTGACTCATTGAGGTAGGTGGCTTATTAGTTCACTTGTGTAAAAGGGAGATAAAAATGGTTTGCTGGGGAGAGGCCATCTAAGATGCTGGCTGAGCAGCCATGAGGGAGAAGCCTTAGAAATAGCTGAACTTTATTTCCTTATTGCTTATATCCTTGTTAATAAAGCCAAACCCCCAAAGCAGTAAGGGGGTGGGGATCATTTTGGACTCCATGCAGTATATGGCCAGTGCTTGAAAGCAAGATGGGAAAGGCTCCAGCTCACAGGTATAAATTACATGAAACAGTGACATAAAGACCTTGCATGGTGAAAATATTAAAGCATTCAGTCATAAGACCAATAACCAGGAGAGACAGAAATGGAGGGGTTGAAGGCAGGCTAGAAAGTCAGGTTTTAAGATGAGAATTTAGAAGGAGATAAGGAATTGCTGAAAGGGGAGAGGTCTGCACAGATTGTTTCAGGTGACCAGAGCTGCAGAGTGAATGGTTTTTCAGCAATGACACCAGTCTGACAGTAGATTAAAAGAGTAAATAAGTACCCAAATTTATCTAGGAAGGATTTTTCAGCAAAGATGTGCTGGGACTGATATTTTTTCCCTCTCAGTTTGCTGCCATAGGGAGGAGGGGTTTTTTGGCATTGTGTAGTGGAAGGTGAAAGTGAAAGGAGCATCCATAGGGTCAGTTAAGAATATAAACACAAGAACATAAGAAAGGCTCTGTGGGGTCAGACCAAAGGTCCATCTGGCTCAATATCCTGTCTCTGATAGAGAACAACAGTGAATACCTAGGGAAGAATATATACAGTGATAAAAGTGCTATTTCCCCAGCATGATCTTCCAGCTTCTAATCATTTGCAACTCAAGGCCTTCCTAAGCCAGGTGTGATATTTTTGTATTTAATAGCCCTTAATAGGTTTCCTTCTATATAAGTGCCTAGTAATTTCTGAGTTATAACCACTATAGCCTCGTACCCACTAGCCTCTGTGACCTCTTGTAGCAAGAAGTCCCACAAGTTACTGCACACAAAATGCTAAGCCATCTTCTTTCTGCCTATTCTGATCCCTCTGCCCACTGGCCTTCAATGCCAATCTAGTGTCTGTTTAGTATCTACATGTCCCATGAGATTTTACCCCCCTTCAGTCATTCTGTCCCATCCTTAATTCTCTGGTTTTTCACCTGAATTACTTATTCCTCATATAGGAGCTGCCCCATGTCTCTTCATTGTCCTGGCTATTCTTCTCTGAACCCTTTCTAGTTCTTCTTTGTCATGTTTGAGATGAGGGACCAAATCCTCACACAGTATTCAGGGTGCAGGTGTAGCAAGGATTTATCTTACAGCATACTGACCTTTTTTTTCTCTTTTCTATTCCTTCTCTATTGACTGCTAACAGTCTGTGTGTTCCTTTGGCTCTTCTTGAGCACCAGAGTGATGTTTTCATAGAACTATTTATTTTATACACCAAATCTTGTTGGATGGCAATGGTCAGCTGTGAGATCATCATTTTATGTGTTAAGTTTTCTTATTTGTAATGTTTTACATTTATTAGCCTTGAACTTCATCTGCCATCTTGTTCTCAGTCTCTGTCACATTAAATCCTTCTGCATTTTTCCACAGCTATCCTCCCATTTCTACTGCTCTGTTTCCTTAATGTCCTTTGAACAAGGTAGAAACTCAGAGGATGTGGGAAGCAAAGAAGTTAAGGAGGGATAGATGAGAAAGAAACCCATTTGATGTTGATCTGCTTGAAGTTAGAAATAAGAAAGTGATGAAAGTCAGAGAGCTAGGAGATAAATGTTCAAAAAGAGATCTGAAGACAATAGACAAATTGAGAAGGGAAGCTATAGTGGTCAGGGACAGGAAGATACAAATGTAAACCAAAGAGGCCAATGCAAAATATTAATTTGTTTAGATTTATCAATGTCTGGGAAAAGGCTAGGAGGCAACATCTCTGGGAAGTAAGGAGAAATAAAGAAGTTACAAGTCTGTGAGAAATGTGAAGGGGACTGGGAGAAATGGAAAGAGTGAGAGACATTAGTGGGACACCGATGATAAAATGACATTGGTGCTGGATTGGGAATTCAGTGTAGTACAAGCAAGTTTGAAAGAAGTGGAAATGTGCCAGAAATATGTTATTCCTACTGTAAGAGCTGCATTTTGCATTGTAATACTGATAGCTGTGGGGCCATGGCCCATTTCCCCCATCCAGGAATTTCAGGACAATGTGATTTATTGCATGCAGCACTAGCTTAGACTGGATAATTTTAAAAGGAGTTTAGCACCATTTCCTTCCTTTACAGCTCCTTGAGAAATGTTTGCACATTAGCTGTGGTGGAGAGCTAGGTGAATTATGAGACAAAAAGTTTTATTTGGGGAGGTTATGTTGCATTGCCTGCCTTTCCTTAAAGGGTGTAGCTGGAATCCATTCAATATAGACATATAATGTGAAAACACAATATCCATGACCTTCCTAAATTTATAGACAATGCAACAAAGGTACTGAAAGCATGTGATTAATATAGTCTAGGGCTTGGAAACAGATACTGCATACTCATGTAATCCTGCAAAATCTCTTTGAGAGCTACCTGCCTATTCTCTGGAATTTCACTTGTCATGTAGAAAAATGAAAGTGGGTCTGATCTCTGGCTGCTCTTCTAATTGTGAAGAAAACTTCCAGAATGGGAAGTATGTGTAACAAATAAACTGTTCTCTAGAGAGGTGAGAGCATAGGTCTAAATGGTGTGTGAGTTGCCCCAGTCATTTCAGCAAGGTTCTAACTTATTTGCCCAGAAGTAATAATTTAAATGCCAATAATATTTGTCACCCTGTAGTTCATGTAATAAATTGAAAAAGGTTCAAAGTGCATGTATTTAGCTTGTTTATTGCCAATACCAGCATAATCTGCTTGAATGAGCACCCTGTCTTTGTGGTTGGTTTTGTTGTTTTCTGGTTTGTTTGGTTTTTTTTTTTTTTTTTTTTGCTTAGGCTGCCTTTTGTTCTTTGGTACATTTCAACATATTCAGGAGCAGATTTCATGTTGTTTCTAGCTATCCTCCTGTTACAACCACTCAGTAGCTTCTGAGCTTGGTGTTTTCATGTGACTGCTGTACCTCTGCCACAGGGTGCACACACACATAAAAACACACACAGATATAAAGACAAAACATTATTTGTGACTTATAAAAGCAGGCAACAATATGAATTCAGTTCTTCCCAGGACTATCCAAGTGCAGTGATGTGAAAACTGTCTTAGAGAGCTGGAGAAGGGACATCCTGTTTGTGCTTTGAACCTTCCCCTCTGGATTGCATTTCATTTTTATTTGCATGTATCTTTAAAACAGACAATTTTAGTCCTTACACAAGAGCATAACTGCTTCCACATCTGATTCATATCTGCAGGTAGACTGGTTTACTTTTAGTTAAGATCTGTGTGCCCAGGAAGACAGAAATGTGTGTAATAGAAAACTAGCTTCATTGTTAACTGTGAAGAGAACACTGTCTCTACATAATCAATCAATCAATCAATCAATCAATCAATCACTTATTTCTTACCAGTGCACTCTTCATGCCAACATGCCTGAATGCTTTATGGTCATTAAATTAAATCAAAGAACACACCACAGAATGGACAAGGCCAGATCAATAAATCTTAAAACCTGATTCAAACTTACCAAGGACTCTGCAGGAGTAACCATGACAGGAAGGATGACTCCAGTCAGGAGGGCATGTGTGTGGGCATAAAACTGAAACAAGACTTAGGTGATACTAATTAGGGGACAGAAACATTTAAAGGAACTGTAATTTTTATAGCATCACCCAGCTGCCAACACCATCACCCTGCAGCCTAATGTCTGTATTTTCAGGTTTATGAGTGATATAAGAAAATAACAATGGCAGCAAGAACTTTTTGTAACTTTACAGCTGTACGCTTCAGGGCACCTCTTGCCTAATTTTAAAGGTGTGCCTATTTGTGATCTCTCCATTTGATTATTGCAGGGCACCATATGAAAGGAAGATGCAGTAAACACCAGCTGGCAGTCACCACAGTACAGCTGCTCTGTCTTCATGGACCATCCCAGCAATTTGATCTTTGGAATGACTCCATGCTGAACTCAGATCCAGTCAGAAGTCATCCATTAGTTGGGCAGAACGTTTCTCCCTCCTTGCTTGAGAGGAGAGCTTTATGAAACTGCAAAACCTTTTATGAAGCTGCCAATTAATGGGGAGCTTTGTACATTTTGCTCATAGAAATATCCCAGTAGCTGTCACAACCTATGGAGGTTCATTCCCAAAGCACATAAAATGACCACAGGCCTAAGTACGTTCAAAACTAAAAGCAAACCCCAGTTCTTCAACTTAAACTTCCCTCCCTCAATAATGTCGAGGCATGTGCTCCTCAGTCTGTGAATTGGATCAAAAATATTGCCTAGAGGCAAAGGGTCAGAGGAGATTCCACTTATGAAAAACAGGAGGCCCTCAAAAGGGTGCAACCTCAGTTGCTGAACAGACACCACAAATAGGATGGATAAAAGCCCACATGAGACTGGTATGTGAGCAAGCAGAAGCTGACAGTTGCCCCTCAGGAATAGAGTATAAAGCTTTCAGTTCTGCAGGAGATGTGATCTGAAAGTCTGCTTCCTGGAAGCAATCGCACCTGAACTGTTGCATGGTGCTGCAGTTGCATAATTTAATAGTTGTCATGTTTCATTCCAAGGTGAGTGTTCTTGGTGGTAGTGTACATAAAAAATTTGTATGTCATTAGGGATAAAAGGGTCTATGCCAGACAAGGTCAGATATTATCCTCAGGAGTGGCAGAAGAGGTCCATATTAAAACAAAGAAGGTGTTTGATTTCCTTTTGAACGTGGGCAGATGATTCAGACCCACGTGCCCTTCATATGCTCTGTCTCTCCCCTTCCTATCTCCTTTCTTTTGAAACAGATTTAAGTCCATCTACTTTTATATTTTCAAACAAAACCCATAAAAGGGCCATAAATATCATGACTCGCTAAAATGAAAGCTGTTTTCTTCTTCTCCCAGGAGACTCCTGCCTGAGAGAGAGACAGAAAGAGTTCACCTCTTTGAAAATTTCCTCCTCTGTCGAAGTAAAGCTGGTATCTAAAAGCAGCCTTCAAGGCTTTGTTCTTATCATCTTGACCTGGCTTTGTACTGGCTTCTCTCTGTATTGCTTGTGGAAGTGTGAAGGACGGGGCTAGGGGAAGGAGTTTTGGCTATCACTGGCAGAGCAAGGGTCATGCTTGGAAAGGGATTTCATTGTGGTTTCAGAAAACATTATAAACTCAGTGCAGTGGCAGAAAGAATGGAGAAACTCATTCCCCTCGTGGATCAGACCAGTGATCCACCCTTTGTGTCTCTGATGTTGGCCACAACCAGATTCACCTCAGAAGATATAAAGAAAGTTTAAGTGGGTAATTATGGAATAACCTGCCCTGAGTAAAATTTTCTCCCCTTCTGGCCCAAAGCCCTCCTTCATCTCTCCTCCTTGGTTAGAGTTCAACTCTATGCCCTGAAGCATGACGGCTTCTCTCCCTTCCAAACCGCTTTTCATCCTGGCCTGTCTCATGTAACTGCCTGTGACAGTGATGGGATGTATAGGTCTTGTCCACTGAGAGTCTGTGACAGATCATAGCCTTATTGGAAAGAGAGGCAGAGAGGCTGAAGAGAAGGCGAGGGAGGAGAGCATAAACTCAGATGAAATATCCATCAGGAAGATGGAAAGAAGAGTGAGTGCCCGGGAAACTAATTGCTGCCTGCTGATCTGGGCTGTGGAGATAGCTTGCAAGTGAGCATTTTTGGTTTTCAGAAATTTCAGCCTGGAGCACACTAGGAAAGTCAACTCTTGCTTGAAACTACTGTTCATCAATATTTCCCCTTTTATATATATATATATTTTTTTTTTTTAAGCTGTAGAAGTATGACAGTAGTCCTGAGAAAACAATTCCATTATAATCTAAGGGAGCTTTTTCTTCCACTGAAGTTCACTACTTATTTCTGAAAAGTTATTGGCATAATTTGGGGCTGTTAGGCACTGAACATGGATGAGAATCAGGCTATTTTTCTACTGCCCGAAGACTATTTAGGATTCCAAAGTTAGATATTCCTGCCTAGGTCCTTATCCCTATCACACAGAGATGGCTGCTCATAATCCCGAGTAGAGCAAAGCCCAGCTTCTGTGGATTTGTTTGGCCATCGCATAGGGCATCAAAATTTATGTGACATAATGCCAGATGCTCCCAGGTAAGGATTAGAATTGTTCAGCACATGAAGGCTCTTGACTTTTTAGATAGTGTCAACAGTATCACAGGTGATAGCACTATACCACAAAAAGCATTAACAAAGTTCCAGGGATTGCTAAAATGTACTTTCTAGATGGACACTTTCCAGTTGTATGCAGGTTCAATGACAGCTTTTGCTTATTTGTCCTGGAGCTCAACAATTCCTAGGGAGAGGGAAAGAAGAGCTAGCTTTTGGATCATATTCAAGTCTCAGTAATGATTATTTTCACTCCCACAGTATCCACTGTTTCCCATATCCCTTTCCCTCAAAAGTGTGGCAAAGGGATCTGGAGTTTTCCAAGCGATGGATGTTGAAATCACACCCAGTCTCCTGGATACCACACTGAGGTGTTCAAAGCATCCTGCTGGTGTTGGCTGAGCACAGGAGATTGTTCATTAAGAAAAATGACTGTATCATTCATACTGGGCACAGCTGCAGTGAGCAGCTCAGTGGCAGTGTTCAAGGCTCTGTAATCTCCTGTTAGTTGCCACTTGCCATTAGATTTTTTTACTGGCCATAAAGGAGAATTGTAGGGGAAATGAGACGTGACGATAATTCCCTGTTCTTCCAGCTCCTTTATCAATTCAGTAACAGGACAAATAGCAGCAGAAGGTAATGTGTATTGTGGAATATTAACTGCCTTACTATGGGGTAAAGGAGCAGCTGTTTGCAACAGATTAGCAGTCAGAGATGCATCTGTAGGAGATAAACTCAGGGACAGAAAGGGTGATGTTCCTATTTCCCATTTTCCCCACGACTGACCCTTCAATACATCCATGCCCAGTATATTGAGGGCACCCAAAAGTAAGATCAGGTGGATTATCTGTCCCTTAGACAGAATCAGCTTTGCCCTGACCAGAGGGTGGTTGGTGAGTTTCCCATTATTGACTGCTTGCAAAGCAGAGGCTGCCCTTTGTAAGTGTCCTTATGTGCCGTGGATATCCGGATTCCTGTGTCAGTGAGGAATGTTGTGAGGATGGATCATTAATTTGGGACTGAGATCCTCAGCAGTGGGAGTAGCACCCACCTTAGTTTCCTAAATATCCAGTCTAAGTTTAGTGCTGGTAGGTTTGGATATATCCCTGAGCTTACAGCACTTGCATGCTCTATCCCTTTGAACCATATGGTGTCACCCCATCTCCAAACACAGATCCCAGAGGGTTGTGAGAAGGAAATGATGAAAACTTGTGCACTGGCACAAAAGGAAAGTTGGCATCTCAGAGACAGCTCCTTCCCTAAACATATTTTCCATCATCTTTTACACTCACTAGTAACTGATCACATTTCTCAATTTCTGCTTTTGTCTTTCACACGGAGGCAGGCTCGCTCTTTTACATTTTCTCTAGCTGAGGACCTCCCTTGGTTTTTACCCTCTGGGTTGTACAGTGGTATATCTGCCAGCCTACACTGAAGGACATCTTGGAGAGTAATACCATTTAAGCTTGTCTTAATGGCCAGTTCTAAAGATTCCCACACCCCTCAGCTTCCATTAGACACACACCAGACATGTGCAGGCTCCCATATCCCAAAGGATGCAGTTCTGCTGGGAGGGGTTGTCAGGTTCTTGGGGCAAGGGATGCTGGTCCTTCTACTTCAGCTGAAATCACTGTTTTACCATGGCCGCATAAAGGCCCTTTAGTTCTTCCTGGTACCTGTCCTGCCTACCTGGCTCTGCTTCAGTCCAACGCTGCTGCTTCCAGCACACATCAGGCCTTTGCATGAGCTGGGTTGGCCAAACCAGGAGCCTGAGTCACAGACAGGCCAATGTCTCAAGCAAACAAACAAAAGAGCTTGTTTTTATTATTATTTATCAGGAAATGTAGTGATTGGAAGTGGGGTAACCATTTTAAACTGAAAAAGTGTAGATTAATATTAAATAGTGGGGTAGATTTATATTGAATATTGGGAAGAAATTCCTTACTGTGAGGGTGGTGAGGCCCTGGCACAGGTTGCCCGGGGAAGTTTTGGATGCCCCATATCTGGAAGTGTTCAAGGCCAGGTTGGATGGGGCTCTGAGCAACGTGATCCTAGTGGAAGATGTCCCTGCCCATGGTGGGGTGGTTGGAACTGGATGATCTTTATGGTCGCATCCAACCCAAAACATTCTGTGGTTCTATGACTGTTTTCTTCTAATTGACTTACACAGTGCCACAGCCTGGTAGGTACAGGGTGATAAGAATATTATTTCACTGAACTCACCTTATACACGTGTCCACAGCTTGGTCTGATGATGCTTACACACTGTAAAATAATCCCTTTTTTCTGTGGCAAATCTCTCTTGTGTCGACAATTAAGTACCCTTTAAAATTCCATTTTTTTGGCTATGTTTACAGCAACATGGCTATTACGAATGTGTAGAAAATGTAAATAACTTAGCTAATATTTTTGCTAGCCACCTTTCTCCTTGCCTCTCCTTCAGTTATGAATGCCTTGGAGAAGAGATCATTCTTGCTTAGTGCCTGAAAATGCCTGAGCTTCTAGGGGGAGCTGCAGTAAATAAAAAAAAATTATGCTGGATTCTATTTTCACTAAAAGAAAAAAGGAAAGGCATGTTATAACCCTGATTTGGTGTGATTATACTGTAAATAGGCCATAAACAGTCAAAGGGAAAATAACCCACAATATTCACACCTTTGAGAGACTGTGAGGTGGTAATCGCTATTCTTCCCTGCTGTTCAAAATATTTTCCAAGTGTCCTCGAAACTGCATTGGCAGCAGAATGTGGCCCAATTCAAGGGCTTTAATGCTACTGCTAAGTAGAAATGATTTTTGTCCTCGAAATTTTCAGTGAAATAGTCTGTATTTTGCAAAAGAAAAAGCATAGCTATTCACTGCAAAAGCACTAAGAAAAAAGGCAGAGACCATCAGAAATCTTTCTGACAAGACAATTCCATGTTTTAAAAAAAATTTGTCCAATTAAGGAAAAAGTACTAATGTTGAATTTCAAAAATAAGCATGTTCTATATGAAGATGACAGAGAATTTCAGAGTTGCTTGCTGAAGTTAATAGGGAGCATAATGTCCACTTTATACACAGGGAAACAGGAACAGAGATTTACCTTCAGCTCATTTTTTCACTTTTCCCCAAGAACTGTTGCACTTTGCATGCCACACAGAACTAGCATTTTAAATGGATGGTGTAGCTTACCTTTAAGACCACAACCCTTCTTTACAAGCAGCATGGCTACCTCTGCCTGTCACAATGCCACAGAAAAGCTCTGCCAGAGAATCATTCCAAAACCTTGCAGGGAGATGCTGTGCTTTTCCTGCCCTTTGTGGTCGGAATCTTTTTCATCTTATATCCATGCCCATACTCAACACTTTAAAATCTCTCACCTTTATGACCTGTTATTTCTCAGCATCTTTTTGGGCTGATAGACAGCTAAGGATATAGATATTTACTGTCACTATGTTAATATCCAGAGGTCTTAACTAGCACCAGGACCCTATTGCAGCACGTACAGCATGCAGCACAATTCTACATGTTCTTGCCCTAAAAGACTTGCAAGTTAAATAAATGAAACAGACACAGGCTGGGAGAAGGAGATTGCATCTGTAAGTGTGTTTGAGACCCAGAAGCCGAGCCCAGTGTTGTACATGGATACTGCAGCAGCAGAAGCCTGCAGGAAATTTCAAAAGATAGGGCTAAATTCATCTTGCTAACAAACATTCTCCATCAGCAATCACTCACCTCTCTGCGGTGCAATTAAACACTCAGTGGCCTCCAGAGAACAAGCACAACTTTCTAAACTGGTGATTAAGGTCTTTGTCTGTGAGGGGCAGACATATGTTTCAGGCCTTTTTCCAGGGAGTGTGATGTGAAAGAGTATAGCATTTATCAGGCTTTTCCCCTCCCAAGTCATGGCTCCTGGCTGCTACCTTTCAAAGCAGCAGTGCTGTGCCTTTTTGGCCAAAGAATTTTAACCATTTCAAAAGGAAACAGTTAATTTGGGACTCTTTAACAGAATAATCAACAGCACAGGGAAAGAGCCTGATGCTTCCTTGGACCCAGATTCAGGTTCTCTTGAGTTAAAATGCTGTATTCTGAGATGGCCTGAACACTGAGCTACTGAGTTAAATAAAGGCCCCTCTCTGCCTTTTGTCACCTGCTGCTTATGGGCTGTGTCTTGTCTCTGGATAAGGTTGGCATTAGAACTGAAGGTAACTTCAGGTCTGTGAGCACAGGCTGGGAAGAAATTCCTCATTGCAGTTTCATGTTTATCCATCATAACCCAGTGTAATTGCAGACTGTCCCTAAAATATGCTGCACTGAATTTTGCAGCGGTTCAATCATCTTTTGCATCTGGGTCACACTGATGGTACAGGTGGTTTCAAATATAAATACAGGCCATCACATGGATGGGACACACTCTCCTGGCAAAACTGGGAGCTTTACCTATGTTTTTCTGTTTGAGAAGTGATTCAGAAACAATCAGATTGGTTCTGGCTCTGTGTGGCAGATTGCACTTGAGCATGCAGCAGCATCCTAGCCAGCAGAAAGCTGGGCTAAATCACCCACTGGAAGCACAAGCCTGCTTTAGCATTTAACACTTCCTTAGCATGTAACAATGAAACTCAGCAAAACGTCAGCTTTTATTTTTGCGTTGTCCTAGGCTCAAAGGCTCCCAAGGCTCAAAAGATTGCAAATGCCTCTGGAGTATCAAAGCTTCAAATCCAATGTAGCCTGGCTATTTTTCCCTTCAGCATGGGCAGTTACAGAGATGGGATGAATGCTCCCCATCTAGATAATTTCAAACCTGTGTTTAGCATTAATTCTGTCAGTTTGGAAAGCAGGCAGCTGACAGCACAGGGCAATGCAATGCCCTGGGATTCTGCTGGACTTGCACGTGCTAAGAGACCATGGTGTGTGCTTGCTGGAATGGGAGGGGTTTAGGTGAGATTAGTGAATGGGCAGAAGAACCTGCTCTGAGGGAAAGGTCTTGCCAAGATTCATGCAGGCAGTGGCATCAGAAAGGTGCTGCATGTGGCACATTACAATGGACACACTAAAAGTCTTCCTATTCCCTTATTCTACCATAAGGACTGAGTTACTGTGAAAATCATGTTCCCTGCATGAAGGGGCAGAATAAAATACTGTTTGGCTTAAACCTATCCCTGCTTTTGAATGTAAATTAAATCTGTTCTTCAATTTTTTTTTTGTTCTGCTTCTTTTATCTTTGTGGAAATTTTCTTTGGTGACTCCTCTGTTGTTGTCAGCCTCACCCTTACAGGTGAAAATCGTGAACCCTTCTGAAGTTACAAGCTCTAGGAACATATCCTAGAGGCAACATGGAGTTACAGAACCCCAACTGTTGTGCACTGTTGTTCCTGCCCTCCTGTGCAGTTATTTGGGGAAAAGTTCTGTAGGCCAGAGAAACTATATTCATAACATCCACTATTTAAGCCTCTCACTTGGATTCTTTCCTTGCAGTGAGAACTGACACACTGTCAAAGTTGACAGCACTATGCCAGTTTATTGCACCAGAAGACCTGGCTTTTCCTTTCCTCCCATCTGCAGAGCTTGGCTGCTCCCATTATAGGAGCCCTTTCTCCCTCCTGCCCCTAATAAAATCTCCATGCTTCACATGCTCCCTCAGCCTCCCTTTGATTCGTGCTCCCAGAGTCTTCCTCGCTGCTGACGTCGGGCGCCGGCACAGCTCTGTAATTTCCCGGCAGCCCTTTTCAAACACTGCCTTTTAATCAGGTGCTGTGTTTTACCAGCACTTCCTCCTCTCACTGAACGCCTTTGAAGCGAGGCTGCCAACACTGCTGGGGTTCCTTCTCTGCCACCCTTTTTTGTTGTTTCCATACAGAATTCTAGGACAGAATTTTGTAGCTTTTTAGATGCTCTGATTTTTAATTTTTTTTTTTCTGTGTTGTGATCCTAATTTCCTGCAGGATTTCTTCTTCCTCTCCTGGGAAATTTGTCTCTATTTCTGGCATCTGTCCTTCCTAACCCTTCCCACGTTTCTTCCCTTCTAAAGACAGGGGAAAAGAATCCATTTAATATTTTTCTGTAGTAACGTCTATCTCATCTGTCAATAAATTACCCTTTGCCATCTCTGGGAGACCCCTTTGTCTCCCTTCACTGACCTTATTCTGTACCTTGCCTGTTTTTTTTTTAAGGGAGGATGCAATATCCCTGGGCTGTCATTCCATGAAGAACAGCTGTCATTCCTCCCATAGTGTATGCGAATGTGTTTGAGGAGGGAGGGGAAAGGAAGGGGGAAATAGGGGAGGATGGGGTTCTGCTGTTGGGAAATATGATGGTCCTATTCAGAGTGGCAAATGTTTTTTCATTCATGATATTCCACTGCAATTCTGTCTTTTTCTTCAGTGGTTTTGGACATTCATTTTCTTATTAATCTAACACTCATCTGTTTGACATATAACTACAAGAATGTCTATTAAACATCTTTTTTTAACTCATTTTTTAACTCATTATGCATGCATTTTAGAAATGTCTAATTTCTGCACAGTCTCTGCAACTGTGAATGCTATCACACAGTCAGAGCTGCAGTCTAATACTACAGAGGTGGATTCTGAAAGCATTATCTGTGCCTCAAAAACATGAGTTTGCCATATATTTTCAGTGTTACAAACTGAAATGCTCACTGAGAGGGTTAAAGAACACAGTATAGTCCTGCATGTAACTAGCTAGCTGTGCAGACCTGCAGAAGGAAGAGACAGGTCCACAAATCCAGCAATTCCTGCCATGTTCTTACTCCTCCTTGTGTTTTTGAAGCACTGCAGACTCCCAGATAACTCATCACAGAGCATTCCCTGCCTTTCTCGTGGTCCAAGGGCTTTGTGTATAGCACAGGTACAAGCTCCTTTCTGCCTGCTCCTGCTCCCACACACAGTCTAACCATAAATTAGTACAGTTTTAAAAAGCAAATACTAGTTTTGATTAAATTCTACCAATGTATTTTAAGAAACAAAGGAAGTAAATCCACCAAAGATGCTCTCACCTCTGTACCTTCTGGCAATTACACTTGTTAATGCATTTATTTTCACAATATGGGCATGAAATAAGGAAATGCAGTTATTATCTCTGGTGTGCATAGAAACACACCAAAGCAACCTCAAGGCACAAGACACAGCACGTGCTGGGGCCCTTAATCTCTGAGTACCTGAATCAAAAACCTGGTGAAACACACTGTGAGTCTTGTTTGACCCAGCCTTGGGCTCTCCTTTGTTTGGAAGCCAGCAACAGGCACCATCCTTGTGTCACAGGCCAGGTTCTGAGATGGCCCCTGGACCTGTGAGCTCAGAGCTGTTCCAAAGGCCCAGATTAGCAACACTAGAGAGAGACTGAAGAACTTAAGACAAAGTCAGAAAGAATGTTCAGATACAACATACGTGCCAAGCTCCTCACTTCCTTGTCCCGTGCTAGCAGGACATCAGCAGAATATCTTTTCTCTTAAAAGCACTATAGTAGTTGTTTCACAACTGTTTTGTGATTGATGTCCACTCTGGCCCTTTCTCTCCCATCTGATGGCTCTGGCAGTCCCTGCTTGATTTAGCCATCCCAGCTGAAAACCCATCTCCACAGCTAGAAGTAATAAATTCTTTAGCCACCACAGCAAAATACATTGATATGATCTTGAATTAAATCACTCATGTCTGCAGTCCTCAGTCCAGGATATCACAGTAAATTGGTATCAGCTGAAATCAGATTTACATTAGTAAATGTATCAGGCTATGAGCTGAACAGTTTGCACTGGCCATACCACTCATTCAGCCACCTCTTCTTTGGGATAACTACTTCCAGCACCTCAGTAATGCAGCCAGCTGAACAGTGATACCAGACTTCTCCAGGGGGAATCACTGGGGCTTGGGAACCAGAGCTTTTACTTCCCTAGAAACAATCTGTGCCTTCAAGGACTAAGGCTCTGTCTGCATATGGAAATGGAGTTTTTAAATGTATTCAAATGTTGGTAATACCAACTCTGCTCCAGCACCAGGAAGAAGGTGTGGAGTCTACTGAAGAATGGCTCTTGGCTACTGCCATCTTCAGGACTATCCCATGTTAATTATTCAGGTCTCTTGTAAAAAGGCACCTGTGGCAACTGGCAGAGTATCTGCACAAACATTAGCAGCCTTGAGGCTGAGAAACTGTTAAATAGCCTTGGTAATAGAATATTAAAACCTTGATGATGAGCAAGCTAGCGTGGGTGGAATAATTGTCTGCTCAGAAAGAGGTGCCTTTTTCTCATTCTATTCCTGTTGTTGAATCCTTATCTCCTGGATAAATAAAAACAAACTCCCCAGTTATTGTTCTCGTTCACCTTTTGACTCTTGATTAGATTTTCTGCAGATACATCCCTTTGGCAATGAAAATGGAATCAACGCATTTCTGATGCACTCCAGTGGAATTCTCAGCCCCTGCTCCACCCTCAGACCACCAAGGTCCTCGTTTTCTGAATGGCAGTTAATTACCTGTCCTTCTAGCACATGGATGAGATACAACTTTCAGACAGATCATTTGCTCTGATTAACAGACTGTTCTGTTTCACTTTGAATCTTTATTCTCCTCAGCACTTGGAGCCAAACCTGATACCTTTCTGAAGAGAGAAACTCACGATGACACAAGCTGCCTTGCTCAGGCTGCTTCTCCTTTCTATGTATTTCAGTGTTTTCCCAGATGAGGCCCCAGGATTATTGCAAACGAGTCCCAGGAAGAAATGCTGCTCAATTAGGCGAAAAGAAACTCGAAGGAAAAAAGGAGTAGAGCCAGCAAATTGCTTGAGATAACAATCTCCCCCCACCCGTGTGTCTCTGTAACTAAGAGGATTAGCTGAACTTTCTGTGTCACACCAAAACTGACAATAAGCAACAGTGACTTCCCCCCGCTGGCACTTGTACCTTCGCATGTTTCATTTTCTTGCCCACACTACTGCCTTGCCCCTTGCTGATTGTATGACAAACTTGGGGATGAACATGATGGCTCTTTCCTTTCCTTTAAGATTTATGACTCAAAGCCAAATAAAACCCAACTCAAGTTATTACATGCTCTGTTTCCTCCTAACAACAACTCACTTTTAACAGTGTAAGCTAAGCAAGGAAACATGGAAATATGGTCTCCTTGATCTCACCTGATCCATCTGCTGCTGGAGATGCAAACAGCAGCCTCGGGTCTGCCAACACGGGAGCAGGCATAAAGACGTCCCTTGGGAGCAGGACCAAACGTCTGGAATATATAAAGAAGAAGTCCCATCAAAATTCAAAGTAACTGGGGTTCTGTGTAGATACAGCACTGCCAGCAAGGAGCTGGATGTTTATTTCAAGTTAAGATTTATCATTCTGTGGTAGGAGGACTACCCAGGGTAGTCTTGCAGTGAAAGGAAATAAACTTTGTTAAAGGACTGTCACCAGTTATGGAATCAGCCCCATGTTCCTCTGACAGTGGTGTACACATGATGAAAAGAATATGGCTTGTGGCTGAAGATGATCAAACATCAAATTATTCCAGGCTCTAAAGTAAACTAATTCCTTTTGCTTATGTAGACCTGTGACCTGTGTAGAACATCACTGTAAACCTGGTGAACAGCTCCTTTCCCTGAGCCTGCCAGAGAATGTGAACAGAGAGACGAAGTTCTATGAGACAAGGCAAAGGAGGAGCATTCTCCCAACCCACACGTGCTCCCTCCCTTCTCTTCCCTGAGTTTCCACAGAAGACTACAGCAGAAGGTGGTGAAAAATCTGAAAGGTGAATGTCTCTGATACCACAGGGACACTGACTAAGTAAGCACCTGTGCCAGAGTGAAGAAGGAAGTTGAAAGCAAGAAGGAGGTAGGAGAATTAGAAATGATTTCACACTGATGTAAAGCAGGTACCAGCGCACAAAAAGGGAATGTTGTGATAAAACAAGTTGGGATGTGGGACTCGGGTGATCACCACCAGTGTAAGGTTGAAGGGAAATGCTGACACAGCAAAATCTGCAGCAAGTATTGGGGTTGGGTCATAAAATGCATGGGACTTGCCAGTTCTTGTAAAGCATTTTAGGGAACTAGGCATCTGTGCTGTGTGCCCTCTCATTGCTACACAACTCCCTGGACCTAAATTAAATCACTATGGCACTTCTGCCATGTTAAACGGTCCGAGCAGGTACTCTCAGGCCACATAAATTCAGTGAAGTAGTGTTTTGGGTGTCCCTGTACAGCTTTATTTGTGATCAAAGGGTATGGTGTTGTGGGGGAGAAATACTTCCAGACAGATTTAGACTTTTACTCCAAAAATCTGTTCAGACTGAGGCATTGTGAAAACTGCCCGGTGTATTGCCACGGGGCAAGACTGCCTTGTCACTCTGTAGCAAACCCTGTCTCGCCTATATGGAGGAGCAGTTTTAGTTCAAAGGGATCCAGGTCCATTCTCTTTCCCCATTTACATGAAATGGGACTAGAGTGGAGCGTGGCAGCCTATTAACAGTGCCCCACAGCACTGCAAGAGTTCTGCCTAGAGAGTGAAGGACACCGTGTCCAATTGAAATTACAGAGGAATTTGGGGTAGGCAGAATGTAATTACACAATTGGAATTTAAACTGTGAAATTAAAAGGAAATATTCAAGGATGAAGGGGCAGAGAGAATCCCTAATCTCCAGCCAGGCTGGGCTGTGTGACAGAAAAGTCCCTTTCTGAAGAGGGAATAAGCAAAGAGCTGTCCTGGAAGAAAGGGAGGTAGAGAATAAAGACAATGTTTTCAAAAGCACCCTAACTCCAGCTGTGTGTTTGTTTCATAGGCTATGTCTATTCTACAGAAAACCTTGCGGTTGCTAAAAGGCATCAGATGTGTCCCTCTTGGCCCCCTCTTCACTGAGGTCAAAAACAATTTGGTTCCTCGTGTAAGCAGCACCAAAGCATTCCCAAGGTCTACAGCAGAAAGCGTGCTGTACAACTGGTCAAAAAAAAGGAGTTCAGCCCCGGTTTTCGTATAGCTACAAACCAGAATTTGCCCTTCTGCCTGAGTTTGTCACACTGCTGGCACTCTTGCTTTAGTATCTGAACTTTTCCCAAATCTTAGCTAGTAATCATCCTAACAAAAAGCAGGTATTTTTTAAGGGTTTTGCTGTAGCAAGGGGAGGAAGAGAAAAATGCTGAAAGCAGGTCTGTGACAGTTTGGAGTGGCAACTCGAATCAGGCAATTGCAAATCCCACTCCTCAGAGATCTGAATCAAGTTGTAGGACCTCATTGTTGTCCCTCTGAGAGCAGAGAAACAGGTAAAGATGCAGCCAGCCCTGTGGGTCTCTGGGAGAGGAACAATAACTGCTCAATAGGGTCCTTCAATCAAGGCACAACAGAGAGAACTGGGGGCTCGTCTTCTGGGGCTGCCCAGCTACACATGCAACCAAAGACAAGTTTCTTCATTTCTCTGCTTTAGTTTGCCATTGCTAAAAAAGCACAGCAATCATTTTCTAAATCCTCAAAGCTGGTGATTTGTAAGATGTAACTGGTTAAAATTGGAAGGTTCAGAAGCTGCATTGATGACAACTATTGAAATGCATACAAAAAACTGAGCTAGAGCTAAAGTAAGTGCAGGCAAAACAGCAGAGAGTGAGAAATAGATTGAAAAACCCACCTGAAAAGATAAGTGTCCTTTTAGTAATTACCTCTCCCTTTCCTGAGGATGTGTGAAGGTTCTGAATTACAGGGTTTTTTTAAAATATGAAAATGAAAAACATGCTTCTTTTTGTCCATGCTCCCATTTCTTATCTCCAAAAAAGCAGTTAGCTGCACTTGGGAGGGGCAGAGTATTATGAGGTGATACAACTTTCCTGCTATAATTTTATTATTTTTAAGATTCAGAGGAGTGGCAACAACTCTCAGAAATTAGAGATTCAGGGTCATCCTTTCTCCAGTCCAAAGACAACAGAATAGGGTCAGAACTGAAGGCAGAAAGCAATCTGGTCAAAGGCAGCCAGAGGAGTGTGCAAGGGGAAAAAAACCAGCCAATATATGCAGTGGACAGTCTCCATTTCTCTTCTGCTGTTCGTGCTCAGCACTCACAAGGTGCGTAGGAAGGAGATCTGAAGAAGGGGAAAAGTATAATAATGGAGAGAGACAGGACTGGTGGGTCCCAAGCCTTGGGGATAAGGGTGGACTCTTTTCCATGCTTGAGAACAGGAGGAGAGTGGGGAACAGTGTAGGAGAGAAAACAAAAACAGCGTTGTGCTTAAGGTACTGAAAACTGCACAGCCTCTGGGTGCGAGTCTGTGTCCCACTAATGTCGGCTCTGACACTGGAGGGACTAGGCACAGTCTTTACCTTGCTTTTCTTCACTTCTCCTTCTCAATCAAGAAGGTACAAATCCTATTTTTCCCTCGTTTTTTCCCTGCCAGCTCTCTAAATTGCAAGCTTTTTGCGAGGCAGTGTCTTTTGCTATCGATAGCGTGTTCAAAAAATAACACTGTAGCAGGGAGGCTGCCGGTTCCTCTGTCAGGTTGTGTATGACGATGAGAAATAGGAAATGGACAGAAGCACACAGATAAGTTTAATTAAATGTGAGACAATCCGTGCAGTCCCCAAGTGAAAGGAATACAGAGGTTTCTGAGGACCTATGTATGAAAGCACAAGGGGTGAAGAATGACTGTTTTGAGGCAGAAGCCTCTAATTATCTGCATGACCAAAGGGAAAGCAGAAGTAAACGTGATTGTAGTAACAGGCCCTTCTGTAGGGGAGAAATCTCATGTGAAGAAAACACGATAGAGAGAAGGGGGACATCGTGTGAGAAAAGCAGCATCTGGGATTCACATCTGAGTGGCACGGTGGAATTGGAGCAGAGCAGATAAGTTTGCTCTTAATTTCCCTATACACTAGAGCTGTTTCATGAAAAGGATAATTTCCTTCCCTATGTGCTTTTTGCTTAAATACTGTGATTTGTGTTTCTTTTGATCCCTGCCTTCCCGCCTCATGTTTCTTTTGTCCTCTGCCTCCCTACCTTAAAAAAAAAAAGGTCTGTGAAGCACTACTGAATTAATTCTAGCAGGAGACAGAAAATTCAGAAGGTCACATAGCAATCATAGAAAATTTGGGGTTATGGGCACAAGTCAAGCAGGCCAATTAGGGTTAGGAATTAAGAGGTATCTGGTTCGACACCAAAACAATGGACGCAGATACGCTGCAGAGCTTTAAAAGATCCTCAGATACCATTTCTTCCCTTTACATGTGGTGTTGATTTTGAACACTGTATTGTTTTTCACCACCAGAAAATCTTTTTAAAGCAAAATCCCTGTGAGAGGCAATTCTGTGTGGCTGACAAGTCCAGCCAGAGAACAGAATCACAGGGTGCTGCTCGCTGCTCGCTGCTTTGGGCTCTGTTTCAGCGCATACTTCACCACCACTGTGAGCCCAGTCTCACTGACTGCAGCTGAACAACCAACTTTCTTGCTTATGTCTTTTTGTGAAATGAATCCAGGGTGCTCAGCTCCTCGCAGGACTAAGCCTTGTATCATCTTTGTGTCCAATTATCTCAAATTTCAAGTATTTCCAGCAAGTTGCTCATGAGTAAGACACCAATCAGGCACTATGTGGCACTCACAATTGAAAGAGAGGTAAAATTTATCTGATAAATTATTCATCACTAATGATTTGGCCAGCTTTCCTGGATATATAGCCACAGGGATGTATGACACCTTGGGGAAGGCATCAGATAGAGATGCATTCAAAGAAAACTAGAGGAGAGGATGCAGACATAGATCCAGACTAATCTTTAGAGGGAGAGGGAAAGCACCTATGTGGCTTGAGTGAATTAAGTTCTCTTTATAGGTGGTCAATTAGAAAACACAGAGCAGATTAATAACTCCCAGAAAATGACCAAAAAAAAAAACAACAACAAACAAACAAACATACAGAAAAAAACCCACCAAAAATAAAAACAGCAAACCACTAGCAAGTACTTGTTTTCAGACATCTTTTCTGCGGTAGCTGTGGGTTCCAGCTAAGTGTGCAGAAGCTGAGTGAGAGCAAAGGCTAAATCAGGTGTGGTAATGGGAGCAAATTCTCCCCAGCAAGAAGCTGCTGGGATCAGGGAAGAGGTTACTGGGAAGTGGCATGCCGGACTGAGAGGAGTCTTTGGGTGAGATAGGGAGATACGGGAGAGAATATTCAGCGTAGGCAGGATTAGAGCTGTGCAGAGCCTTAATCTAGGCAGCCCTTTCTCTCCTCGTTTATCTGTCCTGGTGCAGCCCCTGCGTGCTGCAGTGCTGGTATAACCTGGCCATAAAACTGGATTAACTGGCCCACGAGGATCATGGCTGAACTGAAGAGGAGCACGACAATATGCCTTTGTTTACATGTTCGCTCCTGTGAGTGCAACACAGATCTTCAGGAGACAAAGTGCTTAATTGCTGGTTTAGGGTGTCAGCAAATGAATGTGCATGAGTAGGACTGGTGTTAGAGCAAAAACCTTCCCCTTTCACAGTGCAGTCCATTTCTGCTAGTGTTTTCTGCAATAACAAGAGGTTATTTTATAGGATGGCAAGAAAAAAAAATCCCATTACCAGAGGACCTTATTTTTAAATAAAAATGACAAAATTACCTTTCTGATTCACCCCTTGGAGATACACCCTGCTGTCTCCCTCATTCAGCCTTTCCTTTTTGGCTCTCTCCTACCAATGAAAAAAAAATCTAGTGGCTGTCTCTGATACGACTCCTAATTTCTTCAGCAACAGCATGCAAGAACAGATCCCCGACAGTTCCTCTTACTCCATGATGTTTTGCGCCCCAGAAGGAAATCCAGCTTGGACTCTGACCCATCTGAGTTAATGACTCTTGGAAAACGTTAAGACCGAGTCCTTAATGAATGCCATTCTACACCAGCCTCCCTTTCTTTTTTTTCTGGAAGTACATTACAAAGCTCAGGGATAACGTGCATTTACGCAATAATAAATGTGAGTAAGTTTTATTTTTACCCTGCCAAATCTGTCAGGAATTAACAAAGTTTTGCCACTCTGGCTAATTGCTCGTCCTGATTTGGAAGCTTTGAATCTCAAGCTAATTTTATTTGTTGGTCCCTCTGGTCTCATATTTACTCCCCTTTAACGAGAGAGGCATGAAACCCGACTCCCCTTCCAGGACAATTTGACGCGGGAAGTGTAAGAGGATAAAGTATTTGAGAAAAGCACCCCAGGAGCATTGGGCTGCCCAGAACGAGGGAATGTTGGGGTGGGGTTTTTTGAACAGAGGAGAATCGCTTCTGTGCAATCGCTCTTTTCTGGAGGAAAACCAGACCCTCGCTTAGGCACCCTCCTCCACGGGAACTGCAGGTTCTGCGATTCCATTTTCCGTGGATGCAATTCCTCTTTGTGCACAGGGGCTTAGCCCTGCCCAGGCTGGGGCAGAAGCTGGGTGCAGGTGCAGTGCAGACGGGCATTTCCACAGCACCGCTCTCACACAGCGGGGTTCACCGGGAGGCTCCTGACAGGCTCCTGTCCCCCACTGATTGTTCCAAGCTTACCCCCCCAAAATCTCCCTGCCTCTGCTGATTGCCTCAGTTTACCTCAAAATCTGCCTTCTCTCCCCTATAGATTAGCTCAGATTTTACCTCCAAAATATGAATTTTGTCCCTGATAATTACCTAGATGACCCAGCATGAAAAGCCAATGGCTACATTTACCTTATCCCCAAATTGTTCATTCTGGCCCTAAAGATTCAGTTAGATTTTTCCTGCAAAATACTTCTTTTTCCTTACAGATGACCTTAAGATTTCCCCCCAGATTTTTCCCTGTCACCAGTGATTACCTCATTTTCACCTTAATATGTCCATTCTCTCCACTAGAGATCATCTCAAGCTTTAGCCCCACAATTTTCCCTTCCCATCCACTACTGACAGCTTTGGTTTTACCTCAATATGTCACTTCCCTCCCCTACAGATTAACTCACATTTTACCCACCAAATTCCCTCTTCCTCTCCACTACTGATTACCTCAATTTTACCTCAAAATGTTCATTCTCTCCCATCAAGTTTTATCCCCAAAACCTTTCCTTCCTGCCCACTACAGATAAGCTTGTTTTCACCCCAACACGTCCATTCTCTCCCTCCTACTTTATTTGCTCCCCAAAACATTCATTTTGTCCCCTGTAAATTACCTAGATTTTACAACCATAAAAAAAAAAAACAAATAACCACGGGATGGACCTTTATTGGGGGGGGGGGGGGGGGTCGGACCGCCCCGTGCCCTGAGGGGGCGCGCGGGGGGCGCCTCAGTGCGCACGCGCCTCCCCCCATCGCTCGCCGGCGGCTGAGGGGGAGCGAAGCGAGACGGTCCGGCCGCGCTGCGCATGCGCGGCGCCGCTCCGCGCCCTCACAGGGAAAGCGGCTGAGGAGAAGCGAGGGGAGGGGGGAGCGCAGAGCCCGGGCCGCATGCGCCGAGCGGCGGCGGCGGCGCGGGCAGGGAGGGAGGAGAGAGGGAGGGGAAGGGGAGGGGGGAGGGTTTATCGCGCGGCCGATTTTTGGTTAAAATATTCAAAATGGCGGACGGAGGAGCAGCGAGTCAAGATGAGAGTTCGGCGGCGGCGGTGGCGGCGGCGGCAGGTAATCATTACTGCGTTTTACATATTCATATTCATACTCGCGCGCGCGGGGCGCACCCCCCCCCCCGCCCGCCCGCCCGGCCCCGCTTAGCATAATTTATTAGTACTCAGGATTATTATAATTAACGGCACAGGAGGGAGCGGGGGGGGGAAGGAGAAGGAGAAGCAGAGCAGCCTCCCCGCGCTGGGGAGACACACACACACACGCACACACCGTCCCTCCCGCACACGGAGCCCGCACGCCGGGGCACCGGCCATGGGGGCGATGGGCGGCGGCGGCGCGGCGAGGCGGAGGGGTCGGGGCGGGAGGGAGGGGGGACACACACGCCGGGAGGGAGGGGGGAGGCAGCCCCACACCCAAAAGCTTTCGGGGGTGGCTTGGCCGCCACCCGGCCCGCACGCCCACAATAAACCCGCTTTACATATTCATGGAGTGGGGGGGGAAGGGAGGGATGCTGGAGGAGCGATCCCGGCGGGTCGCCCGTGTGGGGCAGGGTCCCCCCGGCGGCGGGGCGGAGGGGGCCGGGGGTGCTGGCCCCTGGCTGGGGCCTGGGGAGGCAGATAGACTCGGTTTCCTTAACACTGCCCTCGTTGCCCCCCTTCCCCGCAGCACACCCCCCCGCCCTCCCCAAGCCGGGGTTTATTTCCCCAGAGCCTGGGCCTTGCAGCGTGGGGCGGGTGGGTGCGGGGAGGGGGGCAGGAGGAGAGCGCGGTTCGGCTTTTTCATTTAAAGCTCCCCCCTCCCCTCGCAAGGGGCGGGTTCGGTGGGGGGTGGCCGCGGGGTGCACGGGCCGAGCCCCCCCGAGCCTTTCTCCGGCGGGAGCGGCACCCCCGAGGGCCGGGTTCGCCCCCCGCCGCCGAGGGCCGCGTCCGCTCCCCCTGAGGGCCGGATCTGCCCCGGCCGTGTTTGCCCCGCTCCCCCTTTGCCCCAGGGCACGGCGGTGCCGGTCCCGTCCCTCTTCCCCGCGCTCTCCCTCTCTTCCCTCTCTCTCCTTCTCATTTGAATAATGTCTAATTCGGGGAGGTTTATATTATTGAAATGGCCGCCCGGCTTTCCCCGCCTCTCATGTTTAGTAATTCAGACCTTTAATAACAGCCACTCAGAGCCCAACGCCGTGTTTATATTTTACATTCGCCCCATGTGCTTTTGTGGTTCAATATGATTCTTCTTTCTCGCTCTCTCGCTTTTTTTTTAAAAATTTTCTTGGCAAACCCACAGGGCCCCGAGATCAAACCCAGGCTGTGTGAGGAGAGGAGGGGGAGAGCCAGGCCCCGGCTCCTCTGGCAAGCGCCTAGGCCTCACTCTGCTGCTTGATTTATTTACTAATAACCAAAATGACCCCCCCATCTCCACTCCACCCCTGCCAGCAAAAACAAAACCCTCCTGGGGCTTGAGCAGCATCAGATCTGCTCATAGATTCTCAAACACTCATGTCTTTTAAATAAGGAGCTTATTTTTAATTTATAGCAACTCAAGACTGTAAAGCTGTTCCTTTCATATCTGCTTTTCAGAGGCTTGGGCATTTTTGGTCCCTTTGTCCTTGATTCTTTTCCTTAAAGGAGAGTTGCTTCTAATTTACGTTTCCTGGCACTGAGAGGGCTATAGAAGACACACTCAAAATCTAAACAGCTTTCCTCCTCCCTCTGAACACAAACAGAATTGAATACATTGAAGATAATCTTATTCACCTTCTTTTTGCTTAATGTGGATGAGGTCTAACAGTGCACTGTGTCAGATGCTTTTGTCACTGCTTGTATCTTTGACTGTTCTGGGTTGAGGCTTTTTTTTTTTTTCCTCTCTCTCTTTCATTTAGATTTTGCTTTCAAGACAGAAGATACCACTAGGCAGTGCAGGGTCTAGAAAGGAAGATAAGTTTTCTGTGATTGTGCCATAAGAACGCCAAGTGAAAATTGAAATTAATCCTCTTAAATTGTCTGGAGTAATTCAGTTTTAAACCAGATATTAGTCTACTTAGAAATAAAACAAATGGGCTACTTGATTAGGGGGCGGCAGTAATTTAAAACAGAAAATATTTATGCAGGGATGTGTTTCAAATAAAACTGTGTAGGTTTTCATTAGTGACCATTGTTTTCACCCTGTGGAGAAAAGGACGGAACAGCAGGGTACTTGAGGGTAGCAGTGCCAGATTAGCATGTAAACATCTCTGAAACACTACTAGGAGGAGCGTTCACGTGCAAGTGCAGATGGTGTATTTCGTAGTTTGGTTCTAAATTTAATTTGTCACAAAATACTGCACTGCAGCTAATGAAAAGCATTTTGATTTAAAAAATAACGGCTCTGATATTTATCCTTTTTTCTTCACCCTCGGCCAAGACAGGCCTTGAATACAAGAGGAAAAAAAAAAAAGCTGTAGAAGCTGTAATGAGACTGTTCAGGTGACTGACTGTTTCACAGAGCAACAGCACAGGGCTGGCTGGACAAAAAGCACTAATATGATTTCATGCCTTAAATAGCATATGTTTCTGCACTCGCTTCACAAGATGTGGTCAAGCCGATGATGTCATTGGCCAGAGGACAAGGTGCAGTTAATTTGATTTATTGACCTGGGGTGAGGTGTAGCACTGAAACCTTCTCATAGGGAAACCATTTATCTGAGGACAATTTCCTTTATAGCAGCAATTTAACCACTGCTGAGACTGTAGATATTTTATCCAGCATGATAAAAATGTACATTGCATCTTGTGAGCAAAATTTCTTTGTCACTGGTGTTTTAGTAATTTTTATAGAATGGAGTACTGGACAGTGGCCTTGTGCAGTCTTATGGCTGAGCTGGGGTTTGTAACGCTGAATTCAGATATTTACATGCCAAAATACAGATCTGCTTCTCTCAAATATGTATCTGTGTACCTGTGTTGCAGTTTAAAATTCTACTGGAATGTGCTGGTGGTAGAAATGTGTCTTCACCAGTGAAGCCCATAGGTAACATGTTAGCAGAATGCACCTTTTCCCAAACCTTGGCATCACCTTCACTTGTCAGAAGGTGCCCTGGCTGCTGTGTGGGTGTTACTGCTCAGTCTTGAGTGTTTGTCTGAGTCTCAGACTTCTGTGTTACTTTGTCACAGGCAGGTGTCAGATTTTAAGCTGCTCCTTGGGCCATCTATGTGTGTGTTGGATCAGAGAATAAGAGCAACTTTTTTTTCTCTATTGTCTACCTGGCTGTTGTGAGAATGGAAGGTTGTGCTACTGTTACAGTGCTTCCTCTTTTTTATCAGGAGAATATACTCTATTTTGGCTGTCTTTTCAGCTTTTAATTTATTAGAGACAGAAGGAAATGTCCTGTGAAATAGTTCCACTGCCTGATTACATCTACTCAGTTATTAAGGTGATGCTGCATTTTTTATCTTTTTTTTTTTTTTTTCCTTCTCTTTTTCAAAACTGACCAAGACTTAGCAGTGTGACACCTGGCTGGAAAACAAGCCAGGCTATGCCAGGAGCCATGCTGCTGAATGTGAAGCAGGATTGGGAAGGTGTGTGTCAGGATGCTTTTAAAACAGGAGAAGCTGGAGCTTCCCTCTTGCTTCCCAGAAAGAAATGAGGGAAATCTAAGCTTCCCACCCTGTTATTTAAATAAGAAAAAAAAAATCTCAGGTTTGGTGTCAGTATCAATTTCTCCAAGATTAGCCTGCAGCCGAAGTGCAGGCGGTGAATTGCTGGCTCCCTGTGCTGGCTGTGGTACCTTGTGAGCAGCGGTGCCGATGGCTGGGGCTGCCTCGTGTGACAGGAACCTTGCTCTGCCTGCTGAGCCCTGTGCTGGGAGTCCCTTTTGTGTGAGGAACTGCTCTTCCTACTTTGCCTTGATCATAATCATTTATTGCCCAGAAAAATGAGCTTTGGAATACCAGTGTCACTGAAATAATAGTTGTCAGATTTCAAGCGGTAAATTCCACATTTAGAGTAGCACGCTTTTGCTGTTTTCTTTGTATCTAGATGTGTGAGGATGCAAGGAGTTCTGGAGTAAATGTTTTTCTCATGCTGTTCAGGATGTTTTTGTTGGGTTGATTTGTCATCCAGTGTGTTGCTGTTAAATAGGATGCAAGTCCCTCTTAGGCAGGTTTGTTTCTTCTCCTGGTTCTCTGGCAAATTAGCAATAGTTATTTGTAGCATGCACTGAGTTTTCATTTGCTTTCCTTAAATTTTGACTCCTGTGGAGTTCAAGATTTCAAAACAGGTTGCAGCATCATCTTCTATTCCTCTTAAATTCTTGTTGCCCTCAGGACAATAATCTCGATATTTCTACTTTATACAGCTGACAATTAGGCAGCCTCTGCTCCTTGCACTTACAGCTTTATTATTTTTATCTGGAGAGAATCAGTGACAGTCCTGGCAAATGACTGTCTTTTTTGACATACGTATTTTGAGTCTTGGTGACAAAGCTGTTGTCAAAAGAAGGTGTTGAACAAAATTAAGTATGACTTGAGCGTCCCAAATGTGATGTGCTTAAGCTGCAGTGTGAATGAAAGACTATCTCGTGTTGCTGGATAGACTTACAGTGCTGGCTGTTCACTGCTGCAGAGATTTGCTTCTGTTTAACAAATCCCCCCCTTTTCCAAATGTGCTTCATTGTTATACAGAGCAAGTTAAGTGTGGCAATTGTTGGGCTAAGTGTAGGAGATAAATTTAAGGGAAGATACTGGTCTCAGGGTGTATTAAATAATTGCTGGCATTTCACATGAAATGGTTTTACAATGGAAATCTAAAGGAAAAAGAATCTGTAGATGTATTTTCCTTTCTGTAGCTCTTTGCATTAAATTTCTTGAATTGTATGAATAGGCCCTCATGCTGCTTCATGTGCACTTATTTTTCTCTATAGAAAAGGAAATAATTACTTAAGATCTCAGTATTATTCCTTTCCCCAGTTTCTTATTTCACAACTATCTAGGAAATACCTACATTTGTTAACTGTATTATATATGTGAACTTTAAGTGCATTAGAAAGTCTTTGCAAAAGGAGTTTTTTATGGACTGCTACCAACTAATTGAATTCATTTAGGGTTAATAACACAGCTGAGTGATGAAGTGTTGGTTTGGTGTAGAGGATTTACTGGGTTCCAATCCTGAGTTTGTCACCAATTTTGCTTGCTTTGCTGTTCTGGGCTAAATCTGTGTAATGGGAATTACAGAGCAGATTTTCACAGGGGTGTTGCTGGGAGAGAAATTAGCTAATGTTTCCTAGTGTCTCTGAGGGTAAGAGAGCTGTGATTCCTGTGCTTTTCCACGCAGTCACCCAGGCTGGTGCCCGGGTGGAACTTTGCCGGGGCTGTCTGAGCGCTGGCGCTGTTGGCACGCTCCTGTCAGCGGCGCAGCCTCCCTTGGACAGGCACAGATTACTGTCAGTTCTAACTATGCTGTGATGCAGATCTGCTCCAGGGTATGCACTGCACTGACAGCTTAAATCAGCCCCAGCCCGGCCTCATCTCCCTGTGTGTTCCTGCCTCCTTCCCTGCACTGCTGCAGATGCTCGCTGGATTCCTTTGCTGAGCTAGTCCAGGGAATTAAATTGGCAGAAAACAAGCCTAGCCAAAAATAATGAATAGGTTTTTTGATGGTTTAGCTCTTTGAACTGGCTTACAGTAAGATTAGACAAATAGCAGTACCAATCAAGGAAGGGAACAAGAAGCACATGTGTTGACCCAAGTCTTCTCATAATTCCATTCTCTCTGATGACTTTCCCATTGGCATAGATGGGGACTCATGCTCTCAGCCATGTGATCCTGCCATTTACTTGGCACCTGTCCTAGGACTTTACTGGATTCCAGGATGCCCCAGGTTAGCTTGCTAACCTGGTGGAAAACCAGCTCCAGATCATTTTACATCTTTGCTTTGTGAAATTGGCTCCAGAAAGACCTTTAAGTGCAAGCAAGGGGGTAGGAAGAACCACTGAGTGAAAGTGGAGGAAAGGAAAAGAAGGAAGGGAAAGGAAGCTTCCTCCTTTCAAAAGCAGCAATATTCTGGTTGGCTTCGTTATAGAGCTTTGCTTTTAGATTGCCATAAACCACTGTGAAGCCACAGTTGATTGAGTTGATGAGCTGCACTTGATTTAAAGTGGTACTGGCCAAAGGGGAGCTGTGGGAATGTACAGCTGTGGGCACTATGCTGGGGCTTCTCTTGCAGCAGTAGGCTGTGTGTGTATGGAGCATGGAACTGCACCTGAGTAGAATAGCAGCTTGGAAACCAATAGATGCTGAAAATTTGGTGTGGTTTGTACTGTCATAGGTATGGTTGCATTAATGGTAGCAAGAGCAGAAACTCCAATAAAAATAGTGGATGAGACTGTTAAGTAGTTCCCATTATTTTAGTGCAGCTTATAGTGAGACACATCTCTAGAAGGGACTGTGGCTTTAAGGGACATACTGACAGAAGTACTTGGGAAATTACAGACACCATTACTTCTGCTAAATTTTGGACTGACATCCTTGTAAAGCAACCTTAAAAAAACCCCCACCAAACCCAAGCATAAGTGCTTCAGCCATTTAATATGATCACTCTGAGGCAGATTTATCTTTTCTATAAATTGTAATATTGTGACAAGAAACCTTTTGCTCATCATTCCTTTTATTTTTTCCTTCCCAGAAATCTGATTTGGCCGTATAGAGATGAAGTAGCATATACAGCATGTTTGACACTGTATGACAGGGCATGAAGCTTTGGAAAGGGAAGATATGAACATCTGAGTTACTAAAACAGTAAATACAGTTGAAGACTTAAAATTAAGTGTAGAAAAACCTGTTGAATCAGGCTAGAGGTGCAGCTTGCTCCTTTTTCCTCCTCCTTTTCCTTGAGGGCTGCTAGGAAGTCACCATCTTTTTTGCGGCGAGCTCCTTCGCTGTTTGTTCTCTTTGTCCTTTCGATGATTCAGTTTTATTTGAAAAATACCACGTGACTTAGTAATTTGTGCCTGACCATAGCAGTGTGAAGTTGTGGCTTTATACTACCTGGCTGCAGCAGAGGGAGAGGAGTGTACAGTGAATCCAGGTAGAAATGATTCACGTTTGAATCACTCGTTTCTACGTTATTAGTTAATGCAGTCTGCTGAATGGGAAATGAGATTCAAGTTTCTTTCAGGAATTCTGTTGGCAAAGATTTGTTTCTAAGTATTCATAATTTTGTTTCTTACCTGCTGATCTTTAGTAGGTTATTGCTTTTATTTGAAATTTCAAATGTAAGTTTAAATAGACACTTGAATTTTTCTAAGGCTGCAGAGAGATGGATATGCCAGTAAATGCTGCCTCCCCTCCCTGCCAGCTCCTCTGGGAGCATTTCCCACCCCATCTTCCCATGCATGTACACACAGCTGCATGCACATATGCTTTGGAAAAAGTAACAGAAAGCTTGGGCTGGGGACAGATTCTTCTAGCTCTGATTGGAGTAGTAGAAGCCCTTGCTGTTTCTGATTGTTGGTGTTTTCTGTTCCTCTGTACCTGTTAGTAGGTATTTCCATTTGGGTACTTTTCAATGCATTTCAATGGAAATCAGTGGAGTTATTAAAGGCTGTGATTTGAAGTGTCTCAAGTAGCCCAGATCATTCAGATTGAAACCTGTGAGGGATGCTTGGAGTTGCTTTGTCCTCACACCTGAGGGTGCAGTTCATGTTACCCTTAATCCAACTGAGGGGTGGGCTGCTGCCCCAAACAAGAGGGAACATGAGCATGGGAAGTGTTTGGCCATGGCTCTGTGGACTGTTGCCCCCTTGGACAGAGGCTCTGTAGAACTCTGTCCTGGCTTCTTGCAGAGATGTGTTGGGATTGTGTGAGGAGATGGGAGGTAGGAGTGCAGATGGAACAGTAGCTTTCCACTTGTAACATTTGTTTCTGAATGAAGGTGTCTGTTGACTGTGTTGGAAATATGTGGCCCTTTTAGGGTATTATTGACTTTGCAATGATGCTTTCCTGGTTTTAATGAATTTATGTTGATCTGAACTACACATTTTAAATTGTTTTATTTCCAGTATCCCAAGTGAAGCATGCAACTTAAAAGTAATTTCCCTTAAATGGATTTTATAATAAGAGCATCTTTACCTGCTGTTCCATTTCAGTCTCATTACAGATATTTTAGACAGCTTATGGCAGCAGAGTTAGCTAAACTTTGGAGTTCAGAAGTATCTTTTGGAACAATGGAGAACTTCTGCATATTTAGTCTCAGATTTAGTAGCTTGTGACTTCAGATCAGTTCACAGTGTGTCACACATCCCATCTTGAATCTCTTCATCACTAACCTCAATTCAGCTCCTGGTTTCCTGCCAGGATGGCTTTGCTGTGGCTGGGAGGGGTGTGCCAAGGTGAGGAAGAGAAGACATCAGCTGCCAGGCTGCCCTGCTGCCCTCAACAAACATGGCCAGGTACCCATGCCTGTAAGACAGGCTTCTAGCAAAAGTTCTCATGTGAGAGCACATCAGGTGGAGCAATGTCAGCTAGAAACCCGATTGGTTTCCTGATTGGTTTTACTCCCTTTTGCAGAAGGTGAGTCTCCTAAAGTTGCAGAATTTTTTCATGTATTTGTTCACCCTTTTTCTTTTTTCAGTTTGTGCAAGGGGGTACAAAGAAGGACTGAGCATGTTGTTCTTTACCTGTTTCAGTCACGTGTTGGGCTGCAGCTTGGCTTTTGGGAGTGTAATCAAAGGAGCTATCCCTGTGCTTGTCCTGTTTTTATGGTCTTTTGTAGTTGCCTGTTGTTGGAGAAGAGTCAGGTAGATAGATCTCTGGTCAGAGCCAGGATGTGATTTTAGTTCTCTTCCAAACAAAAAGAAAATACCTTCCCCATGTATTTCCCAGTGCATCCTAAGTTTTGTACCTGGCTCCTTTCCTAAATTGTTCAGGAGCGCTGTGAAGGAGTTTAGGCAAGATGGTGTTCCCTGTCTGCTCTGCGCATTTGCAGCTCTGGGGAACCAGTGTGAGGTTGCTCCAAGGGCTTTCCTAATCATTTTTATTCCCTACCAGGGAGTTGGAGAACTGGCAGCTCCTCTTGCTCTCAAAGCTTGTGCATACAAGAGGGTGTGTGTTAAAAATTCAGTGCCTCTGTTACTACTTTATGTAAGAAATAGATCCACAACTGAGCAGATTCTCAACTCCTTAAGCCAATTTGAGGGTCTTGAGTATGAGAATTATCCTACAGGCAGGGACTGCAGAAACCTGTAGATTTTGAGTTATTTTTATTTCCAAACAATTCCTTTACTCATTACACTGGGAGATAGTGACATTGTGAGGAATATCTCCTCTCAGTTCTAAGAAATGAAAATGCTGTGTTTTATTGCTTTGTGATTGAATTTGGTTTGGAACCCACTTGCAATGTGGGTGCATCTTACATGGTTCAGTTCAGTGGTGCATAAGGGACTGGTTCTAAATGTACTAAGGTGTGAGTAAAGGCCAGTGCCTCTAAACTTTCTTTAGCCATGCCTGGTTAGAAAAAAAAATATTTAAATCATTCTCAGCACAGTTAAAATTGAAAATGGATCCAGGCATATGTTGTAACCCATTTTAATGGTATTTAGAGTAAACATAACTATTTCTAAACTACCAGCTAAATTTAGTGTATATAGCATTGTATTTAAGTGCTTTTACACTCAAGTTTCCTGTAATTGTGGATGATGGACTCCCAACAGTGGAAAGAATTTGCTATATGGAAGTGTGAATAAAGGAGTTATAATAGTTGTTTGGCACCTTAAATCCCCTAGCCTTTCTCGACTGGATTTGCTGAGGGAGAGAGGAGGGGGCAGAGAGGTGCTGTTTCTTTGTGTTATGCTGTCTCTAGTTAGGTTTCCAAGTAGTTTGGGCTTCTCTACAGATCCTAGCAGGACATTTTTAGTTGTTTAGTTATTTTGTTACAATAGTGATACATGATAATAGTGACACAAGAAAAAATGCCATATGCAGAGTTGGGCCAGCACCTACATCTTTGCATTCCCCTATCTAGTATTAACATAAAAGTTAGACTTAACAGAAGGACTGTTGGGGAAGACCTAATTTAAGAAGTTCATTTCAAAGTCATATAAAAAGCTTTGTAAAGTCTTGAGATAATCCATAATTTTCTGTGTGCACTCAGAGAAGACACGTTAGTTGCTTAAGGGATCAATTAATGTGTCAATCTTTCAAACAGCAAAATCAGCTGCAGACACAGTGGGGTTTTTATTACTTATTAAGCAGTGATTTCATATTGTGTAAGAGCTGGAAATGCAGTGTGTACTAATGAGGAAGGGAATGTCATTGCCACTTGTCCTGTGTTTATATCACAGATAGGTTTGTGAATTGTATAATACAGACACTTCAGTTTATACTCAGTTACAGAGAAGGGGGTTCTGCATTTGTGATGTACCTTGCTTGAGGTTTTATCAGCTTCCTTAGTTTTCTGCATTTGTGGCAGTTGTTTTAACTGAATTTGTTGTATTAAGATGTGTGGTTGGAATCACAGTTGTACTCACCAAAAGCAGCATCTGTTCCTAAGGTTTAAAAAACCTATGAAAGATTGTTCATTTCCTCACATTTCTGTGGGAGGGAGCACATTGGCACACTCCATGATTTCCTTAGAATGTCTTGTCAACTCTAATAATTTATCAAGTACACTTGATATTGTGGAACATGAGTTAAACTTGGGGTTGTTGTCACCATTCAAGCAGCAGTCATCATTCTGGGTTGTGTGAGGTGTTATTAAGAGAACCCTGAGGACAGAGGCATATGGGTTACAGCTGTCTACTAATCCTCAGTATCTGAAACTCCTGATTTTATTGTTTGTGTTCTCTTTGTCCAGTGCTCATTTGTTGAGACAGTCCTCATAAAGAGGCTGGAGAGAGCAGGTTACTGCAGTAATTCTGGCCTTTCTTGTTGGTGTCATCACTGTGCTTGATGCCACTAGAGAAAGTGTCCTACAAAGGTACCAAGCCAATGTGGAAATGTGCTGTTAATTGATAACTAGGGCAGTTTTCTTTTCTTAGAAGCTGAGAAAACCCCATCAATGTGTACTGAAGCTGTTCAGACACACTGACTAATTACATGTAGTTATGTATAAGTGTTCTTTGGTCCAGCAATAATTTTTATAGATTGTTCTTTAAGAACCACTGAGGTAGCAAATAAGTATACTTTACTATATAGCGTGGTGTATTTGTTAAAATTTGTTTTGAAACAGTTTCTTTGGGGCTAATCAACCGTAAGGTTGAACTGTGAAACACTATCTGCTATTACTGACCTGCAGCTCTTGACTTTTGTATTCAGCAGGTTAATTTGAAGAAGTTAATTTTCAGATGTGCTTTCCTTCATGTGCCTTTTTAATACTGATTTATTCCCACATTGCAACATCAAATGGGTCACTTGCACATTTTATATGTAAGTGCTACTCAAAACATAATTGTGACCTGATAAATTGGCAACTGCCTCTTCTTTATATTTGTGAATGAGGAGGAGCTGGAAATAGCAGATCTGCCTCATGTGAAATAGGACTGCTCAGAGGAGAAGGGCTGAGGGTTTTTATTTGCAAGGAAGCTGTTGTGGGAGCCCTGCAGATTTGAAGCTCCGTGTTTAGTCAGCGCATGACAAACCGCGACTGGGCTTTGAGGGCGCTGCTGGTGCACTCCTTAAACAAAGGCAGCCGTGGGCTCCAAAGGTGGAAAATGTTCTTTATCAGTCAGTTCTGCTGCTCTGTGACAGTTGCAGTTTGGCTATCTCTGGCTTGTTGAAATAAGAAATGGAAAATGTTGTTTACTGGAGGATTTTTGATTCTTTTTTTCCTCTGTTTCACGTCTAGACTGAGTTTTGTTGTATATGGCTGCAGTCATATGCATAGGAGAGGAAAACACAAGAAGAACTACTCTTCTGGAAAAACTGAGCAACACTGGAAGAAAACCACAGTTCTTTCAATTAGACTCTTTTTATCATGTATGTCAGACCTCTTTATATGTGCCATTGTGTTAAAAAAGTCTCACACCAGGTGAACAAAACAAGAGGTAAGAAGAAGCAGTCCACTTGCAGTAATATCTTATTTCCTGTGTTGTTGACTGGATTTTTGTTCAAATAAGAGCATTTATTTTTGTGGCAGCACGGGTACTCCTTGGTTCTGCAGTGAAGGCAGTATTCTGTGCTTGATACTAGCTAGTTGCCATGGCAACAATTATGATGTCATGAATTCAGTACAGTGACTTCACTGCAGTGTATTTTATCTCTATTCTCAGTTTTCTTCAGATCTTTCTAGCAAACCAAAAAGCACCTACATGCCATAGTATGACTTGTTTATAATGTGATTCAGCCCAGAAAGTTTGCTGATAGGCAGGAAGAGTAGAATGCATTTTTTAATCACTCAAATGTGATTTTCATCTGAGAGAAATGTATTTTTAAAACTGAAAACATGAGAGTAGCAGTGTCCTGTTATGTCTTTTCTATCAGAATTGCTTGTTCAATCCTGGCTTGCCTTTCTTGTTCCTGTATTCTATAGAAACAGGTGAAATGTTTTCTTAGTCTCTTTTTCACGGGTTTGTTGACCAGCAAATTGTAGCTGGAAACTTCCTGCCCATCAGCCTTTGGAAATGGTCAGCTGCTTTCAGCCTTCTGAGCACTTCCATTTATCACCTGGTTGTGTACCTCCATTTCAGGGTAGCAGAGCTGGCTGTTGAGTGCATACTCTGTCCTCTATTGCTTGCTGATAGTCAAAGAGAAGTATTTAGCTTTTTTCCCTATTTCTGAAATTGATACAATTTCCAAATTTAGCCCCAGTAAAAATGCCAGTAAAAACACTGAGTTTGACTAGCCTGCATTTCTTTTGTTGACTTAAGTGTGTGTCTGTTTAGAGCTGGCTTATTGGCTTAACTCAAAGGTTGCCTGAGACTTCTGGGCCATCTGACTTTACATTATCAGTGAATAATGCAGAGTGTGTTAAAATGGTATGCCAGGTATTTTTTGTATGGGTTTTTTCCTCCCCCCTTGGTATGTAAATAGTTCTTCACCTTTGGCTTAGTTTGACAGAGATAGTGAGGCCTCATCTATATGGAGAAACTATGTTCTACGTGTCCTGGAAAGCCTGGAGAAAATGTGGGATGTGCTGATCTCTTCCCATGGCTTCTTGCTGTAGTGCTAATTTGCATTAAACTGTATTGAGCATAAAGCTGTTAAGCCAAGGTTAGAATTAAATGGCCTTTTCACATTTTTCTTCCTCTGAAGAAAGAAGATTTGAAAAGTAGCCAGTAGGAAGGATACTTCCACTGAGAGGGTGACATGGACACTGTATAAGGGAGATAAAAAACAAAGTTGCAGTTGTTTTTCTGCAGAAGAGAAACAGTACCCTGTGTAGCCTGTCATTTGTGATAAACATATCACTGGAGTTGAGCTGTGACATGCTGCAACTGCAGTTAGGAATATGTGATTGAGATGTTTTTGTTAACGAGTTACTGACAGAGCAAACTACAAAGCAGTGTCACAGGTACTGTTGTTCTCATCACCTCAGCGCAGAGGTCTTGCACTCGAAGATTTCCTGCTTTTTGTTGCTAACAGCTATGCTTAGTAGCTTTTCTTTAATCAGCGTAAATGTGCTGGCGATGGAGTAACTTGTGTTAAATTCTCTAAATGCTTTTTCAAAATTATTGCCTTGTTATAATGTCTGTGCACATGGAGGGGTTTATTTACTTAAAAGAATGCCACAATTTGACTTGCTGGAGTTTTTTGTCTTTAGACTCCTTGGTCCAACACTTCATTTAGGTATTGGAGGTTTTTTCGCTTGTTTCTTTCTGTAATTTCTTTTCTAAACATGTGTGTTTTCAAGATGTGACTGGACATGGAACTAGAGAATCTTATCTAGGCTTTCCTTCCCACAAAAGGTTGGACCAGGTGATTTCTTGACGTTCCTTCCAAGCTGGGCTAGTCCAGGGTTCTAGGATTGAACTGATGGAAGGAAGAACATCTTTCTTTATGGCAAACTGACATAACCATGTGTGAGAAAATTGCTAACTCAAAACTAACTTTTAAGTCATGAGAGAGAGATGAGATCATTCAGTTCTCAACAGCATTTCCATGAATGAATGTTGCATTTAGAAATAGTACTGTGCATTTAACACCAGACTGAGTGTATATGGAATTTAAAGCTCTGGGCTGTTGGCAATGGCACTTTCTCTGAAGGGAAGTGTAAGGGCAAGGGAAGTGTAAAAGTTTTTTGGAGTACTTGGGAAAAGTGATCACATCTACAGTGCTTCAGTATGTGAAAATGAAAGGAAACTTGGAGTGGAAAAAGTAAAACCAAGGTTTACTGTGTGAATCCCTTGTTCTCTTTTGTGAATGGATTGGCACATGGCCTGTCTGTTCTAGATGGAGCAGAAAGGAGCCCGCTTACTTTTCTTAAACTCAGCATTTGAGAGACTGGGATGATGATGATGTGATGGGAAATGACAACAAGAAAACGCCACCCCACCATTTTCTTTTAGAATTATTAAATAGAACAACGTAAACTTACAGTGCTCTCTCTTATTCCACTCCAAATGGTTTTATAAGAACCAGTTATATTCTTGCCCACTGGGACTCAGAAAATAAATAAGCAAATTGGAATTGCCTCAGTTAGTGCTCTGCTTCTACTTAAACATGCAGCATAAACCCAGTGTGGAGCACTGGCTCCAATTTCACATTACAGACTTTTACATGTTCTGTTTATACAGGGGTGCTGAAACCAACCTTTGCAGTTATTGCCAGTACTGCCAGTGCATGGAAAAATGGCAATATTTGTGAAAGTATGGGGAAGTATTTGTCTTCATTTCAGGATATGGTGACAGAGAGTGGCCTGAGTTTGTGTTTAATCAGTCTCTAATGTTTTTAGTTGGGCACTTCTGTGGTTGCAGCTTTGAAGACTTTTTCTGCAGGTCAGTGAGGAGGAAACGTTTCCTCAGTTTCAAGAGGATTTAAGTGAAAAGCATTAAAGTGCTTGGATGGATCCTTTTGCAGTGCCTTCTTCATAGTGCATAGCCAAATTTGATTCAGAGTTGGAATGTGCAAGGTTAGTCAGCTGAAGAAGGTGGAGACTTGAAGGGCTGCTTGCTGCTGTAGATGAGCTAGGAGGCTGGAAGTGCCAGGAAGGTGTTTCAGTGGCAGTACCTGGTGAAAAGCTGAGCTTCTAAACTTTGTCCTGCTCAGGGGTCCCCTGTGACCTATTCCCCTGTCCATGGGTTCATCTGGCATCTTTCTGCATATCAGGTGACCTAACCCACCAATTCTTTCCTGCTTACAGTTTCCTGACTGTCAACAGCATCACAGGCAGATGTGTCCTGTCTTCTAACAAAAACTCTGTCCTCTTTAGAGGATGGGCTTTTATTGAGTTCATAAACTGCTACATCTTTTGCAAAGACTTACTTAGAAAATTCTGCATATCACCTTCAAAGCAGGTTTGAAATTTATTGGTTTGAAAGCAGTTGGGATAATCTTCGTTAGTACAGAGGGGCTGGTCTTAGCAAGCAATTGTTAAAATCCTTATAGGTGAGCTTTGAATTAAAAATTGGAGTTAATTGGGAGCGGTGTGAAAACCAGCATGACAAATTTGTAAATGGAGATGGGTGCTGCCCCCACAGGCAGGCCTGTGACTGGGAGTGCAGTGGGATGGGGTGCCATGGTTATCTTGGCCTCAGCAGGCTGCCTGGTTCCCTTTTGCTGCAGCTCTGATTCACATTACCCAGCAGTCCCCGTGCTTTGCCATGATCAAACGATACAGCCCTGACGGAAAAATGTGCTACTCAAAGCTCTGTGTGGCTCCTGTAGCCAACTTGATCTGTACAATGGGAAATAGGAAAGCCTTCTTTATCTGATTAAACAGCCGACTTTGGCATGAAATCTCCTTTTTAAAATCAACTTGCTGCAAGTGCTATGACAATAAAAATGCCTTTTTTTTTTCCTCTTGTTGTGAAAGCCAAAAAATTGACTGACGCTTCCTCGTTTCATGTATTACTGCCAGAGCGTTCTCTGACATTCTTTGAGTTTAATCATCAGATGTGATACCCTGGTTGTACTTAAGCACAAAACTTTTCAGTGCTCTATTAACTGCCAGTGTCTGTGCTGCATGAGGGTTTCTTCATGGTGATCTCAACATTGTTTCTTCTTGCTTCCTATATTTGTGTTAGATGGATCAATAACAAAATGAATTGTGTCTCAACAGTAATCATTAAATTAGAGACATCAACTCAAATATAAATAGTGTCAGGATGAACGTGTTTGAGTCCCGAATTTCTCTTTAAAACAAATGTAAATTTGGGGAAATAACTTTTAATGCACAAATAACACTTAAAATGTAAAATATATACATGGTTAACAAGAAAAAGTTTCATAAAGTTGACTGTTTATGTAAGGAAAAAAAGGGGCAAGTTAATTGTGTATCCTGTTTTTTTTAGAGAGCTCCATGAATGTGTGTATCTAATTTGAACCTACTGGGTCTTGCCTACTGAAGCTCCCTCTACAGTCAGTGTGGCTGATGATTCAGATGGTGAACTTGGTCTTGGCTTCCAAACAGCCATGAAACAGTGCTCCTCGTGTACCCAGATCACCCTGCATAATGAGTGCTCATGAACTTTCACAGATTAGCCTGGTTTCTGCTTCTGCTCTGGTTTCTAGTTTTGGTTCCTCTAGATAATTTTGATTATTGGGGACTCAGGAAAGATGATGTTGTTTGGACACTTTTCTTTTTGATGTCTTGTGTAAGGTTCTCTCCTTGCTTACCAAATACAGACATTCTTGCTTTTCTGCAGTGGTAGAGGAAGGATTTGGGGGAAAGGGAGAGGAAACACGAAGGCAGAGAAATAATCCTTTGGAAATGGTTTGGAGGAAGATATAAGAGGGAGAGAACAGCTCTGTAGGAAAAGAATACTCTGCATATTCTTTATAAATAATGCATCATGTGGGTGAGCTTCATGTCTGTTCTGTGGTGTAGCAAATAGAGATACTTGCCTGGTTGTAAATGCCAGGTGTTGTTGGAGTAAATGAGAGAAGAGTCACAAACTGTGAAGGAGAAGTTTTAGGATCAGTGAACTTTTCCTTTTGTCATTCAGTTATCTATCAGTACCTGTAATTAAAAAAGAGTGGTTGGAGTAAGAGCAGTGTTCAAGTTATGCAACCTCGAGATTTTAGGCAAAGATTGGCATTTCATCTGGCTCCCCAGATTTGTGGGTTTTGCACTGGCTTCTGCCTCTCAGATAGCATTCAGTAGAAGAAGAAAGATGTTTATTGTAAACACAGTCTTTCATAGAGTGTTTGTGAGCACTACCATTAATTCTAGGCACAATTAATTATAAGGTGAGGGTAATAAACAAAGTTGATGATAAACAAGGTTGGTATCTAGTCAGGCTGGAGAAGGGTTTCACTGAGATGTTATCTTGATAAAAGCAGTTGTCCACAGCTCTTAGAGAGGAGGGAGCAGCATTCTTTGGGCTCTGAGGGGATCACAAGGTTCCACGTAGGATTTCTAGGGATGGTTTCAGTTTTGAGAGCATGTAGAGCATTATATGTGGGACATAGCTCTTCCAAGCTACAGGAATTTACCATCATGTTTTACTAAACACACATACATTATAATAGTTTTGTTCTTTGACCCAGAATTAAATTAAAATCTAGAGACTATACAACTCAATTGGTTGTGCTCTCTTGGTGGGTTTGTATTTTAGTTTGGGCAGTGTCTCCAATGGGGAGAGGACATACAGACTTCTTAGGAAGAATATGGATGTTTGATATTTCCTGTTCCAGACCCTTTGCTTGAGAAGCTGCATTGGATTTATTTCCCTTTTAGATTTATAAAAGCTATCCTGAACACTCAGCTGTTTCAATACTGGTGTGATGTGCCACTGCAGAGGCGTTTTACTTTCATATTGCTTTCATTCAATAAGATGCGCATTTTTCCTGAATAAATGAACTCATATTCACTAGTGCAATTGATGATTTCTCCTCCTCTTTTTTTCCTGCTGTAACACTGGCAAACAGTTCAGTTCATCCAGGTGTCAGTGCTTTTAGTTGTGTGATCAGAATTTTCTAATGAGGGGAGGAAACAGTAAGAACTGGTTTGAAATCACTTTTCAAGGTCCAAAAAGAAAAAAGAAAGCAAAGCCATCTTAAAATTAACAGCTGGAGTATTATTCTTTATGGCCTTTCAGAAGGGAAAGAATAGAGCTGGCGTTTTTTTTGGCTCATATAAGTGCAACCTTACACAGTTTTCCTCTCATTTTTCTCTCATGTTCACCCCTCATCTTTATCCTAGAAATGTAATTCCTCTTCTGATGTCTTTCCTCTGAGGTTTGTCCTCTGTGACGCAGACTTAGTTCAGTTGACACAATCTCTGATTCTTTTCAGTTCTGCTCTTTTTTTTTCATCATGTCTCACGTTATTTTTGGTCAATTAATTTTAATGATCTTTTTAGAGAAATTCTTTATTTCAAGGTCTTTTTTTTTTTCGGAAGCCCAAGTGAATTGAAAGCAAAAATAAAGCCATTCCAAAGGCTTTCAGGGTGCTTAGGACAGAGTAGTGTCTGCACAAGGGCACTCCACCCCATCTTGTAAATAAAAAACTTGTTTGGGACACATATTTCTAGGCTCCAGTTTCTGTTTTCTCTTGGCAATGGAGGTGGGATTAACCACATTTAAATAGTATTTTGAATATTTTGTGGTGAACTCCTTTTTTTTTTTTTTTTTTTTTTTTTTTCTGTGAGGATGTTTCTACAAGGAGAGTCAATAATTTTTTTTCCTATCCCCAAACAAGACAGAAATGGGAAGTCCTTCACCATCCAGGCTTGCTGGATCATAGATGAAATACTGTGTTACCTGAAGTGACTGGCTTCTGACCTTGCTCAGTGGTCATGAGAGCTTTTTTCCCCTTGATCCAGGATGCTTGTGTCCTGTTTGCAATGACTTCCTGGGCTTTATTGGGGCCCACTTGGACAACACTGGAATATAACATTTCCTCTAGGCAGCTTTTGATTTTTATGCAGTTGAGTTGTTGAGTGGTTGAGGCAGATATTGTCTTCCATTTAAGTAGTTTCCTCTTCCTAAAGCCAGTGGTTTTGATGGCTTGGAGCAGCAGCACTGATGAGTATTTCACCTCTAACTGAGCATGTTGAAGTGGGAATTGGGACAGGAAGCTGCATAATAATTGTGTGTGGTTTCTAGACACACACAAATTGTGCAGACACAGGTTGGTCAGATGAGGATATTTGGTACTGTCAGAGACTCAAGTGTGGGAGGAAAAGTGTTATTCAGGCTGCTTTGTAGCATTGATGCTTCCAGTGAGCAGAAACAAATGTTTGGCATACAAACTCTTATGACTCTTTGATTTCAAAAGATAGTCCAAGTTTACTCTAATAAAAGCCTATTTTATATTTATAGTGTTCTAGGAAGGAAGTTATTTTGCCCTTAGAAAGTCCCTGTAGGAATAGAGAGTCTGTAAATGCATTACAAGTTATGTCTGTAAACTGGCAGCACAGTGCAAAGCTGTAGTTGAGTGCCAGAACTTGCATTTGTAGTAGAAACAGATTTTCCTAGGCCTTTGCTGCAAAATGGCATGTTCTGATATTTAAAAGTGTTGCTTTGAAGTGCCTTCTCTGGGTTTTCAGAGGATGGCAGTTGGATCACTTTTCAGTTGAGTAGCAATTTGAAGGCACCCTCTTCCTTCCTGAAGTCTTGAATGAGAAGTTAATGCTGCAAGAATGTGGTCTTATCAGCAGGCTGGGCTTTAATTCAAGGTAAAAGTATTCAAGGTAAAAGTCAAATATTCAGGAATTATGTGACTCTTCCAGGCTTTCTTCCTGAGAAGCCAGCTCTTGGTGCTATTCTGTCTCAAAGGTAATTCTGTCTCTACCATAATCCATGTTCTTCACATCAGAGAATAAATGAGGATTCTCTCTGAACTTCTCTCTCATTTGATGAAGTTTTAGATGTTTCATGGAAAGAGTGCTTGCTCTTACACAACAAATATCTTACTAATTGTGCTGTTTGACAACTATGGGGAAATTATATGGCAGGGTGAAGACTGGTCCTTTTATGAAGAAGCAGGAGTTTTAATTACTTTGTTTCATTTTAGAATAAGGATCTTGTCATTATAAAATCTAGGATTAGCTTTGGCTTCCTTCAGCACCATGCTATGAATATGTCTAATCCTGCAGAAATGTGGAGTACACACTTGATCTTCATGTAAGAGGAGAAAGTATTTCTAGCTATAGTAGCTCTAATTAATTTAATGACATGGTGCCAGTAACAGAGGGTCTGAGAATGCTATTATAATTCAGTCATATAATTCATGGTATTATAATTCAGTCATAGTTAAGAACTCATTTTTGCATGTAGATCTTGGGACACAGCATGTCCATTCATCAGGATTCTGGTAAAACTTGAAGATATGTAAGGATGAAAGAATAAGAGCTGGTGGAGGGATGAATAGGGATATTTAGAAATTCCTTTGTTGCACTGTACAGCAGTTCTAGCCAGGAAAATAGGCTGGATGTTACCTTCTTCCAACAAGAAATTTGGTGTGCTTGTGGAAATTTGTTGTAAAGTTCAGCTTTTCAAAGGGACATAATAAACCAAAGGTCTCAGCATTGTCTTTGTGCATTTGCAGTCAGAGACTTCCAGGTCTCTGAGCTTTGATCTTGGAGCCAGCAGGGAGAGGCGCTGCTATTGCAGGATCGTTGCAACTCTTGGCACCATCACCAAATTTTAATTTTATTGTTGGTTAGGGATTCTTTTGTCTCAACTGCAATTCCTTAAGGGCTGTTTTTTCATAAGTATTAGCAGATCTTCCCTGTTTCTCTTGAACATAATTCTGCCCCGAGGTGTTGTTGTTTCTTCCCTACATTAAGGTCGTGTGCATTTACTTTTAACATATTCAGCTCAAGATATTTCATATCCATAATGTACTTCCTATTGAAGGTTTTGGATGTTGTGAGATAGGAAATAGGACTACCTAGGAAATAATGTTAACTGAGGAGCAAAGAAATCAGATACAGAATATGTAGTAAAATAAATGGTTTGCAGTATTGTTTTGGCAATGAACTTGTGTCTTGGCAGAGAACCCTGGAGGTGCTCGGTTCCATAAAAAGGTACTTGGAGGTCAGAGAAACTTGGAGGTACTAGGTTCCAAAACCAAAATGAAATACAATTCTTAAAACAAGGCTTGATTGCCAAGTCCAGTATTAGGGTGCTGCTTTTCAATATGCCACTGTGGGGTAAATTCAGTCAACTGAGGTAGGGACTTGAGAGATTTTCACTGGTTTATACTGCCTCCAAATGGTATTTTAAGCAAGTTTCCTTGCTTACGTGTTCCTCAGTTTCTCAAGCTACAGTGGTTTTGATTTTCTTCTGTTGCAAGTTTAAAAAACCCAAACAAACAAAATGTCGAACAAATAGAAACCAAGCAAAAAACCACCTCCAAACCAAAATCCTAAATAACTTTGCTTGTTGGGTGCCTGAGGTTTTAACATTTGGGATGTATTTTGTGACCCTTGGGTAAAATATACATTCCCTTTTTCCCACTTTAATTGAAGTACTGCTGGAATAAATAATCCCTAATGTTGCCCCACTGATAAAAGATACTTCAGAGCAGATAGAGTGCCACAGACAAAGGTATATTCTTTTACTTTTCCTGCCCAAGTAAAGGCAAGTGGTGTGATTGCAACTTTAAGATTTGGGTTCTTTTTCCTTGAAATCCTGTCTGCTTTATGTTATTCAATATTCAGTTTGTATTTTTCATAGAGTGTTATTAAAACCACAACTCTTTGCAGCAGTTGGCTTATTTTGCACTGTCTGGTTTGAGTCTTCTGATTGCTGTCAAATATCTGCATTGTGTTATTTGGTTAGTTTTGGGATAGGTGTCTTGGATATTTTGGAGTTAAGAAGTCATAGATGTAGTAATCTAGCACTGATCAAAAAAAAAAAATTTTGCATTCTCAAAAATAAGAATTTGTAAGAATAGAAAAGTGGTTTTCCAAGGAAGCTTTGGCTTTTTTACATCAGATTCTGAAAAGGAAAAGCCATACAGATAGAAAAGTAATTGTAGTAGCTTTTCTGATTGAATTAGCAGTGAATGCTCTTGTAAAAGCAGCCTTCATTACTAACCCAAATCAGTTACTCATACATGGGACAGCTGAGTGAGGAGTCACCAGGAGTGCACTGAAGAAGGTGAGTCATTGTAAGAAGGACTTAGGGAATGCTCTTCCTCACTGGCTGGTGTGAGCTGCTGCTGTGGTGAGGCAGGAACCAGGTACCTGTGATATCTTAACCCCTTACTGTTAAAATGAGGGTGATGGCAAGTATTTGCTGTTGGCATTTCAGTATGGTAAAAGAAGGTTGAATAAATTGAAAGAAAATAAGCCAGTCTTTGCTTAAAACTCCTGAGTGTGTGGTGCACAAAGCCTTGGCATGGGGGAAGTTGCTTCCTCTACTTTGGTTTGCTTTATGAGTGTCTCAGCTTCTCTAAAAGAAGCATGATGGGTGGCTTTAGTTACCATGGGAGTTGTGTTGTGCCAGGGCAAGAGGAAGAACTCTTCTGGCAGAGTACTTTTAGTCAAGATACAAGGGAGATAATGTTCTTCTGTGCAAAACATAGACTGTGGTGTTATCAAGACATAGTAAATCAACACAGCGTTGTTAGAGCACCATTTAATCAAGCTGAAGCCTTTGAATTACACTGAAGCCATAGGTCTCAGAGCTGCTGCTTTTGTAAGCTTCATTTAACTGTGATAAGGATGTGATTACTTGGTTTTACCAAGTAAACCAGATTTGGGAAGCTTGTGATACCAAAATCAGCCAGGAAATAAACGAACGCAATCTGAAGTATTAGAAAGCAGACATTCTTTACTATGGACTCATCCAGAGGATAGCTCCTCTAATCAGATGTGTATGGTGAGGTTTTACAGCAGGGTATTTATTCCATCCTCATCAAACACTCATCACAACAGATTTCCTAGCTAATACATAAACATCATTTTGTCCTAGCATTAATTTCCATGCATCCACCTCCATGGGAAGTCCTTTGATGGTCCTGGAGGGTCATCTAAAGGGGTCTCTGGTGGTTGTTCTCACTTAGTTCTTCAATATTAAAGGTGACCTTTCCTTGAACTTCTTTGGGCATGTGCTGTTGCTTCTTGTTACAAAACTTGCCAAAACCCCCACTATATTCCTCATTATCTGTTTACTCATGGTTCCAGCTATGTTTATCATCCTGTGTGCATACTTTTACCTTCTTTTATCTTGGTTTAGGTTTTTTTGCTACTTGGTCTTTAAGATCTGTCTAGCTGCCTCAGGGGAACTGAAAATGTCTGTTCCCTGTTATTTATCACTTGCACAAACTCCTTCTCAGAGCATGAGGCTACTTCACAAGTTATACTGTGTATGGACCAAACCTAACTTGGGAGACAAGCTCTGTCCACTTCTCTGTATGTGTAAGCAGTGGTGTGTCCATCTCCATCCCTCAGACAATGGCTTCTGCTTTCCCAGCAGCCACAGCTGCTGTTGAGAGAAGGATGCAGAGGCCAAATAAAAGAGCATGCTTACAGCTCTCACAGATCTGAGCATGTGTGGCAGTGTTGGCATGAGAAAAATCATGCAGCAATTCCACAGTGTTTTCCTACTTCCTTGGTGTCAGGAGCAAGTCTGGGTAAGAGTATCCATGCAAGAAAAGCTGAGCTGCCTGCACAGTATTTCCTTCTTTAAGAGAATGAACAGTGGGAACAGCTTTTGAGCACTTGTTCCACCATACTGGCTTTATGTTGATTTTTGAACTAAAATAACTAAACTGGTTTAATATTGCTGCAGAACCTCATGATCATTCAGGAATTGCTAACTCACAGTGTCAGGGACAGAATTTGTTATGCTAAAGGGTCTTGTACCAACCAAATTGAAGGGTTTGTATTTTGGAATTTGATTACAATGTTGCCTTTTTTCCCTCTTGATACTCTTTTTAACCTATACTATGCTCCTATTATCACATTGGCTTTAAATTCTGAATAAAAGTTACCTCTAATGCAGTTTCATGTTAGTTTATCTGATATCTGGCCCTTGATGAAGCAGATCCCCTTGCCTCTTTGACTATTAGCTTTTATACCTTTCCTCACTGAATATTTTATTTTGTAATTGAACAGTAAAGGTATAGCTGTTTAATTTGTTAATTAAGTGAAAATCTGTCTCCCATTTCAGGGTTGATTTTTCACTGTATCAGGTGGAAGAACCAATTCTCTTGGTGCCACATAGTAACTGCTGGGAGGGAAGGAAGCTGTGGGAGCATTTGCTCTTTGGGGTAACTTGTCCCTTCACTTTGGTGCAGCCAGCTCACACCCTGCCTTACCTGTTTTGGGGAGCATCAAACTGGAGCATCATCAGTGTGACGGCCAGCTGTGTGCTGTGTTTTGCTTCTTTTTTTTTTTTTATTTGGTAATACTGACAGGAGAGTGGATTGCTGCTGGACAGAAAGGATCTCATATTTCCATACCCTTGCAGCATTGCTGTTATTTGTATTGCCATGTGCCCAACTCCAGGCCTCTGCTAGGCAAATTCCTGCTGCCACTGGGAGGCAAGAGCAGTGCTGAGGTCAAGTGTGCAGAGACCAGGGGAGGATGGAAAGCCAGGAACTCTGTGTAATAACCCATTTGTAGTTCAGTTTAGAATGGTGCTGCTCCTGGCCTTGCTCTTTAAAGAAGCAATCTGATAGAAGTAAAGTCTCCTTGCAACAAAGAAATGCTTTTGCCTGATTGCTTTCAGTTCTGGTTTGATTCTGTAGTCATGCTTTTTCTACAGATACCTATAGGAAGTGGGGCTGTGGTTTGACTAGGGAGGAATGCCAGAAAAGTAAAAAGAGGATGAGAATGTGGAGGGATGATGATTGTTGTGATTATTATTAAGTTTATTTTTGCTTCTTGCTGTGGGTCTAGTATAGCCCTGAAATCTAATGTGTCCTAAAGTAAAATAAAAAAGTGAGAGCAATTACCTGGTTTTGGTAGCATGGCAACATTTCTGGAGAGATTCTCTGAAGTATTCCCAGTGGATATGCACAATTAAGGGAAGTAAGTAGTCTGGGATAGAATATATAATCTACAGAGTGACTTGTAGAACAGAAAGCCTCTAAGTAGACAGGTGATTACTGTGTGCATCACAGGAGAAGGAGGGCTGTATGAAAGCTATTTATGCAATATACATATTCCCTGTCTGAAAGCTAAGTGAGCCTATGCCTGGGAGCTGCAATAACAAAACAAACAGATGAGATTTCTTTTTAACTTTAAAATAATACAACTGCTGCCTCCAGTCAGCGTGAGGATGAATGACTTCTGTATGCTGGATTAATGCAGTATATTTTATTTGGGTTGCTTTCTGAACTGTTTCTTGATGACTGGTTCAAGTGTGGTATATGACTGTGCTCTGCTTGTTACCCCAAAAATGAAGGGATAGCTGCACTCTGGAAGTCTTTTCTTAAGAAGTTGTGCTTAGCACCTTGTTCTCCTGTGTGCATGTGAAAAAATAATTCAGGATCTGTCTACTGAAGGAGTGGTGACTTATGTCAGTCATTACCATCATGAGAAGTGTTGCTTGCCAAGTATTTGGTCTTTTCTTTCCATGTACTTGAAGTCTTCTGCCGCCTAAAACTTGTTTTTCAATTTTTTGGTTGAGAATTGTCAGAAGTCAGTTGTTGGAACTATTAGGCTTAAGCCAGAGGAAAGGTTTTGTACAAATTGAATCTCTTTTTACAGGAAACAATTAATTTTCTAGTTTAGAAAATTAGTGGTGGTGTATATTTCCATTTCCCTGATTAGCATTCTAATTTTGGTTGATTTTGAGCAATTTGTCAAAAAGGCAGATGTGCTTTTTCTGTAAGTTCCATGAAACTGAGCTGGAGCAGGAGAGGGATCTTAGGAATGCTCAGAGAAGACAGTGAAATGGACTCATGTTACAGGCATGGAGGAGTTAACACCAATAAATCTGTCTTTAAAAATGTCCCAAAAATAAGCTGTGGTCAAGTGTAATATATGAAAATTTAGCTTTTGAGCATTAGTGTTCTCATAACAAGATGTTGAGGTGGTCAAAGCTCTGGATTTTGCCAAAATAGAAGTAATTGTAACAGGTTTCTGTGGGTTTTTAGAAAAAAATAGATGAGAATTCTCCTTGGCAGCAGTAAGTCTCTGTAGTCATTCATGGTTTGCTTTGCCAGCTGTAGGAGCTTTGGTGCTGTCCAGTGTCACCAGGGACTTGTGTCTGCATTTCTGCTCAGCTGGGTGTTCCAAGAGAAGACGGTAGAATCTTTGAATTCAACTGTTTTATACAAAGTTGTGTTAGTGCTTGTCTCAAGTATTTTACATTTCTACAATTAGGACCTCAGAAATGCTCCACTGCTCTCTGCTTCATATGGCTGTAACACTGTCAGTATTCAAAGTGTTTTGTAAATTTAAATAATCTCAAAGACACTCCTGTATACAAAACAGATGGAGGGTTTTTTTTTAAGTTATTTTAATTGCTCTGTAAGTTCTCTGCTTCCATCTTTTTTTTGTTTCTGTTTAGTATCTATAATGTGAGACATTCAGTCTGATTTGTAAAACTGACTTAATAGGTGCAGGTTCTGTAGTCCTTTCTAGTGGAATTCCCCAATTTATTATTACTAAAAGCCCAAACAAAACCCACATAATTACTTCAGAAACACAGTTCTTGATCATGAAGGAGCTCTTGAAAAAGGAAGGTTTTTGCCAATTTTATTTCACGGTGTTTCCCAGGTTACCTTACAGGTGGTGTAACAAAATATAAATATGCTGCCAGCGTGAGACAGAAACCTCCCTCAAAAACACAACAACTGAAATCTGCTGTGTCAGTGGCAATCTGCTGCAGGTGGATTTGTCTGTCAGTTTATGACCTTGCATTTTTTGGTAAAATTTTCATAGTCTAACTATGCATCGGACTTCTAAAGAAAATTAATTGTGCAGGCTAATGAAGATTCATATCCTTAGAACTGAGTGTACTTTATATCCCTGTTTGGAAAAGAAAGAGAAATTAAGTTACAGAATTAATTTGAAACTCTTGATTTTGGGTACTGTTTTTGTTCAGATGAAGAAAAGATCTGTCCTCAGAATAGTCAGGAGAGCATTATCAAGTAGCCAGGTTACATTATTTAATGTTCCTTTCTGCACTCTGGACATAGTGTGCTCTAGGTAGATGCTTATGGTTGTCAGAAGATGTAAATCAGGATGGAGATGGGTTAATTGTTGATAAGGGACAACTTAAGATCATTATGCATTAAAAATCTATTATTGAATTAAGTTAAAGCTATTCACTATTAATAATTTATCGTGGTATTGACACAAATCTGTACATTTTCCAATCTCACGCTTTATTACAAATACTATTGGCAAACATTTTCAGCATATACATCAGAGCTAAAACCTCACAAAGGAATATATAAATTATGTGTAAGTAGTTGATGCACAGTATCAAGGGGAGGAAGTGGTCTAGAGGACAAAAACTGCTCGAGAGCAGCACAGTCTGCAGTTATGAATTATTTCATATAAATATTGCCTATGGCATGGATATTTAAAGGGGGCGAAAAGCCGAATATATTACACGGAGCTCATATCAGCCGCTGTGGGAGCGATCCCGAGAGGAGGGCCGCGACTTGGGAGCCTCAGACGGAGCCGAGTGTTTTGTGTTCGGCTGGGAGAGCTCGGGGCTGGTGCCAGGGGGAGCGTGGGTGCTGCGGGCACGGCCCCGCAGATGGAGCTGGCCCTGGGCAGGTCTTCGGGCTGGTGCCAAGGGGAACGTGGGTGCTGCGGGCACGGCTCGGGCACGGCCCTGCAGATGGAGCTGGCCCTGGGCAGAGCTCAGGGCTGGTGCCAAGGGGAGCTTGGGTGCTGCGGGCACGGCTCGGACACGGCCCTGCAGATGGAGCTGGCCCTGGGCAGAGCTCGGGGCTGGTGCATGAGGGGAGCGCGGGTGCTGCGGGCACGGCTCGGACACAGCCCCGCAGATGGAGCTGGCCCTGGGCAGAGCTCAGGGCTGGTACCGAGGGGAGCTCGGGTGCTGCGGGCACAGCCCCGCAGATGGAGCTGGCCCTGGGCAGAGCTCAGGGCTGGTGCATGAGGGGAACGCGGGTGCTGCGGGCACGGCCCCGCAGATGGAGCTGGCCCTGGGCAGGTCTCAGGCTGGTGCCAAGGGGAACTCGGGTGCTGCGGGCACGGCTCGGGCACGGCCCCACAGATGGAGCTGACCCTGGGCAGAGCTCGGGGCTGGTGCCAAGGGGAGCTCGGGTGCTGCGGGCACGGCTCGGGCACGGCCCCGCAGGTGGCGCTGGCCCTGGGCAGGTCTCAGGGATGGTGCCAAGGGAACGCGGGTGCTGCGGGCACGGCTCGGGCACGGCCCCGCAGGTGGCGCTGGCCCCAGCTCCGCTCTCCCGGCGCTGTCCGGAGAGCCGGGAATGGCTGTGCCGGGAATTCTGATGGATCCGTGCACAAGCCGTGCCTTTCAGGTGACTGCTGGAAACCAGATGGTTTTGATAAATGTATTGGGATCCACTGAGAATAAGATTTAACATGAAAATAAATAAAAAGCACCCAAGGGAGTAATTCTATTTTATTTATATTCCTTAGCTCGGATAGATTTATTTTTTAAAATTTTTGTTCCCTTCCTTTCTTCTAGCCTTCTTAATAAGAGCATCGGACAATTTGTCCCCACGATGAAATGATAAGAAATGTTTTTTGCCCTTTTTTTTGAATCTAAAACCTTCAGCAATGCATACAGCACAACTGAATTTTCAAAAGAAAACTCTTTGAAGTCCTTTTTTCTTTTTTCTTTCTTTGTGTCTCTGTCTCCCCCTTTCCCCATCTCTCCCCCCTCCTTCTCTCTGTCTGTCAAGTTCAAGAGCAGCTCAGATGCCATGAATTAAGTGAAGCACAAAAGGGGAAAAGGAGACCCTTTTGAAGAACAAAGGCCTCCCATTAGGCTGCCGTGTTCTTTCTCTGACCAAAATTGCTCCCTACATGGTTTTTATTGCTGTCCACATGCTTGGCACATAAGGTAAATACAGTAGGACCCTCGTTACCTCACACTCTCTCTTCCTCTTCCCCCTTCAATAAATGTTTTGTCTCTTTGATGTCCCTAGTAATTCTTATACTGATTGTTCCCACCCTCATAAAAGCCCCAGGGGTAGTCATGGTGGTGGATAGCATTAGATACTGTGTAAATGCTTCCAGAAAAGAAGACAAACTGCAGCCAAAGAATTTATTTCAGGTGGAAGAGAATGGGAAGGAAATACAGATGTTTTCTTTTCAACGTGTTGCCTCTTTGCCCCAGCTGCGCTTGTATTTCCCAGGGAAGTTCATAATTTCTTCCTGTGTGTTTCAAAAACAAACAAGGAAATAGGGCTAAGTCAGAATTGTGAGAAAATGCATGCCACAAGAATTTCAAGTGACAAGAAACTTCTCTTAAGCCTTCCTGATTATTTATTTTTCTTTGGTGTGGACAGCTCTCTGTTTCAGAGCTCTGGTGAAAAGTACCCGCTAAGGTTCAGACTCTGGTGGATTTCAAAATGTGAACTGTGCAGTGCATGCCTTTTAAAAATAAATCAGTCAGGCCCTTCCTACTGAAGAGAAATTTAAAAATAGCACTGAAATGTATGCATGCATACAAAAAACCTGGAACCACTGTAAAACCCTATCTTAAACCTAAAATTGCAATGGAATTTTTAGTACTTGAATGATAAAATTTGCTAATGGTTTCAAAGACATCTTTTGGTGAGTTAATTTTTATGGCAGAATTCTGAAAGGTGAGAATAATTGATGTGAGATAGCATAATTCATGCTGAAGTTGTCTGGAAATTGTAAAGTATACAAGTATTTCTTGGAATTTGAAATTATGTTCCTTCCAAATAACTTGCATTCAGAGATATTTGTTTTGTTATTTGTACTTGTTTTCATCTTCTGGTTCTGCATTTTCAGTGACATGAAGTAGTTTTATTAGGTTGTGTAACACAATTTAATATGTAATGATTAACAGAACATGTAACTGTTTTTATTTTTGGCACTGCTTCTTACTGCTATCACCTCATCTCCTGGAGTATATGCTTTTATGAGCATCTGCTGTTATGAACATAGTAATTCCACAGAAAATGTCAACAAGGCTACTTAAAGAAATAACAATGACTCTTATCAGTCTATTTTGTAGATTACAAGGCAGGGAAAATCCACCTTGAAATCTGACTTTTCATGGCAAGCTTGATATTTTTTTAAGCTTCTTTTTATTCCCCCATGTTGCATAATAAATTTTAAAATAAATTGTTGGTTGTAATCAGTTGAATATTTCCTCACTCTGTGTGAGGAAGGCTTTACATACCCACCTCTGCAAAGGAATTAAATTTGCTTCCCCATCCCCTTGTAATTAGCCTACTTAGCTTCCTGCTGTGTGTGTTGAGGGGGAGGTGATGCTGGCACTAACTGAACTTTCAGTATGTAATTGGCATATTCTGATCCATATTTCATGCAAGGATGGGTTGTCCAAAGTGGCATCTGCACCTTCAGGTGTTGCCCATAGGTAGCAGCGGTGGGTGTGGGTGCTGTGATTAATGGCAGTGGCTCCAGCTGCCTGAGTGTGGAAGATGAACCTTTGTTCTGCCTCCCCCTCCCTCCTGCCACGGCCCATTTGTCATGTGGCCTCTCCTGTTGTCATTTAACCTGTGTCCCCTTGCTCTGTGGAGCTGGACCTGCTCCCAGATGTGTGCCAGAGCTCCCTGCCCCTCTGCTGCTCCTGTTCACAGGTCAGAGCAGGTGCTCACCCCGTCCTGAGCAGCAGTGCAGGGCCAGGCCGTGCCAGGGCGCTCACGGCTGGCACTGCAGCCAGGGGAGAGGAGGCACAGCTGCTGCAGCCACGCTTCAGCCACAGCAGGGCCTGGGGTGTGGTACCTACCCACCAACAGCACTGGGATGCTTTTGTGGGGAGCTGGCACAAGTCTGGGAACCTCTGGATTCAAAGGCGCCATGTTGGGCAGAGTAAGAGGAAAACTTGCTGAGGGAGGAGGGCTGTGTTGCACAGAATCACAGAACTAACAAGGTTGGAAAAACCTTTGAGATCATCGAGTCCCACCTATGCCTAACACCCTCATGGCACTGAATGCCACATCCAGTCTTTTATTAAGTACCTCCAGGGATGGTGACTCCAACAGCCCATTCCAATGCCCAGTCCCTCTTTCTGTCAGGAGCTTCTTCATTATTTCCAGCCTAAACTCCCCTGTGGGATCTCAGCACCTCAGGACTGATGTGCAGAGTCACCAAGACCACCCTTGGGGGGCTCGGGAGTCCTGGAATGTTTCCAGAAGTGTCTGGTGGCTGGACTTTGATCCTACACAGGAGATGACACCTGTATGAGGATGGGAGGATTTCACTGGGTGAATGGTGAAGGGATAAGTTAATTAGAGAGTGAGACACAGGGTTTGGGATTTCTGTACAGGCGGGTCTAAAGAAGTAAGATGGAGGAATTGGGGCGTGTCCTGTTCTTCTTCTTCTTCTTCTTGGCCTCCATCTTCTGTGGTGATGGTGGCACTTTGGGATTGGTTATTACTAAAAGTGCACTGGTCAATAAGGGTAAAAGGTATTGGAGAAAAATTATAAATATTGTATACGTAACTTCGAGTATAAAGATAGGTGACCGCCCCGGGGGCTCTCAGTGTGCTCATGGCTGGCTGCTGTGCAGACCTCTGTTGGGCCAAGAGAAAATCTTTTAGATAAACAATTAATAAACACCGAGAAAAGATCAGAAGTCTCTCCTCGTCCTTTGGAGCGCGGGCTGTCCAAGGCCACCCCAGGCCTTTCCAGGTCACCCAAACAGCCGAGAAACCGACACTGCCCCTGGTGCAGCTCCAGGCTGTGTCCCCTAGGCTGGTCGCTGGTTTTCTGGGAGAACAATGGCATGCAATTACGTAACATGATTTTAATGCTGCTTGGAATTTCTATGAGGATAAATAAGAACTGAAATATAAATCAACTTTACCAACACAATAAAAAGTGAGTGTCAGCTTCTGAGTATTCCTTTCAGCAGTAGTAAAATGATTTTCCTAGGCATGTCTTGTAGGTAACTTTTATTGAATTTCATCAGATTATTCTTCCTTGTGCTTTTTCTTTAAGAATATGTAATATACACCTGAAAGAGAACATTGGGAATTTTCAATTGTATGTCTGCACAAAACAGACTCACAGCCTGAATTTTGAGTTTTACTTGACAATTTCTGTATAAAGACCAGTGACATAGTAGACATAAAAATTTGATGGCTTCCATTGAAGACTTGTTGAAATAAGTAATGAAAGAATGTGTTAGCAAGAGGCTTAGTTTTAATTATTCAAAACTCTGTTCCTTCCTTACATAGGAACTGCAAATTTGTGAGAATAGTACCTAGTGCCTTGGAAACACTGCACAATGAAAACCACTTAGATTGCTACTGTTGAAATAAGCTGAACATTTTAAAGAAATGATGATGTCTTCAGAATGATTTTATTTCTTTGGCACTGATGCTGCCAGAATTTTCTCAGGTTTGTCTTAATTTTGAACTCCAAGACATTGAGGAAAGGCTTAGCAGAGCTCTGAAATGTGAGGTTGGTTATTGTAGTCATTGAATAGTCATATTCACAGTGTAAATCTCGGATAAGGGGTTCAGTGCATCATCTGTTTCTTCCCAAAGGACTAATATTTCTTATTAGATTCTTACTAGAGCCTTGAAGCTGTGTAACTACTCTCATCTTCATCACACAAAATGTAAAGTCTCTTGAGGTAAATAAAATTTTCTGCTCTTATATTCTTTCATTTGCAGACAGCAGTAAGCAAGAGTCCTTGTACTTCAGGTTGTAGCGTGCATTCTGAGTTCTCTGCCACTGGCACATGCTCTTTTTCACTAGCTTGCTTTAGGTTATAATACAGAGATTATTCTTTTTATGTTTACGTTGCTTGTTTCTTGTATTTAGCATTTTTTTCAGGCAGCAACATAAAATGGAAACTTGTGCAAAAAAGACTGTGTTGCATGTTGAATTTTGAACGCTGAGTAAAACTTTGAAAATGTATTTCCCTTCCTCTGCAGGAGGAGATTTTGCATACTTACACTTGATGTTTTCTTTTCTAGGGGCTAAACAAAATGTTAGATAAATCAGAAATTGGTGTAGCAAATTCCATTCAACCACATTCAGTAAAGAGTGTTCTCTGGTGGGTGAATTTCTCAGGCTGTAGTGGTTTAGGAAATGATGACATGTTTTGCCATGATGGTGTGGCCTATCCTGACTGGCCATTAGAGAAGAGGAGACAGGAATTTACATGCAAGTGACCTTATGGCAACCACTTGCTCTGAAGGACATCTAAATTATTCTGAAGGCTAATCTAAATTATTCTGAAATATTTTGTACTCTGCAAGCACACACCACAGGTTGCTGACACACTATAACTTGTGCTGTTGGAGACCTGGCTTCCTTTTTTTTTCCCCCCCATACAACTTTTGGATAAGGAGTCTGTTTAATTGATTTTTGGGTATGTGTGTAGTGTTCAAGTTTGGGCAGATCCATTCTCAGGTGAAGATTTTAGATATGGAGGACTTCATAAAATGTAGCCCTGAGATGTCACCTAGAGAGATGTGAGGTATCTACACTTATGTGTTTTCCATGGTTTAGATTTAGGGACCACCCCCCTGATTTTTTTCTGAGATATCTGCAAACTTACATGAGCATAAATTATAATATTGTGTAGAAGCAACTGTCAGTATTCTTGGTGAGGTCTAGAGAGTTGTGTAAATGGCTTTTTCACCTGGGATGAAATTTGCCATGTGGGATTAAGCACTCTGATCCCAGATTCTGTTTCTGGGCAGAGTACCTACATTGGAGAAGAGCAGCCCTGCAGTGCTCAATTTTGCATTAAAGTCTCACGGATATCTTCCATATCCATACTTGGAGAGCTTAATTAACAGCACTAATTACTGTTCCAGATAGATCTACATGTCCCAATGCAAATTAACATGGAGTTGAAGAAAGTAGAAGGGAAATGAAGCTGTCATGTGTGTGGCTGCTTATCAGCTCTTGAGTCTTGTGTTAAGAGTGCTCGCTGAGGGCTCGTGTGATCCTTGGCAGCTGATAAATGGTGTCCATGGTTGTGCTTAGGAAAAGCCCTTTCTGAGGCCAGGCTGCTGTTCCTTTTGCTTGCCTCACGGCCAGAGTGTGGCTTTGCTTTGTCTTCCTCGGGAAATTGCTGCTGCTGCCGCTGGCTGTGCGGGTTTGTTCTGCGGCCACGGGCTGCGAGTCTCGGGAGGAGAGAGACTCGCAGTTGTAATCTCTCCTTGCCTCGCCTCTGGTCAGGCAGCCCATTGTTTTTCTGCTTTGGTTCCTCCGGGTGGCATCTGTCTTCGGGAGAAATTTCCTTACAGACGAGTGTGGGCTGCTGAGCTGTGGCTGTCTCAGTGCCACTGTTTCTGACTGCTACGCCGAGTTAATTATGTCAGCAGTTATGGTGTAGGTGCTGCAAATGTTTGTGGCTGTTCAGAATGGAAGAGCTGCTCTTAAATGAATTTCTTTGTCATCCTCTGGAGCCTTTTTGGGGTTTTTTTTACTTTACTCTTAGGAAAAAATCCTGAAAGATAATATTTCATATATGTAAAAGTTGGGTTTGTGCCACTTAGAATCCCTTTCTTATCCTGTGATTTTATTTTCAGTATTATGATATGCCTACACAGCATTTCACTCCCATCTCCTAAGCTTTATCTTATTGTAACTTTGTAGATGTAAATGCTTGTTTAATACTAATCAACTGTTTCTTTGTTGTTCAATGCATTATATTTTAACTGTGTGTTATTGACACAGTATTACTCGATGGCTTCTCTTAAATGCCTGTTTTAACAATCTGGAAAACAGTGTTCTTTTAAAGATTGGGTTAAAAATTGCTTGTACAGAATTAAAAATATGTGAACAGTGTGGCTGTACACAGCCAGATGTTGCAAGATCAGCATGAACCTGACAAAGCCTAGAAGGGATTCTGCTCCTGCTAGGTAAAGACTTGAACAAATACATGGGACCTGCAGTGTTCCCCCAAAGGCCAAAAGAAATGAATTCTCTCGAATCAGAATGTGATTTCTCTGGAAAAGTTTGCTCCACTGAGAGCACCTTCTCAGCATCTCCTGGGACTTGAGCCATAAAGGTCTTGGGTTCAAAGCAAGCTGGAGTTTGCACAAGGCAAGTGTAGAGAAATAATTAATCTAGTGAAGGCGGGGGAACTCAGTTCTCTTTTGTTTCATGGAGAAAATGTGGCTGTGTTTTTGCTGTATGAGTTATTCAGTTGTTTTCTGTTGCAATATTTTTGTTTAGAAGGAAGAGCTTTAAATATTCACTTTACTTTTCATGTTTAATTTTTAAGAAACCAAGGGCATAGTGATTTATGCCATTCATAGCTGTAAAACTGAAATTCTTTGTATTACAAGAACCAAACTTGTGTAATGGCAAACGATTTTCCAAATACAAAGCAGATGTGTATTATGCAGTGTTGCTTTGGCACCAGTGAGGTGCCCTTGCTGCTGAACAGCCACCTTCGGTGGCTGAGGAAGGTTAATGGGACCTGCAGGCAGCAGAACCTCTTTAGGTGTTATACAAGAAAAGAGCATCACATTCATGTTCTTGTTTTTCTTCCTAGGGAAGCCACGACTAAAGACACAAGTTAAAAGTATAGAAATGGCAAAATGCTATTAAAATAACAGAAATGTTTTTTAACATTTATCTGTGTGTAAAATATGCAGTGTAATGTCTGCTCTCAGAGATAACAACTGTATTTTTTGTGGTGAAAATGGAACACAACTGAACACAATTGTTCGGCAGGTACTTAAAGCATTACTGGGACAGCTTTGCCTACTTCACGCCTGCTATAAATTCATGTAAACTGTACCAAAATCTGGATTTTAAGAAAATATGTGTGCTGAAGTTTCCAGTATTGTTTTTTCAGATGTTTTGAGCTTGTCTTGTGTGCACAGAAGTTCCTAGTGCCAGTGCTGATTTAAAGTTAAAATAAGTCTTTTGCATTTCAGCATGTGCTATTTTAAAATAGCATAGTTCCAAATAAAGGGAGGGAACTCCCTTATTCTATTTCAGAGTGTTCCTTGAGGAGGAACCTGTAAAAATGCTGCTTGTGTGAATTTTCTCCTCTTCATGGGCAAGCTGGGGAAGTAGAGACGAGCAGCAGTTGGAACTTGAAAATGGATATTTCCGTATAACTAATAAAATTACTCTTCAGGTCACCAGGGCTGCAGAGTCAGCTGTTGTGTCCAGTGGATTTTGATTAAATTGGAGCGCAACATTTTCTTTTCCCCTTTGTGTGAATGTGGCTCTTTGAGGCATGCCCTCCTAGAGCATGTACTGTTTCAGTCCTTATTTCAAGCATTTCCACTCTTTGTACCTGCTTTGAGCCCTAGGATTTTTTGCCTTATACCTTGACCTTGGTGTACTGTGCATTTGTGAAGCTAATAAGGTGGATTTAAGAGAATAGCCTGTCCCTCAAGTTAAGGGTGAGAGGCTAGGAAATAAACACAGCGTGCTACAGAATGGGAGAGAACAGAAAGAGGTATTTAAGAGGAGATTAAATCCACCTTTACATACTTTCTAGGTGGCAGGGAAAAAGATGATGTACTGACAAAAGGTTGTATTTTCGCTCTTTGGTAATATATTTTTGTTGTTTCTTAACCTGTTTACAAGCTCTAAATTAGATTTTTATACAAAAAGTCTCTGAGCTTTATTAAACCTCAAAGGGTGGCAGGAGTTTTTGGGCAGGGGGATGTTTAATCCTGTTTTTCAAAGAACATTGAGATGATTAGGTTATGCTGACTGTTAATTCCATTTCTTGTCATTTTTTTGCATCCACTGTCCAGTTGGTTACATTTTTCAGGGGCATGGAAGTCTCAAGGAGAATGGTTTCTTAGGGATTCCCCAGTGACTGGGCAGGTACAGCAAACTGCTACCATTCACATGAAAGGAAGGAATTCAGTAAGAGCATGAGATGCCTCAATTGTTAGAAAATTAATGCAGAGATCTTTATAACCATGCTTATTGCAGAAGTTCAGTACATCAGAGAAACCCATCTTTAATCTATCCTATATATATATATATATATGTATATGTATATACAAAATGCCCTTAAAGTATTTTGTATAGTGAGCTGTACAGTTACTTGTAATCTGTATCAGTTCTTTGATTGTGTTTGTGGGACACTGCACAAATGATTGTACTGGTGAAAGTGAGGGTGTAGGGTAGGGCTGGAACAGGGCAGACACAGAATTGGGCTCAGAGGAGGTGGCTGCCCAAAGATAGATTCACTGCCACGTGAATTCTGGTTCTGAGGTAAAACAGATTTTTAGCTTTTCTGGAAATGACTGTGCAGAACTGCTTTTTGTGGGTTGAGTCTCTGATGTATCTACCAAAAGGGGCAAACTCTTGCTTTAATAATCTGGTTAAAAAAATTCCAAAATATAACAATTGCAAGATGCAAACAATTCAGGAAAGAACCTTGAGTAATTTTGATGCCCAGTGATTTACATTTCCACTATCTGTGTTCTAATAACATTTATATCTTGTGTTGCTTCTAGAGGAAAAAAGTTTTGGCTAACTTTTAACTGAAATATGAAAACAGTATAAATTTACCATGTTTTCTTGGAAGTTTCTGTTCTGAGAAAGAAGGTAGTGTCTAAATAGATTGAGATAGTAAGGAAAACTGAAATTGAGCAGTGCTATGCCAGCTTTTTTTCTGGGAACTTCCTCTATTAGACTATTACACATATCAGATACTAATTCAGTCCAGAATATGGTATGGTGTGCTCTGTCTTGTTCTTCATTGCCAGGGCAAGTATTGGAAGCTCGTGGAAAAAATGAAGGGTTTATAGGTATCTTTTCATTCTCTGTTGCTGCTAAGAGAGTTGATAGAGCTCAGCCGTGTTATTTTTCATTCAGAGCAGCCTATCAACTAATTTTTAACATGCTTAACTATGAACTATTCAACAAAATCTAACTAGTAATTCTAAGAGATGAGAATTGCATTGGATGTCTTGAGTCACTGTTGACTAAAACATGTCCCAATTCTGTGGCTACAGCTTCAGTAGGTTTCTCTGGACAATGCCTCATGCATTGCATTTTGCACATTGCTTTGGATTTGAAGGAAGCTCAGAACATACATTGCCAAATACATTTGCACCTTTAAGACTTTTGGGTGGTCACTGCTGAATGTTTTGTTTAAGGGGAAAGCTAATTTGTTACAATGACTAATGTACTGGAGAAGAGCAGTAATGATGGTGACTTGAGTGACTCCTCTATGGGTATATCTGATTACTACTCTTTTTTTAGGCACTTTACAGTATAACAATGCATCTCCTTCTGAAACAGAACTGTCTATGCTTAAGTCATGGTTCCAAGCTTGGCTAAGCCAACTTAGCAGCTCTCTGAAGCTGAAGTGGGACTGCCCTTGCTCCTTACCTTCAGCTTCATTATCTTGTCTTTGCTCCTCTTCCTTTGCAAAGTCTTCTACTGTTCTGACAAGGTAAATACCCTTCTGGAGGGCACAGTGTAGCCAATAATGGTGGGAAATCCAAGTGTGGAGTGTGGCCTCCTTCCAACAGTGCTGAGCCATCACATTGCTGTTCCTGGCTCTTCACACTCATGCTGAAGCTGTGACAAACCTTTCAAAGTTTCCTGCCACTGGAAGGACAGGGCACTTCTCCTTCCTTTCCCACTCCTTCATGATTCAGCCTCTGCCCTTGTATCTGTTTTCAGTCTTTGGCTACCACACATGGCTGATTTAACTTGAAAGGAAGCAAAATTTCTGTTAAGTTGGTTTTCTTCTGGACTGCCAACTAAAATGGTCTCCCCCTGTGGTTAGGTGAGCACCAGGGATGGCAGTGTGAGGGAAGAGGGAGTGCCAACTTGTTGTCATTGGGGGATGGAAAGAAAATGAAGCTTTTCTTTTTCAGTGCTGGACAGTCCTAAGATTGGCTTTGTTATAAAATCCAAAAATATTGTGAGGTTGTGGTTTAAACAATTCAAACCAAACTAGACTGATTCTGCTTGGTCCCAACCTCAGTGGCATTTGCTCTGCTGGGCTTGTCTGATTTTGCAGCCATCCAGCTTGGGAGCTGAGCTGCCAGAATGGTTTTTCAGAAGGGTTAATTTTCTGATGCCCAGTTCTGTGGGCTAATCATGCCAGCCATGGGGTGAGTTGAGTGCTGGTGTGACCCCATGGCAGGGATGGCCAGGAGAAAAGGGGGTTGCCCTACAACTTTGTCAACTTTGGTTGTTTTCACTATCACATGAATAAGATGTTTCAACTATTTCTACATCTACATGTGTTTTGTAGATGGGATAATTGGCATACATGATGCAAACAAGAGGTAGATGTTATGTCAGTAAGATAATGTTTCTGCAGCCCTGAGAAAGATGGAGTTACAGTGAGAATAACCAGGGGTTTGTGAAAAATACGAATCAACAAAGGAGATAAAGGAGGCTCTTATGGATAGAAGGTACTTGACTGGGGCTTCTGGGAGTCAATATGAGACGTTCTTGGTGTGTTCCTGGCAATCATGTTCCCATGGTGATAGGAAAGCACTCAGTTATCTGTGTCTTGTTCTGGACTTGTATTGGACAGATGGAAATCAAAATACAGATCTTCTACTTCTTGCATAATTAACATTTGCATCTCACTGCTGTGAGATGTAACGGAGGCCAAAAGATTAACAGGATCAGGAAAGAAAAGGGATTATTCATTTACAGTACATTATGCTAGGTTAAATGAAAGCTTTGTAAAGCCTTTGTAAAGAATTGAAAAACCATTATACAACAGGGAACAAATAAAGTGCTAACCAAAGGGGATTAGGAAGAAACTTCTCTGGTAAGTGGGCTATTCCATGGGTGTCCACTGTGAGGTTTCTTGTACCTCATATTAGTCATACATGAGGCAAGTTTTAGGTTCAGCAGTTCATCTCTTTGCAACAATTCTTAGGACCATTTAAACAGATGCTATCTGTTGATTTGAATAGAAATAGTTGGAAAGACTCCTTAGGAAAGCAAAGTTTAAATTGAGTTGTGCACGAGATGTCTTTCCAGGAGAGAGTCTCTGGAGAAAGGGCAGGGTCTGCCACCATCAAAGTGTAACCAGAAACCCGACAAAGAAATAACTAGGGTGATTATTGGCAGTAGGGGTGTGTGGTGAAATTTGTAAGTGAGGAGCATGTGGAACATCCAGTTGGTGCTGGGGAGGTTTAAAAATTCAGCTAAAATGGTGGGCACATGATTGAGAACTGAATGTATGTCTGATTTCAAGTGTGATAATTGAAAAAAAATTATTAATAAAAATTGGTGCTCTAACCAAATAAGGTGATCTCAGCAGCAATAACAAGGGCCTTTATAGTATGATACATATGTTTCTGTAATTAGCAGGACAAAACCCCTCATAAATTAATCATTAATTTGATTGTTAATTTAATAGGCAAAATGATGATTCATTGCACACGTAGGGTAGATTATTGTCAACTGTATACTGTAGGATTTCAAACTTGCATAGTGAAGTAAAATATGAAAGAGGAATTATGAGGAATGCTGTTTAAAGAGGCTTTCTGATGTTGGAGTCTGCCTGTTGACTCTTGCAGCCAAATAATCTCTGAAAGAACAGCTCATGGTGGATGGACAAGTATTGATGGCTGGTAATTTAATACAAAAATGAGGGAAATGAAAGAATAAACTCAGATGACTTGTTTAAAATTGTTCCTCTGCTACTGGGTATCTACTATTCATCAGCAAAAGCTGCTTGACAGACAAATAGCTGTCCATGCTCTGCTGTTTAGAAGGATGCTATAGATTTTTAGATACTAAAAAAAAATAATTTAAGAATAATCATAATAAATACCTTATACTGCTCCCCCTCCTGATGAGGCAAAGAGGAGTCCACATGGAGGTCTGGCCTTCAGAGTCTTTCTGCTGGCTGAGGGGGATTCCAGCTCCAGCCTTGCCCTCTGTGCTCTCCTTCTGAAATAGCAGTCTGGTTTTTTCCCTCCCCAGTGGTCGTGTCCTGGTTAGCAGATAAGGAGCAGAGGCAGTGGCAAGGCTTGGGAAGCACTGGCTGGTGTAGTCATGTGGAATTACCTTTCTCCAGCTAATGAAATACAAGTACACAGGGAACTGTTTGGAATGCTCTGATCTATTTTTCCTGATGGTGTTTTGCAAGCTGATAAAGCTCAAGTATTACCAGTGAATGCCTTTATTTCAAAATTTGCATACAGCACCTGCTATGATTGCATGATGCAGGATGAATGTGTCTGCAGATGGGACTTCATGAGCCAAAGTGAGCCACCACAGCAGCACCTCTCCCCATTTATCAATTCCTGCACTACTTAGACACCTCTCTGGCCTGATACAGTAGTGCCAAAAAGCCACACCAAGCCCCCAAAACAGAGGAAATAATGGAATTTCCACTCCCCTCTTTGGTGAGAGACAATTGTTAGGCTGACTGAGCAGCCTGTGGAGTTGTAGTCCTTGCACACTGTCTGAAATGTGCAGAAGGGTGAACACCTCTGTTCTTACACAGATCACCACCTGCTCACCTGCTTTTGAGTGGCCTTAAGCGTTTCCTGAAAATGGGGAGAAAATGCCATTCTCAGAGTAAGTGTGAGTGGGGAGGAAGAGGAATGCTGGAGAGACTGTATGAGTTGGATTTCTAAACTGTGCCAGACAAGGCAGCTTGCATTTAGTAGTTCAGACTGACTGGAAAGAAACCTCTCTAATTTGTTGATTTTATGTGTTTGTTGGTGTTGGTAAATCTTAAGTGACCAAGGAAGCTGTAGAGAGAGGGTGGAAAAATGAGTGAGTCAATAATGTCAAAAACGGGGCAGTTTTATTTTAAATGCTGGAGGTCAGTTGCACTCGCTTGAGTAACAAGATAATTTTATTTGCTGATAGACAATTTTTGGTCAATAAAAATAATCTAATGTCAATTCATACAATTTTCTGGGGCAGGAGAGAAAGTCTTTTCAGATGAATTTGCTGTAAGCCTTTTCAGTTCTTGTTAAGATTAAAGCTCTGTTTTGTAATTGTATTGATAAAATGCACTCTTTTATAATGTATCTGATTTAGAATGGCTTACTTCATTGATTACCAAATTAAAGTGATACAAAATCAATAGTAACACGTACTAAAAGGATTAAGGACAGGACAACTGAAAAATTTCAATACAGTTGTTAATGGAAAGTCAAAATCTACTGGCTGTGTCTTTTTCTTCAGCAAGTGCTTTCTGTATCTGCCAGTGTAGGAGAAGTATGGAAGCTTTAGTGGTGAAGTTTTCATTGGATGCAAATATTGGTGGTTACTGCTGTCAGGTCCATGACTGCTGTACCCCAAAGGGGTCTAAGTCACCATTTTTTTTCTGGGAACTTATCCATGTATTTTAATTCAGCTAAATAAAGTGTCTGCTAAACACCTAGCAAAAAAAGATGTAGGTTTCACTTTTGGTGGAGGAGCTTGTGCTCTGAAGCACGTAGACTCTAAAAATGAGTTGAGATGAATTAGAGTCAGGAAATGGCTTTTGGAGTGAGGCAATACCTGTGATAACACAATACTTGAGTTACTAATGTGGTTGAGTCCAACCTTATGGTGCTGCTAGGAAATTTATAACATCAGGAGAGTTGCTAACAGAGCCAGAGATGTGATGGATTCAGAATGTGAAAAGCCTGTCAAACTGAAATTAAAATTCAGAATTGAAAATTCAGAATTTTTGGTTACACCAAGTTGGACCTGGTGAACAGTGACTGCTAACTGTAAGGGGTCTCATGATTAAGGGAGCCTCTTTAACCAGCCCAAGGTGCACAGAAAGATCCACTGACTGGAAACTGATGCTGGTGATTTCAGTCCTAGGGCATGCCTAATAAAAAATGAACTGCCAGTTAACACTGAAGCTAAGAGAATGGTTTATAGCTCTGTCTATTAGAGTGTGTTAATGAGACTGTTCTTAATCCCATCCATCACCTGCAAGTTGAGGCTGTAGTTACACAGGAGGTGCTCAATGGCCTCCTTTTATTACAGAAATGTTGTGTTTGTCTCCAGATCTCATCAGAAGGCAAAACCTTGGCTCCTCCCTGTGACCTCCTCCCTTCCCCTCCATCCCCTGTTCATAGCAAGAACCGTGTGTAGGGTTAGAGCTGGTCAAATGACATTTGAGTTGCATATGGACAATTTCAGTGCAGGTTTGTCCTCAGCATGCAACAAACATCGTGAAAGGAACCACAACACACATGAGGGCTGTAGAGGACAGAATCAATATGTACTGAAATCTTTTATATTTTTGAGATGTACAAAACTTGCCTCTTAGTTGGTGTAAGGGATATATATGAGTGAGAGCTGAGAGCATGTGTGTGTGTGCTTGGGTAAATTTGCATTTAGAGTGTCTCCTCCTTAAATATTAAATTTTTATTTGTTTTATTTAATTTGACATTAAATATTTATTTGTTATACCAGTATTAGCTGATATTACTACTAATTCTTTCAAAATTGCATGTTCACTTTCAGTATAAAATCTCTCCATTTTTCAGCCTCTCAGGCTCCAGACTCTGCCAGTTTTTTATTCCCCTTTTGTTTCTTCCTGTAAAATGTGCAATTTTACTGGCTTGCAATACAGACTGAGTGCCTTCAGTTTTTAAGTCTTTGGCTTTTATCAATATGCAGTGGACTGTCAGTGTTAATATGGTGTGGTTCTTAAAGTGCAAATTATGCCAGGTGAGAGAATAGGGGAATACTATTTTTTTCTTCCTTCTAATAAATTGTGATTTTTTTCTTTTTCCCCCAGCTGAGTGGGCTTACAGTCATCATTTTTAACACTAAATGGCATGTTTCTCCTGCTCAGTGGTTGTGCCCTGCTAAAGCTTTGTGTGTTTCCCTGGTCATTTTAATGCCACCAGCTCAGCTGTTTCTTTGAAGTGCTGCTGATTAGAAAAAGAAAAGAAATCTGGGAGGCAGAAAAGGTAGAGAAGAAAAGCAAAAGTACTTAAGCAAATGAGCAGCTTTCAAGTTAGTGATGGATTCAAGTTAGTTCCCACAGGTGGGATAATGGGAAGAGCTCACAGGTATGCAGTGTCTTGTAAATGTTATGGAGGAATAAAATGTATAGCTAAATGTCCAATATGCACATTGAACTGCTCCTGGTTGTTTATATTTCCCCTTTCCTAGATAAATGTACATTCTCATGTGGGACAACTGGCATAATGGTGGCCTTTTGTGAAGTTACAGGCTGAATGTTCCTGGACAGGCTTGCCATGCCCTCCTGAAAGAGTAGAGATCACTGAGAGATGATTATGCCAGGTGCAAGGACAGACACGTGGTAAAGTCAGCACAAACAGGAGAGACTGATACTGAGGCTGTTCCTTATCAACCTCCTGCTCTTTTGGGGATTGATAAGCATCATGTTGTTATTTTTACTTAACCAGATTTCCAAAGGAAAGAGAGGTTTGTGTTATGTCTGACTTTGCCTTTCCACTCTCTCAAAACCTGTTGTCCAATTTTAACCAAATTGAACAGATGTTTCAATGATACTAAGTTCTTCTTGAACAAGAGATAAAGTCCTGAGTTTATGTGCAGTTAATATAGAGATTCCTAATGCTTCATGTATGAGATCTTTTATTTTACAATTTTTCATGGAAATAGCTGCTGTATTTTCATGCTCAACAAGTAGTCAAAAATCCAATCAAATGCTAGGACTTAACAAGCAAAGATCAGAGTGCAAATATAAGAAAAAATAGCATTGTGCCACAATCCATTAGTGCTTCTTTCTCTTAGGTACTAGGCTGTGCAGCTCTTCTCCTCTGACATTTAAAAAATATGTAGAAAAGCAGTATTAGGAAATATTTTATGGAATCCATTCACACTTTTAATGGACAACTGTGTAGACTCTATCCTGGAAGATAGAGCTAAGGGGGGATATGGCAGAAGTCAGTGAAGTGTCATGGAGAGGGAATAGAAGCTTAGAGTTCATGGATTCTTATTGTGCAAGAAGTAGGGGACATTACAGTGGTGCTGCAGAAGAAGATAGATTCAAAGCAAAATAGAAAAGAATGTTCTTTATTGTATGCTTAGACTGTAGAACTCCTTGCTGCAAGCTGGTTCCTCAAAGCTTGCAGGGCTTCAATGGGATGTTAGTGCAGATTCATGGCAGAGAAAAATCTGTTGAGGTTGCTTCATGTTTAGTAACATCCTCTGCCCCAAAAAGTCTTGGATTTGGAATTGGGGGTGGGAGAGAGTGGGCAGTGTCTTGGCTGTCGTATTCCTGCTTCCCAAAGGATATTAGCAGGGATACTTGGGCCCATCCTTTCCCCTAAGCCTTGTTCTTACCTGAGCCCTCAGTCTGAGGAGAGGAGAGATTTCTTGTTTGTGGCTGTGCCCAAGGAAAAGCAGGGAAAGCCTGGTCCTTCTCTGTATGGCTTTTCTGCTTGACATGTGGCCAGTCAGTCCTGCCTGGTGCCAAACCAGCCCCATGCCTTCTCCCTGGTTGTTTGGCCAGCTGGATTTGGTGAGAAATGGCATGGAAACAGTGAGAGGGCTGGGGTGAAGAGCTGCAGGCTGCAGTAGAGAGCTGTGCATGCAGGATGCAGAAAGGCATGCAATTAATAGAAGGAGGGATCTGTGTTTGTAGGTAAGGAACAAAGGGCAGGTTTTGTATGCAGTGAACAGCTGTTTGTCAGTCACTAACTTTGGACTTCTACACTGAGACTTAGAAAGAGTACAGTAAAAATTTGAAATATTACAAAGCACTTGTCAGAGAGGTACTGTCTTGTGAAAGTCTTATAACTTGTCCAGAAGGATTTCAGTTTCTGACTTTTCTCTTCCAGCTATGTTTTTTCTTGATGGCAAGGTACAGAATGACAGGCATTTTCCAAATGCTGTAGTGTTTCTTAAACTTCAGCCCCTTGCAGCAGAAAAGAGAAGCCATTTCCCTCACAGGCATCGCCTCTTCTAAATAACAAATATTCACTTTACATGCTGAGCAATTGCTGGACTAGGAACATATCCAGAGGTTTATTTTCCTGTGTTAATCAAGGAAAAATGGATGTGCTTTTTAGTAGATGTTTCCTTTACAAGATGCAGTAATTGGTGTTTCACTTGCTGAGTGTTTAAACTCTGTGGCCAATATGAAGCAGATACAACCTCTTTCTCGTGGCCAGCTGTGCAAGTTGCTATGGGAACTCGGTGGGGACTATCTGCAGATTACTGCTCTGGGGACCACACCTGGCTTATTTGCATTCAATTTAAGTTGGGGAAAATTCAAAAGAAGAAAAGAGGAGTGTAGACTCGCTGGTAGGCAGGCAAAAAAGGGCTTGTCATTTTGAGACTGTGACATTGGATGGAAAAGATGCAAGTATTCATGCTTCTTGCAGGCTCATGCAGGGCTCTGAATTTTGTAACCTTTTTACATGCATTTCACCAGTGTTGTGAGGCTTGTTGGAACTGGAATGTCACAGAGGATTTTTTTTTAATTGCCTCTGACTTAGTTAAATCCCATAGAATTTGCTAACTTTCTCTGCATTTTTAATGAGTAATCTCTCTGTGGTGGGGAGGGATAGTGAAAGCAATGTGGAATACAGGTCCTTCTTTTAAAATGGCATGTTAGATCAACTCTGTGCAGTATTAAAATGTCAGTGCAATATTGAGTGTTGCTGGAGAGCTTAGCTTGAGGGGGTTTTTCTGAATACTGAATTGCTCTTCTTTCAGTGGTGACTGACTTCCTAAGAAGGCTGGGGAATGATTTTCATTCAAGTCAGCAGCAGTGGTCAGTTGGCAGCTCTTGGGCTGTTCCTGGCTGGATTTTTGGGGATGATGGTATCCTGGCACTTAGGGGCTTTACTTTTTTTCTTGCTTCTTCATCCTCACTACAGCAACTTGCCTTTTGATCACAAAAGTGATGAAAACAGCACTGTATGCTGACTTGCTCTTTATGTTATTTCTTCCACTGGGTTGGCACTATTGTGGTACCTTTCTGCAGGAAAACAGAACATGTAAACTATTTTCAGAACAGTAGGCTTAGAAGCTTTGAGAAATCGGAGATCACTACCTTACTAAAAAAAACCACCCTAATATAAGCATATATACTGTTTTATAATATAATATGAATGTTTTATATAAAACATAAAATATGCATAAATAAAAATATATGTTTATATATCATATTCATATATACCTATATATATACACATTATATATATACATTTTTATATATATACATACATATATATATATATATATATACACACACACACATATATATACACACACACACACACACATATATCTATGTGTGAAGAATTCTGAGGGTTATTGTGTGGTTGCTTGTAAACAGCTTCAGTTCTGATCTGTTGTTAATGTCACCAGAGCTGTAGTGTCCCTTGAGAATTCCAGTTTTCAGCCTGGCTTGATGCTCTAGATCAGCCTACAGGGGCTTTATTCAGAGGTCTCAGACATTTATGAGGTATGCTTGTTTAATTTCTGTAGATTGGTCTACTGACATCTTAGAGTTATTAGTAGTTATTTTTAAATTCTTAGGTGAGCAGTTCCTTGAATTTGAGGTTTAGTGCTCTAAGCTGGGTCTGTGCTAAACTACTTACTTGTATAATTGTATTTGTTATTCTGCTGCTGCTTCTCAGTCAACAACTCCTCATTTTCTTTACTTTCAAAACCTTGCAATTCTAACGCCTTTTTCAATGCATCTGATGAAAATAAGTGATTCTGTAGTTAAATTTGACAGTGTAGGAATCACATTTCCATTTTTCAGCATGGAAATGGCCTGTGTGAGACCAGAAATCAGAGTGTTCTCCAGAGTGGCATTGGTGGGGTATGTGCATATGTAAATGTACTTGATAAAAGTTGTCAGCATTAGTGCTGAGAGTCAAGTGTCCCAAAGAGGAAATAAATAGCTGTTGTGAGATTTTAATTTTTAATTTCTTCTGTTTGTCACACAATTTACATGCCAGAATTCATAAGACGGGTGTGTAACACAGGAGTGGACTGAAGCTGTAGACAGTGAAAGTTTTGAGGCAATATTCCTGCTGGAACCATCTTTCCCATTTGTTTGTTTCTGTGAACTTGCTGCCTGTGTGTTTCACCAGGGTAAACATTTCTCCCTCTTGCATTAAAAAACAGATTTGGGTTAGTATTTCTCCTTGCAGCTGGAGTAGTTTTAAGGCAGACCAACTCTCTTGTGTAGCTGTGTAAGAGGCAGCAGGGCAGCAATGCTGCTTTGTGCTGCCTCAGCATTCATGGCCCATGGTTGTGGTACTGACAGGGCCCTAAATTCAGGGTCCTGGTTTTAGTTTTTTAATTCTCTGTGGGGAAAAAAAAAGAAATATGAATATATAAGACTTGTGTTTTATTGAGGAATGGGCAACTAAAAATTTAAGTATTCTGTGCATCACTTTTGAAAATTTTTAGTTAGATCTTTTGACTTAATCTTTTCAAATGTCTTCTTTTACTCTGTAATTTTTAAGTAGATCATGGCTTTTTTTTCTTTTGAGAGGATTCTGCACCTGTCAAGCTAATAGTTCCAATCAAAATAAATTACAAAAAGTGAGGCAGTGTGCAAAAGTTTACCTCTTCTCTGATTTGCTGGAGAAATGAACAAGACATTGCTGTGTTCAGTGCTGTGTCCATGGACTTGCAAATGCAATGTGCATGTCTTCCCAGCAAATGCTCTGCAAACACAGCCACAGGTGTCATCGTGCTGCCCTTCAGCATTGTTTCTAGTAAACCCCTTCTTGTGGTTATTTCATGGAAAAGCTGATCAATGCCTTTTCTGCTTTAGCACAGCATAGGTGCTAAAATGGGCAAAGCCAGGCTTGTGAACATCTTGTGGAAAAGCTCTTAGAGGTCGTACTTTATGTGTGTAGTTATCCCGTGGTTCTCACTTTCTGCTGTTCCTAAATTATTGCAAATTAAAGACCCAGGTGCCCAAGCACTCTGTATTATTTTTTTTTCCTGGCTGATAGCAAATACAGTTTTATGTTAGCTCTGAGCAGCCAAGATGATAGATCCTTGGATACGTATGCTGATGGATGGAATCAGTGTCTGCACTGTGAATAACTCTGTTTCTTTCTTCAGATCTTGCATCTGGCAATTTTTTGTTCAATTTGTAACATACAAAGCAGCTTGTCTGGAATTTGGCCTTTTCCTCTTTTGAGATCAAATAATTTAAGCTTCAGAAAGAAGCATTCTCATGACATGTCTTGTGGTTCCTACAGGTGTTAATAGTGTCTGGATCAGTGTGCTGAGGGCATTAAAGCAATATCCTTCCTTGGATTTGAGATAGTTATTAAGGAAGAGAGAGCAAAAGCAGTTCCTGCAAAGCGTGGGCACAACAGCCGTGCAACTTCAATTCCTAGGATGAACTGCAGAGGTTTTGCATGTGCTTTTTGCTATTAATTTGTTTGTCAAACACTCTAATTAGCTAACTAGAGCTAAATACTATCAGGGCTGTTGGTATTGATGAATCCAGTTGGCTCCAGCAGGACTCACTGTAAGCCTAAAGCCATGACTTTGATTTATGTATTTTGAGAGTGACCTGTAGTGTAGTTAATGACAAGTGCTGTGGAGGCTCTGGGATTTGAGCAGTGCTGTGTGGTTAAGCCATACACTGAATTAGTCTCTTCTTTGTAGAGACTGTTCATCAAGCTAGACTGGTAATTGCTGCTTTGGCAAAGTGGAGAGCAGGGAAACAGCGTGTTGGCATAAGGCATTATGTTTTGATTTACAGGTGAGTTTGAAAATAATGTTTGGAAGCTTTGAGGGCCTGTCCCTGTTATGTGAGTGGACACAGGGAGGCAAAATTAATGCTTTTGGAATGCACATACAGTGATGCTTCCAGGCTGTAATAATTCATACAGCTGCTAAAATAAATATTTCTGTTCAATATTTGAGCTTGGCATAAGTACTCTTCTGTGTCAAGGCAAATCAATTGTGTTGTGATTTGCATATTAGATAATATTTATCTTTCTGAAATATTTGGTATTTTTAGTTTGTGTTGCAATAACAATTTGAAACTACCTTCATTGCTTGGTGTTTTGGCAGTATGACTGCATTTACCTTTCCCATTCAAATGAGTGCATGATTTCAGTAGAATAGTGGGGAAGATATGTTCCCATAAATGCCATTTGTGGGACCAATGACCCCACCTTAGGTCCAGGAGGTGCATGAGGATGAGCTGGTGTTCCCTGCCAGGGGAAATTTGGGGTCACCACATTCCTCATGGGCACCTGATGGTGCTCCAGGTTCTCCAGCTGCCCCAAGGTGCACCATCCATAAAAGCTTGCAAGCTTTTCATGAGGCTGGTTTTGGGTTTTGTTTGGCTGAGGAGGGAAGCTGGGAAGGAGGGGGAAGTGATATGGCCTCTTTTTTTTCCTCAGTACTACTGTAACATAGACATGCACCCTTACATCCCTTTTTTCCTAATTCTGATAAATGTTGAAGTTTTACTGATCTTGTTCTCCAGCCCTCCCTTGTGTTTTCTTCATGCAACTTCACATCAGTCTTCTCTTCAGACTTTATTTTATCCTGCAGTCCTTTTTTGAAAAGCAACCTGAGGCATGCAAATCCTGTGAGTGTAATAAAATACAAGAGGTGTTAACTAATATATAAAATATATCTACCCAAGGTGCTCAGTACTTGCCAGTGTGGAATATTTTGGATTTGACAAACCAATAATTTTAAAGGAGAATGAGACTCACATAAGTGGACAAAAAATTCCAAACAGGTGTTTCCCATATAATAGTCACATTTTAAGACATTTTTGTGTGTGTTTGTAAAAAAATCCTGTTCAAGTTTGCACAGATTTTTGGTTTTTATACAAGTTTACTAGAACAATGAATATGTAGTGGTATTGCACCATACCTGAAGTGTGGAGGAATCAGCATGATTTGTTCATTTTCTATTCTAACTTCAAGTTAAATTGGAAGGAAGTGAATGCCCTGAAGACAATCAAATGTGCTAATGTGCAACAGCTCTGTGGCAGGTGGAACATGGTAGTTAAACACAAATTGGTTTGCCAAGGTGTGGCACTTCAGGTTGGTTTTGGAATTTAGTTCCTGGAGTCAGTGCTTATGATGCATGTAAATAAACAAAAAAACCCACTAAAAACAACATGAAAGAAAAGTTTCAAGCCATTATGAAATAGTCATGAAATCAGAATGAGTGGAACAGGAGAGCTTAATTCAGAACATGTAAAGACCTAACGTTTACTGCTCTTCAAAATATTCTATAAATTCTAAGTAAATGTTAGAACAATAACGTTTACTTAGATAACAAGGATTGACTGCACTGAATTTGTATCCTTTGCTATTGGAAAGAAAACATTCAACAGGATGGAAGAAAAACTTTAATGTAAATGCAATATGGATGCCTTCTTACATGCCATGGTTTGTAGGCAGTGAGAATGGGGCAAAGTGTTCAGGTGATATTCCTGAGTGGCAGAATTAGCTGTGAGTTTCAAATAAGGCTGTTTGCTTGTGGACATTATAATTCTATATTTTTTGAATAAGGATATTTATTTTATTTCTCTCATCATATCACAGCCCCCCTTTCTTCTTCCCTCCTTGTGTGGTGGTATTGTAAATTTGTCATCAACAAATGATGATGAAAAAAAGACTTAATCCATGGTAGTTGCTACCTTCTGTGGACAAAAATAAGTTGCATAATAAACCAAACCCACAAACAAACCCTTTTCTATTAATGTATCAGGTGCTTACAAGTATCTGCTGTCCTGCACTGATAAGATAAATTAGCATTCCTGCTTAGCTCTCCACATGCTTAATTTCCTTCAAAAATGTACACAAGGGAATTTTGAAAGGCATTTTGTGTGGTTGAAAGTTTTAAAGGATGGTTATGATTTGAGTTTGTGGGAAGTAAAATTAGATGTAGACTAAAATTCCAATTCATAGCAATTGCCTAATGACTGGTAAGTCTAAACCAGGCCAATTTTATTTGACTTTTCCAGACAACTGCTCTTTCTGGCTTTCAGAGCAAACTTACCAATTTTCAGATAAAATCAATTCTGTTAGTCACAGTCAAAGGTGCTGGCTAAAATTAGAGTTAGCTTGCAGCCCTAGCTATGAACAGACTGCTGTCTGTCCATAGTTACTCTAAGCGGATTGTGCCAACTTTAATAACAGTTTATTTTGTTGAAGTATGTGATTTTTACAATTTTTTAATAACATATTGGGGTTCTGTTTGTTGAAATTTCTTTTTAGGTTTCCTTTGGGTTGTGGGATGGAGACTTGGAAATGTCTTGAGTTACAATGTAGTACCTCCAAGGTAGAATGTCCTAAGCATTGATACACTAGTGAAAGCATCATGCTAATGTTGCAGTTATTTCCCTTCCCTGTATTTTGTACTCCATTTGTATGGATTCCTTTGCACTCTGCTGTTTGAAAGGGAAATAATGAGTTGCCTTATTGGGTAATCTCATCAGAAAGTGCAGCCCTGAAGTTTGCAAAGGTCATGCTTGTCACTGAGCTGGATAGGGGCAGAAATTTCTTAGCTGTCATGGAGGGCATGTAGTAAATGACATTTTAGTAGTATATGGACACACATCCATATAAAAAACCCAAGAGTTGCATAGTCTACAGGTAAAAATGATGTTCCCTCTCCAAAACCAGAGTTCCTAAGGAATCAGGTATTGTCATTATAACTGAATAAAGAAAGTAACATACTTGTGGGGCAGACTGCAAAAGGAAGACATTCATTTGAAGTGGTATGGTGTGGAAAATACATAGAAAGTGACAAAATAAGAGAATGGGGTAGAAAGAGTCTCCTGAAATGTTATCTGCAAGTTCTGAAGTGTCTGGCTGAAGAAAATCTGCCTGTGTCATATCTGTATCTGTGTTAGTTCCTTTGGTTTTAAGGAAGAGTTTGAATTGGATTATGGGTTAAAAATCATTAATGTAAAAACTGTAGAATTGACTAAAGAGGAGACACACATTTGTTGAGATATCTGTATTTTCATGGGATGTGGCAAGCTTTTTACTTATCACAAAGTGCAGCATTTTCTCTTCAAGAGGTGCCTTTGGAGGAAAAACAAAACTGAGCAAGGCCCAGAGTGCTGTTTTGCTTAAACATGAGTACCAGAAGTATGTCCTTAGTTCAGGATGTTAAGTAACTTTTAATAAGTAGCCAGAAAGAAAAGAATGGGCAGTGTTGTGGCAGAACCTAAAGAGAGCATTAAACTAAAGTATTACACCACTGGTTTTGGAGCAAAGTGAATGGCTCCATTCCTCCTCAGACATTTTCTTTCTCTACTAGAGCAGAGATTAAATGGTAAATTTAAACAAACAAACACAAAAAACCCCAGAGCAAAACAAAAAGTGGATGCAACATCCCTGGAAGTGGTCATGGCCAGGCTGGATGGGGCTTTGAGCAACCTGGTCTAGTGAAAGGTGTCCCTGCCCAGGGCAGGGGGCTGGAGCTGCCTGATCATTAAGGTCCCTTCCAACCCAAACCATTCTACGGTTCTTAGATAAGAGCTAAGATAATAAAATTGTCAAAGAATGAAGTGGTCACTGAAAGAACCATTTGGTTTGGGTTTTTTGTGCTGTTTGGTTTTGGTTGGTTTGGGGAGGGCTTTTGTTTATTTGTCTTCTTTTTTTTGGCCAGTTGTTAGTTTGACAGGTGAACACAACAATACTTTTTGACTGCAGTGAGGCTGTCAGTGGGTGTTAGAGCTGCAGTGAAGGTTTGTGTGGGGGTTGATGTTTGTGAGCAGATCAGCCATGGCCGCACGCGTGCCCGACTCCAACGGTCACTTCCTGCCCGCTCGGGGCTGCACCTGTGCCCTGTGCCCCACCAGCCAGCCCCTCTGCTGCCCTGCTCTGCTCTCCTGCCCTGCTCAGCCCCTTGTTTGCCAGCTGCTTGGTTTGCCACACCATTGGTGTCCAGGCTCTTCCAGCTGCTTGGTTTGCCACACCATTGGTGTCCAGGCTCTTCCAGCTGCTTGGTTTGCCACACCATTGGTGTCCAGGCTCTTCCAGTAAAGCAAACGGATTATCGCCAGCACGCTCCAAAAGTATGTGTGCAGGAGTGAAGTTAACTGAAGGTCTGTGAACCATGAATGTGTGCCTCAGAGGTCTCAGTGGGACACATTAGTGAGGAGAAAACCAGGTATTAGGAAAACCTATTCAGCACATGCAGTTGTCTCCCTGTAGTAGGGAGCACCTTCTCCCTCTCTTCTTGCAATCTTTTTCAAGTGTAGATCACTCATGTTAAATATATAGCTGGGAACATCTTGTGTTAAGTAGAGATATGAACCTGAACAGAAGAAGAGGTCAAGCGTGGAAATAAATTCCAGTCAGTACTGGATGATTGAGAAGTCCCTTTTCTCTCACTCCCTCTTGTTTGTAGAGGTGGTGCTTGAATTCACTTGAGAAATGAGGAGAAGAAAAGTACAGCTACTGTATTTTTAAAGGAAAAAAACAACTTACTCTTTAAATTCACATTAGCACCTGGAAGTGGGTGGCTCAACCCTATAATCGTCTGCATCATCATACTATCTTTTCCTGATCAGAATATGGAGTAATAAATTTTGTGATGGCCACATCATGCTTGAATTTATATAAAAATGTTCTTGCTGTTTAGGACATGAGTTTTTGAGTGGCAAACAAACTATTTAATAGAGCGTCATAGTTAGTCCACTTACTTCTGTGGGCCACTTTTGGAAAAGAAGATTGATTTCTCCACAGACCAAAGCCTCTCCTCAGTTCTCCAGTGTACTTTGTGGTCACAGCGGCAAGCGCGTTCTGGTTATCACCGAGTGCTTCAAAGATGCAACGTGGGTGTGACGTGCCCCTTTGAAAAACCATAGCTCTGCAAATAAGCTTTCTTTAGCCATATTGTGTACATGCTTGAAGGGATTAGTAATAGATTTTTGGGTTTTTTCTTGCAAGTCATTGGAAAGCAAAAGACTAAATCTATTTTGATTTCACTCGGGATAGATTAATGGGTGTCAAATGTTACACAATACTTGACATATCCACTGCTGCTAAGTTGGCCGTGGCAAAGGGATTACCCGATAATGAATCACCAAGCTCTTGAGCCGTTTAAAGGGGATCGTGCCACTTCCTTGCCCTGGCAGGGCTCCCTTCCCTGCCTGGGACCGTGCTGAGCCAGTGCGCGTTCGCGTGTGGAAAACTCCACGCAGATGTGCGAGGCTTGACAGCTTTGTGTTCAGCTTCTACCTTGCTAATTGTTTTCGTGGGATTATTTGGATTGTGTGGAAAGCTTTTTCCAAATCCCCTTTATTACTGATGTTATTGTTGCCAGCAGGAATAAGATTAAAGGTGCTTAAGTCTGTAGAGTTGTTTCTAATTTGTACGTGTCATTTCAGTGGCATTTGAACAGAACTCTGTCTCTTCCCCTCCCTGATCCCCTGTGGTACTGTGCTTGAGTTAGGGCTGAGAAGCCAAGCTATTGGAAGAAAATTCATTTTGTTCCCTAATTATTATGCTGGCACTCGGGAGATAATTTTTCCCTTCATGCACTGCCAATTAATATGCAAATGAGCTGATAAATATTTATACCGCGATTTAAATTATGCAGGGAGCGCTTTCAGTGTACTCTGCAAATGAATTGTTCATGGACTTCAAAGTGCTGGCTGCTGTGCTAACGAGAGGAGATTTGCATAAGGCCCTAATCAGGCGCATACTGATTAAGCTTCATTATGGAAACTGCCAGCTGCAATCTTTGTTTCTATTTTATTACAAAAAGGGGAACTTTTCACGCTTCAGTCGCCTTGACAATGTCAGACACAGCTAGTAGGAGAGACTAAAACTCCACACGGCAACTGAAGTTTCCCTGTTCAGTTGAAGATTGCTATGGTGTAACTGAAGTTGTATTTCTCCCCCCACCTCCCCACTCCCTTTCATGTTCAGTGAGAGCAGTAGTGTAGATTTGATAGAAATTGCCATTCTCCCGTTCCTTGGACTATCTGCACCTGTAGAGGATACCACAGCAATGCTGGACTGCAGCGACTACGTTCTAGGTGGGTACCAGCTCAGCTCTTTCTTGTGGCCACCGAGGCTGGGAGATTGCCTATGCATAGAGGCTTAATCACATATGCAGAAGGTATTTGTGGGGCTGGAGCTCACCCGTGCATCGGCAGCAATAGCTGCCTGCTAGGTGGATGGCTCGCTCTGTACCAGGGAAATACATGCTGTGGTTGGTGTGTTCGTTCGTTTGGTTGTTTGCCTTCTTTTCCCTGGCTCCAGGAGAATTTGTTTCCTTTGCACAGACTTGGGTGATATTAATACAGACCTTTTGCTTTTAGGATTTCAGTCTGAGAAGCATTTGCCTTCTAACAAACACTGGGCTTGACTTGCATATCTGTGTGTTATGCATTTTAAAGCATTAAAATGAATGAGAGGGAGCCTAAGTGTTGAAGGAATTTAGTAACTGTATTGAGCCATTCCACAACAGAATGTATGTTATGTCTGTGTGTTTTTAATATAGCAAGGTTCTTCGTGTGTAATAGAAAATAAGGGGGAGTGCACAGTGGTTGCCATTGATACCGTTGCAAGCTGTGCTTAAGGTTACTGGGATAATATATTTCCTGCACTCAGATTCCATCAGGACTGCAGAGCAGACATGCCATAATTCCTTCTTCGTGTCTTTTAAAGTTATTTGTAGTAATGGATCATCTCAATTTTACAATAGGCTTTATTTATTTTCAAGGCTTTTCCCCCCGAAGCTCAATGTGTATATATAAATATAATTATTATTATTCTTTTCATTCCATCATATAAGTTCATGTAAGAACTTAGATCTCTAAGTAAAAGAATATTTTTTAATGGTAAATTTTAAAGCAGACATTTGAGTATGTTTGTTTCTCAGTATGACGTGGTTTTTGAAAATGAGTTTCTAAATAATTCCTGTCATGTTTTCACTCACATTAAACTTTGTTTTTCCCATGCACATAAATGAATCATTGTTGCTGGTGCAAGTGAAATATTAGGCAGTTCCACTTTAATGGGTGAAAGGAAACAGTTAATGGTATATACCACGTTAAGATTTTCTTTGCTTTGCCAGCTGTGTGCAGTCTTTCTAACGCTTCAGGTTGGTCCGGTGTCCACTGCTTCTTTCCCCTGAATCCTTTGGAAATGTTCCTGAGGGTGTGTGAAAGGCTGGCACAGCACTGCCTGGCGACACCTCAGCCCTGCTAGCAGAGTAGCAGCGTGGAATGTATTCACTCCTGAGAGTTTGATTTCAATCATGCACCTGCTGCTTTCGATCCTTCCTTCTGGGGAGTTTGTTTTTAGATAATGTTGGCAGAAGTTGTAGCCCAGGGCCTTTATTTAAAACCCAAGGAAGATCTAAAGGAAGAAAAAAAGGTGAAGGCATTAAGGCTTGGGGTTTTTTTAGCCCACTTCATTTGTTTATTCTTTTAAGTTTGAAGCAGAAATTGCACGAGCACATATAAACCCAGCAGCCTTTTTATGTGACACAGAATGAATCGGTGGTTGAGTATCCCGCGGATACGAGCCTGTTTTGCTGGTAGCAGTTTTGTGCTTCAGATGGATGTCATACCATTTGCAATGGAAATAGCTGCATTGTTCTTGATGCTTTACATGCAGAAGGCCCACAGATTGAACAAGAAATAGTCAGCTGGTGAAATAATGGATGCTATCCTTCGCTTGAACCTGAGCACTACCAGAAAGATGTTTCTTCTTCCAACTTGCTGCTTTTTTCAATAGCAATGTTTGAGGTCTTTGTTAAGGATGGATCTTTACAATAAAATATTCTTCATTTAGACAGGCTTTTGGTAGTTAAGTAAACTTTGTGTATGACTAGTAGTGTAAAATCTATTCTAGAAGGATGTATTTTGCAGCATAGCCTGACAGAAAAACATGTCCTGGCTTGCTTTTTGGAAAGAGGTCTGTGCAGTTATAACTTTGTGTGACTGAGCAAACTTGCTCATGTAGGAAGGCTTCTTGTGTGAGCTTGCTCATGGGACAGAACAGTGACTGCCCTGCTTGTGTTCTGTGCACAGGACAGCTGTGGCTTAGTTTGTTTTGCTTATTCTATCATAAGTACCCTGCACCTTGGCTCTAATATTTTAATTCCTGCTACAAACTAGCAACAGGAGGGCCTCTCTTGTTTTTCTAGCCTGAACTTTCTGAAGTGGTTCAGCAAATGGATTCTATGTTTCTGAGAGACAACTTTGTCAACCTGTGCTCTTCCCTTTTGTGGTCAGTTGTATCTTGGGTTCAAGCTATTCTTCTGCTCTGGACTTAAAAATTACATCCTATGTCCAGCAGCCTCCTGAATTAGCCTGGTTTCCACAACCAAATGTATGTGACTTGTAGGAACTCTTTGCTCATTTTCCTGTTGGATAAGGACTCTTCATATTTATGTCCAAAGCAAAGGACTCTCATTTGGTGTTCTCTAAAGTGAAATTTCAGTAGCCATCTGTGTGTAAAGGAATGAAGTAATGCTGCTTATCAAATGCATGTTGCCTGTAATCACTCTAAACAAATGTGCTGTTACCACAACAATAAACTCAATTTAAGATATTTGCAATGTGTAGATAGAAACACAGATCTCTCAGCAGAGAGGGCCAAGTCAAGAGCAGACATTTCTGTATAGTCAGTGGAACCCATGTTCTGTTTCTAGAGTGTGAATCATGCTGTCCAGATGTGGAAAATGGCAAAATAAGGAGCCTGGAAGCAATAAGTTCTGTACCTGCAACCTTAGCAGAACTCTTGTTTTTCAAGACTCTGAGTTTGTAGCTTGAATGTGCTAAGGAGAGGTTGTGAAACACAGGGCAAAACTTGCTGAAGTGTGGGCCACCAGCACTCAGCTGCAAAGTTTCTCCTCATTCCCTGCCCCTTTCAAAAAGCAGTTTAACACATCTGCCTTTATACTAAGGGTAACCCTGATAGTCCAGATCTCTTTTACATGTGGCTGAACATGTGGAAGATGTAAGAATAGGCATAGGAACTTTCTGAGAAGAGTTGAGGCTCTGGAGATGTTGTGTTAGCTTGTCAGGGGAGGTTTTGTGGTTGTTACAGTCCTGGATTTTCACGACTCTGTTGGGTTCAACTGCCACGATTTTCCATGTGGAAAATTATATTAGTTTTAAAAAGATTGATCACAAAATCATAGAATGATTTGGTTTGGGAGGGACCTTAAAGATTATCCAATTTCAGCCCTCAACCCCCCTGCCAAGGGCAGGGATACCTTGCTCCAAATCAGGTTGCTCAGAACCCATCCAAACTAGCCTTGAAAACTTTCAGGATAGGACATCCACCACATCTCTGGGCAACCTGTTCCAGTGTCTTATCACCCTCACAGTAGGAATTTCTTACTAATATCCAGTCCAAACTTGCCCTCTTTCAGTTTAAAGCCATTCTCCCCTGTCACTACTTCTGAAAATTCCCTCTCCAGCTCTCTTGCAGGCTTCTTTAGGTACTGGGAGGCTGCTGTAAAGCCTTCATGGAGTCTTCTCCAGGCTCCAGAGCCCCAGCTCTCTCAGCCTTTCCCATGGCTGAGGTGCTGCAGCCCTCAGACCCCCCTGGTGGCCTCTGAACTCACTCCAGCAGGTCCCTGTCCTTCCTGAGCACTGGTGGTAGCAGGTGGTGGCACATGGCAGTGGTTCATCTTCTCATTTCCAGCTTTCATGGACTGCCAGGCAGTCTGGGCATTCTTGGAGCTGTCTGGGGGAAAGATGCAGCACAGTTAATGCTGCTCCTGTATTCTTCTTCAGCCTGTTGGTATTTTGGAAATCACTGCTTTGATGAAAGTACATGACAGAGGTAGCCTTTTAAGCACCTAGCGAGAGAATATCCTGGAGTAAAGGGTTCATTCTAAGCTCATTGAAGTTGCTTTTAGCTCATTATGGGAGTGGAAGAGTGTGCTCAAGGATTTGCTTACACTTCTTTTTATGAGCTTCTCTGTCTTGAGATTCATTTTGTAATTTTGGTTTGTGATAATGTGGCACACTGAGGTCGGTGGCAAGGAATGAGGAGGTAATAAGCTGGGAAGCTGATGCTGTACACAGAACATCTGTATAGATTCCTATATAAGGAAACTATATTCTCTGTCTGCCATCTGGAGAGGCCCTCTGCATTGCACTGTATTCAGCTGACAGCCTTTGAAACCAGGAACAGACTTTTCAATGCATTCATCCACAGGGAGAAAGAAGAGGAATTATTTTATGTTTGTATGGTTTTGCCTGAATATATAGGAAATATAAAATAACTTAATGTCAGTGACATTCCAGTAAAATAGAAATGCAGTATTAGGAAAATGGCATCCATTTAATTATAATGACTGAATTTCCTTTCTTTTGTTGGGGTGGGGCAGGGGGAGCAAACACAAGAATAATGTAGGCCATGATGGTCAGACTTAATGTTTTTGAATCTTGGTGTAATCATTGTTCCTTCTTCCCCCCTCCTTTTTTTTCTTCTATGACTTTCATTGTATTGAAAATTAAGTTTCTACCTATCATTGCCCTCCAGCATGCTGTCTTTTATTCCCTTAATACCATGTTTTCACATATGGGAATAATGTCATAGGAAATTTTGAAATAATATTTATCTGGAAGATTCAGTATTGTGTTCTGATTTTGCTTGTTCTTTTTTTTTTTGTGTTATAAATCTGAATAAGGGTAAAGCACGTAGCAAATTTCTGCTGGTCTGTACTTCCCTTGAACAAAAAGGTACGAACAGATTTGGGGATTTTTTGCTGTATTGTTTATCTTTCTTTCTGTTTTCGTGCAGACTCAAGAATGAACAATCCGTCAGAAACCAGTAAACCATCGATGGAGAGTGGGGACGGGAACACAGGTAGGAAATGATCAATGGTGCAGATGTGTTCTGGTGGAATTGAATGGATATTGAAAGCAAAATTTCTTTACCTATTTAGTGGGATTTTAAAAACCCACAAAGCCAAACAAATAAAAAGCTACACCCTTTGATTTCAGATTCCTGGGAATGCTTTTGTCATTAACCCTACTGCATACAGGGCTTTATTCATACCTACTTTATTGGAGCACCATCTACACTTTTTATATAAGATTTCCCTTCCCCATTTTTTTAATCTGTAATGTTTCTGGTACTACCAAAGCTCTGGTGGCACTAGCTCTCCATAAATAGTCTCATTTTTTCCTGGCAGAGCATACCTTTGGCACTTCTAACTTGATGGTTTATTTTTGGGTTGAAATTTTCCCTGGCAGATGTGGGCCACTGCCTGATCCTGTTTCCGTTTTAGATTTCATTCAAGCTGTCACAACAGTTCTCAAGAACAAGTCAAATGGTGAAAGCATAATATATCATTTTTTTTTTTAATTTTAGTCAGCTTTTCTGTAATTTCTTAGCGTGTTAGAACAGAACCTTGAAATTTGGTGGGGAAGAACAGATTTTGTGTCAGGGCCACTCTTAAGATGTGACCAAATTCTAAGCCACTGAAGAAGCTCATTGAGCCACTATAACTTAACCATGCTATCTCATGCTTTAGTTCCTTTCTGGAGTAATATAATGCTCATTCTGAGTGTAAGAGAAATGACAGTCCTGAATGGAAAGTAAGTAGTTTAACCTAGCTGAGAATCTTTTCTCAGCTCAGAATAGCATTTGGGAAGAGAAAATTCTGATGAGAGGGAACTTGTTGCTTTGAGAGAAGTCTGGTTACCTTGTATGAGGAAAACAAGTTTTCTTCTTCATGGTTTGATAATAAGAGTTTTATTTTAAACTCTGGAGTTGTGATGAAGTTAACATTATTTAATTTTCTTTTTCTGAGAGGTTGGATTTTTATGCCAATATATGGGTTCAGTGAAAAGGAATTCTCCCTGCTTAATAATGTGTGTTTTGTTGCTGGCATCTCAGGTTTTATAATTGTCATTGTATTTTAATGGGAGTGGTATCAATTTTTTTTCTGCACAGAAGTGTTTTATTATGTATTTAAGGGTCTAAGATTATATAAAACATTATTTCAAAAACATATGGGCCATAAATATTTCATGATCATAAGCAGCATCAAGGGAACAATGGTTTTAAATATCCCTGTGGACTCCTTGTAGCTGGGGGTTGTGTGTAGACTTCTGAAAAAATTCAGATTTCCTCCCCTGTGTGGCCACAGTTCCCTGCATGTGCTTTCTCCATAGTGCATTCCCAACACAATTCTTGTAGTGCACCTTTAGCAGTTTCACCTCAAGTGAGCTGGTAAGGAGGAGGATTTGTTTTATTCAAAGGCAATCAGTCAGTTATCACAGGAGCATTGCATTTGCTTCAGCAGATGCCGAATTATAAACAATTCTGCTCTCTTAGGCAAATATTTCATCATTGTGAAGGTGGGGGTCATGACATAAAATGGATGGATTGTAAAGCTGCATGTGTAGATCCTTTCATGTTAAAAGGGATACAATGACTGTATTTTTTTATACTCTAAAGTTATGTTAAAGTTCATTATTACAGAAGTTTGACTCTGACTGGTGGTTAAAACTTTTGGAATTTTGCTTCTTTAGTTTAAATGTTTCCCGTCTTTCCTTCCAGTTTTGTATCCTGATTTTTAAATTACATGAGCTAAAGTAATCTAGAATTTTTGAGGACTCTCTGTTCTGCGGTCATTGCTTTGTTTTAAAACATAGTGCTCCTAAACCCCTAGAGATAGTGATTGATGGCATTTGTGATGTTCTTTGGGAGCTCAAGCATCAGTTGTATTAGTCAACTTGGCAGATGTTAGGCTCTGAAAGGAATACTCAGAGAATGTAATTTTAGGCTTCTGATCGGGGTACTTAGATTATGGTTCTGGGCTCGGTGCATACTTGAGTGAAAAGAAGTCAGCTTTCAGCTCAGATGCTGAGGAACTGGAAGTGCCATTGATTTTCTGTCAGTGCTTGTGCTCCCCAGATAATGCCTGATGATGATTTTTATAAACACTCGGAGTTCTTATTTTTGTAACTTTCTCTAACTGTCTGCTTTCCAGTGACATTTGTAAATCACTTGAGTCTGCTGTGTAAACACTAATAGTCTATCTTTTAAACTTCAGTGGATGCTTGTTTGGGTCATTCTTGTTTTAAACTGTAGTGAAATAATGTGACTTGAAAATGTTAAGAGAAATTACTGTGGAGCATGAATTTACATTAGGCAGAGCTGTTGTTCTCAGGGAAAAAAATAACAGTTACCTCTGGTTAAAGATGACATCAGTAGTTCTCTGAACTATCAGCTAAGTTTCATGGAAGTTAACAAACTTGGTTTTTTTATTTTGAGCTCTGACTATTTAAGAAACATCGTAAAGTCCCCTAATTATATTGGTCACAATACAGTGCCTGAAATATGCTATAATTTTAAATCTTTTGTGCTAACTGGACTTCCCTTTTAAGCGTCTGAAAAAGGAACCCATATTTCAGACCAATTAAAAACAACAACCAAAACATATGAGTACAGGATCTGTTGAATGGCTGTTTTCTTAAGAACATGTATTGATCAACTGGTCATGAGTATTGCACAGTTAGAGAAATCTTTTCCAGGCTTCAGATATGGGCAGACAGTCTACATAGTATCTGCTGGAGAAAGGAGAAGTAAGAAAAATATCTTACCTTACAGTAAAACCCTTTTGATCTCCTTTTTATAGGCAGCATAAAATTTTCCAAAACACCTCAACCTTTTTGTTTGTTTAATGCATCTTCTCTTGTAAAAGCTGTGTGAATGCAGAACTGTGAAAAGTCAAGGTTATAATGACTATGGAAACTGTACTATTATGACATTTGTTGACATAGCAGCAAAATAATAATTATTATAAGTGTAGTATTTGGAAGGATTATAAGGATACTTGTTTGCATTGCTTCATTTCCAAAGATTGATTTTTCCAGTTTCCATAAGAAGGAAGTCTGTAGGAGGGAGACCATGAACTATTCTTCAACTGCTAAAATCAGGCAATTATCAATGCTGAACTTGCTATTAGGAAATGTGGATAGGGAAACAGCAATTTCTGAGTATTGGGGGTATCTCTCTGTCTTTCAGCAGAGGTGGGGAGAGAGAGGTAACCTAGGAAAATATGGTGGTGGTGCTGGGAGATGTCTCCCAGAGTGCAGATACCCACTCCAGCTGGCTTTGAAATCATCCTTCTCCTTGGCTGCCTTCCCTTCCTGAGTTCTTTCTTGCATCTTATTCCACATCTCCTCTGATCTGGAGTTCCTCACTCCTCTTCCTTCCTAATGCAATTTACAAACTCGGGCTGAGGTCTGATGATTATAATCTGAAATTTTGAGAGTAAGTTGTTCTCCTGACTGCAGGTGCAGTGCTATCTTGCCTGCTCTACTTTGTCACGCCTTTACCCTCTGCAAGTACAATTCCAAAATGCCATAAAATAATCCATGTTCAGTATCTCCAGTTCTGTTCCTTTCCCTGGAGTAGCACTGTATTGTTCTTCATCCAAACCAACTCTGTGAAGTAGCTGAGCACATGGCTGAATTTATGCCAGAATTTAAACATGCTTGGGTTACACTGGACCTCAACTGAAATTCCATCCCATGGCTGGCTGAGGGTGGAGCACCCAGACCAAAGCAAGCTTTGCTGGTGGAATACCAGGAGAGGGGCAGAACAGGGAGCTGTCCAAGATGGAGCTGGAACCAAGAAGAAAGGAGAGATGGAACATGGAGAGTTCCCACTCTTTTGGGGCTGTTTTTGGTGTTGGCAAGCTCTAGCAGTTATTGAAATTGGGATGAAGATGGAAA